>NC_090444.1:1758364853-1758989853 GCF_031143425.1 Pleurodeles waltl
TAGGTGTGATGGGTGGCCAATGGTGATAATAACAAGACAGCGCATACATTTAGTACTTGTACAGGTAGGGCCAGATTTACCAAGTCTTTTAGCAGTCGCAAACCTTGTGATTTGTAAAATCCCAGAGTTTGTGACGCAAAAGGGCTCTGTAGAATTTTTACAAGTCAGGTAAATGGCTTTTGCAATCCTATCCATATCGCAGATAGAAAAGCCTGTGAAATGGGCATCCCATTCCAAGTTTTGATTGGAAAAAAAGTGCTGCCATGCGGATCAGGAGGACCGCCCGTTGTGGACTGCTCGGTCAATGTGGAGGATCGGGCACCACCCTCCCAGGAGACTATTAGGACATTACTGGAGTGGAGTCAGAGGGGGCGCTTGCCTCTCCTGCCACCTCCTTCCTTCCTGGAGCCTAGATTTTATTACAAGACCAGAGGCTCATGTTATGCTGTCTTTTCTTGCAATTTATTCACAGCAGCCAAGTAATTGAAAAAACTACATTACCCAGGAAAACTGGTAAAATAACTACTAACATTGATATCATAAATCCTCTTTTCTTGCTGCTCGCAGTCAAAATAAGTATCATGCTCGCTTTCCTTATATATTTGCTCAATTACATTACTGTATGCTCTGTTTGGGGGTTAGTTTACTGTGTACATTACTTACATTCCATTTTATTTGCCTGAATTTGGGACATGCACTCTCAGCAGCATTCTACTCTGCCTCAAGTGCTCGTATTTATCGCTGTGCATTTCCTCCTTGACGCTTCCTTCAGAGTTTCGCCCTTGTTGGACATGGCCCTTCTTAGGTCATTTCCCTGAAATATTTTGCTTTTTCCTCCAGGTTTTTTGCTGACTCTCTTTGTGTGGCCTTAGGACTCTGGACACTTCCCCTCTGTACTGCAGTGGGAAACTGGGCACGCACTTCCTACACATGCTAGGAAGGGGTGCGTATGTGATTGGTTCAGGTGCTGTACCCAGGAGTACCCTGTAAGAAAGGTACACCACATACGCGGGGAGGGTACGGCCCTGGCTAAAAGTGGAGGTTACACTGAGTGTACCACCCACCAGAATAGCCTTTCGAAGCACGTGTCTGGCGTGCCAATGCAGGCCTGTGGAGTTGCAGTTGCGCTTGTTCTTAGATTGGCACCTCTAACTTTATAGCCAAACCTGAGCGGGCCATCCACTACCTCTAGAGCACCCCCTGAAGGGAGGAGAAGGTGGTAGATGGAAGGCTGTGCAGGTACATACGGTTATCCCATGCCCGGTAGTGAAGAACTCCCACATGGGTTTTCCCTACATAGGGGATCGGCTCTTTATAAAGGTATTTGCTAATTCTCTAACTAATAGCCTTGGGGCCCTGGGCACTTTCCCACTAAAGATACAGTGTGAAAGTGTCTGCCCATCTCTTACATATATTAGGCAGTAGCGCTGGCCAGTGTGTGCGTTAGGAAGTGGAGCTGGCCAGTGTGTACACACATGGCCACTGGTGCTCCAAACGGGCTCAGCCTGTCATTGAAGGCCTGTGTGTGTGCACTTGCACCTATAAAGTGCCCAGCCTTCCATTGCAGGCTTGTATGTGCACAAGGGCATGTATGTGCAGAGAGTGAAGAATACCCATGCGTATTTTCATTACATATGAGAGTTGCTCTGCCCCTAGGCTAACATAGGGAAAGTTTACAATGACTCCTAGCTGCAACAGTGGATTGCAGTGGAGCAGCCTCATAATGCTTCTTATCATTGGAATCGCCCTGACAAACCCCTTCCTATGGTAAAGGTAGTTTTGTCGATGATAATTTAGAAATGTCACTTCTAGGAAGTGGGCATTTCTATGCTTTAAAAGGCTTTGTGTGCATTTTTAAATTCAACTCTAGTCCACACTGGAGTTGGGGGAGCACATCTGAGCATTCCACAGCAACAGCTATAAACCTTGGGTGCACAACTGGAACAACAGGCCTCAGTCATTTGAAGGCCTGGCTGGATAGATTGGAGAGCGAGGTTTTGACACTTGCCCTTTTGGAACCAGATCATGGCCCCACTAAATATTAAGATCTGTATTCTATGACTCCATGGCAGTCAGGACTGAAATTTAAGGGAGGCATCTGTGGTTCAAAGAAGAACCCTCCGATCCTCCCCCAACTTCAAAATCACACTACAGTATAACTACTAATGCCACACTGCAGCAAACTACAGATACGCTTGTGGGGATGCAGGACTGGAGATACTAGACTGCGTGGTGCACACTGACATTGGAATCTGTTGTATGCAAGGAGTAATTACTGCGCTTGGCAGGGACTGCGCACCCTTCCTGAATCATGGCCGGTCTGGGCTGATTGCCTGCTGCTGTGTGGCACCCTGAAGTGTGCTCTCCAAGGGCTTGTTGGCTTGCCCCCAGGGACCTCAAAGACCTCCCACAAGGGACCTACATCTCCTGCCCGTGACATCTGGAGTGTGGTGCCCACTTGGACCCCATCTGGTAGCAGCAGTGTGAGCATTGGACCAAGTATTGTGCCTGGAGACCAGATTGCCTGGTGCGGAGCCTTCAAAGTACTGCCTGCATTCAAGGGGTGTGGCCCTTCATTGTAGGGCCATGACACGCATAAGCGTCTTGTTGGCGGTGAGCAGATTCATCAGTTGTGGGACCAGTTTTGTCATTTGTGCCGCATTTCTCTTCTGCGACACGCCGACTGCATGTGCATTCCGTGCGGTGTCCAATTCACAGGTTGCGACCCTCGGCGGTGGGGGCATACCTGTAGCAGTGCAGCATTCTACCTCATGTATTTAAGGGATCCCCCTAAGGCAATGAGCATGGGATCATCATCAGGACTCGCATATAGTGCCTGAGAATCAAGGATATAATATGTGCTGAAAAGAGCAGAAAGAAAAAAAGAAAAAAGAATGAATAAAATCCAGAATTACATGAATATCCCCTAGTTGCCCAATGTCTATGGAGGCAAAGTGATCATCTAATTAGTGCCAGGACAATTGTGCACTGCAACGTTTCAACAAGAAAGTGCAAGGTAGAAAGCAAAGACTTGCTTATATCAGATTGTACTCTGACTCACTGATCGCTGGCCACTGCACCATCACTCACTTTATTCATGAAGACTCTCCTGAGGTTTTCTTATAATTTCGACCCTATATGTTGGTTTTTACTCTTCCTTAAATGATCATGTATTCAATACATTTTACATTATTGATAGTGCATAGGTCTCATTGCATATCTATGTAAATACTGTGATTCATACCGGTATTGAGGGACCCTTGTTCCCTTAAATAGACTTCGACCTCAGGTCCCTCTTATATCCTTGGGTTTCCCTTGCTCTTATAAACTGCATTCTACCTCATGTGGCACCGCTGAACTTGTGCCTCTGTGTGTGACCGGAATTGTCTGGTGCGACTCAAGTCATTGCGCTCCTGATGGTGTGCCTCATTCCAGGGAGGTACAGAATTGGAAACTCTTCATGTGTAATAGGAGTTGTCTGGTATGACTCAAGTCATCACGCACCAGACGTTATGCATCATTCCAGGGAGGTACGGAATTGATAACTCTTCGTGTGTAATCGGAGTTGTCTGGTACTACTCAAGTCATCGTGCACCAGATGTTGTGCTTCATTCCAGGGAGGCACGGAATTGGCAACTCTTCGTGTGTGTTTGGAACTGTCTGGTGCAACTCAAGTCATCGCGCACCAGATGTTGTACCTCATTCCAGGGATGTACGGAATTGGTAACTCTTTGTGTGTGTTCGCATTGTCTAGTGCGACAAGTCATCACGCACCAGACGCTGTGCCCAATTTCCAGGGTGGTGGGGAGGAGTGTATTTGTGTACTGGAGTGCCCATCTTGGCTGGGTGCTATTGTAAACGGTGTCTGTCCTACGGTGACCCTTTCCCCTTGTTTTGCAGAACAGGGCCCATGCCAGAAGGCACGGTGCGGAAACCTTTGAGTGAACTTCCCCAGTGAGAGCCAAACCTCCAATTGTAGACAACTGCCTGATCAGCCTGTTATCTATCTTTCCCCCCACCTTTACCCTGGGACCCTGAATAAGTGTGAATCTGGCAGCGAACTGCCTAATTCCTGGGGATAGTTTCTTTCATCTCCAGCCTGTAGGGGCAGAGTAGTATGGGTTGAACTTCAATATAGCGCTTAGAAACACAAATGCTTCGAACTGGTGATATCACGGCATTTGACGGAGTTGTTCCCAACAATCTGACGCTAATGGCTCCAGTCACGGAGTCACATGGACTCGCAGGTACAATATCTTGTGAAAACGAGGAAACAAGCCAGTGCACGAATCGGGGATCGCGGCGGCGCTGGATCTGATGCGGCGTCAGTTTCGATGCTGCGGGCCGAAGGAGCGGAGGCGTCACAAAGAGGCGTCAGGTCCTTGCTGTGTAGAGGTGAGGCGGCGTTGGTGCGAAGCGTTGGATCCGCGCACTTCTGGCAGGGTCGATATCCGGCGGTCATGGCTTGGTGCGGTGAAGTCGGGTGTCACGGACGTCAGTGACACAGCACTTCGGGACTCACAGAGTTGCGAACCTTGGCGAGGCTGCTGCGGCATCGGGCCTATAGGGTCGTCGCACTCCAGCGAGGACAATGGCTTCAGTTGCAGGTGGTGTTGTGGAATCCGGCAGCGGCGTCAGTACGGGGTCGTCCAAAGTCGGTGCACTTGGTTTTTCTTGATTTTTCCACCAGCCTCTCCTTTCAAGGGCCCAGGGACTGGATTAGACAACACTTGGCAGGGCAGGAGTCTCAGCAGAGAGTCCAGGTGCTGGCAGAGGAAGTCTTTGATGGCTCTGCGACTTCAGAATAGGGTGTAGTGTGGCCATTTTTAATGTAGCTTTATGCGCGTTAGCTTAACGTATTAGGCCTCTGTGCACTTTGCCCTAGATGCATTTTATTCAACCTCGCACTGTTATTTTACAATAACCAGTTTCACTGTCTTGTTTTTATTTCATTCTATCACACTGTTTAGCTTACTTCAGCACTGTGTTCTCAAACAATACATTCTTGCTTGCTCTGTGCTTCAGTCAATGATACAGTCTGGTACATTGCCGGTAGACGTGGTAGAAGTTTAGTCTTTAGTGTTTATAGAAAGTACACATCCTTATGTAGGGACATTTCTTAGAACATCTGCGTGTTAGTTATAAAAACACTTTCTAGTCCTAGTACACGTTAGAGGGAGATTCCGACCAGGAACCCACAACTAGATGCTGACTGCCCCGTTGCAGATGCTGATGCAGATTACAGGCCTTTGCTCAGGTATGAGGGTTGATGTCCTCCTGGGGGAACCTGAAAGGCAGGCTTAGAGCTTCACAGGCTGTGCTCAGAATATAACTTAGAGAGAACATAATTTAGTTGCACTATGATAGCCTTATTCTTGTGCTTCACTCTCCTCGTTACTATTTTAATCCTACTGTGTTGTATAGTTCTGGTTATTGCAGCTCACGCTTTGTTATCTAAAATGCAGTCGTTTTATTAAACCAATCTTTAAAACTTAAACTGCCTTTGTCATTTATATATGAGACCGTACTGTGTATGAGAGAACCGGTTGTGACCTGAGTGACCACGACTTCCCTGGGAAGTACTAAGATGTCATGCGCTCGGCTGCCCAATTGTCTCTTCCCTTCGGGAGAGGTGAGGCACTGCTAGTTAGCCGGAGCAACAACCGGATTTGGGGTGACAAGGGTCCTTCACCGTGGTTCAGACTTAGTCCCCCACACTGCGAACGATCTTGCCGCCCAAAAATCCAGTAGTCTCATTAGGATAATGAGAGCCTACGCGACAAGGGGGCAAGCTCATTCCAATCCCTTGGAGATACCTCTCCAGCAGGAAATATCACAAAGTCCAGTCTTTGTCCTCTTTCTCAGGCAGAAGCAGCAACTGCAGGATAGCCCAACAAAGAAAAGTCACAGGCAGCGGCAGAACTTCTCCTTCAGCTCTTCTCCTGGCAGAGGTTCCTCTTGAATCCTTAGAGTGATCCTGAAGTAATTTAAAGCCTGGGATTTGGGGTCCAATACTTATAACCCTTTCTGCCTTTGAAGTTGCCCAACTTCAAAGAAAAGTCTCTGTTGTTTACAGGACCCTGCCCTGCCCAGGCCTGGCCCCGGACACACACCAGTGGGTTGGAGAATGCATTGTGTGAGGGCAGGCACAGCCCATTCAGGTGTCAGTGGCCACTCCTCCCTCTACTCTAGCCCAGGTGGCTTGTCAGGATATGCAGGCCACACCCCAGCTCTCTTTGTGTCATTGTCAAGAGGAGATGCACAAACAGCCCAACTGTCAGTCTGACCCAGACAGGGAATCCACAAACAGGCAGAGTCACAGAATGGTTAAAGCAAGAAAATGCCTACTTTCTAAAAGTGGCATTTTCAAACTAACAATCTAAAAACCAACTTCACTAAAAGATGTATTTTTAAATTGTGAGTTCAGAGACCTCAAACTCCAAATTTCCATCTTCTCTCAAAGGGAAGCTGCACTTTAAGAATAGTTAAAAGCAGCAACCAAGTTAAACTATGAGAGAGATAGGCCTTGCAACAGTGAAAACTGAAAACTGAATTTGGCAGTATTTCACTGTTAGGACATGTAAAACACATCAGTACACGTCCCACCTTTAACATACACTGCACCCTGCCCCTGGGGCTACCTAGGGCCTACCTTAGGGGTGCCTTACATGTACAAAAAGGAAAGGTTTGGGTCTGGCAAGTGGGTACACTTGCCAGGTAGAATTGGCTATTTACAACTGCACACACAGACACTGCAGTGGCAGGTCTGAGCCATGTTTACAGGGCTATTCATGTGGGTGGCACAATCCGTGCTGCAGGCCCACTAGTAGCATTTGATTTACAAGCCCTAGGCACCTCTAGTGCACTTTACTAAGGACTTACTAGTAAATCAAATATGCCAATTATGGAAAAACCAATCACTCAGACAATTTCACATAGTGAGCACTTGCACTTTAGCACTGGTCAGCAGTGGTAAATTGCCCAGAGTAACAAGAACAGCAAAAACAGAGTCCAGCACACAGCAACAACCTGGGAAGTAGAGGCAAAAAGTTAGAGGAGACCACGCCAAGGATGCCAGGTATAACAGAAAGCATATGCACTTTAGCACTGAAGCCAACAAAAACAGGTCAGAAAAAATAGGAGGAAGGAGGCAAAAGGTTTGGGGATGACCCTGCAAAAAGGCCCAGGTCCAACATTGCTGATTTCATGTTAACTCGGTTGGGCCTAGTACTGTTAGTGATATTCCCAAATGTGATTTATACCCAGACGTACATGATGTACATGCTTTGTTAGTTAATGCGTGTGTTTAATACAAATCTTTTTTACATACACATGTGAAATCTCTTTGTGACGCTCAGTGTGTTTATTGTGTAAGAGTGCTGTGCCAATGCTGTCCACATTGCCTCTGTGATAAGCCTGACTGCTCAGTGCCAAGCTACCCAAGGTCAGAGCGTAGGTTCTACAGAGAGTGTAATCACCCACCACTGACGGGAGTCTTGCCTTGCCTCAGCCAACCAGAATGTGCGGCCTCCAACAGCCCCTGACCGTCTTTCTCCTCTTTAGACGGTAGCCTCTCTCTTCTCCCTTCTGGCGTGTAATCCCTCTCCGGTTACACACCCTCTTTCACCATAGCCTTGGTCCTGAAAGGTTCCTGCTCCTTTAACAGTTTTCTGCCTTCAACATTTAAGGATAATTTTTAATCCTTATCAAGGACTTAGTGAGGCAGGCAGTTTCTGTCTCTATGCTGAATGTCTCAAAAACTTTAGAAGACCCTTTTTCACAACTGCTCTCTTCTCCTCATGAAATTCCCTCAAATAAGAAGCAGAAACGTGCAGCAATGCTTGTTGAGTTTATCAAAGGCATTTCATTAAAAACTGGTTGCCACATCTGAGAGGTTTATTTTTCGGGGATTCCCTCTTCTCCCCTTCATGTTACCCAGTTATATGACACTGATAAAGATGATGACGTCCTGGCTGAAGTGAGTAATGTTGATAAATCTTTGGATTCTTTTGATAAAGGGCCTCCGGTGAAAAGGCGAAAACTTTCTCCTAATGTTGGTGGTGATTCTCACCCGGTATCAGGTGATTTCGTTGACCATTTAGGAAAGCCCATGTTTGACCACTCCTTAATTCTCCACCCCAATTCCACTGAGTGCTTCCCTTCTGAGCATGTGGCAGAGTTTGTCTCCTTCTTCTGTAGGAGGCTGGCTCAGTTTATGGTGTACACCAATGGTGTGGCACCCTATACTGAGTCCAGGCAACCCAGTGATAGTGAATAGATGTCCAGATAGCAGAAGCTGTTTAGGGGTAGCTGAGACAAGCAGCTAAAGCTAATCCAGGAGGAATGTAAAGCACTTGCAATACCACAGTAGTCAGACAATAACTTAGTCACAAGAAAGAACCACACAAGTGTTGCAAAAATAAATGATACTTTATTACAGCACTACTACCAAACTATCATTGGTGTACCTCCCTGTGGAGATACTACATACAATTATACATATAAAATAACAAGCAAAAAGAGCATAGAAATATACAGGGCCCTACGGAGATTCAAACCATATACTAAAAAAGTGGAATTGAAAGTGGAACTCCAGCCAAGGTAAGTGTGGTGGTTAGCTATGGGCTGGGGCAAGTTAGAAACACCAGAGGTAAGTACAGTAGGTGACCCCAGCAACCAGGAGTAAGTCAGTTACCCACCCAGTTGTCCATAGTCTAACGCAGGAAGCAGTGGTCGAGTTTGTGGAATTCAGGACCCTTCCCAGCGGACCCCCCTGAGGAAACCAGCAGGCAAGAGGATGGATGGGGAGTGCCCCCCAATACCCAGAAGACAGGAGTACCTACACCAGGGACCCAGATGCAGAGGGGAGAAGGAACTCTCTCAGAAGACTGTGGATGCCTCAGATTGTCCATCTCCTGTCACGACCCGTGGACCAGGCCGGTGAAACATAGGGACAGATTCTGGACATAGAGGACCTGCAAAGGAAGGGAACAGAGTCCAGCACCCAAGGAGGTGCCCGGGTGGTGCAGGTGGCAATGCCCATCCTCATGAAGATGAAGTTCCTGCAAGTCAGTGATAGAAGAGGTCCAGCTGAGGGATCCAGGAGTCAATGAAGATCTCAGGAATCACCTACAAGCTGTCCCTTAATGGTCACCGGATTGCAGGAGGGTCAGTGACCAGCCAGGTCACCAACAAGCACTGGCAAGTGCAAATGGAAGCAGAAGAGGAATCTGCAGAAGTGTGGGGTCCAGCAAGATCCAGGAGACTCTACCCATGAAGGGGCGTCAGAGCTGGCCCTCGGCACACAGGAAGGCCAAGAGAAGTTGATGGAACCCCCACGAGTGACCCACAGGCGCTGGACACAGGAAGTCACAAGGAGGCCTTACAAGCCTAATAAAAGTTAAGTCCCCTGTCACAGGAGTTGCCGGTCAGGAGCTGATCTTCAATTTGCACAGTCCTGGGGGCCGGGCCTTCTAGAAGGCTGACGATCTCTCTGAGGAAGAGTCACCAAGCCTTGGCAAATGCAACAGTCATGGTGCATAGGGGAGCCAGCCCAGTGGCAATAGCAAGAGTCCACAGTCACCCAATTTTGGATAGAAAACAAGTAGGACCCAGAGGAGGACACACACTCACCACCTGTGTTGCAGGATCTTCGGATGTCCAGAGACAGCAGTCCCTACCAACTGGTCAACAATGCTTTGAGGTGCCTGTGGATGTAGGGGAGTGACTCCTTCACCTTAAGGGAAACTCCTTCTTGATTCCTGGTGCTAACAGAGTCCTTGTGACCCTGAAGGATGCACAGCCTTGGGTGTTGCAGAATTCTTGCAGGATCTGGAGAAACAATGTTGCAGTGGGAGCCACCAGAAGCAGACTTGTTTGGTTTCAGGCAAAGACCAGCAGCAGTTCCAGAGGCCAGGGGCAAAAGATGTTTTGCAGAGAGGTCTTTGTAGAGTCTTGCTCAATGAATCTGAGGACCCACCTTCGAGGGAGCCCTTAAATAACTCTAAAAGGGAGTTGATCACTTTCTGCAGTGACCTACCTATCAGAGGGAGTCAGGGACCTCACCTGCTAGGCCTAACAAACCAGATGCTCCCCAGGGGCCTCTATTCATCTTATTTTCAAGAAGGCAGAATCAATGGGCTACCTGGCAGAGCTCTGGGCACCTCCCTAGGGGGGTGTCCTTCAAAGCAGTCTGGTGGCGCTCAGAGGCCACCCCACCCCAGCCCTTAGACACCTAATACACAGGGAGAGGTGGCCACACCTCTCCTTTGCAGGAAAATCTTTGTTCTGCTCCTCCGGCCTGAGCCAGTTCATCAGCAGGGGGGGCAGAACAGTGTCTGGGGGTCAGCAGCAGCGCGGGCTGGCAGCTGGACCTCGCAAGGCTGCACAGGCAGAACCGCGGGACCCCATAGGGACCCCCCAGAGCACATAATATCATGAAACTAACACTAAAATCGGTGTCGTTCTATGATTCCAACATGTTTGATACCAAACATGCCTAAGTTCGGAGTAGCTATTATGTAGACCTGGCTATTCGAGCAGTAGCAACCCCCCCCTCCCCTAGCGCCTTGAGACCCGAACGGGTGAGTAGCGTGCTTAACAAATGATTGATTGATCGATAGTTGGACCACTCATGTCGACCAGTGTCCACGACATACCTTAAGATGGCTTCCCCACACTTACAGAGTACAGGAATTGCCCTGGGGTCTGTAGGGGTACCCCGCTCATGCAGGGGTACCCTCCTAGAGACATGCACCCTTCCCTTGGGCTGAAGGGCCTACCAGAGGGGTGACTTATAGGGTCTAAGTGCAGTAGTTAGGTTGGCAGTGAAACAGTGCATGCAACCTTTCATGCAGGCTGCAACGACAGGCCTGCAGACACTTTTTGCATGGGCTCCTATGGGTGGCACAATACATGTTGCAGCCAACAGGGGACCCCTGGTGTACCAATGCCCTGGGTACCTAGGTACCAAATACTCGGGACTTACTTGGGTACACCAATCTGCCAATTGTGGGTGTGAAAAGTAACAAATAACTCAATTTAGGGGAGAGAGCACTGTCACCGTGGTCCTGGTGCCAAAGCCAAGTGAACTACAGTCCAAGCACACTGACATCACGCAAAGGGTGGGGGTAACTATGCCAGAAAGATGGCACGTTCCTACACTGTCTTTGCCACGCTCTAGATAAATCATCTAGGAATAAATTAAAATCAAACTGTCCCCACCCTTCCCTCCCTAATAATGTTATACTGCTACCCCTGTCATCGATCCTAACATGTTGCTGTTTTTCACAAAATTCAGAAAGGATCCAAAGAAAGGGGTTGAGAGAGCCTGGTCCAACTGTCAGGACAGGATTGTAGAGTTTGCTGGTCCCTTCACCAGAATTTAGGATCTGGCTGAAGAGGCAAAAATTGAAGGCACTCAGATTGATCCGGATACCCTCTTTAATTGGGGCCCAAAGGGCTACATGCATTTTGTGTAATGCCAATGCTCACATTTCTCAAGAGAGGCACAAAAGTTTGTTATTGAAGATAGATCCCAAACTGTGCAGTCTTTCCTCTAAGGAAGAAGATCCTCAAGCTAACAGCCTCCTGTTTGGAGATTCCTTCATCTAGGAACTGAGTAAATATGTCTCCACTTTTGCCACAATAAACCAGGCCCAGCTATCTTTAAAAAAGATTTTCACTTCTCAGGTTTTTCGCCAGGGCAGGCAAAGGCAGGAGTCGCCTTGCCGGCCATTATCCCTCAAAGGGACAAACCCTTAACTAAGGCTCCTTCAACAAAAGTTCCCATCAGGACAGCTAATCTGACTACAAACCCTCATTCTATCCCCGTCGCTCCAAAGGTTTCTGGTCCAGGGGATACAGGAATAAAGGAGGTGAGTACTCAGGTAAGAGTTCTCAGTTCTGGCTTTCCTCCCATAGGGAGCAGACTCGCACTTTCTCTCAATGAATGGCTTTCTCTCGCCACAGATCCCTGGATACTTCAAACAGTTCAAGGGTATTACATAGAGTTCTAGCAACCCCTTGTGCAACTACAGTTACCTGTCCTCTACATTTTTTCTCAGGAGCAGTTTTCTCTGATCCAGGATGAAATTCAGTCTCTTCTTACAAAAGAAGTTATAGAACAATACGACTTTGATCCCACAATTTTCATCAGCAACATCTTCCTGGTTCAGAAAAAGAACAAAAAGTTCCACCCTCGAATCAACCTAATAAAATTTTCAACAATTTTGTAGTGTATCATCATTTCAAGATGGAATCTATTCTCCACCTCAGAGACATCTTGCCTCACGATGACTGGATGGCAAAGTTGGATCTTCAGGGCGCTAACCTAATGGTTCCAATCCACTCCTCACACAGGAAATATCTTCACTTTCAATGGGGTCCTTCCTTCTTCCTTTTCAAATCTCTTCCTTTCTGCCTCTCCTCGGCTCTGTGGTGCTTCACCAAGATTCTCAAACCCGTAGAAGTAGCCTTCCTCAGGGCCCAGGGGATCAGACTGATCGTGTACCTCAGCAACTTTCTGATCAAGGCCCAGGACAAATATCTTCTTCTCTCCCATTTGAATCTTTGTCAAGACCTTCAGCTAAACCTTGGATTCCTCATAAATATCCACAAATCTTCACTCATTCCTTCTCAACATCTAGAGTTCCTAGGGTTCCTCATAGATAAATAACCCTTTGTCCATCCTCCGACTCCCTCAACACAAAGGTTCCTTGATAAAAAAGGAGATTCAGCACTCAACCTTTTCCAATATTTCCCTCAGATCTCTAGCTCGACTAGTGGGTCTTCTAGTTTTCTCAAGTCAAGCTATTTTTCATTACCGGGCCCTTCAAATACTGAAGATACAACATCTCCACAGAGGCCTGGCTTATTCAGATCTGGTTTCCCTAGTTCCAGAATCCAGGGAAAAAACTTCTCTGGTGGCTAACTCACTTGGATGCTTGGAACGGGACAACAATTTTCTCTGCTGCCCCAGATCTTGTCTTAGAGTATGATGCAAGTCAGGCAGGATAGTGCTCAAGATGTGACCAATTCTCGACTGGAGGTACATGGTCTCTTCTAGAGTCATTCTTGCACATCAATTGTTTAATGATGCTTGAAGGTTCCTTTGCCATCCAGACCTCTGCAAGAGACAAGGCAAAATGTACTATTCTCTTACGGATGAACAATCTGACAGCAGTCAGATATATAAACTACCTCAGGGGTACAAGATCCAAACCTCTTGCAGATCTCGCCAAATGCCTTTTAGAGTTCTGTCTTCATCGGAATCTCTTGGTCAGAGCGGAATATCTACTGGGAAATTTAAATGTAACAGCAGTAATTCCAGACATCTGCAGGACTCACGCAACTGGCATCTGCATCCTTCAGTGTTCAATCATCTTTCTCCCATCTTCGGAGACATGCAAATTTATATTTTTGCCTCATGTCTCAACACTCAACTCCCTTCCTTTTTCAGTTGGAGTTAGCCACAGACTCTCCTTTATGCCTTCTCTCCTCTACTATTGATTGTGCAGGTCCTAGCTCAGGCCCACAGACAACTCTCATGCCTAGTTCTAATCATGCCCTTCTGGCAAGTTCAGCATTGGTATGCAAATCTATTGGCGATAACCTTGGATTATCTGGTTCGGATTCCTCACTTTCCCAATTTACACTTCAACCTTCAGGAAGCTCATCACATCCTGATTCTAGACATATCACTTTTTCTCATCGCTTGGAAAACACTGTTTGGTCTGCCGTCTATTAAAGGGAGTAAGATTTGTTAACCCTACTGTTCCCAAATATAATACAATGTGGGATGTTAATTTGGTGTAAAATATGTTTATTTCATGACAAGATAATGTGAATCTTTCTCTCAAACAACTTTCAGCAACGTTAACAATGCTTTGATGTTTGATTTTTTTGAAACATGTTTCTGATGTCAAAGCTCTGGATATGTCTTCTTTTCATTATTCATCTTTTGGTGTTTCCTTTCAGGTTCATAGGCGCACCAAAACCCATTTAATGTCAATTCATTATCTTTTTTTCCCTTCTCTGCCAAAATTATGTGTGGGAAATTGTTTGAAAGCTTACTTTTTACGAACTGCAGATTTGAAATTGCCCTCTGCTTCCTAATTGCTTGTTTCATTCCAGAAACCTTATAAACCTGTCTCAGCTTCCATGCTAACCTGTTGGGTGAAATGGATTTAGGCGGTCATTTTATCATTGGCGGTAATACTCGCCTACCGTTGCGGTGACGGCCTCCACCATACCACTGCAGCGGCGACCATCCGTCCGGCAGCTAATGAGCACTGCCTGACTTCCACCACAATGAGGGCGGAAATCCATCAGTGTTCATACTGGTGGACGGTACCACCCACCAGTAGAACACTGCCAGTCGTATTTTGAGCTGCAATATGGCCTGGCGGTGTTCTGCTGGTAGGGCGCTGTGGAGTGCCCCTTCCCGTTCTCTTCAGGACGACCTCCTCGCCCAAGATAAGTCGTGTGTCTGACAGGGGAGGAGGGTGGGAGGGTGGGGGGTGTTGCGTGTGTGTGTGAGTGCGTGTGTGAATGCATCTGTGTGTTGTGTTGTATGCGTGTGAGTAAATGCATGTACGAATGGTGAAGTGAGTGCGTGTCTATGTCAGTGTCAGTGTGTCTGTGTGTCAGAATGTGTGAGAGTATGTCTGGATGAATGCGTATGTTAATGCACGTATGCCAGTGAAGACTATTCCCTGTCACTGGTAGGGCCTACCACCATGGTTTTCGTGACATTGCTAACACCATGGAAACCATGGTGATAGGCCGGCTCATAATGCCTCTGGCAGTACTATGTGGGCCGCCGGGTCGGAGATTGACATCTCCGGCCTTGCGGCTCAATCCGCCATGGCGGTATGAGTGGTGAAGTGGCGGGTTGGCTGCAGCCAACCCGTAACACTCTTAATGTGGCGGTATGTAATAACGCCACATTAACCCTGGCAGTCAAAAGACTGCCAGAGTTAAAATGAGGGCCTATGTCTTTAGCCAGTATAAATACAGATTCCTTAAGTGCCCATTCAGCCAGAGGGACTATGGCCTCTAGGGCTTTTGGGCAGGTGTAAGTTTACACAACATTCTCAAATCTGCAGTAAATAAATTCAGAACTTTTTATTGTAAACCAATTATTTGAGCCTCCAGTCTGGTAATAAAATTGAGATCTTCCTAGCCTTGGTGTCAAAAATCCTAGATTTTATTAAAGACACAGAGGCAAGTATTATCTCACCACTGTTCAGTAACCTTCCCTGGTTTTTTTTTCTGCAGTTCCAGTGCCATCTACCAGTACTGCCACATCAACCTAATCCCATTGGACTCTCCTCTGCATGGGAACCCTTTTTTCTGCTGCAAAAGCCTTCTTCCGTTCAGAAATTAGTTCCTCACCTCCATTTGGAATGCCTTTAAAATCTATTGACTATATTGATTAGCTTTCGTTCGGTGTGGTTGTTCTTTTCCTTTTCACACCTTATAACTCACTACAAATAAAGAGGATTTGTTGTTCCCTGCCAAGATAGTTATTGTGTTGCTCGACGTCATTGGTTGTGGTCTATTCGCTGCTGTCAATAAACTGTAAGAAAAGACAAAATACTACTCGCCTCTGTATCTTTAATAAAATCTAGCCTTTCTGACACCAGGGCTAGGAAAATCTAAGTTTCTTTGGCAAACCTGCGGGTGTAGGAGCCCAGAGAGGTGTTGAGTCGGGTGCCTGGACCAGGAGTGGCAGTGGCTGGTATAGGGGGAGTGGAGCCATTCATGGCCTCTTTGGTCCACGCCGCTGCTGGACCTGGATCTCAGGCACCCCATCTGTGATAGGCACTGGCCCTTTCATAGGCTCTATAAGACCGGGGAATCTCGTGCTGTTGTTGGAACTTACCTCTCCATCCATGAGCTACATGTGCCCTTCTATGGTCGCTGCAGGTGTGGGATGGGCTCCACTAAGATTGAGTGAGGCCAAGGGGGTGGAGTGGTGGGTTGGTGGCTGGAGCCACTCCAGGTCTAGATGGTTCCCACTGCTGTAGGGACCAACCCTCCATCATCATATGCTACAATCCTTGACCCTACTTACTTACTGATCCAACAGGAGAACTCTATGTTGATTACAAGCCTACTGGTCCGCCATTGAATCACACAAAACCTCCAGTGATCATTGTGAATGTAGGATGGGCTTCACCGAATTGGGATGGGGCCGGCCTGCAGAAAATGACTATAACCCTCATTGCCTTCTCGCCACAACTACTGAAGGATTGGTCTGCTTCACTCGCCCTGGCCAGGGCACCCCACCCCTCCCATTGCCCTGTTGGCCCACAAGGACAACTCTCTCAGCAAAGGATCCCAAAGCCAACAGACCACCCACAATGGCAGAGTTCACGACAAAGACAACAAGTCACTCAATGGAGGGGGAGGAGCCTGGGATTCGGGGAAGAGGCGCCCCCTTCTTCATCCAAGAAGATGATGGCTTTGGACTCTGAGCCACTGCACAATGCACTACAAGACTCACATGCCTCCTATCAATGAAAGAAACACTGTTAAAGTATGCCGGATCATTACCCACTAATGTTCCCAGCAAGCGACCAAGGCGGGAAGGGCTGACACACGCCAGTCAAGGCACAGCTCCAAATCTTTATCTTTGTACGGAAGACATGGAGCAGATGTCCTTTTGATATCTCTAAAAAGTTACATTTTCCCTTTTCCCCCTTTTTAAATTATTTCTACCCTTGTAATTCCTGCCATATGGAAGGCTATGAGTAGTGTGTTCTTGTTCTTTAGCATGGGTGACAGATGCTTTTAGGAAGGAAGTGTGGGGTGGAAGGAGTTGCGAAGAGAGAGTCTTTGTTTTGTTTGGTTTAGAATATTTTCTTTTACAGACAGGTATACCATTACATCCAATGACATTACATATACCTACACAGTGGCGAAACACTCAACCCTAGTGCATATACTCTCTTGAAACGTTAGTGGGTTAAACAATAGTAAAAGAAAGAGTGACCACTATGCAATATTTTACGTATCAGGTTCCCAATGTCATTTTTCTCCAAGAAACACACTTATTGGACTCCAACTGTAAATTCTGAGGATGATGTGGCTAAAGCAAGGTGTATCCTGCAGGATTTACATCCAGCTCATGCAACATAGTCATACTGCTCCATAAGACAGCCCCTTCAGGGTCACTCTCTCAGCGGCTGACCATCTAGATAGATACTTCCTTGTTTCCGGTATAATGCATGGTAAGCAATGGATTCTTCTTGCCGTTTACTTCCCCCCAACACTTCTTGATGGCTCTTTGTATGAGCTTGCTAGGGCTTTGGCCGATTTGAACCCCTGGCACTTTGCTTTTTGGCAGAAACCTCAATACATTAATAGGTAGACGACTTGATGTTTGGCACTCAGGATCTTCAACCACATAGAGACATGTTGGTCTTCCAGAGTGGGTGGACGCTAAGAAACTGTACGATGTATGACACTCACATAGGGGGTATGAAGCAGGTTGTACATTTCAACCAATGGTACATAATACTTTTTCTAGCTTTGATTATGTCTTTATGCCAAAAACAAAGTTTACATGTGACTCTGACATCAGATTGCTCCCCTAAGAGATATCTGATCATGCTGGAAATGAGGGGGGTTGAGCCTAGCCCCACGAGATACCGGAGATTTAGTCCATGAAGTGTGCCTGACTTAAGAACGACATTGAAGAATACTTCAAACATAACATAGGCTCCATGGAGTCTACCCTCATTTCATGGGAAGCCTTCAAGGACATGGGTGGCGTTGCAAGGCAGGATAATCCTGGTTAATTAATATATTGGCTCACCACCAATGATGCAAGAATGAGACATGTTAAACCTATTAATGATGACAAAGGCGCCTCCATTACTGGCACCAAGCAGGAGGCAAATTCTTTTGATGCTTACTTTAAAGCACTTTACACTTTACACTGCCCGCACACTTTCAGAGAGAGAACACAATTGACCACTCACAGCATATCTTTCCCTAAGGAGCCTGACACCTGCCGACCATGAGGCACTAAGGTCCATTTTTATACTTTTTTAGTGCTGCATTTGTGTCATTTTTTGACGCAAAAGCAGTGCAAACTTGCAAAATACAATTGTATTTTGTACGTTTGCGCCGTTTTTGAGTCAAAAAGTGTAAATATGGGCCTAAGACTGCATATAATCCCACCAGTCAAAAAGCTATTGCAGATCTCAAATGTGGAAAGTTTCCCAGTGGAATTTTTTCAAAAAACCTCTTCCATTCTAGATTCTCACTTTCATGCCATTTATATAAAAGCCACCCATTGACAGCGTCTTTCCCGAGGGAGGCTATAATTGTGGATTTCCTCAAGCCTGAGAAGCTCCCGAACCCATGCTCCTCATATCATCTGATCTCTTTTAATAGTGTAACAGCTAAGATTTGTCCAAGATCCTCGCAAACTGCAAAGTGGAGGTCAGAGCATCCCTGGTCCATCGAGACCACAATGGCTTTATGCCAGGTCAAGGCCCCAGGCATTGCATCAGAACCAAATACTGAACAGAGCCTGTGAATTAGACGGCTCTCATGCCCTATTAATGCTGGATTTTGAGTAGGCTTTTGACTCCAGAGGGTGGTAATGTCTTTTTTCAGGTATTGCACAGCATTAACGGGGAGCTTCAAAGGCCTTGCCACCTGCAATCCAGATATCTCCAAATGGTGGCGTTGACCAACCTTCCTGTCCTGATCCCACTTTTGGCAGCAGCACAGGCAGGAAAAATAGGCAGATTAGGAGGTGTGCCCACTTCATGCCAGTCCCACCTCTAAGGTGGGCGAGCCAAAATGAACACTACTTTTTCAATTCCTCCATCCTGTTTAGAAGTAATTAGGCCACCAGGGTTAGGGTTATGCCCACTTCCCAGCGGGAGTGGTCATAAGAAGGGTGTAGTCATCCTAAAGGTGGTCAGCCCATTGGCTACCGTCTGGCACTCCCTGTAACACCCCTAAACTGAGTATTGGGGTGGCACCCCTGAACCCTAGAACTCAGATCCTGACACCCTAAGAAGAAGAAGGACAAAGAAGAGTCAACCCCGCAGAAGAAAAGGAAGAAGAAGCAGCTGACCTGGGACCAGCTCTACCGTCCTGCCTGCTAACCGAACTGGACTCTCCACAAAAAGACTCGTCATGGAGCTGAAACTTCAAGAAACCCAGGAAGACTGCCTGCCTACCTTTTAAAAAGACTCAGACTCCTGGAGCAACGGACCTGCTCAGCAACAAAGGCCCAAATCCATGAAGCTCTAGGACCATATTAGCGTCATTTTTTTAATGATAATGTGGCATTAGGCTTCACAAATCGTTGGGCCATATTTACAAAGTGGCACAATGCATGTGCCATACATAATGTATGCAAAGGGGCGTTCCCCAGTTAGGGGGAACCACAAAAATGCTGCAGTGGAATCTAAGAGATTCCACTGCATCTTTTTTTGTGACTAATTTTAACGCCTGCTCAGAGCTGGCTTTAAAAGGTGGCACACCATTGGTTACAATGGGCCCCTCTGTACTGTTGAGGTTTAGTGCCACAATTTTGGCTCTAACCCTGAACAATACATCAACAGCAAATACAAATGTTGATGCTATTGTCTCCTACCCTGCGCCATCGTGCGCTGTATTTTAAATATGGCGCACACACGGTGGCAGTAGAGGGGCACTAAGAGGAGCAAGAAAAGTGGGGCTGCAGTTGCTGCAGCCCCACTTTTCTTAAATAGGTCCCAAAGTATCCAACAAGGACTCTGCAGCCTGGAAACCCGACACCTGAAGTCACCTTACACCCGATGACCTTGACCTGGTGAGAAGCCCACCAACGGTGCCAGCAGGGCTCCCCAGCTGTCCTGAGACCGAGTCCACCTGAGTGTCACCCCTCCTGGACACATACAAGTCGCCTGCAGCCCCCGCATGCAGACCCCTTCTCCTGCAGTCTGGTGGTGAGAGAAAAACCCGACATCTACAACAACCACTGCACCCGTGACCCCTGATCCCAGCTAAGGTGGATCATTGGTGCCAATGATGTCCCCTGGCTCCTGAGAGCTCAAGTCCATCCTGGGTCCACCCCTGCTGGACTCCCCATGATGACTCCAGCCTCAACTCACAGGACCCCTGACTATGAGTGCTCCCAGATGAGAAAACCCGACACCAAAAGACACCCCTGCATTCGTCGCACCTGGGCACAGGAGAAGAGGACTAACGGTGCACCTGTGTCCCCAAGCACCCCATGTCTACTACCTACCTATTTGTTGTCCCCGACTGGCTTTCCAGCCAGAGTCTGCAGCCTGCTTGTCACAGGGTCAATCTCCCATAGGAAACCTTTGGCCTCCCAACGCCAAACTGCACCTCTTCACCCGGCCGCCACAGTGCTGTCCGGTGTGACCTGTTGGTGTGGTTCTGTGATCAGTGCCCAGTATTTACCGTAACTTCCTGAGATTGTCTTCGTAAGTCGTTGTTAATCCTGTGTTTGCTGAATAGAATAACATTGAGAGAACTTTGAAAATTGCACTAAGGGCCTGATTACGATCTCGGCGGGTGGGATACTCTGCCACAAATGTGACTGATATCCCATCTGCCATGGTACAAGTTCCATAAGATATAATGGAACTTGTAATAAGGTGAATGGGGTATCCATCACGTTTGTGATAGAGTATCTCATCCGCCAAGACCGTAATGAGGCCCTAAATGTTTATTTTTAAAACTGCACAGTATTTATGCTTAAAAGTCTACATACCCGATTACGTAGTTCTTGGGTTTGAAACACATATAAAAAGAAATATTTTTCAAAATTGGTCTTGGATTTATTCTTTGAGTGTGCGTCTTATTTATTGCCTCTGAGTACAACAAATACTTAGCACTACCCTCTGATAAGCCTAACTGCTCACCCACACCACCACAAATAGAGCCTCAGTCCTGTCTACTTTTGGGTCTGCCTACCAGTTGGGGATCCATTAGACCCTCTGCACAGTGTGCATCATTTTAGTGCACTATATAGGGAGCCAGCTTTCTACAGGTACTCTTTCCCCCCCCCCCCCCTTTAGCTGTGGGAACGGAGCACTGATATGAACTAGTGCTGTACTCCTGAAAGAATGGTTTATAAGGCGAGAGGATGCCCACTAAAGACAACAGTGTGTGGGGATCATGCAAAGATTCTATGTAATGTATGCAATTGCTCACTATGGATGTTATAGGTCTCCGCTTGCCCTCGTTATTGGGACTCTCTCTTCACGTCCATCATTTAAATACAATGATAACTACCATGGTGTGTATGCATATATTTATCTTGCCAACCACAAATTGTGTATTACCTATAAAGTATATTCTTGGAATAAGATGTACACTCTGTGTAATGACTTCTCTGTTTACCCCATACACAGTTTATTTTCATGTGCCACACACTCAACGATCATGTCCACTTAACATTGTCATCATAACCCCACTGTTGGCTCCCCTGGCGCATTTGAACAGAAATAATTTCAAACTTTTCCTTTATTCATCGCTGCGACGTTCAGTAAAATATATGTGAACCAATAAAGAGGGGTTACCTTGACAGACCCAATAAAAAGGCATCACTTTGACTGATCATTCCCCAGTATGTCTTCTTGCTCTGTGCAACTCTCCACATGGGGAGTCCAGTCACCTGTACATGCCATGCTATCATGCCACGTCTTGTATTCATTTTGCCTTTCTTCTGCCCCCCTTTCCTATCACTGCTATTGAAGTGGTCTTTGTGTCAGAATTATTAATCTACACATGACATTCTGCTAAGAACACTCATCATCTCAGCAAAACAGAATGTGATGATCCTCATCACTCCAGTCTAATCAACACACTAACCTTTACTAACTGCATTCTCGGATGACCCTATTACAGCTTTAGGGAAGCCAATTAGCCTATGGGTGATAGAGTGATGTTTAAACATGCTCTTCTAGACAATACTGTTTCAGGGAATCATATCTTCCCTGAAACTACCTTCACTTCATTGGGGGCCTCTGTTCTGTGACCCTCTTGCAGCATTGCCTCCACCATCAACTTTTTACTTACTCAGGGCATTAGATATTGGTGGATGGGTTACTTCGTCAATGGTGCCAGATATCTTGTCTGCTGAAACCTAAATCCCATAGGACATAATGAGATTTTGAATTTGGCAGATGGAATATCTGTCACCGTTGTGACAGAGTAACCGTCTGCCAATATCTAAATCAAGCCCTTAGTTTCAACACTACAAATTGCTTCTGAAGCAAACTTACACAAGACACTCATAGGTAACATAAACTTGATCAACGTGCTGAATCTCTCAGACTGACCCACATTATCTAATGTCACCTTGTCCCATGGTCTTTGCAGTCACTCCACTTCACGCAAGCGTGTTTCCCTCACAACCTTATATCGTCACTGACGCTAATGAGAATATAATATCTCACAAAGCTTTAAAACAAAATCATGTTTTATGGCATTCAGGTATTTTTTCATTTTCATGAAGATCTCAACATTCAGCCAAAAAATAAAAATAAACTTTTGTATATTGACGCTTTTCACACTGTGGACAGAAATCACTTTATCCGACCACCAATCCTTATACTGTGTTTTTGCATTGTGCTATGGCTGCCACAAATAGTTACTCTCCTTGCAGACTTGGATTTCCAGAGGTTTTTCTGTCATATATGATTTCAGCCCACAACAAATGTTTCATAAGCTTTTTATAGGGTTTCTAAGCTTCATCTGTTTACAGAAAATGGTGCTTCTTAGACCCCATAAACGTGAAACTACAAACACTTTTGGAAGATGTTATAATTAAAGTTACAGTGTAGTTGACAAAACTCTAAATAATGGTGGTTTGATGCCAAATCTGTACCAGCTTCTGCCCTCAATGTCTCAGTGTGCTAGAGGAGTGCTAGCAGTATGTGCATTGTCTGAGGGCGTCATGCAGTAAAATGCAAAGGGCTAAACAATGTTTTGTATTTAGACTGCAGCATAAATGGAGCCAGGCTGCAGAGGGACAGGACAAATGCAAATATATGTATTGCAGAGATAACATTTAAAGGTCTAACTCATATGGTATCACATTCCAGTCCTCAAGCCACCTTAGGAATTTGAGATCAGTCACTGAGAAATGACTGTCATCTTCGCATGCGCCTACTCTCCCCCAATGTCACAAACCTTCTCAACTCAATCCATCACTGCTGGCACCTAGTTGGTGAGATGCCTATGACTGACTATTCACCGATGATGCTCCGCTGTCAAGGTTTTCCCAACAACTTTACCAGGCAAGTGTTGGAAATGAATTGATGTGGTGTTTCTTTGCTTACTGTTACACATTCTTGATTCCCTTGCACCATCCGCACCCCTAAAATCACCCTGTCACCTGTGAAATGAGTATGTTTATGACTATACAGCAGTATTTCTGAATGACTTAGGGTATAGGGGTTTAGGAGATGGTAGTACGTGGCTACAGTCTGCATACCTCCATGGACGTCATTTTTGGGTCGCCAGAGGTCGCACCTGCGACCCCTAACTTGCTCTTTGCTACCCCTAGCACTGCCTTTGCGACCTCTGGCCTCAGAGGTGGCAAATTCAGTGCCAGGAAAACAGTGAAAGCGCGTCCTTATGGACGTCAGTTGGAGCTACACTCTCTTTTGCTTTTTGATATTTTTTTTAATCTCACTAATAGTGGTGATAATGCAATATTCACTATTAGTGTAATAAAAATGGAGTACAATTAGCTGGAATATGCCCTTCCATGGCAGCTGAGGTAAGTAAAAAATCTTCATTAAGTATGCTGTGTGCACGCTTGTGCGTGAGAGTATTTGTGTGAGAGAGAGAGAGTTTATGCAAGTGTGAATTTGTGTGCATGTGTAAGTATGTGTGTTAGTGAAAGTGGAGGTCAAAGGGCGTGTGATGTCACTTCCACTACCCCTGGCATTTCGGTGAATTGACGTCCATGCATACCTCTGCTTCTCTTCCTGTATTTATTTGTGGCAGTTCCACTGGAGACGTCACCAATTGCCTCCTTCCTTGTCCCTCTCTGGGACGTGAAAGGCATTTAGAAAACAGCGCCTTTTATAAGCATGGCATATTAAGAATCCACATGTTCTAAAGACATTTCTAAGGGGGGTTCTCGTGCAAGATACAACTCTTCTGTACAAAAAGTGATGGATAGAATGCTTGAATTAATCTCAGCCACTAGTAATCGCTCAGGACTGCATCCCAATCTTTTGTTATTTTACACACCATGCAACCTCAGTTTGGGCTCAGCCATATGCAAAACAGCCTTGACACTGCTCAATGGGAGCAGTCCAGAACGAACTGCCAGACCATGTCCTACCTGAACAAGCAACCAGTTTCGCCCCTGTTACCGGCTCACCAGCCAGGTATAGCTTGGGTCCAGTGACACGGTGTGCACAGGACCCATGTCTCGGCATACCCAGCACACAAAAGTATACAAAAAAGTTAAGGATCGAATGCTAGAATTAATCTCAACCACTGGTAATCACTCGGGTCTCATCTAAGTCCATTGTTAGTTTGCCACTTGAATCAAGCTATACCTGGCTAATGAGCACTTATCAGTGCAAACCCAGTTCTAGGTTGCTTGTATTCCAGTTCGAGAAGGACCAGCTTAGTGGGGCACAGCGACAGAGATATATTCTTGGCATTTATTATGAGCTGCCTGTAGAGTCATCTAAGGTCCACAAGTAAAATCAAATACTACCCTCTGTGCCACAGCACGGATTTAGTTTGATGCATGATGCCAGTCTCCAATCAGGAGAGATGCTTATTTTGAATTTGAAACATTTAGCTAACCAGAACTTAGGCTTCTTTCATGGGTTTCAAACTGGAGGTAGAGGGCACGGTTACAGTAATTGTCATGTCAGTCTTAAAGGGACTGGTCAGAGCAGGATTATTTTCTGCATCCTGAGCCAGACATCTGGTAATGAACAAAGTGGTCTCCCACAGATTTTATCAGAGCCACATCTGCACAGAATCATCCTTGTGCAGTGCATCAACATCTTGGCGCCAAAATGTTGTCTACAAAGATGCATAGCAATCACTTGTGGGTTTTGAAGGGCAAAGTTATGAGGGATTTACTGGTTCCACCAAGAGCACAAGTGGAAGAACGAAGGGAGGATGTGGGGGCCTGATGATGAGGCGCTGATGTCAGTGACATTCACCATCCTTAACGAGAGCAAAATTGCAGCCCTACCTAATCTTCCACACATGGTGAGTTGTGCTCTCCATTCGCTGGAGCACAGGGCACAGGAACCAGTAACTATGGTAACAGTTTGACGTGAGTTAGGAAGACCATCACTTCCTGTAGTAGTGGTGGCTATCAAACTGTTGGCGCTACTCCTTCAGAGTAGATATGGTCCCATTCTAAATAACAGAAGCCCCCTTTTAATGTCTGCTCCGAGCAGGCGTTAAAAGTGCTGTACAAAATGGCACAAGGAAATCTGCTAGATTTCCTTGCGCCATTTTTTCGCCCCTCCCTTTGCATACATTATGCCTGGTGCAGCCATAATGTAGCGCAAAGGGTTACAAGGTTGCATGATGCATGTATTGCACCACTTTGTAAATGTGGTGCAAGGATTTTGGCCTCATTGGGCCACATTAATGTAAAAAAAATGACGATAATGTGGCGCAAGTTGGTGCTAGGGGCTTCTAAATATGCCCCAAAATATGGCTATTGTTTACTAACACCACAATTTATAATCCTGCTTCGGGGCACACACACCAACAACACACCTCTCTCTTAATCGGTCATTGTGAACTACACTTACCAGACTGGGCATTACATGTGTGCAGCAGTTAGAGTGACACAATGAACAACACAAGCACAATGCACATAAACCACAACTTCATTTCACCCATCTACATATTCCTCTTCTCTCCCTAGAATCACCTCACCCCTCCCCTCTCCCCCAAGCTTTTACAAAGTCTTAATTCCATTCATGCAGCAAGTCTACTGGCTCCAGGATGATAATTTCACTCCTTTGTGCTTTTAAGCACAAATGTGCAGGTTGTAACATTACCTTCTTGCTACTTGTAAACAAACAGACATCACAATCTTAGAGCCACTGTAAGAATCCCACATCCACCCACCCACAGGTCTTAGGACCCTCAAGCTCCTCTCCCTCTGCCTTTCCAAATTCAAAGCTTCATAATCTGCCTTTAGGTTTTTTTAATTCTTTGCCCTACACTGACTCTTTTTATACCCCGCCACAAGCTCTAACAACAATTATGCTATTTCCTTCATGCCCCCTAATTAAAAATATATGCTCTTTCAGGCCTCGTCTTTTACTTATTAAATCACATAAATTGGTGGTCAAAGCAAGGGGGAAGTATACCTAGACTTCCACGGTGATCTAATAGCTAAGTAATTGTACATATACAATTTATGTAGCATCAATAATGATTTATTGCTGTATTATGCTTTTTCTTTTACATTTTATTGCAGGAAAAATGGCTATATTTTCTAAGGTAGGTGCTCCTAATTAAGAACAGTGAAAGTGAATATTGTGCGGATAAGTGAAGGTGACATATACAATATATACAGAAAGTGGTTTTAAGAACAATATGGACTCCGTCAATCCAGGAAGCCCTGAAGTCACATAAAATTTCTTTACAGTTTATAATCCACATTCAAAGGTATGTTGACGTTTCGACTCCAAATGTAGAGATAAATCAATGTTGGGTCATCATCAGGACTGATAATAATGTCAGGCCGGTAGCACCTAGGGATAGTATGAATATCCAAATTAATATAGGCCTTATTGATCAGTATCAATGGATAAATATGTGGGTGGGACTGCAGCACTCACCTAAGAAATCCAGAATCGGATTAGGATCTTGTGGTCTGAGGCATCTTCCTAATGGCAGAATGATATACAGTATAGTATTCTGTTTGGCAATGTATCGTAGTAGGTATATTCATACGTAGTCAATGACTACTTACATGTTAGGTAGTGTAATAAGGACCGAAGGCGATCTTTGAATTACGGTCTAGGGATGTCAATCCGGTAGGACGAGTGTTCTGTATGATGCATTCAAACACTGCGAGCCCATCAAGAGATGTGGGCTGGGGCTCACGATATCTAAAAAATATATAAAGGCAGACCTAAGTATAGGTGTGAGGAGTGTGGCAGCATAATAAGGATGTTTATATCTGCACTTACTCGTGAGTGAAATCCAGGCAGTCTACTCGTGTAGCCAGGGGAATTCTTCTGGCAGCGCACGTTGACTCATGTAGTCGGGAATTTTTTGTTTAATGCAAGCCGCTCGCTCGTCCGACGTGTCGGCTTATGTGGAGAATGTCATCCATTTTGGAGGGACCAACCGCTCCTGTCATTGGTCCATAAGGGAACCAATCAGGGTTGACAATTTGGTGTAGTTCAACGGCAGCAGAGCGAACAGCGCTGCCGCCGCTGGAACCAGAGCGGGAAAAGTCCTCTTTCTGATCCGCTGGCAATACGCGTATGGAGTCGCGAGTGTTCTAATCAAAGGTGAATCCATTGGTCGGAACAGGGAAAGGGAAGTGGAGAGTCCCTTTCTGGTCCGCCCCGCGAATGTGTGTGCGGGAATGGATTGGAGACAATGCGATTCTCAGACGCACGTCTCTACATTATGCCTCCACTCAGTCCAGCACGCTACTGGATTCCATTCCCACACACGCACACGCACTCGCACTCACGCGGCGGACCAGAAAGGGACTTTCCACTTCCCCTTCCCTGTTCTGACCAATTGATTCACCTTTGATTAGAACACGCGTGATTCTATACACGTATTGCCAGCGGACCAGAAAGAGGTCTTTTCCCACTCTGGTTCCAGCGCCGGCAGCGCTGTTCCCTCTGCTGGCATTGAACTACACCAAATTGTCAACCCTGATTGGTTCCTTTATGGACCAATGACAGGAGCGGTTGGTCGCTCCGAAATGGATGACATTCTCCACATAAGCCGACACGTCGGACGAGCGTGCGGCTTGCATTAAATGAAAAATTCCCGACTACATGAGTCAACGTGCGCTGCCAGAAGAATTCCCCTGGCTACACCAGTAGACTGCCTGGATTTCACTCACGAGTAAGTGCAGATATAAACAGTCTTATTATGCTGCCACACTCCTCACACCTATACTTAGGTCTGCCTTTCTATATTTTTTAGATATCGTGAGCCCCAGCCCACATCTCTTGATGGGCTCGCAGTGTTTGAATGCATCATACAGAACACTCGTCCTACCGGATTGACATCCCTAGACCGTAATTCAAAGATCGCCTTCGGTCCTTATTACACTACCTAACATGTAAGTAGTCATTGACTACGTATGAATATACCTACTACGATACATTGCCAAACAGAATACTATACTGTATATCATTCTCCCATTAGGGAGATGCCTCAGACCACAAGATCCTAATCCGATTCTGGATTTCTTAGGTGAGTGCTGCAGTCCCACCCACATATTTATCCATTGATACTGATCAATAAGGCCTATATTAATTTGGATATTTATACTATCCGTAGGTGCTACCTGCCTGACATTATTATCAGTCCTGATGATGACCCAACATTGATTTATCTCTACATTTGGAGTCGAAACGTTGACATATCTTTGAATGTGGATTCTAAACTGTAAAGAAATGTTATGTGACTTCAGGGCTTCCTGGATTGATGGAGCCATTAGAAGTCCATATTGTTCTTAAAAACACTTTCTCTATATATTGTATATATCACCTTCACTTATCCGCACAATATTCACTTTCACTGTTTTTAAATAGGAGCACCTACCTTAGAAAATATAGCCATTTTTCCTGCAATAAAATGTAATAGAAAAAGCATAAAAAAAGCAATAAATCATTATTGATGCTACATAAATTGTATATGTACAATTACTTAGCTATTAGATCACCGTGGAAGACTAAGTATACTTCCCCCTTGCTTTGACCACTAATTTACTTTAATTTACTACCCTGGTCGAAAGGGTTAGAGGGTACTTGCCTCATTGTCTTCACATTATTAAATCACATAATCAACACAAACAGGCCTCTCGCTTTTTATGACTTTCCAGCCCTAGCCTATACATTACTTAGTGCACCTTAATTACATGACACATACTACATGAAGTAACACCTTATGCCAAAAATAAGAGCACTATACAATCATAATTTGTTGTTCTGCAATAAAATATAGCTTCATATTTAATTCATACCACTACACCTCAGGACACACTACCTCTGCCACAGAGCACTTTTTCATTAAAATAGATTTGACCTACTTGTGTTATCACCGCTAGCATATGCCAGTGTGTTATTTCAAAACAACAACATATTCTCATGAGTAATATTTCAAAATACTTTAGCAGGTGTCTTTTTCTCCTGTCCCTACCTTTTGCACAGACACTTATATCACTCTTTCTATTTGTGCAAGGGGTGCAATCGAACAAGGACAATCTGGCATCAAGGACATATTGAAAACAAATTACTGCTTCCGTTTGAATTTTTTACAGGACACAAGGATACCATTTCCTCTATCTCTATGCCACTGTAGTCTGTGCCACTACTCTCTGTTCCACTTTACTTTACACCACTGCACTCTAGGCCACTACACTCTCTGCCACTGCACTCTACAACACTCTACTCTGCAACACTGCTCTCTCCGGCACTCTACTCTGCTCCACTGCACTCTATGCCACTGGATCACTCTACTCTATGCCACTCCACGCCCCTGCACTCTACCCCACTCTAATCCACTGTGCACCACTGCACTCTACGCCACTCTAATCTACTGTGCACCACTGCACTGTAATCCACTGTGCAACATTGCGCTCTATGCAACTGCACTCTACACCTCTGTACTCTACTCTGCACCACTGTACTCTATGCCAATGCATTCTACTTTACTATGCACCACTGTACTCTTCACCACTGCACTCTACACCACTCCAGTCTAGGCGTTTCCACTCTACTCTGCACCACTCCATTCTACTATAGTGCACTCTACGCCACTACTCTATGCTGCTCCACTCTCCCCTGCAACACTCCATTCTACCCTGCAGCACTTGACTCTACGCCACTTCACTCTAATATGAAACTCTCTACTCTATGCTGTGCCACTCTACACCACTCTACACCACATTGCACTCTATGCCGCTCTCCTATAAACCACTGCTCTCTACTCAATGTACTCTACACCACTTTACTCAAAACCAATGCACTCTATGCCTCTTCACTCTTTGGCAAGTACTATGCACCTCTGCACTCTACACCGCTATACTCTACTCTGCACCACTTTATGCCACTGCACTCTATGCCACTGCATCATATGCCACTCCATACCATTGCGCTCTACATCACTGCACTCTATGCCACTCTATTCTACTCTGCACCACTGCACTGTATGTCACTGCTCTAAAACAGCACTCTATTCTGCAACACTCTACACTACTGCAGTCTACGCCAATGCATCCTACACCACTGCACTCTAAGCCTCTCTACTCTGCAAGGCTGTTGTCTCTGAACACTACGCTACTCTGCGACACTGCACTCTATGCCACTGCAGTCTACTCTGCACCACTCACCTCTGTGCCAATGCACTCTACGCCACTACACTCTATGCCACTATAATTTTCTCTGCACCACTGCACTCAACTCCACTACACTTTAAACAATTCTACACCACTCTACTCTACACCTCTACACTCCATCCTGCACCGCTCCACTTTACCCTGCACAACTTCATTCTAGTCTTAAACAATCTACTCTACGACACTGAACTCTACACCACTCTACTCCCATGCGCCACTTCACCCTGTACCACTCCACTTTATGACATTGCACTCTACGACACTGCAATCTATGCTGTGCCACTTCACTCAACTCTGTTCTGCACCACTCAATTATGCACCACTACACTATGCCACTCGACTTACTCTACACCACTGCACTCTACACTACTTTACTCAAAATCAATATACTCTAAGCCACTGCATTCCACACCAATCTTCTCTGCAACACTGTACTTTATGCCACTTCACTCTAGGCCACTCAACAACACTCAAATTGATTACTCTCTACTCCATTAAACTCCACTCCATTTTATGACACTCAGCTCCAATCTACTCCACTGTTCGGCACTACTCCAGTCTACAACACTCTACGCAATTCCCTCTATGCCACTCCATGTAACTTTACTCCACTCTATTCTACTACATACTACTCCACTCTATGTCAATCCACTCCATGCCACTCCATTCTGACATTCTATGCTACTCCACTCTACGACTCTCTACTCCACTCTACACCAGTCAACTCTACAACACTGTACATCCACTCTACGACACTCTACTCCCTCCATGACACTCCACAACACACTGCCACTCCACTCCACGCTACTCAATTCTACACCACTCCATGCCTCTGTACGCCACTCCGTAACACCCCACTATACTCCATGACACTCTACTGTACGACACACTCCATGTCACTCTCCTTTACGTCACTTTTAGCCATACTGAACAGCTGCCAAGATGGCATACAACATGGCTAAATCATATTGGCAAAGCCATGAAATCTTGCAAAGGCGAGGCCTATTGGCTTTGCCAAAGCTTGATCCTCTTTCTATGTGTGCTGCATTCTGCCTCAGGGGATTGTTTTAGTGCAGGAAGGCACACCTTCCTACACGAAAAACAATCCTCCTTACAACGCAGGCACCCTTGCAGTATGGTGCCAGGGTGGATGCGCTGGGTCTAGGCAAGGAAAGTGGTGCCAATGCAGGGACTAAGGCAGGAATGTGTGGTATTCTTTTAAATAGAGCCCATTCCTGCGCTCTCCGTCATGCAACAGTCCCTTCTAGCACAGTAAGGTGCACTGCGTGACTTGGCCATAAATATGGTCCCACGTTTACTGAACAAAATGAGAAACATACTTTAACTTGGAGGAACTAGCTTATTACCGATTTGTTATTAGATTTCGCACTCAAGTAGTTTGGTCGATCTTTCTTTCTTTTTAACAGTTAGTATTTTATAACGAACACAATAATTTTAATATTTTAATTTATTTTGTAAGCGTTCTGATCTGTTTTTACGGTACTGTATTGAATTGTAGGATATGTTCTACCCACTACTGGGGAAACCCGGTTTCAAAATAAAGCTGATTGTCCCAACCGGACTATACCTGAAGAACTAAAAAGCGCCTGCCCCCTCCCATGTCATTTTTGGCAAAGAGCGCCGAGAATGAAATAATAGTTTGCATAACACTTCATCGCTGGATGATCCATGACAAAATGCAGGTCAATGGGATTCGGTAAGCAGATCTAGTTGGCCGAGCTCCACCGCTGCTCTGTCAAGCAGCCTAAGCCCTCGAGTTGCTCTGGGCCAACCAATCACCGCTCGCGCCGAGGCACACACCTCTGTTTGTGGGCTCTGAAGGGATCCACGTGAGCGTCTGTAGCACGCACTCCCCCGGGCGGACGTCTGTGCAACGCAGCCAGAGATTAGCTCACACGAGGACTGACTGAAGGAGTTTGTTTGCAGCCTTCCACAGGTCTAAGGTTTTCTTTCGCGGTGGCCAAAGTACACAACTCGTGATTAAGCCAGATACACAATAGGTCATTAGCAGCGTGCAAATATTTTGAAGTTAGAGGGTTGTCTAAGGCTAGCATAGCAACGGACCTCATGTGTCCACAGGTGATGTTAACAAAACAGAATGGATACAGGGACTAAAACTCTCTCTGCAGTGTAGAGTACAATATGTACATTGATGCTCACGGAAATGGAATGGAAATGGACATTTGCGCTTTAAAACTGTTTTTTGTTTCCCCATAGGGTAAATATTTTCCCCGTGGAGAGCCCTTAACACTGCGCCCTTATACATTCTGGGAAATCCCTCCGATACACACATACGCCAACGTCCCGAAAATATATTTTCTCCTTTGGGGGGGCCCGCGGAGAGAGAGACTCGCTCTAGTCTCTCCGCGGGTCTTTTCGGGACGACAGGAAGTGGCGCGGGTGCGCCTGGATTGGTGGACAGGTAAGTGGGGGTGGGCTTTAGGGATGGGTTAAAAGGGGGTAGAGGGGTGGGGTCGGCCTCTTTCCAGGCCGACCATTACAGGGAGGAAGTTTTGGAGGTAGTGCAGCGGGAGTAGGTTGGAGCCAGGTAGGTTAGTGCAGGTAGCGCGAGGTAGGGCCCAGTGCATTGCAACCGGCTGGCGTAGGGCGCGCACTGGGGAGGTTTCAGGCCGTGCGCGCGGGCCGGGCAGGCAAGGTAGTGGGCAGCGTCACGCTGTCATCTGGGACGCACGCGGACTCGGCCGCGCCCCTCGGGCGCCCCCGGCTGTTTTCGGGAACCCGGGGACTGCCTTTCCGGCCCCGTTTTTTTAGGACACGAGGAGCAGGTGCGCGGAGGCCTGCGGGGGGCTGCACGGTTCGCGGCGCGTCACGCCGGAGCCGGAATTTGGGCAAAAGGCCGCGAGGCGGCAATCAATCGGGTGCAATTAAACAGCACCACGCTAATTCCAACACAAGAGGGACACAGCAGCAGCGCCTGGGCGGGCCCTGCACAGAAGTTCCATGAATCAGGAGGTGTATTAAGGTGGGGGGGGGGCAGGCACACGGGGCAAAAGGGGTGGGGGCCACTAGTAGGCAGTAGGGCCCACAGCAACAAGGGCCTTGGGATATATAAAAAAATATATATATATATATATATATAAAAAAAAATAATAAAAAAAAAATTATTTTGCGGTTCCAATAGGGAAGTCTACAGGGCAGGGCATTAGGGGACATGGCTAATGTTCCTGATGCGGAGGCTGTTAGGGCAGCGCTACGGGTACTGGGAGAGGCGGGCAGGGCAGATTTGCTTAGGCCCGGGGTATTGGAGCAGGCTTGGGTGGGTATGACACGCCCAGCTCGGGCTGCGTCAAGCGGGGTAGCGGCGGCAATAGCAGCATGCGATTCCCAGGACTCAGAAGGGGACACAGAGGCGGTACCAGTGAGACAAGAACGGGCCACGGAGGCACGGCCAGAGACCCCCAGAGTGTTGAGCCCGCTAATGTTTGGGGGGGAGACTCAGTGCACTCAGGGCCCGGGCGCAGGCGACACAGGAGCAGGCCCGGCACACGGGGGGCCCACAGGCAGGGCAGGGGATGACATGGTAGGGCGAGACCTGGGGCAACAAGGGGACGGGACTGAACAGCCAGCGCCAGGGCCCAGTGGGATGCAGTCCCCATTGGACTTGTCACGCCCTAAGAGCGGGAATACCGTACACGTGGGCCACGGGCCACCAGCCAAGAAAAGAGGTAAATACTTGGGGAGACCCAGGGCTGGGGCGGGTTGGGCCAACCCAACCAAACGCCAGGCGAAGTTATCTAAGCAGGCCAGGGAGGAGGTTACGGCGGGGGGGCTACAGGGACCTGCCCCCCAGGCAAAGTGGGACCAGTTAGAAACAGGGGACTTAGATGCCAGGATCCGCGAACAGCGCAGGGCCGTGGCAGAAACTGAGGCCAGATGGACGCAATTATGCAAGGACAGGGAGGAGCCAGGGAGGCGACGCGAGGGTAGCAAAAAGGTCAGAGAGGTCACGGACAAGAAGGGGGCTCAGACAGCAGGGGTTAGCGAGGGTACCTGGGTTTGGATACCACAGGCAGGAGAGGGTAGGTTTCAGGAGGCTGGTGCGGCCGAGGGGCAGGTTGGCTTGGAAAGCCCCGGTGGTTCAGGCAGCCACAAGGGGAGAGGCAGCACAATGTCAACGTTGGAGGTTGACAAGAGAAAGGTGGCACCAACGGGGCGCAGTACGGCCCTAGTGCGTTGGAACGAAGCAATAGAGGGGTCTACGGCGGCCTTCTCTACACCGCAGGAACGGGGACATCAGCAGGTTGGCGGACGCCATGTGGGTCAAAACACAATAGAACCACCAGCAAACAAATCTCAAGCATATATGGAAAACAAAAGAGGTGGGGAAGAGGAAGATGAGTTGGATTTGGTTTATGACGAGGAGGAAGGAGAGGGGGAAGATGGACAATGGCGTGATGAGGATGTGAGCGGGGTTAAGAAAGGGGGGGGTGGGGGCGCAAGTGCGGCGCAACCCTGCCTCTGCTTTTCTGTTTCAGGATGACATCATGGACGTAGGGCCGCCAAGTACAAGGCTAACAAGGTCACGCGGCGGAATGACACGGCGTACACCGCGTTATGTCGACGAAACAATTGGAGGTAAGGGGAGATGGTGGTCAGTCTGGGGTGACGGGGGAGCAACTAACAAGGTGACGCGCACAAGCAAATCAATAGGCGTGGGAGATGGGTCAGTATTAGACAACTCAGGGGAGGTCGTAGCACAGAAGGGCGACATAAACAAGGACAAAGAGACTGCATCCACCAGTACTACAACGGCGGTTAGCCCGCCCACAGGGGAGGGCAAGAACGCAGAGGATAAAGAAGGGGGAGCGCACAAGAAGCGCCTTCCGTACATGGGTTTGGCCATGCCTTTAGGGTCACATGTTGCGGGAAAAACCAAGGCAAGAATATGGAAGCACGAATATGTGGATGTTTTCAAACTATTACATAGGGACATACAGGCCAAGGAAGGCTCCAAGGAGGAGGAGTGGGAGTTAGCACGCAGGCCTAGGGTTCCCATTACCATGGACAATTGGACGTCCGCATTTTTGATTTTCGCCAGTATATACTGCGAAAAATACCCAGACCGGGCCATCGCGCTCTTCAAATACATGGATATCATTAGAAAGGCTCAGATGCATTTTGGGGGTTTTGCATGGCTAAGTTATGAAGAGGAGTTTAGGGCACGAGTGAGCATCAACCCCGAGAAACCATGGGGGGACGTAGATCCGGAGCTATGGATGCAATGGATGGCATCAGCACAGGCAGCGGCATCCACCCATACGGCGAGCGGATTGCCGGTAACATATAAGCCCTTTCAGGCGCGCCCCGCCTTGGGAGGGGCGGAAAATACTACAAAAACGCAGGCGGGTAACTCAGGGGCCTGTTGGAATTTCAACAAGGGTTTCTGTTCAAGGGCTCAGTGCAGTTTCAAACATGACTGCTCCAAGTGCGGGGGTCGTCATCCAGTCATACAATGTTTTTCCCTCAACAGCCCAGCTGAGCAATGGAGGGCGACAAGAGGAAGAGGACCACAAGGTGCTCCTGCGCCAAAAGGGGCCTACGCCAGTTAGATTAGAAGTCTGGTTGCCATGGCTGCACAGGTACCCGGACAAGAATAGGGCCAGACATTTGGAATGGGTTTTTCGTGAAAGTTTTCAGGGTAGGTTATCAAGGTCCTCGGCAGAGGCGATGGGCAGACATTTTGCGGTCTGCAAAAGAACAGCCGCATGTAATACGCGACAAAATAGACAAGGAGGTAGCATTTGGGAGAAGAGCGGGTACATTCTTCGACTGGCCACCGGAAAAGACTGAGGGACTGCTGTCAATCATGACTTTCTTGGGCATAGAGCTAGATGCGGAATTAATGGGGCAGGATGGCCAGCATCAAAAGGAAGGAAATTCTAGAATGCCTAGCAGATGGGCGAACTATGCACAAAATGGAGTTACGGATGGCACAGAAATTACTAGGCTATCTCAATTTTGCGTGTAGAGTAGTGAGGGGAGGACATACTTTTTGTAGAAGACTCGGACTGTCCATGTCACAGAAATGTATGAGTTTTGCGTTTGTTGCATCAATTTATACGGCAAGGTTTATCTCTTAATGTTATCTTTAAAGCTGCACATACCCGGGGTATACAACGAGATTGCAGATTCACTATTTCATTCACAGTAGCGGCGTTTCGCGACCTGGCGCCAGGAGCGGAGCAGACCAAGACTACGGTCCCGGCAGACATTTGGGAGTGGGGGGTTTGAGGATCTCGGGGTCTGGTGGTGATGTCTCTAGCAGTCTATACGCGACGAAGTTACAGGCTGGCATGGTTGGGGTTTTCAATCTTTTGCAGAGTTTTAGGGGCAATTTCTGGGCTCAGGGGCCTGAGGGTTTGGAAGCACGGGCCTTGCGGTTCACGCTGTTTTTGATCAAGGAAGGGCTATCCCCGGCCACGATAGGCAGGAAATTAGCAGGTTTTTCGTTTTATGGCCCCCCCCCTTTTTTTTGTTGGGTACGGATCCGGCTCGGGATGATTATTGGGAAGATGTTGAAAGGATGGGGCAGGTTTAGGGCCGGGGAGGGAAGTAAGGCAAGAGAGCCCATTATTTTGGGATACTGAAAGAATTTTTGCATGTTTTGCCAGTATGCTGCACGGACGAACACGAAGTAGCACTCTTCAGTTTGTGCATGGTCTGGATGTTTTTGGGGTATTTAGGGTATCAGAATTGTTCGGCATTAGGCAAAGAGTGCGGCGTGAAGGAGAGGGAGATCTGCATGCATTAAGGGACTGGTCGGCAAGTAGGGGATTTTGGAACGCACTCCTTTAGGATCGGGGCAATAACAGCAGCAGCTCATTTAGGATGAGATTGGGCTAAGATTGAAGCAATAGGTAGACGAAATCCAGATGCTGCGAGCGCTATGTTAGGCCATAATGAAACCCAGGTTGGGGGGGGGTTTAGAAGTACATCACAGTTGTTATAGTGTTTTTTCTTTACAGGGTGTGTGGCCGGACCGAGGAACGATAAGACAGTGACTTGGCTGGTCGGCCATTCATCCGTACATGGGGGCAGCAAAATTCGCTGAAAAACAGATCTATGGCAGATCAATGGGGACTGCCCAGCAGACACCACGAAGTGCGTTGGTGGGGAAAGAGCGGAATTAGGTGGGGGAGTTTACTCCCAGTTTATCACAGGGAATTTGCCGCAGTGGGGATGCCCGGATTTGTTGCTGATACACTTGGGTGAAAATGGTTTGGTGAGGCAACCAGGGCTCATATTTATACAATTTATGCAAAAAGATTTGGTGCTATTGAAGCAAAACCTGTGCGGGACATGTCTGGTATGGACAGAGTTTATACCCAGGCGGGTATGGAGAGGGGCACTCAATCATGGAGCCATTGAGCGGGCTCGGAAAAAGTTGAATAGGGCAATGAGGGTATTTTGCTGGGCCCAAGGGATTAAGGTGCGGAGGCACGAGGATATTACGGAACATGAGGGGACAGTGTTCAGAGATGATGGAGTACATTTATCGCAATTGGGAAATGCGTATTATTTGATGGGTTTTGAGGCCGATGCTAGAGAAGTTATGCGGGGAGAACCTGTGGTTTAAGAAATGAGTAGCAATCAGGGGGCAAACGGAGATTTGCCGGGTGGGGCAGAAAAACGCCACATGGGTTTTTCTGGGTGGCAGGAAATGGGGGAGGGGGGAGAGCCAGATGCGGGCTTGTTCCCCCCTTCCAGGGGGAAAAAGGAGGTGAAGGATCAGAATGCAGAGAGGTTTGTTTACAAACAAGGAGGGCATGGAAGGAAGAGGGGAGTGTCTAGGGGAGGGGATTGGAAGAAAGCTATTAGAAAAGAAGGATGGGCATGAGGAAGCTTTTAAGTTGAAAGTTGGGCGAGAGGGATTTCATACAGTTCTAAGTTGTTGTTGTTTATGTAAAATCCTGTCCTAAATAAATGACCTTTTGCACTAGAAATGAGTGTCAATGTATGTTTGTCCCGATGGGGGGGCCCGCGGAGAGAGAGACTCGCTCTAGTCTCTCCGCGGGTCTTTTCGGGACGACAGGAAGTGGCGCGGGTGCGCCTGGATTGGTGGACAGGTAAGTGGGGGTGGGCTTTAGGGATGGGTTAAAAGGGGGTAGAGGGGTGGGGTCGGCCTCTTTCCAGGCCGACCATTACAGGGAGGAAGTTTTGGACCACCCACCCACCCTGCATAGAAGGTAGGCAGCAGGGGAGGGTTGGTCAAGGGAAGGCGTGATTAGGTAGGTAGGTTTAGGTTTGACGTCAGTTAGGACAGGTGCGGTGCATAAGAGTTGGCAGGAAATGGGGGAGGGGGGAGAGCCAGATGCGGGCTTGTTCCCCCCTTCCAGGGGGAAAAAGGAGGTGAAGGATCAGAATGGGGAGAGGTTTGTTTACAAACAAGGAGGGCATGGAAGGAAGAGGGGAGTGTCTAGGGGAGGGGATTGGAAGAAAGCTATTAGAAAAGAAGGATGGGCATGAGGAAGCTTTTAAGTTGAAAGTTGGGCGAGAGGGATTTCATACAGTTCTAAGTTGTTGTTGTTTATGTAAAATCCTGTCCTAAATAAATGACCTTTTGCACTAGAAATGAGTGTCAATGTATGTTTGTCCCGATTGACAGTAGTAAACATAACATCCATTTTCCAGGTGCGGAAATAACTGCAAACGTTTAGTTGTCTCAGAGCGTGGTAAATGCCATTTGTGCAGAAGGTGTAGTATCTTTCAAGTAAGATTGGTATTTAGGTAGTAAAACCTTTACTGTTACCCATTAAGACTACCGCCAGCCTTTTGCTGGTGGCAATGGATACGAATGATGTCATTGTCCGCCAGTACATTTAATTTTTAGGTCGAAGCCTACCAGACTGCTTCGCTGTCTGACTTGCAAATACTTTGTGGGAACATTCTGAAAGCTTCCCTAGGAATACATTAGCTTACCATTAGCTGAGTGGTTTGTAACTCACATTTGCTTGCTTTCTATTTGTTGGCTTTATTTGTTTTAGGCTGCCCAGCATGTCATTTTCCTTCCCGGAGAGCATACCCTGTTTACTGTATCCTTTCACAGGTGCTTGCTTTCTGTAAACAGGCCTTTACATTTTGTTCTTGTCAGATTTGATGTGCATTCAAAGACAGGTCTAATGTCAGGCTCTGTCTTCCAATGGAGCTTGTTGTTTACTCTTCTTTCTCTGACTTCAAAGTAAGAGGATTTATCTGACGATCTGGGAATGTGAACGGAAAGGCTTTTTTCAAGCACACAGCAAAATGTAGATTTCAGTAAATGTGAACTGTGCAAATATTTCAGAATATTTTGTAATTCTGAAATGAGGTGAAATCAAATATTTTAATTTGATCAAAACAAATCGATACACTAGATGATGCAATTTCCACACATAGTTTGTGTGTTGTATAATTTTATTAGTAAAACTATGTATGTGCAAAAGTAATGATCATTTCAATTGAAAATGTGTTGTCTGTAATGGCAGTGCACTACCACACTATACACATGCTCCACTATATGCCATTCCACTCTATGACACTCTACACCACCTTATACCATGCTATGCCCCTCCACTCTGCAATACTCTACTCCAGCCTACTCTAAGCCACTCCACTATACTGCACACCATGCTATGCCACTCTGTGCCACCCTACGCTACTCTACTCCACTTTATGCCACTACTCTACTCCACTCTATGCCATTCTACACCACTCTACTCTACTCCAGTCTACGCCACTCTACTCCACTCTATTCCACTCCACTCTATGACACACTACCCAACTCTACTCCACTTTATGACAATCTACTACAATCCACTCTATCCCACTCCACTCCATTACACTCTAAGACACCCAATAACACTCTACTCCAATCTGCACCGCTCCACTCTACACCACTCTACTCTATGCCACTCCGCTCTATGGCACTTTACTCCACTCTATGCCACTGACTATACGAAACTCTATGACACTTTCCTCCACTCCAAGCCCTTCTACTCTAGGTCCCTCCACTCAACGCCCCTCTCTTCTCTGACCCTACGCTCTGCAACACTCCTCTATGCCACTCCACGCCACTGTACGCCCCTCCGGTGTACACCCCTCCATTCTATGACACTCTACGACACTACACTCTATGATAATTTACTCCACACTAGTCTACACCATTCTATACCCTTCCTCTTTATATCCCTCCACCATGTGCCCTTCCACTCTACGCCCCTCCTAGTCACTCTACACCACTGTACTCTACTCCACTCTACACTACTCCCCTCCACTCTACACCACTGTAATCCACTTTACTGCACTCTGCTTCACTCCACTTCACTCTACTCCACAACACTCCACTCTGCGATACTCTACTCCACTCTGCTCCAAAACACTCCACTCTATGACAGTACATGACACTCTATTCTACCCTCCACTACAACCCTCAACTGCACTCTTTGCCACACCACAACACCCTATTCCACCACACACTCTGACACTACTCCACTCTATACCACTCTACTCTACAATACTCCACTCTCCTACATACCACTAAGGTTTATCCATGCTGAACAGCAGCCACACTGGTGTATAACACTGCTAAAAGACATTGGCAAAGCTAATAGCTCTTAGGTGAGACTTATGGGGTTTGCCATTAGTTGAAAATAACAGATGTGTCCTCCAAGTTCCTGTGTTGGTCTGAGTGTTTTCAAAATGTGTGTGCAAGGTGATCCACTCACAAATAACGTCTGATGTAAATCAAAGTTTAGATTTAATTTAGCCCTAAATATCTTGAAAACACTTTATTTCCTTAGGGACACCTCAATTTCTCTTTTTTTGTGTTAACATATTGCTTTCTTTGTCTTTTGTCCGTAGCCAGTGTCACACCTGCACTCAAACTCCTTACTAACGCCACAGATTTAGACATTAAGGAGAGCTTCTGGGGCAGGACGAGAGAGGAAAGTAGTGAATCATGGTCACAAGAAGGATCACAAGAAGAGATCAACAATTAGTTTGGGTCTGTTTTTAAAGGTCTTTCTTGGTATGAACTTTATCAATGATGGGTTTGTGGTAATGTGAACCCTATAATATAGTTTCACTATGTGTTGTTCAGCTGCAGTGTGGTCTAGCAAGGGCAGCTTTTTAATTGATTCCAGGAAAATGCTGTTCTGTTGTCACTGTTCTTCTATTTGATGTTCTGGGTGGGCTTGAGCAATTCTCTGTCTATTGCATCAGTTCCTTTTCCTGTAATTTAACACAGAAGATTTCCCTGAACCAGCCATGAGGTAAGAAAATGAAACCTGTACTTGAGTGGTCATAATATTTCCATGTTCTATTTTCTTTCTTGTTTCTTTCTCTCACGTGCCTGGTCTTTAAAAGTAATACTCCTGAAAATGCAACTAAGAATATTTTTTATAGAAATTCTAATTTCTTCAAAATGTTCATTTATATTTTGTGTTTATTTATGTATGTACATATTTATGTATTTATCTATTTTGCGGAACACTCTTTCAAATATGGTAGAGAAACATTGCTACAAAGCCTGTACGTGTTTCACCATTCTGTGTAAGTTTGTATGTGCATTGCTTCACACACATTGGTAAAGGCAATAGGCTTTCGCTTTATAATGCAAATACCTAGCTGGCTTTGTATTATATAAGTGTTGTCTAAAAAACACATTTTCAAAATACTGGAGGAGAAGCAAATATATATCTTATGATATTTCAAAACTGGACAGTGAAGTCAATGTTTATCAATATCCGTGCATGTCTTGGTTGTTTTCTAATGTTTTCTGATGCTTTCCATTCTGAAATCCAGAACAGAATTTAAGAAGAATAAAATAGTGTCCGCATAAAGAGCGGGACGTTTTTCAAAGCCAAAATTACTTTCCACAGTATTCAGACATTTGCTCCTCGGTGGTGACCATGGAGAAGATTTATTGGTTTCTGGGAGAAATGTTATTCTAAGATGCCAGCAAACTGAGTGTAGCTCTTCTTCCAACACCAGAGAAGCCTCTGCGAGGCAAAGGTTGCTCTTTCATGCAATAAGTGTAATGCAGGAGTTAAAACAAAAGCAACCTTTAAAGTCTGCTCTTCAGCCATGATGCAGCAAAGAATATACATGTTGCTGTGCTTTTACAGTCAAGCTGGTAGCAGTGGGAAGCAACACAGCGAGGGAGAGAAGCCGCACTCAAGGATGGGAGCTAGAACACAAATGCACTCTCATGGAGTGCTGAATAACAATATAATAATAATATTAATAATGACAATAATTGTGAAACTTCTAAAGCACATGGCTATCTCCAAACCAGGTGTCCCAGTGCACCCATGTGCTAAACGATCGCAACCCCAGCAGATCAATTCTAACAACCAAGGGCCAGATGTACCAAGGGGTTTTACCCATTATGTGCCTATGGAAAAATGCTTTTGTACATATGGCCCAAGTCTTCAATCTCTTTCCAAAAAGGAGTTCCGAAGGGGCCTGCTGAACAGATACAGGCAGCAAGTTTCAGAGTTTTAATGCTAGAAAACTAAAGGAAATTGCCACCTATGCACACTCTTGTCACTTTTGAGATACACACCATATTCGCACCGAGGATCAAAGATTCCTCAGAGGAGTATAGGGTTAGATGAAAGCTTCTAAATCCTGAGGGCCACTGTTTGAAAGAACTTTATAACAGTGCAGGGTGCCTTAAACAAACTCCTCCGCTTCACCGGGAGCCAGTGTAACTTGGCAAGTGCAGATTTCAGGGAGACATGCTTCGGAAGAGGCTGTGATACCCCTAGATACATCATGTCATAGTAGTCCAGCCTTGAAAAATTTAAGGCCTGGACCACCATTCTTTCCTCGCAGTTTCTGGGAGCAAATTCTGGATCTTTTTCAAGGTTTTAAGGACTTCAAAGCATTTCCCAGCCAAAGATGTGATTTGGATGCCAAAGGACAGTTTCTGATCAAAACATATGCCCAGGTTTTTCACCTTGGGCCTAAGACTGGGTAACGGGCCAAGGGTTTGGGTTCACCAGAAGGTCGACCGAATAGTGGGTTGCTTGCCCAAAACCAGAACCTCAGTCTTCTCCGCATTCAGGCCCATATTTATACTTTTTGCTGCAAAACTGTGCAAATGCAGTTTTGCGGCAAAAAGTAAAGCGCTGGCTTGCGTCATTGCAAAGCGCCAGCTGGGCGCCAAATTTACGAAATCCCACAAGCTGGCGCTCAGGGCGGGCTAACGTCAGAAAACATTACGTTAGCCTGGTGGGGTGGCGGTATGGGTGAAGGGGGTTTTGCCTCAAAAAATTACGCCAGGCTGGTTAGAGGCAAAAAAAATGCCTCAAACCAGCCTAGCGTCATTTCCTGACGCAAAACCATGCATACCACATGACTCCTGTCTTATAAGAGACAGGAGTCATGCCCACCACCCCAATGACCAGCACAGGGTCCCCTGGGCATGGCATTGCATCCAGTGCCATGCGGGGGGGGCAAGTCAGGGCCCCCAATGGCACTTACATTTTTTTATTTTAAATATTTACCTATACTTACCCTACCTACCTGGGATAGGGTCCCTCATCCTCTGGTGTCCCTCTGGTGTGGGGGGGGGGGTATTCCTTGGGCTTGTGGTGGGCACCTCTGGGCCCATTCCATGGTGTTTAAATATGGAAATTGGTACACAGGTCTCCTAACGCTTGGTCTGACCCAGGCATTAAATAATGGTGCAAAGCAAGCTTTGCGCCGTTATTGATCCCCTCCTCCCACCCGTGCGTCATTTTAGCATGGGGGATAAATGTGGGGCTATGAGGTTAGCACCATTTTTTAGATGGGTACGCCTACCTTGCATCTCATTGACGCAAGGTAGTTGCATGCATCCAAAAAATGGTGCTAACTCCAATATTTTGGCGCTAGACGTGTCTAGTGTCAAAATATAAATATGGAGTTAAGTTTGCACCGAATCTGCGTCCAAAAAAATGAACCAAATTCGGCGCAAACATAGTATAAATATGCCCCTCAGTTTTAGACAATTTTGCTCCATACACCTGGCAACCTCTTCCAAGCAAAACCTCAGAGAAGTAGCTGTGGTTGAATCCTGGGAAAGGGCGATCATCAGCTGAGTGTCATCCGCATAGGTGGTTACTGTAAACCCATTGCATTATATATTCTCAGCTAGGGGAAGCATGTGTAGATTAAATAATGTAGGACTCAGGGAGGAACCCTGAGGAACTCCCTGCTGCAGATTGAACACCCTTGAATAGAATTGCTTTTGACACACCTAAAACATGTGTCCCTGAAAAAAGGAGGCTACCCAGCATAAGGCTCTGTCTGACACCGCATCTCCATAGGTGATAAGAAAATTGTGCGATATGGTGTTGAATGCCACACTGCGATCTAACATTGAGAGAGCTTCTGTGTCTCCTGTATCCATAATTTGACGAGTGGATTCCGAGGCCAACAGTAGGCCCAACTCCTTGCTATAGGATGGGAGAAATCCGGACTTTGGGCCGGATGCAGGAAACGGATAGCGACTCGCAAATGGCAAAAATTGCCGTTTGCGACTTGCTAATCACGTTTCCCTATGCAGAAATGCATATTGCGAGTCGGTACCGACTCGCAATATGCATTTCAGAATCGCAAATAGGAAGGGGTGTTCCCTTCCTATTTGCGATTCGGAGTGGTATGCAATACCATTTGCGACCGCATATGCGGTCGCAAATGGTGTCGCAGTTACCATCCACTTCAAGTGGATGGTAACCCACTCGCAAATTGGAAGGGGTCCCCAGGGGACCCCTTCCACTTTGTGAATGGACCCACAAATATTTTTTCAGGGTAGGTACTGGTCCAAAGGACCACTACCTGCCCTGAAAAAAAAACCGAAACTAAAGGTTTCGGATTTTTTTTTAAGTGCAGCTCGTTTTCCTTTAAGGAAAACGGGCTACACTTAAAAAAAAAACTGCTTTATTTAAAAGCAGTCACGAACATGGAGGTCTGCTGACTACAGCAGGCCTCCATGTTTGCGAGTGCCTAGACTCGCTATGGGGCCGCAATTTGCGACCCACCTCATGAATATTGATGAGGTGGGTCATTGCGACCCCATAGCGAGTCGCAGACGGTGTCTGAGACACCGTTCTGCATTGGAAATTGCGACTTGCAATTTGCAAGTCGCTCCGACTCGCAAGTTGCAAGTCGCAATTCCCAACTTTGCTACATCTGGCCCCAAGTCCTGTGAAGAAGATCATTAGACTCGATGATCTGGGAGAGCTGACTATTCACATATTTGTTGGTGACTTTAGCCAGAAATGGCAGAGAAAAACAGGCAGGCAGTTTTCTGGGTTAGTGGGGTCCAGCAATGGTTTTATAAGCAAGGAAAGTACCATCGCCTTTTTTCCACTTTTTCAGAACCTGTCCCATTGCTAGGGGCCTGTTCAGTAGCTAATGTATCTCACAGGCAACACAGCTTCCATTCATCGTTCCAAAATAAAGGGTGAAACTGGGTCAATGGGGAGCCTGATTTTACAGACATCAACGGAGCAGACATCTCCTTTCGCTCCATCAGTTTAAAATGCTGCAGCCCTATGCTATCTTCTGTGGGTTCATACCGTGAATTCAGACAGGCAGAGTCTCTAACATCTGCTGGGGAAGAATCATAAATTCTTAACACAACGTCTGAGAAAAACTGAGCAAGGGTGTTACAGCCCTCCTCTGAAGGTGCGGTAGATGCTGACACTTGGGACAAAGAAGTGAAAGACTTTACAATGGCAAACACTTCTCAAGAGTTCTGTACTGAAATAATTTTATTGGAATAATAGTCTCAAATAACCTGCTTAATGCGTCGCTGATATTGCTTGAGTGCCACCACATAGTTAGTTTCACTGTCAGGATGATATGCCCTCCACCATAAGAATTCTAACTGCTTACAATTCTTTTTCAACCCCATAAATTCTTCATTATACCATTCAGTAGAGGGTTTCTGTCTTTAAAAAGACCATTGAGTTAGAGGGGCAATTTGATCTAATGCACCAACAATACAGTTTTCCAAAAGGAGATTATCTCCTTCCACACATCCAGCCAAAATAGGTCTGCTATCCATTCAAGCTTGAGTGAAACTGGAAGTGGTCACTTTTGCTCACTGGCGTACATGCACAGTCTGTGCCTAAGAATGAGACCCAGTAGGTTTCAAATAGAAAATCGAGAACAGAATAGCCAGATGGTCTGACCATAGAAGTGGAATTGGGAGGCCAGGCACTAGCTGGGCTACATTGGAAAAAACAAGGTCTCAAATATGCCCCAACCGGTATGTAGTAGCCGTGACAAACTGACAGAGATGGGTGCCCCTCTAGATCTGCCAACAAGGCTGCGTCTGCTGTACAATGAAAAAGAAAAAAATAGTTCCCTAAATGTGAGCAGTGGAATGATACAAGTTAGTCAATCAAAATGACCATAAAGAGGGTATGCTTGAGGGGAAGGAAAAACACAAGAGGAAGAAAGCAAGCCATTGGATAAGAAGTAGGCAAATGAGTGACAATAAAGTCAGACAATGGTAAGCAATAGATGGCTGTAGTCCCACTGAAAGTTCACCAAGGTCTTTCGCAGACAAGACCTAAAAGTGTGTGTTCTGGGGATCATCTAATGTCATGAGCATTTACTCAAACTTTATTTATCCCATCAGTCCCCATTAATGGTATATATTTGTGATCAAGTCTTAATACAAGCAATAATGTCAGAGATGGAATGTTTTACATCTAAATTATGGATTTTTATGATTAAAACATAGACCAATAAATATTTGTTTTTATTTATGTCAGAACCTCTTTCAGAGGGCCACAGCACAAGTAGGAGCTACTGGGTAAAAACATGGGGGTTGAGTACTTTTACTCCTGATCTCCCAGGGTCTGACCTATTATTGGTTGCAGTCCACAGCCCTGTATTTCCAAACCGGAAGCCAGAGGCCTCCATGTCATTTACCATACAGGCACACCCATGCATCCAGTACAAGGCGCTGTCTGACGCTACACACAATCCATGCAGGCCAAAGGTGAGTTAAGTTCTCAGCGACAGAATTGTACATGAATGGGCCAGTAGGCCCCATTCCAGTGACACAGGTACAAAGGCCTGTTCACACTCCTTATTACTACTGAACACAATATAGGTGTGTGCTCACCACCGTGCGTGTGTCACCTAACTCAAGATAAGAGCAGTAACACTCTACCACTCCAAGGGTAGCGCTTGGCTCATCCTCCCCCGGCTAACAAGACCCCATACCCTTGTAACAGGCCAGATATCCATGTAGCTGGGACATTCAAGGGAGGGGTGCACATCCATCATAATGCATGGAACTTTAGCATCCCAACAATTTAGGAGACAATTCCTAATTTTAACTCACTATTTATTGATTTGGGAGTTTGAAATAGCATACACAAGACCCAAGGGACAGCTTTACAGAGGGGAACATTTCCTACAGTAGGAAAAAAAAACATACCACCACCATTTTCCAACAAATAAAGTGCATGTAACAATACAGGGTAAAATAGTTCTAGTAAAGAGTGGTGATTACCAAGCAGATCAGAAATAAAAAGTTTGATCAGATCGATGTACACATATTTACAAGTTTTGATCTTTACACCTCTTAGCCAGAGAGACCCAGTTTCCATTGATATGAGTTGTCTAAGTGAGAGTGTGGAGCTGAAGTGACAGGGCTTTATGATACTTTTTAAATGATTCATAGAGATTGTCCTAATGTCAGGAGCAATTGACTTCCAGATTCTGGAGAATGATTGCTCAGTGTGCTTCTTAGATGTCTCTTGCACCCCAGAGGTTCAAAGTTTTAAGTTGAGGTAGCTCGGGGTATCGCTATGTACAGCCGTATGCATGAGGCATGTCAGTTGCAAGAGATCTTTGCTTCCTTGCTGAGCTAATTCGTAGAAATCAGGATAGAGGAGACACATTTAGACATTTTGAAACCAGTGACCAAATCTGGCCTTGTATATAGGGCTGCTTTGAGGGAAGGCTGGAGGATTCCGGAGGTTCCTGATAGAACTAAGGCTTGGATAACTTATTTGAAGTCAGGGACTGGTAGGAGCTTTAATGCAACATTGAATATGTGCCTTTTGGTGATGGTGTGCATGTGTTGTTGTATGTTCAGGCATTTGTCTTAATTGAAGCTGAGCATTTTCACACAGTCCAAACGTTTTGCTCACTGTGTAGTGGCTACTCCATCAGTGCATTTTAACTGGTTTGCTGCAAGTAGGAGGGGAGATGCGTCGAAATTCAGTTTTTAGTCGGTTGTTTCAGGTGGTGGAATGACATACAGTAGTGAATATCTTTTAGGACTTGGCACAGAAATTCAATATAATTTTGCAAGGAGATTTAAAAATCTGAGTACAGTCTGCATACAAGTCATAACTGATGTTCGATTGTATTATAATGACCGCAGGTGTCTTCATGTAGATAATGAATAGTGTGAGTGATAATATTGAGCCCTGAGGTGTCCTTAGGTGTAAAAATGCTATGTTGGAGATTTAATTCGCTACTTTGGCACACTGTTCTCAAGGAATGCCAAAAACCAGTTCAAGACTACCCTATTTATCCAAATTCTTTGAGTATTTCCAGGATTGAGGGGTGATTCACTGTGTTTAAGGCTGCCAACAAGTTCAATAGCATTAGGAGGCACCATTCTCCCTTGTCTAAGATGTGCACAGTATCATTCATAATTTTAGGGTTGCAGTTTGGGTACTGCATCCTGTTCTAAAGCCTGATTGCAGATCATCTAGAAGATCGGTTTCTTCTCGGAAGCCTTTGAGTTGGTTTTCCATGTAGGGCTAAAGAACTTTAGCCACAAATGGTAGCTTAGATATTGGGCTGAAGTTATTCAGGTCCTCTGGATCACACCCCTTCTTTTTTTAAGAAAGGAGTTTATTATACAGTTAATTAAAACTTTAACAATACAGATCATAAAAACATATTGGGACAGCACAGTCTAAATCATTTGACATAAGATTAAAAGTTGATTCCAATACATTGTAGACACTGTGAGCACAAGCAAGCTTAAAACAATGTGTGTGCTTATCAGAAGTGTGAAGTGAAAAACATGTAGATTAAAACTCTAAAAAAGAAAAAAATGATAAAAGCATATTAAGTTTTACATTCAAAATCGTATAAGCTAACCATTAACATTTTATTCCTGCGCCTTGTGGTATGATGATATTTTAGGCACATTTACTTTTATGGAAGAACAGCATGACGCCCTCTTACTTATCCCCTAGAGGATGATCCGCATACAGGCGCAGACACTCCTTAAGCAGAGTGCATGTTATTGTAATGTCCGAAGAGCATAAGCGTGTAAAAAAGGTAGAAGCAGTTCTGAGCACTGCGGACAGCTTTTTCCCTGTGAGCCTTAAAAAGTTTGTGTAGCAGACGTTCAAGATATGGTCCGTGCCTTTTAGACTTACAATTGCTGCCTTCCTACAGGTCCCAATACCTCATTGATTACAAAGGGCTTTTAGCAGTTGTCTTCAGTCTGGAAGTAGGCCAGGGCAAAGACAAGTAAGATGTATAATGTTTTCTCCCACAGAGGAACACAGTCTACAATCACCCTTTGGGTCAGACGTTTTCCATAACGATCCATCAAATTCCCCTGGAAGAAGGCCAAAACGGTAGCACATAGAGTCAATTTTTAGATGACTAGACCATCCAGTCTCCAGGTAGTGTTGAGCTTTTAGAGTCTTATAGCCATTTAAAATCGTCCAGGCGTGTGATCTTGAGGATAGGATTGCTTTGTCTGTTAGCATTGAAGATTTTTTCACCACGCCGTTAACCAGTTTTCTGAAAGCATTATGTAATGGGCAGGTTTCCCAAATATCTTGAATGCCTAAGGCCTTTATTGCCGAGTCCAGTTAAAGTCGGACTGGAGCAGGTTCACTAGTTTGGATTTCCTGCCAGAGAGCTTGGCACGGTTGGCTTTCCATGGCACCCCTGACTCTTCTCCATGTTTTCAGGTATGCTCCCTTCCTTGCAATAGATTGATTCAATAAGCCAAATTCAAGCCTTAACTGTGCAGGTGAGGGGTTTGGGGGAGATAAAAGAGTGATGTAAAGGTTTTAACTATGATTAGATTTAAAACTGGACCATCACTCCCACAAAGAGCTTCACTTCCATATGAAATGCTATCATCCCGTTTGTTTTTGGTTTGTTGTATATTGTTTTGTGTTCACCACCCCTACTGCTCCATTCCGACGTGGGTACAGGTAGGAATGTGTTAGCTGAAGCCCAATGATGAAGCATGCCACAAATCGTGGGCGAGGGCAGTTTTCAAACAACTATGCTGTACCAGCCCATTTAAGTAGGGTTGGGTTTTTCTGCTATTTTTCTTGTCCCTTTTTTGAAAGTGGGTGAAATGTTGAAGAGCCCATGTTTCTTGTTGGCAAATTAGGTTTTTACCTTTTAGAAGGTATGGGAGATTTTTCCATGTTTTTTGGTCTGTGCATCATTAATATTCCAAGAGCAGATGTTTAAGTTTTCTAAACAATTCAAGGTTTGAGAATTATTGTGTTTATTATTGTTGCTGGCTTTCCTGTGTCATGAACTGGTGTCACCATGTAAGGCAGGTGTAAGCCAGCCTATATTTATCTTTTTTTACCGTCATTAACTAAAGGTGTTGTTTTAGGGAAGTTCCCTACAGGATTCTTAAGGATCGAGTAAGCTTGTTTGGGTGCCTCTTGATTATCTTCACTTTCACCATTGGTGAAGCAAATGGTGTTGGATAGACTATAAGGGGGGCATGGTTATTTTAAAGCCCCATGCCAAAAAGTGCTCCTTTTCCTAGAGGACAAGCTTTGCTGGTAAACTGCCTGCCTAGGTCACCAGTGTGGATTCTTGGTTCTTACCCTCCAGTGGAGCCAAAAATTCAATTCAATCCATTGTGGCTGTAGTAATCTTGTCAAGAGAGACTACTGCTTGTAACAGCTTCAAGATGTTACCCAAATTTAGGATATTGTGCCGCTCTCACGACTGATATAGTGGTGTAAAGATTGTTTTAGCTGGGCAGTCAGGCACTGGAGAAAGGTCAAAGGGTGGTTGCCCAGCTCCCATGGTACCTCTCTTTTCAGTTTGCCTTGCTACCCAGGGGCTGGAGGAATTGCTTATACCCTGCTTGGCCCTAGGGCTTGCATCCATCAGACCATATTGCTGGCTATGTTGATCCGCTCCTTTGTTGCAAGTTGAGGGCTCAGGGCTGACTGTAGCATTCAGTGAAACCGCCTGATGTGTGTAGAGCATCGCCCTCTGATCCTTATCTAGAGGGGTACATATTGTGGGAGTACTTGGTCCTTTGCGTGGAGGTTGATTTGTTAAGTCCCCCATAAGGATGGGGGGGGGTTCTAAGCTAGATCGACCCACAGTTGGTACTTCTGATTATTTGTTGAATAATGGAAAAAGTTGAATTTTCGTTTGCAGGGACTTACTGTTGTTTACTAATGGTACTGTATTTGGTGCAACAGTGGGCTCATTGTTACCCAGGTTTGTTGTACTTGCATTTGGAACCCATTGTGGGCTTGTTCTCTTTTTGTTTCTTGCTTTTGTAGTTTCTTCCTAATTCTCTTTGATATTATGGGCACTAAAGGCTCTTGATGTAGTCTATGAGGTTTGCTAAGATCCATCGTCCAATATCTATCAATTGCTAAATCTGGTGTATCATCCGTTTGGGTTACTGTTTGCTGGGATGAATCATCTTTCAAGGACTCTTTGATCTTTTTTAATTCCTCATCTCTGAGCGATACCTGGGTATTTAGCGTGTAGGTTTGATGTTTGTTAATGTCCCCTTGGCGTTTAAAAATTCTATAAATGAATTCAAAACCTCTGGAATTACTGCGAGTTTATTGACCAGCGGGGCGCAGGTGCAGTCCATGCTAGTCACAGTCGTGTATGCTTGTGGGTGGGAGATAAGGTTATTTAGCTTGGCCAGTTCTGATCGATTCCGGAGACTGAGATGGCCATTAAGTTCAGTAGGTCTATTTGCACATCCATTATGTTGGACTGATATGTTAGAGCGTCAAGGATCAATTGAGATGTTCTGAGCCGGAAGTCCCAAACGGCCCCCGGATTGGTTGTTGGGATGGGAGCAGTGTCTGACGGACCATCCCCTGATTGCTTCTCTTGTGTTATTTGCATTTTTAGGGGAATTAATGAGGGTACTCCTGTGTCTGAGGGACTACCTCCTAATAGCTTCTCTTGTGGTAATTGCATTTTTGGGGAGTTGATGAGGGTAGCCATGTGGAACCTGGCTCCCTAGGCAAAGCTCAGAGGGATCAAGTTCTTGAGGTTGAATACAGTTCGTAGTTGGACTTCTTTGCCCATTCTTTATTTCCACACTGACTTCGATTGGGAGAGGCTCCATTCATTCATTGCAATTTCTTGAATGTCTGCAGTAACTTTTGTTCCAAAAGGGATCGTGGTGACAGGGACCTCAGTGTGAGGCGTTCCAAATCGCTGAATGGACCTGAAGCAGAATCTTTGCTTTCTTCGGACTCATCTTTCATGAGGGAGTCAAAAAGGTCTCTGGGAGTCTGAATGTAGATTGAATGTTTGCAATGGACTCTGGTTACTTTTCGTTGGTGAGATTGGACGAGAGAGAGGGATAGAGTCACTTGGCATACAGAAAATGGTCCCAATGGGGTCTTTTAAAAAATCGAATTTTTCTGGAACATTTGTTGATCTCTCAAACATACATGCCACTAGAGATACCAACAGCTGATTTTCCCTCGCAGAGTTGGCCGCCACACTTTGACGTTAGATTGGAATTTCTTCTTCCTTTTAGAGAGGGTGTGTGGTACCCTTTAACGTCCTGACTGCATGCTGGGGCTCTCACTAGTAGGGTACGTTCCTAGAGCTTTGAAGCTTTGTTGGAAGCTTAGTTTTTCTTGGCATTTTCTGCATACTTCTGCTCTTGTGCCAACACCTGGAACTGGCGGTCTCCCACCTGTTCGAGCAGATTTTTTTAATGGAAACATTGCCTCAGCTGTTGGGCACGCGCTCACCCACACTTTGAGGAACTTTTTCCGCTGTCTCCACCATTCTTGTGGGATTTTACAATGGGACGTCCTTTCTATCCTGGAGAATCTAGGTGAGGCGGGCAAGAAGTTTAGCCACAGCATTTGAGGAGAGAAGGCTGTGTAGGAGGCCCGGGGGGCGGGAGAGGGACCAGGGTTTGCATGCAATGTGGGGGGGTTGAATAGATGCTGGATGGGCAGTAGTGCTGCCTTCTCCAGAAAGTTCCAGAGGTGGGCACATGCACACCCACTGAGCAGCCACCTGCTCCCCTGGCCATCCCCACTTATAGTGTGCCCCTAGGAGGGAGGGGACCAAAGTTTGTGTGCCACGTGCAGGAGTTGAGTGGGCGCTGGCTAGCAGTGGTGCCGCAGTGGTGGTGCCTTCTCCTGTAAGTCCCACAGGAGGGCACAAGCACACCCTCAGCGCACCACCAGCACTGCTGTCCGTTTCCATTGTTGTATGCCCCACAGGTGGTGCGGTCATCCAGATGCCACAGCCCTCTCTGGGGACTATGGAGCTGCGAGAGGCCTACGACCTCTATTTCACCTTGGCACCTGCGGATAGGCTGAGCGGCAAGAAATCAAGAAGGTGCAGCACAACGGGCCCGGTAAATCCAGGGACCTGGAAAAAGAGAGGAAATGCCGCACTGACCGCCCCCAAGCTGCTCCGTCCAATCTAATGGAGCTGGCAAGAAAAGCAGGACTGGGACCAAGTGTCCGGGGCCTGGCACCGCCACAGGCACACAGCTGCAAGCAGCACCACAATGACCACATAAACCTCTGGGAGTCTAAGCTGCTTCTGTGCTGCGGCGGTCTCGGAGATCTCGGCGGTCTCCTCTCTGCATTGCGCACGTCCAAAAGGAGCCACTGGTCCTATTAGTAGGCCACCAGGGACAACATCTTGATATGAGGCTGTGTTTGAAAGGTTCTACAAGTAAATTATGATTGATTGACAAATCTACTTTGAGTAGAAAGGATGGTCTGGTTCCAAAATGAGAAAAGACCATCTGGTTTTGGCCACAGTCTTTGCAAGTCTGTCTTGACAAATTTCTTTAAAGAGGGACTATTAGGAATGAAAGGTTTGCTGGAGGGTTGCCATGGTGACAAGGACCGTCCCAATATGTTTTTATCCTCGGTGGAAGCAGACTAATGGGTGAACGACTAGGTGGCCCTGTGTTACAAATTTGGGAAAGTGCGTCTGAAAAGGTTGCAAATCTGGGAAAGGGTGTCTGAAAAGGTTGCAGAAAGAACCCTCTGTACGAGTGAAGCTTCTTGTGAGGTCTCTTGAGAAATTCCTCACACTGTCCCTGTAGCCAATACAGCTGACTGGATTACAGGATGTTGCAAGTTAGTGGGCGCCATGTACCACGGGACGGTCATCTGCCCCTTTGAGAAGGCTAGACATTCTACTGGAGTCTCAGGAGGATATTTTCTGCTGTTTAAGCAAGACAGACAACAGTGGCCTGCAACACTTGGGATGGAATCCAAGCAAAACCCCGCAATCCCCCACACTTGTGCTGTTACTTTTACAAGCATGGGGTGGTCTCAACCCTATATAGAGCTTTGTGTGACGAGTGCCTGAGGCTGCACTCAACAATAAGAACTAAGTAGGATAGAAACTATGAAACTTGCTTACCTGACATGGAATGAGTAAACCTATAGAATACACCAAAATGTCAACAAGTGACAACAGGTTTCATCTCCAACACTTCAGATTTTTACATGGAATATACCTCACCCCGGATATTTTAAGTATGAAACACCACACAGTACGAGGGCTAAGATGTCAATATGAAAAGGCAGAGTGGCTACATATTACCTGATCATGCAGGACAGAACAGTTTTTCAGGTCAAGTGGTTGTACAACTGCAACAGGGAAAATGGTGCAATCAAGCTGTGTAACCTGGAGCTGCACCTGAGACCAAAGAATATTGGCTGCATTACATTTTGGACACCCCCATCATTTTAGCCAAAGGAGCATTGCTCTTCTCTAAGTGCAAACAGAGGGCCCCAAGCACTGCCTATGGTCGGGAACATAAGATGTTGGGCACTGGCAGAAGAACGCATAATTGTGGTGGTGCACACCAATCTCAAATTGGTAGAAGACTTGGGACACTGGAGAGAAATGACCAGGATGCTGGCAGACAACAATAAATCAGATAACACCTATTGAACTACCTGAACTATATTTGGCAGAACCTAGTATTGGTACAATATTGAGTGCATCCCTCCATGAAATAGAAGATGCAGATGTGCATTAATTGCTGACCGCTGTTTGTTTTTGTTCTCTATTGACTATTTGGATACACTAGAAAACCTTAAATAAATGTTTAAAAAAGGTGGACCGAAAAGCCTTAAGGCCTGAATTAGATTTCGTCAGACAGGTTACTCTGACACAACTGTGAAAGATAGCCCATCCGCCGAAGTATAAATCCTGGAGGATATAATGGGATTTATATTTCAACGGATGGACTATTCATCACCGTTGTGACGGAGTATTCTACCCGCCAAAAACTAAATCAGGCCCTTAGTCTTTTGGCCTAGGATTGGGGGGATTTCAATATTTTGGAGTGAGAGAGAGAGAGAGAGAAAGAGAGAGTTCAATCTTTTCCACAATGAAGGTTGAGACTTCCTCACATTTTTTTCAGGGGCGTTTGACTCATTTTTGAATTGACACAGTGTATTGTTTTACAATTTTTAATCATTTTTTTCAGTCTGTTTATGGTTTGGTATGTCTGCCTTGATGAAGGATGCTCTCGTTTTCAGGATGAGGTTTTGAGTTTATTCCTTCAGAAATTAAGCTGAAGTTGCATTAGTTCCACCAGAGTATTTTTTGTGTCAAATTCATTCTGAGGTTTCTCCTTTCATCAGTGAGTTAATTTGAGAATCACAGTGGTGATTTTTTTACTTTCTGACTTTTCAGGGATTTGGGGGTATTTTGTCTAAGCTCTTATATGTGTTGTCCTTGTATTGGTTTGTGGGTTCATTAAACTGGAGAAATGATGGTATACCTTGAAGTAAGATGCTCATCTCAGATGATACAGAAATTTTATCAATGTTTCTAGGATCTCTGACACATTGTTTTGGACTTTTTGGTGGTCCGTATGTTCTAGTCTTCATGGACCTGAGAGAGATGAGGGTTTGAACAGACCAGTCTTCTGGGAGCTAGGAGTCGAAAGTCAAAGTTTTGATTTTTTTGCAATACTTGAGTTAATTGTGGAGCCTTTTTGAGGAAGTGAGCCACTTACATAGTTGTATGAGCCTGTTGTTGCATAAGTAGGAAGACATTAGAGACACAGCTGGGTCCTTCAAGTCACCCCAATATGAGATGACGTCACTGAAGAAAGTGATACAGTAAATCCAGCAGGTCAGTGCGCAGATCTCCTTTAGCCCATCTATTCTCTGACCTCATTTTGTACAAAACATTAAACCACAAATTCAGGTTTCCGTATAATGTATATATTATTTGAGCAGTCAAACTGTTCCACCACACATGTCTCTACTGCTGTTCGCACCCTACAATGGCTCAATATAATCTATCCTACAACTCTGATGCCGCACCTCCAGATAACTGCACTAGGGACATGTTGCCAATCACCCCAACATTCAGCCTTGAGGATAGCGACCATTAAGATCCACAGGGCAACCTACTGACTCAGTGAACCAAGCATGCACAGTACACCTAAAGGCAGCAAGTTAAACCCTCTAGAAACCACATAATGAATTACTTCATTAATTAACAAATAGCGTGTAAGATTTAATTATAGTATTCCAACAGCAGGGGGCAGCCGACCGCTCAGTGCTGCTGACAGCATACAACAGAGGCTGTAGTAGTCCCTACAGAATGTAATGGTAAACTGAATGCTACACAATCATACTCCTAAAACACATCAAGATAGAGCATACACTGCTTCAAAGAAAAATATGGGAAAAATAGGAATTTTGAAAGAAGGCAACAATATGATGAACTAAAATGTATACTATGTAAAAGGGGGGTTACATTAGTCATGCTACTATTTCGGTTTTCGGAAACTGGCGTGGTATGGGCAATTGCACAATTAGAAGTTATGAAATTGCATGGCACTTAATGGTATCATCTTGACCAACATGTTCTCAAGCAACACTTCATCCTTATTATCCATCTCATTTATAAATATCTTACAGGAAATCACATGGAAGAGCAGAACAGATTGTGTCAACTTAGTAAACACAGTTACACAAACACAGGAGAATGCTTAACTATCTCCGTCACTGTGATGCACTAGGCAATTCTGGCTCTCCCTGATGCAGAGTGCTTAAAAGTAAAATTGCTGTTGAGCAAACTATCAGGGTAGGGCACCACATTCCTTGTTTGTTGGTGAGGTTCCAGAAATCTATTTTTAGACCTTGTACTACATGTTCCAGTAAAAGTATGTTCCAGCAAACTTCTTATATTGTTTACACAGAACTGCAATTACATACACAATGTATGAAATCAAAGTTTTGGGCTATGTTGGGGCACAGATTTTCCGTGGGTTATGACTGTGCTCCTACCAGGCCCAAACAATATTCCTTACAAAGAAAAACTGGTTTCTGCAAGGAATCCCTGGCTCACCCTCTGTATCGTGGTTCAATCAGCTAAGTCTTGCTGGGAAAAAATGTTAGTGTTATGTATGCAACAGCTAGCCAAACAGTTAAGAACTAAACAACTTAAAAGGTTCAAACCAAGTAAATTACTTTATAGGAAAAATGTCACTAAAATTAAGGAAATTGGGTATCGGGATCAAAAGGCATAAAGACTACTAAAGACCCAGTAAGAAAGTATTGGAAAAGGGTACTCAATGATATTCTAAAACAAGTGCAAAATAATGTGGAAATTAACAAAGTGCCGTACATGTGACTGACTGAGACTTAGGGATGCTCTGAAGCAGGCCCGTGAGGGAACAGGGTTGAATATCTAATTTGGTGGTTACTCTAGTTGAAAGATTTTATCTTTTGCATAGAAACTTTTTTTGTAAGAACATAGGCCCTCATTATGACATTGGCGGTAAATGCTGCTTACCGCCACGGTGACGGCAGCCAACATACCGCCGCAGTGGCGAATATCCATTCGCCATATTATGACACACACACACCAAACCGACAGAATACTGCCACATACACAAATCCGCCAGCCCAAAGGTCAGTGCTAAAGTGGCGGTACGAACACCGACACCGTTACGCCAACAAAACAACACCCACCACATTATGACCCACGAATCACCATGGTGGACATTCAATGGCGGTAAACCATTGGCAGTACACACTGGTGTGCTCAGAATGGCCACCCAAATACAAAACAACACAACATTGGACAAAACTAAACTCACACACCTGACACTCATACACACCACACACACACACCTATAGCACTATAAAACACACACCCACATCACACACCACCCTTTACAAATACCAATAAGCGCCACAAGACCAACACAAAGACCACTGAGACAACTACACACACACACCACAAACACCCATACATCCGTCACGCACCCCACATCCCACACCCCACCACATCACTTAACACTCTCTGCACAACACACAACCCACATGTCCCCACTAAGGCTCCCCCGTTTCACAGATGAGGAGTTGCGGTCATGGTGGAGGAAATAGGGTAGAACCACAGCTGTTAGGAGCATAGGTGCATCAAATATCCATTGCCAGGAAGATAGAGCTATGGCGGAGAATCGTGGACAGGGTGAACGCCATGGGACAGCATCCAAGAACAAGGGACAACATCAGGAAGATGTGGAACGACCTTCGGGGGAAGGTACGTTCCGTGGGAGCAAGGCACCAGCTCGCCATCCAGAGGACTGGCGGTGGACCCCCACCTCCTCCCCCACAGCTGACAGCATGGGAGGAGCAAGTCTTGGCAGTCCTGCATCCTGAGGGCTCACTGGAGTAGCCTGAGGACTGGACACCTCCTCACACCCCCTCACCCTGACTCCCATCACTTCATTCCATCCCACACAGTACACCTACACATCTGACTAACCCCAATGCCAAGCCCTGCCTGCCATACCAATGCATGGACAGCCCTCCCAGCCCTGCATGTACACCAATTATCAAAGCATGCACAGCATTGAGAACTAATATTCACACAATACATCACCATACACAAAGGTGGCAGGGCAGCAGCAACAATAGAGGGGAAGCAAGGGATGTACAATATGTCACAGACGTGAAGTATAATACATCACTTACACCCCCACAGGTGCCCCAGCCAATCTCAGCAGAGAGGAGGTGCCATGACTAACTAGTCCCCAACAGAAGATGCCCGCAGTGATGACAGTGACTCTGGACTTCTGGATTTGGATGAACTACCTGGCCCACCAGGGACCACTGGTCAGTCAGGCACCCCAGCCCAATCCCAGTCCACCACAGAGCCTCCCCCATCAGTATCCAACACCACAGCACCCCCCCAACGTCCCCACACCTCTGTCCCCAGGACACGTAAGTCAGCAGTGTGCCCACCTGTACAGGGACCCCAGTCCACACCTCACCCCCAAGGCAATCAGGGACCTGGGGTCAGTGCACACACCGTTCAGGGGACACAGGCACAGGGGAACAGGGACACAGGGAGGACCGCTGTGCGCCAGGGGGAGGACAGGCCCAGGGACCCGACTCTTCAGGAGGCACTCACTAACGTCCTGGGTGCTTACCAACAATCCCAGGACAAGATGGGCCAGATCCTTAACAACAGGCATGAGAACAAGCAGCTGCAGGAAGTACACCATCAGAAGATCAGGGAGGATTTGCAGGCCCTCAACACCACCATGGTCTCCATAGCAGGGGTGCTGGCAGATACGGCCAACATCATGAGGGAATGGACAGCACACCGGCAGTCTACTGACCAGCCCACCACTTCCGCTGCAGCTAGTTGGCAGGAGGCTCTGCCACAGGACCTACAGACCACCAATACCCCTCCTCCTGCAGAAGGTGAACCACCCCACAAACGTTCCCTGCGACCCAGACAGAAGCCAGAGACACTTGCCAAGACCAAGACCACCACCAGGAAATTAGACCCTCCTGAATCACCCCCTTGTGTCCCACCTTGTCACCTTGTCCACTTTGAACTGCCTTTGCTCCCCTTCCTATGGCCCCTTGGACAATGGACCTGTGCTACAAACAGACTGTACCAAAACCCTGGACTTACCTCTACCATCACCTCATTCCATTGCACTATTCCATCTATAAATTTCACTACAATAAACACCCTTGAACACAAATTGAGTGATTGTGCTTTATGTAAAGAAAATTTGCAATTATGGTAACAGTTACATCTTGTGCAAATGACCTGAACTCTGTGATAGCATACAATTAATGACCTGTAGCTGTCTGTAGTCATCACATCAGCACACAGTTGTCAAATCACCAACATCTGAAAAATGAGAAGCCATAGGTGACAGTAAGTAGAGATGCAAAGGAAGTGAATGCCATCCTGCTACAGCCACACAGAAAACAGCAATATTCAGAGGAATGGTCAGTTCCACTGTCTCACCTGTGTGTCATTGGAAGTACTGACTTATTACTGATGTCCTGTTGTCCACATCCTCATCCTCTGCCTCCTCATACACACTGTCCTCAGAGTCCGCTGCTGCCACAGGGGCATTTCCAATCTCCACCTCCTGCAGATAAGGCACATGTCATCTGAGGGCCAGGTTGTGCAACATGCAGCCTGCCACTACTATCTGGCCGACCTTCACAGGTGAGTAGCACAGGGATCCACCGGTTAGATGGAGGCCAAAGGTCTTTTCAATAATTCTCCTGGTCCGCCCATGTGCATCATTATACTTATTCTCAGCCCCTGTCCTGGCATTCCTCACAGGGGTCAGGAGCCACGATAGGCGTGGGTAGCCAGAGTCACCTGCAAGTATTGAGGGACAAACAGCCTTACACAATGGTATAGGGTCAACACCAGAAGGCATACACTGACATACATTGTGTGGGGAGTCAGGCTAACCAATTAGCCACACCCTGTGCCTCTGTGGTAGTGCCATTACATTTGGAATGCTGCTATTCCTCAGGACGAAGGTATCAGGCACCGACCCAGGATACTTGGCAGTGATGTGGGAGATGTATTGGTCAGCCAGGCACACCATTTGCACATTAAGTGAGTGGAAACTCTTCTGATTCCTGAACACCTGTTCATTCTGGCAGGGGGGGGACAAACGCAACATGTGTACCATCAATCGCCCCAATAATATTGGGAATATGTCCCATTGCATAGAATCCCGTCTTCACTGTGGCCAAATCTTCCACATGGGGGAAGCAATGTAGCGGTACATGTGGTTCACCAAGGCAGACAGTACCCTTGTCTGCACAATTGAGAACATTGGCTGTGACATTCCTACTGCCAAGCCCACTATCACCTGGAATGAACCAGTTGCTAGGAAATGGAGCACTGATGGAACCTGCACTAGAGGGGGGATCCCAGTGGGATGACGGATAGCTGATATCAGATCAGGCTCCAATTGAGCACACAGCTCTGTGATTGTGGCCCTGTCCAGTCTATAGGTGTTGAGACGGGGCCACTCAACTGAAAAGCAGGATGTCTGCAGGGCGATGATATGTCCCCGACCTCCTGGAACACCTCTCGGCACTTCCTGGTGGACACAGAAACCCCGGCAGGTGTCCCAAAAGGAAAGGGGGAGTGGAAGAGAAAGAGACAAAACACCGCCACATCTTGCCGGTCCAGCCAGGCACCCTGTATCTTTGGGGGGCAGGTCATTGTTGACAGAGTGATAGTAGAGTTAGTGCACTCAACTTCCTTAAAACTGAATCTCTCTTTCTGATATGGGCACAGGAGCTGTAGAAGAACACCGGGATGCTCCAGCACTTTTCTTGGATAATAATAACTGTTGGCACAGTTACTAACACTGCACTACCAAAAACCCAAACCGAGTACCATAATAATAAGTACTGCGACACTAGGGCTGGCTTCACAGAGATTCACTGTTGCACACTACAATTCGAACTGTGGTTGGCCTTATCATGCACAAGAAAGACAAACAAGGGCATTAATTATATCACGTATAACTTTCCTGCATGCATAGGGTTAAACTAAAAGAAACAAAAAAAATCCAAGAAATACAAATTTCCACTCTGGGTTTAAACAGTTAGGGTAGCACAGTTTGAGTTGGTTTCACTGTGTGTGTGAAAAACCCTTCAAAAGCAAATTCCTCAAACCTGAAACACAGGCATGAATGACACAATTTAAATCCAAAAGTTATGCTGTTAGAGAAAGAAAAGTCACGTAAATGCTCTTTTAAAATTGCACTGTCACTTTTTGTAGTACTTGAGCTCAAGCAGATTTCCTCAAGCACATTTAGGCAAGTAACTACAATAATAATGTAGAATGTTCAGTAATGCATTTGTCTCTTCAAGATAAGCACTCTGCCAAAATACACCAGCTGTTCTAGGAAAGCGCGGCCCTCAAAGAACAAACTCCCTGGAGAATACTAGTCACTTAGCTGCAGTCTTTTCCGGGGTGCTGGAGGAATGCCTGGTGTCAGCTGGTACAGGAATGAAGAAAAGAATTGCCTCAAAAGTCCTGAATACGAGGATGACAGCAGGGGCTGGACTGCCAAATCAGATGCTGAGATCAGGAAGCTAAACAAGGCCAAGCAGTGAGGCATGCTTCACTCTGCTATTTATAGCCAATCAGGAAAGCAGTTGAGTTTCCACATGTGGAGTCACCACACCCAATTAGAAGCACATGTTTACACCACACCCAATTAGAACCCAATTAGAAGCAAATATCTACACCTGCTCACATTAGCAAACAAGCATTGGTAAAACAAGCATTCATAAAACCAATTGTGTAACACAGCACATTATGTTTACTTAGAAACATGAAGGTTTAACCAAGAACAGAGATATGATTCAACCCTAATCCCTGGGGATGCTGACAGATAACACAGGAGGCACCTTGGGGATTCCTGACAATAGGTGACTATTATATGCCTCTCCTCTAGTGTAGCCAGGTCCACAAGGGGTCTGTACACGGGGGCTTGTCTTGTCCTCTGATTCCTCCGGATTGGTAGGTACCTAAGGGACACAAGAGTGAGTAGGCTGTCACAATTTAAACAATGGAACCACCACCTCAGTGTACATAGAGCAGTAACGTGATGGGACGTTGGGAATGGCAATGTATGCGCAAATTATGGAAATTATGCAGTTCTCGATTATCTGAATATTGTCCATTACTATAAAATGGTGACCACCTGTTCTGTCTGTAGGGACAGGTGGAAATGAGGTAACTCCGCCGGCATTGCGCATCATGGTGGAAGGCCGTCCTGCACCGCCGTGCTATTCCTCATTGGATAATATGGGTCTCTATGAAGTACAGTGGCCAATGGGGATCACTGGCGGATGTGAGGGTGTACACCCTCGTGGACGTGACCGCCATTTTCTGTCCATAACCTCACTCGATTCCTGACTTTCCAGAGGACAACACCTACACTGCGTGTGCTGCTGTGACCTGTGCCTGGATCCTGCCATGTAATATAATATGATACACTGTTCCAAAACTCGTGGGAAGGAAAGAAATGGAGTCCTAATAATCAGGAGCAAAAGTCCTCACACACCACATTTGGTGTCATGCTTCATCATCGGACAGCTCCTCGTCAGACCGGCGCTGCAATGCCTGACGGGCACCCCCCGAAGGCAAGTGTAGTGTGTAGAGGGCCGCTAGGAATATTAGAAAACACCAAGGGTAAGTAATAGAACCCACCTCAGGGCCCAGAAAAGCAGGAGTAAATCACAGTAACTTTCCTAGAACACACAAGAACATGAGAAAGATTATGCAAGAACAAGGAGAGACTGCAAGACACCAACAATGGATTCCTGGACAAGACTGCAAGACACCAACAATGGATTCCTGGACCTGAAGACCTGTGGAAGAAGGGGACCAAGTCCGAGAAGCACTGAAGAGTCCAGGGAGAACAGGAGCCCCTGCTAACCCAGATAAAGGTGCAAAAGATGAACCACTGGTGAATAACAACAGTCAGTACTGCACCCAAGAAGATGGATGCGGATTCCTGGTTGGTGCAGATGATGTCCCACACCGAATGGATGATTGCAGTCTGGTTTGCATCGCTGGATTTTGCCAACACGGTTAGCGGAAAATGGCACTGCCTGAGACCAGGAGGGACCTGGTGGCCTCTACCCAGGCGGGGGAGACAGAGGGGGCTCTCAGAAACTCAGAGAGCACTCAGAAGACCATGCAGTGTGCACAGGAGTCCCACAGCACGAGGTCAAAGAAGGTGCAAAAGGAGGCTCATGCAGCACTACACAAAGGGATCCCACACCGCTGGGGAACTACGCAGGAGGCTGTGCGTCGCAGGAAGGAGTGCTGGAGGCCAGAGCTGCACTGTGCACGAACAACTTTGTGGAAGGATCCCAACAAGCCTTGGCAACTGCAAAACACTCGGTGCATGGGGGTACTGTCTTGCGTGGGGAGGCATGCTCTTACCTCCGCCAAAGTTGGACAGCTGGATGTCATGACCATCGGGACCTCTTCAGTCCACCACCCGTGTTACTGGATCCACGCACTTCTTCAGGAGAGGGGACCCAAGCCACCAGTCATCACTGCAGAGCGGTGCCTGCTGAAGCAGGGAAGTGAATTCTTCACTTCAACTGAGATTCCTTCTTTCTTCTGGTGCAGGCTGAAGACTGGCTGTTCTCTGAGGATGCACAACTGGGAAACAGTTGCAGTTGCTGGCAGGAGCTGAAAATACAATGTTGCAGAAGTCATCTTTGCTTCATTGTTGCAGTTGTAGAGTTCCTTGAGGGTCCAGATGCAGTTTCTTCGGTAAGAAGATGAAGTAAAGGATGCAGACGATTCCTGCTGGAGTCTTGCAATCCGAATCTGAAGAACCACCCACGAGAGAGACCCTAAATAGCCCTGAAAGGGGGATTGGTCAGCAACACAAGTAAGCACCTATCAGGGGAGGGCTCCGACGTCACCTGCCAGCACTGATTACTCAGATGGTCCCAGAGTTCCCTGCCACCTTGGAATCCAAGATAGCAAAACCCTGAGACTCTGTAGAAGCTCTGAGCACCACCCCTGGGGTGGTGATGGACAGGGGAGTGGTCACTCCCCTTTCCTTTGTCCAGTTTCGCGCCAGAGCAGGGACTGGGGGTCCCTGAACCAGTGTAGACTGGATTATGCAAGGAGGGCACCATCTGTGCCCTTCAAAGCATTTCCAGAGGCTCTGGGAGGCTACCCCTCCCATGCCTGTAACACCTATTTCCAAGGGCAGAGGGTGTAACATCTCTCTTCCAAAGGAAATCCTTTGTTCTGCCTTCCTGGGCTTGAGCTGCTCAAGCAACAGGAGGGCAGAAACCTGTCTGTGAGGTGGCAGCAGCTGGGGCTGCCTCGAAAACCGCAGGAGGCCGTAATGGCAGTACTGGGGGTCCTCTAAGGAGCCCACAGAGTGCATGGAATCATACAACCAATGCTTGCAAAAACCTTGGGGTATGATTCCAACATGTTTGATACCAAACATGGCCATATTCGGAGTTACATTGTGAAGCTGTACATAGGTAGTGACCTATGTCCAGTGAACACGTAAAATGCCGTCCCCGCACTCATGAAGTCTGGGAAAATGGTCCTGGACAACGTGGGGTGCAGGGGTGCCCTCACATACAGGTACTCTGCACCAAGCCGTTAGTGTTGGAAGGCCTGACATATGGGTGACTTATAAGTGACCTGGTGCAGTGTAAATGGCAGTGAAAGGGTGCATGCACCATTTTACACAGGCTGCAATGGCAGTCATGTAGAGGCCTTTGCATGGGCTCCCTATGGGTGGCAAAAGAAATGCTGCAGCCCATAGGGATCCCCTGGAACTCCAATTCCCTGGGTACCTAGGTACCATATACTAGGGACTTATAAGGGGTGACCCATATGCCAATTTTGTGTGAAATACTGGGTTACCAGTATGCAGTGACAACATTTAGAGGAGAGAGAGCATAATCACTTGGGTCCTGATTAGCAGGATCCCTGTGAACACAGTCAAACACACTGACATCAGGCAGAAATTGGGGGTAACATGCCAAAATGATGGTGCCTTCCTACACAACCCACCTGCCCCCCAAACGAGGGACAATAAGGCTAACCTTGCCCATATGAGTCTTCATTGTCTAAGTGGAAATATCTGGAGAGTTCATCTGCCTTGGAGTGGTTACTCCCAGGTCTATGTTTCACTGGAAAGTCCATCCCCTTTAGGGAAATGGACCACCTCAACAATTTAGGGTTTTCACCTTTCATTTGTTTTAACCATAAGAGAGGCCTGTCTGAACTATGAAATCAGTCCCAAAGAGGTATGGTCTCAACTTCTTCAGTGCCCAGACCACAGCAAAGGTCTCCCTCTCAACGGATGACCAACGCTTTTATCTAGGGGTCAACCTTCTACTGATAAAAGCAACAGGGTTATCCTGGCCCTCTGAAAAAAGCTGTGATGGCACAGCCCCAACCCCTACCTCTGAAGCATCAGTTTGGACAATAAACATCTTTGAGTAGTTTGGGCTTTTTAGGACAGGTGCAGTACACATGGCCTGCTTAAGCTCTTCAAAAGCATTCTGACAGCTAGCTGTCCACAATACCTTTTTAGGCATCTTCTTGGATGTGAGGTCATTAAGAGGGGCAACAATGGAGCCATAATTCTTAATGAACCTCCTGTAATACACAGCGAGACCAAGAAAGGGTCTAACCTTGGTCTGTGTTAGAGGGGGAGACCAGTCTAAAATAGTCTGGATCTTCCCCTGTAGTGGATCAATCTGGTCTCCACCTTCCCCTGCCTTATCTGGCACTTTGAAGCTTTGATAGTGAGGCCTGCCTTTTGCAGGGCCTCCAAAACCTTTCAGAGGTGGACCATGTGCTCATCACAGGTGGAGCTGAAGACTGCAGTACCATCAAGATATGCTGCACTAAAAGCTTCCAGACCTTGGAGGACTGTGTTCACCAGCCCCTGAAAAGTGATAATGCCCTCTAATGGTAGAGAAAGCTTTTTTGGGTTTAGCCTCTTCTGATAGCTTGATCTGCCAATATCCTGCAGTCAAGTCAAAAGTGCTGAGATACTTGGCAGATGCCAGTGTATCAATAAGCTCATCTGCCCTGGGTATAGGATGAGCATCAGTCTTAGTGACTTAGAGCCCTTTGTAATCTACCCAGAACCTCATCTCCTTTCCTCCAGTTTGAGAATGAGGTTTGGGTACAAGCACCACTGGGCTGGCCCAGGGGCTATCTGAGTGCTCAATCACTCCCAAGTCAAGCATCTTCTGAACCTCAGACTTAATAGAGTCTCTGACATGGTCAGGCTGTCTGTAAATCTTACTTTTGACATGTAAACTGTCTCCAGTATCTATGGTGTGCTCACACCAAGTGATCTGACGAGATGTCAGAGAGAACATTTCAGAGAATTCACGTAGGAGGTTCCTACAGTCCTCCTTCTGCTCTTCAGAAAGACAGTCTGCAAGAATAACTCCTCCCACTGAGCCATCAGCTGCAGTGTTGGAGAAGAGATCAGGGAGAGGGTCACTCTCATCTTCCTATCCCTCAACAGTGGCCATGATTAGGGTTAAGTCAGCCCTGTCATAGTAGGGTTTCAGGCGGTTCACATGAAGAACTCTAAGAGGATTTCTGGGAGTGCCTAGGTCTACTACATAAGTGACCTCGCCCTTCTTTTCCACTATCAGGTGTGGACCACTCCATTTCTCCTAGAGTGCACTGGGTGTCACAGGCTCCAGTACCTACACCTTCTGTCCTAGTTGGTACACAGTAAGGATAGCCTTCTGGTCATGCCATTGTTTCTGTAACTCCTGGCTTGCTTGAAGGTTTTTAGTGGCCTTTTTCATGTAATCAGCCATTCTAGATCTTCAGCTATGTACATCATCCACTATATCTTGTTTAGGGGGCTTTAAGGGTTGCTTCCACCCCTATTTTACAAGAGCTAATGGACCCCTAACAGGGTGACCAAAAAGGAGTTAAAAAGGGCTGTAGCCCACTCCCTTCTGGGGTACTCCCGTGTAGGCAAAAATAAGGCATGGTAACAGGACATCCCATCTCCTTCTGAGCTTTTCAGAGAGTCCCATAATCATACCTTTGAGTGTTTTATTAAATCTCTCAACCAACCCATTTGTCTGGGGAAGAGAGGTATGGTGAACTTGTAGGTTACCCCACTCCCTTTCCATATTGTTTTAAGGTATGCAGACATGAAGTTACTACCTCTGTCTGACACCACTTCTTTTGGAAAGCCCACCCTAGAAAATATTCCCAGGAGGTCCTTTGCCACTGCAAGAGCTGTAGTGGTCCTCAGAGGTATTGCTTCTGGATATCTAGTGGCATGGTCCACTACCACCAAGATAAACCTATTGCCAGAAGCAATAGGAGGTTGAAGGGGGCCAACTATGTCAACCCCTACCCTTTCAAAGGGTACCCCGATTACTGGCAGTGGGATCAAGGGGGCCTTTGGGGTGCTACCAGTCTTACCACTGGCTTGGCAAGTGACACAAGAGCGACATAACTCTTTTGTGTCTTCTGACCTGTGAGGCCAGTGAAAGTGAGGGACCAGTCTGTCTGAGGTCTTGCTTTGGCCCAGATGTCCATCAAGGGGAATGTCATGTGCCAAGGTCAAAAGAAACTCCCTATACTGCAAGGGAATGATGAGTGTCCTTTTAGCACCAGGTTTTGGGTCCCTTGTCTCTGTGTATAGGAAATTATTTTCCTAATACACTCTGTGAATGTCACTGACATCCTCTGCTTCCTGTTTGACAGCTTGCTGTCTTAAACCCTCAAGTGTGGGACAGGTCTGCTGAGCCACATTTAACTCCTCCCTGGCAGGCCCCCCTGCACCCAAACGCTTAGCTGTGTCAGCCTGAAGCTTCTCTGGTGTAGGTTCTGCACAGGGAGCAGAGTAGTCCTCCTCAAAAGGGGAGTCTTCAGTGGAGAGAGGGATAGAGGTTAACTTTTTACCCTTTCTACCCCTGCTTTTGGGAAGCTCTTGGTCCATTGTTCCAGGATCTGAGTTTCCCTCTACTCTTTGCTTTTTGGCCTGAGCCCTTGTCAAAGCAAAGATATGCCCAGGAATGCCCAGCATTGCTGCATGAGCCTCCAACTCCACCTCAGCCCAAGCTGAAGTCTCCAGATCATTGCCTAGTAGACACTCTATGAGTAGGTCTGTGGATACAACAACTTTCTTTGGACCAGTAACCCCCCCAGTTGAGATCAACAACAGCCATGGGGTGGTCGTCAGACAGTTGGTACTGATGACCAAATGGGTGTTGCTCAGGGGCTACCAGTTTTTCCATCACCATTGTGGCACTGGCACCGGTGTCCCTGTAGGCCTCAACCTGAACATCATTTTGTAGGGGTTGTTGCTTGTATTTATCCATATTAAGGGGACAAGCAAAAAGGGTGGCAAGGTCAATGCCCCCATCAGAGACTAAAACAGCCTCAGTGGTTTCCCTAACTAAACCAACCCCCACTATATTACCCAGAGTGAGCCCTGCTACACCCTTGGACTGGCTATTTGTAGCGTTGTTTTTCCCACCACCACTGCTATTGCTAGGGGCACTAGTGGAAGCAGTGGGGTTGTGGTGGTGGGAGCTTTGGTGTTTTTCTTTGGACAAGTACTGTCACTTGCCCAAGTACTGTCACTTGCCCAATGGCCTTTGTTTTTATACATAAACCACCAATGCTTTTTATTCTGTTGGTTGGAAGAGGATTTAGACCCACCCCCAGAGTATTTTTGTGGGCCTGATGAAGACTCCTTGTTTTTATCTTTGTCCCCACCTTTGTCATGTGACTTACCTCCTGTCCCGACCTTTGTCATGTGACTTACCATCCTTCTTCTTGTCTTTGTCACCCCCTGCTCACCCTTGTTCTGACCCATTTGTCTGCCTTCTTTCCCAATTCTTGGGGAGAGCTCAGATCAGAGTGTACCAAGTATTGGTGTAACAAATCAGACACACAGTTATTCAAAATATGCTCTCTCAAAATTAGATTATATGGACCCTCGTAGTCAGACACTTTGCTGCCATGTAACCAACCTTCTAAAGTCTTCACAGAAGAGTCCACAAAGTCTATCCAATCTTGTGAAGACTATTTTCTGGTTTCTCCAAACTTTATCCTGTATTGTTCAGTGGTCAAGCCAAATCCATCTAAGAGTGCAGTTTTAAGAATACTATAGTTGTCTGAGTCTTCTTCTCTGACAGTGAGAAGTCTATCCCTCCCCTTGTCAGAAAAGGACGACCACAGAATAGCAGCCCACTGCCTTTGAGGGACCCTCTGAACTTTGCAGGCCCTCTCAAGTGCAGCAAACCACTTGTAAATGTCATCCCCCACGTTTTATGGGGGAACAATCTTATGCAAGTTTCTAGAGTCAATGGTGTCCTCCCTAACTCCATAACTCCTGAAACTGCTACTGCCACCATGGGTAACTAACCCCAACCCCTGCCTTTCCCTCTCCACAGCCAAGGCCTCCATATCTAGGGCTAGCTGTTGCTGCTGCAGCCTCTGCCTGCCTCCACCAGTTTCCTGAGCTCCCTATCTATGGAGTTACCACCTGGAGTTGAACCATGGGATCCCTCAGAAACTGAAGTGATATGGGAATGGGCAGAGGTAGACCTTTCCCTAACTTTACTCACCCTAGTAACCTGACCTCTAGGTGTGAAGGGAGCCCTGTCAGAGTGACTACCCCTCCCACTGCCAGCTACACTAGAAGGTTTGCTAGGGGGAAGATCTTTGGAAGAGCCCTCCTCTGAATCTTCAGGATGATTCCCTGACTCTAAGGGTGTGGAATCTTCCTCCTCCTCCTCATCCCTAAACTTTTGTTAGGGTTCTTCCCTACATCAAGTTTCTCTCTGAGCAAAGCTCCTTCAGTTCTTTGAGGTCATGCCCTCATAGGGAGTACCCATGACCTCAGAGGTCCAGCAGTAGACATGATGTAGTGTGAGTGTTAGTGTAGTGTAAGGAGAAACCTACCCTACCTAACTTCTAGTCACTTAGAAAGGAAGGTAAGAGACTAGACTCTGTAACTAGGTATATGTATGTATAGCTCCAGGTACAGAGTATTCTTTCCTGTGGAAAGCACTGGTGACAGAGTGATAAGGCAATTGCAAGTACTTATCACACAGCTGTCACCACCTATGTAGAAGGCTGGCCTGGTTTGTAGTGGGTACCTAAGGTACTTACACCTTATACCAGGTCCAGGAATCTCTTATTAGTGAAATGCAGTAACAGCATTTAGAGGAGAATGAGCATAATCGCTGGGGTCCTGATTAGCAGGATCCCAGTGAACACAGACAAACAAACTGAAATCAGGCAGAAATTGGGGGTAGCATGCCAAAAAGAGGGTACTCTCCTACACTCCTGGTCACATTCAATAGCCCTTACCAAATTATCCCAAAGGGTTTTAGGTGAACACACTTATAGTACCATGAAACACTCAAAATCTCCTCTGTCTTCACCAGACACTGGTACAAATTCGGATTCCTCTTCCCCGTCCCATCAGTCCAAGCCTACTAAACATTCCAATAAATATAAATGTTCATCCCCCTCCCGTTCTGTTCCCCTTCCCTCTAACTCTTCACTTTCTATCCCTCAGATATTATTCACCCGAGGTCCTCTGAATTGATCCCTTCCCCTGCTGTGGCAAATTATATGCAACACCACTTCAGAGTTTTGAAAAAGAAGTCTGAGCCAGGCTCAGAGCAGAGTGTCCTACACCCAATCTTCCCCATATGACTGCCCAAACTCCCGACATCAATTCCAACATGCTTACTTTTCTGAAAAAGGTTGCCAAGGACCCAAAAAAAGGGACAGACAGAGCCCTCGGGGCTTGTCAAGATAAAGTATTTGACATATTGGGCCTCTTAGCAAAGATTTGTGAACTGGCCTTCCATGCTCAAGGTACAGGCACCCCCATCAATCCATATTCCAGCAGGATAGACCCAGTGGGCAAGCTGTATGCTGGGCAACGCTAACTGTGCCTTAGCTTTTGAAAGGAGGAAATCAGTGATTTTAAGGATCAACCCACAATTGGTGGAACTGGCCACCGCCAAACCTGGTCCTTTCATCATCATTCATTATTAGCTTTATTTCGGTAAATATAAATACCATAAAAGCACATCACACAAAAAAGGAACGGCAAGCTACATGATAAACAATTTAAGTCATAAAAGATTGAAAAGGAGAGAAAAAAGAAAAGAGAAATATTTACACATAAGCAGTTCCCTCATGGAAAATCGCACCTTATAGTTATGTAAAAACACATTATAGGTAAAAGAATAAAATACAAGCCTGGCAAACCATATCAGATAAAAAGGACATTTCTATTTAAAAAATATCTAAGAAAAATAAAAACAGCAGGTAGGGAATGCATCTGAACCAATAAAAGTGATATGTGCATACAATGATAAATCCATCAATTGTTGTTTACCACATTCATTGTTAAATTTCCCTCTGCTTTTTTAAGCGTGTTCAGTCTGATACGCCAGATTGAGTCTAAATATTTTGACAAACAACAAACCACTAAAACCGATGAATCAGATTTAAAAATTCTCAAAGCTAGCAAGCAGTTTTTAAAACCCTTACTTCTGCACAGAGGAATAATCCAACGGGCTCTTTGTTTGGAGTATGCGGGGCATTGGAAGAGAATATGAGTTACTGATTCTTCTCTGGCACAGCCCATCGGACACATCTTAGAAGAACAACTAAAATTAGACCATTTATAAGTGAGGGAACGCAAAGGAAGAGAGCCCACCCTGAATCTAATGTATAATGAACGAGCAAACGGAGAAGATACTATATCCATATATTGTGCAAATTCATAATGGCATTTAAAATATAAAAAGTTTCCCGTCATGGATGATGACGAGACAGCGGACAATTGGGAAAGTTGAACGTGGAGCCAGAAAGCATCCTTTAGTGTCTGGGTTGCGTTCTTAGGGATAGATAATGGTTCCTTCCAATAGGACCCCAAACCAAGAAGCGAGAGGGTCCTTTCTACATATGCACACCACTTGATTTTGGAGCTAGTGTTGTTGGCCATCAAGTTAGCTAGCGCACATCTATAATGGACAAGAGAATCTGATGACCATAAGCGAATCCAGTACAACAGGGGCTTGAGTGCAACGATCTGGCTGATAGAAGGGAGATTTAGGTCCATGCGTATTGGGAGCAGTGGGGTACTGGAAGGAACTCTTAGCAATGACCTTATGAAAGAGTTCTCCACTTTTATCAAATCATCCAGGCAACAGTGGCCCCACAGTTCAGCTCCATAGATTGCTCCCCCTCTTGCTTGTAGTTTATAAATTTCTACTGCGGGCGTCATGGCAAAGCTAGGAGATCTAGCTGCAAATCTTGCAATGCCACTCGCTCGCTGTTGCAATCGTAAAGTTGCCTTCTGGATGTGGCGCTGCCACTTGTGCGAGTCTTCTAGTTTCAGGCCTAAATAATCAAAATCGCTGACTCTTTCCAGCGCGGCACCCTCTAAATAGATAGGTCGTCTCATTCTGCCTTTCCTATCGCCAAACACCATGCACTTGGTTTTTAATCGGTTGATTTCGAGCCCATAATCATTGCAATAGTCAATGAATCTTGAAAGCAGGGTTGAAAGGCCTGTGGCTGTTTGAGAAACCAGCAGGGTGTCATCGGCAAAAAGAAGGCAGGGGATCTTCTGCCCTCCTATTTTAGGCGAGTCGTTAGAGCACTCCATAAGATAAGGGATGCATGCGTTTATGAAGAGAAGGAATAAGGTAGGGGCAAGAACACAACCTTGTCTTACACCTCGGGCAGTAAGGAATTTTTCTGTTAATTCACCTTGTGGGCCCCATCTAATTCTACCATAGTTGCCAGTGTAAAGATCCCTGATAATATTTAAAATAGAGCACGGGACTCCTATTTTAGACAGAACTTCCCACAGTTTGTGGCGGGGTACTAGATCAAAGGCCGATTTTAGATCTACAAATGCTACATATAGGTGGCCTAAGTCAACATCGACAACTTTCCATTTAATAGAAGTAAAACGAAATATCTGATCTAATGTGCTAATTTTTTCTCTGAAGCCCGCTTGTAGATGATTTAAGATTTGATTTTCAACTAGCCACTTGTTCAGCCTGCTCAACAACTGATAACAGAAAATTTTTTGAAGGTTGTCGAGGAGGCTGATGGGTCTATAATTACCCGGGTTGTTCCTCTCTCCTTTCTTATGGATGGGCACTATAATCGCCTCTTTCCATGAGTCAGGATAAATTCTGCTAGTCAAGATGGCATTAGAAAGTCTGTTAATATATGGGCCCCAGGTGTTCTGGTCCACTTTAAACATATCAGAGGGGATCCCGTCCATCCCAGGGGCTTTTGCTGCTTTCTGAGCTGCAATGGCCGACACAGTTTCGTTCAGTGTAAAAGGGGGCAAGAAAGCCATAGACTCGTCAAAAGTTGTTGGCTCCTCCGAAATTATGTCAGAAATATGACTTGCCAACAATGGTCCATACAATTCCTTAAAGTAGGAGAGCCAGATGTCAGGAGAAATATAAGACTCCAGGTGAGATGCGCGGTTCTGATCACCACAGGAAACTAGGAGCCAGAACCGTTTTGAATCATGGACGGTAGCTGCCTCAAGTAAATTGCTCCATAGCCCCTCTTCGTACTCGAATTTACTTTTGTTGCAAGTAGAAGCATAATGACGTCTAGCAATGATGATGCCTGATCTGTCCTTGGTCTTTAGCGCGATGGCCAAAGTATTTTTGGCCTCCCTACACCTCTTGTTGAACCATTTAGTATGTGGTCGAATACAGGAAATAGTCAGTGGCCTTGGACGTTTAGTAAACAGCTCTTTCAAAGTAGAAAAAAGGTCCAAATGAAGAGGCAATATTTCTAATGGAGCCAGAATAAGGTTGGTATCAAATAACTGGTGAGAAGAGGTTAGGGCACGCAATTTTCCTTGAAGCTTGTTTGATTGCACAAAGGAGTCCCACCTGACTGTACGCCTATTACTGGACAGCTCCATAGCAGTAGAGGAGACAGGGGGAAGTGCGACCCCTACTAGGAGAGAACTCTTGTATGTGATCTGGAGGGGAGCATGATCACTAGTATGGGGAAGACCCACCTCTAAGTCTAGAATATGGTGCCATAGTCTTAAGTCAAAGAGGATATAATCCAATTTGTTACTATATGAGCCCCTGAAGAAGGTTGATCTGGCCGGAATGTCCGCTGGAAAGCGGCCATTACCCAAACGAAGGCCATGGGATATCATGAGGTCCACTATCTGTGAGGCCCTAACGCTTGGTTTATATGAATTTTGCTGGGTAGAATGAAAAGTCACAGGAGGAGGGATATTCCATACACTATCTTCAGACTGCATGACCTCTATGTGATCTGCATTAAGTTCAAGTAGAACGTTAAAGTCACCAGCTATTATGATATGATATTTGAGGCGAAGGTCTGAGATTAAGATATTCAGTAGCTCGACAATGGGAGATCGGTGATTTGAGGGTCCCGGTCTGCTATAAATATTTAGACAAAGGACAGGAGTGCCTGAGGCTGGGTAGATAGCAACGGCCAAAATATCATGGGAATCCACATATATCTCCTTTGTACCACTCCCCTCCATAGATTTTACCCATGTGATTAAACCCCCTGCCGCCCTGCCAGCTAAAGATGGCTTAGCAGGCTTGAAAAAGGAACTATACCCTTGTTTGTATGTACAATGCGTTGCCCATGTTTCCTGGAACATGCAGACGTTAAAATTTCCAACGAGTGCCCCCCACTCAGTGTCAACAAGTTTGCTGTTAATGCCAGCCACATTCCAGGATAAAAGTTTTGCTGTGTGCTGGACACAAGAAATGTTTGAGTTCGTGGTAGTATCAACTTGGACGTAACTGGCAACGGGGTTCGCCTTGAATAAACTTGTGGTATTATTAATAGTTCCAGGTTGTGAGTCCGATAAAAGAAGAGAGGCTGGGCAGGGTGAATTAGATGGAAAGTTCATGGCTGCTGTGGCTGTGCAAAGGTTGGTGAAACATAGTCAGTCAATATCCGAGGTAGCCCCAGGATCATGGGTTAGTTGGGCCCTTGAAGCAGGGCCAAAACAGAACTTAGGGGCCAAATCAGGGAGTGGATCTCTCTGGACCTGATGGCCTGTTGGTCTTATGTCTTGAGTAGTTGTAAAATGGTTCGGGGCCAAATTGGCTGATCTAGTGGAAGGATTCGCACGCATATAGCTAGCAATAGGACAGCTAGCTGAAAGAGTAATTGCTGAGGACTTCCTGCGTATAGACCGTGCTTCCATTTCCATGAGGCCTGCTGCCAAATGTGGGCTTTTAAGACTAAGTGTTATAAAGTCACTAGGACCAGAGAGACCAGGGGAACCATTAGATCGCTCGACAGATACAATGTCATCATGGATGATTGAGCCACAACCCCTGGTATGTCTCACCCAGTGCAAGACCTTGTTTGTTAGTGAGGCTTTGTCTTCTCTCACGTTTGGGGGCAAAGGTGGAACATTGCACATGTATATGTAGTTATTGCTAATTAATTTATGATTGTGGTATAAAGCTTTGGTAGTATCCCATTTGAAGGGAACATTAGGAAGGAGAGGGGTAGTTCTTCCAAAAGAGGACGTAAGCTGTTTTGCAGGACACTGATCGTCTATGGGACCTGCAGCACAAGCTAGTGGCAGAAGAGGCCCGTTTGGAAAAACGCCTTTTGCAGGTGGATGCTTGGTAGGCAAAAGGTTTGAGTTAGGCTCGCTAATAGGGGAAGGATATTTGCTTTTAAGAAGGGTGGTGATCTCAAGCAATAATGCTCTCAACTCGCTAACTTCAGTCTTAAGGCTACACACCAATGTGAACAAATCATTTTGTAGAGGAGGACTCACTATACATGGCAGAGCTGAGACGGCTGGTTGCTGATTGTCCGAGTCAATGGATGCCAGCGGAGAAAAACGATTAGAGCATAAAATTGAAGGGTGAGGTGTGCAGGCTCTAAGAGCATCTACATCGGAATAGAGTGTAGGGAGGGCAATAGGATCTTGGCAAGGCAACGACTGTTGGAGTGGTTGGTGTGATGAGGCGACAGAATGAGAGTTAACAACAGTATGTGAACTAGATGTTAGAAATGGAATAAGCGTGCCAGATTTTGAGCCCTTTCGACTAGGCTTCTCCTTGTTGTTTAGAATCTGTTCTACCTCTTCTATTAAATCATCTATTTCCTTGGCAACATGGCTAGTGTGGGGTAACATAGTCTTATTGATTTTGAGTATTTTGGATTTGCCAGAGCCTAAAGTCGGTCCTTTAGCTGAGGGTCAGCTTTCTGGGGATCGTTTTGTCAAGGACCTTTGCAAGTTTGTAAATACCTTTGCCTCCCCTGACAAGGCACAGTCTTCAATAAAGAAGGTATTCAACCCCCTTTTTGGCAGGGCCGGTTGTGGCAGAGGACGTCTCACCGGTCGCATCAACCAACCAGGTCCTCAGCGAGAATTCACATACAGGCATAGAGGTAACTGGCAAGACCCTGCCCAGGCAAGTTTCCTCCCCTCAAGGTCCAGAGGTTTCTGTGGGTGATACAGCAGAGATGGCAATAGAGGTAACCAAGCCTCCAACTCTCAATCCTCAGGTACTGACTCTTCCTCTGTCAAATTTTCCACTGAGGGGCAGACTTCGTCACTGTGCACACAATTGGGCAACAATTTCAACAGATTGTTGGGTGTTAGACACAGTGCAAGGTTACCGCATAGAACTTACACAAGTAGCTGTTCAAATCTCACACTCCCCGCCCCTCCTTTTTTCCCAACGAGACATGAATTTCATAGACTCTGAAATTCGGGAAATTTTGGCGAAACAGGCTATTGCGTCAACTCTGTTTCATCTAAAGGTGTTTTGTAGCAATGTGTTTCTTGTCCAGAAAAAGGGTGGAGGTCAGTGTTTAACCTCAGAAAATTCAGTCCCTGGGTGACTTGCTGCCATTTTCAAGATGGAGGGTATTCACCTTCTTTGGGATCTGCCTCAGGAACAAGATTGGATGGTTTGGTTAGATCTCAAGGACGTTTATCTGTCAGTTCCTATTTTTCCTCCTCACAGGTGTTATCTACAGTTTCAGTGGAAAAAATCAATGGTATGAGTATCTCTCCCTTCCTTTCAGGCTGTCGTCAGCTCCTGGGGTATGTACAAAACTCATGAAACCAGTGATAGAATGTCTAAGAGAGATGGGAGTTTGCATGATCGTCTATCTAGACTACATGATTTTGATTGCACAAGACAAGTCTCAACTGCTGATTCATCTGTCCTGGGCAGTGTCCCTACTACAAAATCTGGTGTTTATAATCAATTCCAAAAGATCCATGATGATTGCTTTGCAATTAATAAAATTCCTGGGTTTCCAGGTAAATTCGGTCAAAACCCAACTTCTTCTTCCTCACGCAAAAGTGAAGTCTATCAAGTGGGAACTGAAGATGACTCTGTCCTATCAAGTGGTATCTTTAAGATCCCTAGCATGGATTGTGTTAGCTTCTTCTATTCAAACAATCTTTACTGGTCCATTACATAACCAAGCTCTTCAAGGGCTAAAAATCCATTATCTCCAGAAAGATCTAGCATATGATGCTCAGGTTCCACTTCCTCCTGAAGCTCGGGATGAGCTCCAATGGTGGCTCCTCCACATGGAAGCTTGGAATGGCAGGATCATTTTCGGAGCAGTGCCAAATGTTATCATTGAATCCTGGGGAGCAAGGTGCAGGGACTTTTCTGCTGGCGGTCGTTGGTCATCAGAACAGCTGGGGTTTCACAGAAATTGTCTAGAATTGTTGGCGAGGTCCTTCTCCATGAAATCTCTTTCTCCCATAAAGAGCATTGTTCTTCGGATGGACAAGGTGTCTGCAGTCCGATACATCAATTGTTCTGGGGGGCACAAGGTTTTGTCTCCTTGCAAGCATAGCCAGGGAGTTTTGGCATTTCTGCCTTAGTCAGAAGATTACAGTTTTGGCAGAATAACTTCCCAACAAGAACAACATAGTAGCGGACTGGAATTCCAGGTTTCTGGTGGATTACAGCGACTGGAAACTCCATCTGTGGATTTTTCAAAAGGTGATTCAATCTCCAGGGCAGTGTCAGATGGATCTTTTTGCATCTCGTCTGAATGCTCAACTCAAAGATTTTTACAGTTGGAGACCAGATCCGGTGGCCCTGGCCATGGATGCGTTCCTTCAGGATTCGTCAGGTCAATTGAAGTATGTGTTCCCTCCTTTCGCTATGATTCCGATGGCTGCAGCTCAAGTCAGGCACCAGTTGGCATCTATAATCTTGATAACCCTGTTATGGAAGACACAAGCATGGTTCTCAGTTCTTCTAGAGATGTTGATATATCTTCCCATTCTTCTTCCAGTGTTCCTGCATCTGCTCTTGGACCTGGTGGATTCTCCTCGCCCTCTTCTTCTTCAGGGCCAGCTAGTACTCATGGCTTGGAAAATACCAGGAGACAGGGACAAGTCGAAAACATTTCAGAGGCCGCTGCCACGTTTATACAACAAGCTTGGGCTCCTTCCACCCACAAACAATATTCTTCTGCATGGAAGAGATGGGTGGGCTGGTGCTTTCAATGGGATGTGGATCTAGTGGAATCAGAGTTGAAAGATGTGTTAAATTTTGTTTCTGAATGTGCTGTATCTGGGTTATGTTACAGGACAGTAAATAATTTAAGATCAGTGTTGTCTGCTGGACACAAGCTCATTGATGGTAAGCAGGTAGGTATGCACCCTTTGGTGTGTGAATTGCTTAGAGGCATATGGGTGACAAACTCTCCTCAGCATAGGTTCTCGCAATTGTGGGATCTTAGTAGTGTTTTATCTTTGTTTGATTCTTGGCCTGACAATTCTGAGTTGTCTATCAAACAAATTTCCACTAAATTAGCAATGCTTCTATGTTTGGTTTCGTGTTGAATGACTTAGCAGGTACGTTGGTTGTTTTCATCTGATGAAGTCTCCTTCATTATTTGAAAAAGGACTAAAACTATGTCTTGATCTATTGAGTATTCAGCTTTTTCTCAAAATGCAAAATTAGGTGTTGTCAAATGTCTGAAGGTATGTGAAGAACACACTATGGCATGTAGAACTCATCCTTTAGGCCCTCTTTTGTTAGCACTTCAGAAATCTTTTAAACCAGTATCAGTGTGACCTTGGCCAGGTTGGTTTTGGTTGGATCATGGCGAAGCTGGCATTAATGTGTCAGTTTATGGAGCTCTTTCTGCTAGGGGGGTGATGGCTTCCAAGGCATTTGTACTTGGCTCCAGATTGGAGGATATATTGAATGCAGCTGACTGGTCATCTGATTCTGTCTTTAAAGTCTTTTATTAAAAGCCTATTGTGCGTGCTTCTTCTGTTGTGGTTTGTCAGTTTTGAACCATCATAATTGGAGCAGCCGGTCCTGCCAAAGAATAGAAAACTTTCTAGCGTTTGCAAGAAGAATTTTAACTTCTATTTTGGACACGGAGGCGAGGATTATCCCACCCAATGGGACAGGTAAGATGTTGTGTTATGACTCGTTTGAAGTTTGATATGCACATCATGTTGGTGATTGTTATCTTTGCCTGCCCTCCTCAAGATTTCAGAGTGATGGTGTTGTGTAGCCATTTTAGTTATAGCTCCAGGCACGTACTTTTAGCATAGTAGGCCTGCTGCTGTGCAATTTAAACTAGATATATTTTATTCAGCTTCGTTTATTATTCTTATAATTGTATTTCTCTCTATCTAGCTGTTTTTGCCTAGGCCAGCACTACCTTCTCAAACAAGACATTCTTGCTCACTCTGTGCTTCTTTTTAAGGCTGCAGTTAGATAGGTTGACAGTAAACGCGGTACAAATTTTGTCTTTGACATTCATAGAAAAACACACATCCTTACGTAGGGACATTTTCTCAGAACATCAGCTGTTTTATTATATAAACATTTCCCTGGCCCTTACACGTTAGAGGGAGGTTCCAGCCAGAGAACCACGACTGTATGCTGATTGCTGAATGCTTTGCTACAGCTGCTTGTGCAGACTTCAGGCCTTTGCTCAGGTATGGGGGATGATGTCTTCCCAGGGGAACCTGAAGGGCAGAATTAGAGCTTAACATGCTGTGCTCTATTATAGCCTAGGTAGGAATTAGTCTATTGACTCTAGTGACAATATGGTATCGTTATTTCTATGCTTTACTCTCCTTGTCACAATTTTAATCTTGTCATGCTGTATCGTCTTGGCTATTGCAGCCCATGTTTTGCTAACTAAGATGCAGCCACTTCATTAAAACCTTATTGAAACATATACTGCCTCTGTTTGTCATTGTGTGTGTGAGACTAATGTTACTGAGAGAAACGGATGAGACCTGAGTGACCACGGTTTCCCTGAGAAATCAATCATGTCATGCGCTCGGCTGCCCAATCATCCCTGCCTTTGGGTAGAGATGAGGCACTGCTGGTTAGCTGGAGCAAAACCCGGATTGGGGCGACAGGTGTCACCTGTAGTGGGTGAGACTCAGTCTCCCACACCGCAGGCGATTCTTCCTCTCAAAATCCAGTAGTCTCATTAGAATAATGAGAGCCTATGCGACATGGCGCCGCCAACGTTTAAATTTTCGGGTCCTCCTGAGTATCTCTGTCTCACTATATACAAAGACACCTCAGTACTATATATGGAGACGTCCGTGGTATTGAGGATTTCCTCCTCAGCTAAGTAGGGCACACCTATCTGATGCTGAAGGTTGTTCAAGCATGAATCCTAAAAGGAAAATCCCCATTTGGTGTGCTTATCTCTGAATAAATTTACCATCTAATATGGCGAATCCGCAGCAGGTAGCAATTGCAGTCAATATGAAACAACCCCTGACTGCATATTTATTGGCAAATGGCCTGACGGCCCAGGGGAGTCCAGTCACATTTTTGATGGACGCACATGCAGCTTATAGAACAGAACTCTTCTATTCTTGGGTCACATTTCCAGCAGTTGATGGGAACACAAACACATTTCATCACTATACTCTTGCAAACGTACCAGGACAATACAGAGCATACACATATTTAGAAATACCTTTATCTGATCAAGAACATAATAATTGGCTTGATGGCGCCCTACCCCACATGATTTTACCAGTTAGGTTAGGTCCTCTAAGTAATGATGGTCCTACCTGGCCTTTATTGGCCACTTATACATCTCACCCTGCTGCAGCGAATCTAGCGGTAGATGAAGTCTGCTGCTTATATGCTGAATTGACAGCAATATACAGACGACTAGTACAGTTTGTAAAGCAAACATTAAATACAAACCCAGCACGTGCTGCTCCTGCACAACCACATGCAGTGACGCCAGGTATTAACCCTGCAACTGTACATTCGATCATGGGTAAGGTACCCACCAAACGAGAAGACATTCTGTTTTGGTTAGCTCAAAAAATAAATGCACTGGAAGCAGTATTTCCCAATACGGGACCTCAGGATAAACATAGAATACTAACAATGTGCTTGCCATTTGGGATGGTTCCCACAATAGATAACTGTAATACATGGGGCATGGTATTTGCCACGCTCTATGCTGCCATACACGGTACACCGACACTTGCCAACTTACCGTAAGTGTTGAAACAGATTCAAGATGAATATGGGGCTGCCCCGACCCTGGATTTGGGGATGCAATTAATGGGCAACTTTGCCACAGTATCCTCAATTATTTTGAGTAATCTTAAAGGGAAAGCGGTCGCATTAACTGTGCGCATGCGGCTCCAAGATGTTCCTCAACAGAATCAAGAACGTGAGCTGCCAAAGATTATTGCGGAGACCTACTCTAGCACTGGTCGAGATAGTCTGGGGGCCAGACCAATAAAACCACAACTTCAGGGTAAATCTAATAAAGATTTTTCCAAGCAAGTTCCTGAGGGTAATAAGAAACGCTGGGATAAAAAACAACAAACTCCTAAAAAAGAAAGGGGAGAATCTCCGCGCACGGAGACCACACAGAATAGATATAATCTCAGAAATAGAGATACTATAAAAACGCCTTACAGATATCAATATACTGATACATGCCAATCTCGTTCTTTTCAGGACTCATTGGAAAAACGCAGTGAGAGAGGTGGGCGGTCAGAGCGAAGAACAGAGTACATGAAACTGAGATAGGAATCACAACGCTCAACAGAGGTTTCTGTTATAAAGGAAGAAAAACCTCCCCAACAAAAACCCCAATTTAAAAAGAAAAAAGTGGCAGCAGCTGCAGTTCGACATGCCACTCAATAAGAGGGTCCTCTTGAAGAACAGGAAGTGGGCACTAGCGCTCCTAGACAGCGCCGGAAGAGGTCACAATAGTTCGCCGGAATCTTCTAGAGCATCTGGAGGTGAAAGCAACTGATGACTTTCTACAAGTAGAAACTGCGGACATGCGTGTCTCCACGCCTGACAGGGTGTATAAAGTGATGTTACAATTAGGAGACATTGAAAGCCCAATAGACGCAATCTTTTGGGTTTGGTTGGTAAATATATATATGATATTTTGCTGGCCGAATAAGATTGGCCACCTCAATTTGTCCGTACATGCCCATATGGGGAAGATGTTATTAAACCTTCTTTCTCGCCCCTTGTTCCGGAGGAACTCGTAGAATCCTACGCCGTCCATTGGGCATTGGCGCAGGCACCCTCGTTATATAGCAACCATGTAGGTTGGGACAAAGAATCCCCCTACCATGTAATTCCTATTAAAAATCAACCCAACCTCAACCCCAATATCCATAAAACAAATTCTCACACAACTGGAGTACCAGGGTGTAATTGGACCCTATGTCTACCCAGTGAATAATCCTTTATTCCCAGTGGCCAAACCGGACCATTCATACAGAATAGTCTTAGACTACAGACATTTAAACAGTCATACACGCATATATGCTATATAAAACTCACATAGCCCAGCACTGATGAACAACATAGTGCGAAAAAAAATACAAAACAACGCTGGACATTTCCAATGGTTTTTTCTGCCAGAATATAGCGCCTGAGAGTAGAGACTTAACAAGTTTCAGCACACTAGGCTCTCAGAAAAATTCTGTCGTTTACCCCAGGGGTACAAGAACAGTCCAGGACTGTTCACGGCTTGTGTGACTTCAATCTTGTATGACATTGATCCGGAAGCATTGTCCTATGTAGATGATATCTGTCTCACGGATGATTATTTGCTGCAACATTTAAGACTGGTAACCCGCATTGTTGTGGGATTTGCTGAATTTGGCTACAATTCAATTTTAAAAAAACTAAAATAGCCTTCCTTTGCGTCCTGTTTCTGGGATATGAGCTATCGAATGAAGGAAAGAGCCTAGCGCCACAATTCTTAGAAAATGCGCACAATTACAACCTCCAAAAACCATTAAAAAACTCCAATCTCCATTGGCTCTCCTAAATTTTGGCAGAACTTACATTCCAGACTATGAAACAAGAATATAACCTTTATATGACTTAATATGTCCAGACTTTTCAAGTACATTTTGGACAGTCGAACATACATGCGTCATCAGAGATCTGCAAACAGACATGCTTGCAGCACAACATTTACACAAGGGACAACAAAACACATCTGGTCATCAGAGTAGTTGCTGATGCCATCGGTTTCACCTATGTAACCTTTAACGAGGGTGAGACCGTCCGGACTGCATACAAACCACACTTGTACTCAGCAGCAGAACAACGCTTTGCTCCCACTGAGAAAATTCTCACTGCTGTACAGATGGCTGTCATTAAAGAAAGACCTCTAGCTCAGGGCAAACGCATTATTGTCGTCTCTCCAATTCCAGCCCTTGAGGCTGTCACCAAAGTCAGCATTCCAAACGCTAAAGCATTACATCCACGTTGGATACAATGGGCCACGTCTTTGACAGCCACTGATGTAGACTACATTTTTTACCTAAAATTGCAAACTCAAGAATTTTTGCAATATGAACTAGAATACCCAGTTCCAGCAAACACACTGCCTATTGATCAATATCAAAGAGTCATGTACACCAATGGCTCAGCGCAACGAGCCACAGTTGACACAAAGCACCAATACTCCTCTGCTTGCGCAGTCGTAAGTGGCTACATGGAGGATAATAAATTTGGTCCCCAGCATATATACAAGCAAACCCAAGGGATTGCACAGCACAGCTAGCAGAGCTAAAGTCTCTGATAATGGCACTGGAAAATAAGTATCCTGTAGAGCTGATGCTGATTGTTTATGATACATACTACTGTGTCCAGTCCTTCAATGAATATCTGCATTACTGGCACCAATTGGTTCAGAAATTCTAAAAGCAGACTTCTGTTGGGGAAAGTAGCGATCCGAAGGAAATGATACCAAATGTCCATGTTGTACATACACTTGGACACCAGCGCGTTGGAATACACGTCACTGGGAAATACACTGGCTGATGAAGCCACAAAGTCAGCAGTAGCTACGGCCACTGTTGCTGCAGTAACCCGCTTAGGTGCGAAACCGGACAAAGACATATGGGCTGCCGTAAAAGCTATGGCTGATGGTACACCCCATCCAAAAGCATTTCCTGCTAAATATTCCTACCACATGGGAGGCTGCCTAGACGCTGAGGTTAAGATGCCAGGCGTAGGGGTTCGAGATATTCCCTACAACAGTGTTTCCCAAAGTGTGCGCCGTGGCTCCCTGGTGCGCCATCAGAACTCACCAGGGGCACCGCACACTTCTAGGGAACACTGAAATGCTTTCATTTTCATACTACCGTAGGGTCCCATTCTAAAAATACATCACATTTAGAATGAGGCTTTACAGGAGTATGAAAACGAAACAATCACAGTGGAAATAAATCGAACTTGTTCAGGTTTTGCAATGTTATGTTGAAAGTTGTAAAACCCATCAAGTTTGTTTTGTTTCCACTGCGAGTTTCTCTTTCATACTACGGTACAGCTAACAAAGCTGCATGGTAGTATGACAGAGAAAGACTTGCAGTGGAAACAAACCAAACTTGATGGATTTTACAATAGACATCATAACATTGCAAAAACCTAACAAGTTTGATTTATCTGCACTGCAATTCTTTCTGTTTCATACTACTGTACGGCTCCATTCTAAGGACAAGTTACGTTAGAATGAAGCCCAACAGTAGTATTAAAAAGAAAGAATCACAGTGGAAATAAATCAAACTTGTTAGAGTTTTGCAATGTTACATAGTAAATTGTAAAACCCATCAAGTTTGATTTGTTTCCACTCAGTGTTTAAATATTTATAAATAAAAACATGCCTGAAGGCTCTCCTCTGAAACATGTGGCTGCTGCAGTTAAATATGCATGCACAGAATATTGAGGCAGCAGTAATCCTAAAGCCATCTTGGGCCTCTTCAATCCATTTACAGCCTCTCCCTGCCCCTTCAGCTCACTCTTGCATCTTTCTCCCAATGTGGAGCTTTTACGTCCTTCTTTTTCTTCATCCTTCCCATATGTGCCTTTGCTCACAGTAAATGCCTGATGCAGAAAACTAAGGCCCATATTTATGAAAAGTTTGTGCCGTATTTGTGTCATTTGTTTATGCAAAAGCAGCGCAAACTCACAAAATATAAGTATATTTTGTAAGTCTGCGCTGCTTTTACGTCACAAAATAATGCAAATGTAGCACAAACGTTTCATAAATATGGGCCTAAGTGCCAGTCCTTAAAAATAAGTGCTGTGCCCCCCACTGGAAACCCAGTGCTTAATTTGTAGATAAAAATGTGATGGTGCTGAAAGCTCTCTTTTGAAACAAGCGGATGCTGCATTTAAATGTGCGAGCCTTCTCGGACCTCTTTCATCCATTTACAGCCACTCCCTACTCCTTCAGCTCACTCATGCAGCTTTCTACTTTCTCCCTTAGTGATGCTTTTTAGTTTCTCTTCCTCCACGTTTCCCATATGTATCTTTTGCTCTTACTAAATGTCTGATGCAGAAAACCGGAAACCACCTGCTCAAATTAAGCCCTGCGGAAAGCACTGGCTCAAATGAAGCACTGTTAGCACTGCAATTGTTTCTCTTTCATGCTACCATACGGCTCCATTCTAAACATGTTATGTTTGGAACAGAGCCGTACGGTAGTATGAAAAAGAAAGAATCACAGTGCAAAAATCAAACTTGTTAGGGTTTTGCAATGTGCATTTGCAGCCCTAAGTAACCCATGTGGGAATGCCATGTGGGGATGTTATGGAAGCCACAGCTGTCAGCGTCTGGAGTGGTTTGGACTAGCACATGACTTCTTGCCTAATAAATAAAGAGTATGTCCATTTAGGCAGGGTCAGGCCCAATCAGGACAATGATAGCGAGTCACTTCTGTCAGTGTTCTGCAGCTACTCAAGAAAAGAGGGTAATCATGAAATTACAAAAATGTCAACATTTAAGAGGAAAGCGGGAAATTGAAAAAATAAGAATCGGGAGAATGTATTTCTCCCCTTGAAGCCTGAATCAGGTCTATTGTCATATATGGGACTTCCATGTGTGGTGCTGGAGGATCTGAGATCAAAAATGCTAATGTGCTTTTTTTTTTAACTTGCCAGGAACAAGGAGAAAGCGCTTTGACAGGCAGAAAGAGTGTGATAAAAATGTTGTGCACTGGCCTTCAGCAGCAGATTACTGGCAGTGCATACTCCAAGCCACTAAAGACAAGTCCCTATCGCAGAAGCCCTTTATCAGCTTCATCCCAATTATTTTTTAGGAAGAAAAATGGAAGTGCTCCCAAATCCTGGCTTACATCCCCCCACCCGTCAAAAAAAGTGACATAACAGGGAGCCGCAGCCAATGGCCAATAGGTCAAGGGAGCCACGGGTCGAAAAAGTTTGGGAACCACTGCCCTACAAGGATATAAGACCAGACTTGATTAAAGCAGCGCATGAGGGGGCAGCATCTGCCCATGCTGGTGTGGCGGCTACAATATCATTATTACAAGCCTATTATTGGTTGCCAGGTCTATACAAAGAGGCCAAGCAGTATGTCCTTTGTTGTGACATCTGCCAACAAATTAAAGTTTCCACTGCTAAGCGCCCACCGCAGACACCCCTCCTAATTTCCAACAAACCAATACAATGTGTGTACTTGGACCACTGTAGTCCCCTAACACCGGATAGTGCATACAAATACATCCTAGTCGCTGTTGACTCCTGCTCCAGATTTCTATGGGTGTGGCCACAACGCTCGGCTGATGCCCAGACTGTTATTAAAGATTTGAGAGTCTTTATCAGTACATATGCAGTTGCGGCTTTCCACTCAGACCAGGGCCCTGCTTTCGCCTCAAGGGCATTCAGGGACGCCATGGCTTCGTTGGGGGTCCAACTTCAGTACTCGTCTCCATTTCATCCCGAGCAAAATATTGTAGTGGAGCGACTAAACCGTGATTTAAAGCAGTCCTTGACAGCCAGAGCCTTAGATACGGGTCGTAGTTGGCTTAATCAACTGTATGGAGTACAGAGAGCACTTAACAATCTGCCTAGAAGGTCACTGGGGAGTCATACTTCATATGAGTGCCTGTTTGGAACTCGAATGTATGTTCCAGATCTTGATGGTCCCGGCGTGGAGGCCTCAGAAACACCCTTTGACATAAATGAACATGTCACTGTCTTACAGGAATTGCAACAGTTCCGTGATGAACTCTTCTGCCAGTGCTGCCTCCACAGGAATTAAGGATGTACCTGTAACACCTACAGGCTGGATTCCTAAAGTTGTGGATCTAGTATGTGAAAAAGTTGCTGTGAAAAAGGAGTCCCAGTCTTAGGAATACACAGTACCAGAACTGTCATTCTACCACCGTTGGCAGGTGCCAAAGAAAACCATTTTGTATCTATCGACAATGTCAAGCTATACCATGTGGCCGATCCTGCACAGCTGACCAAAAGGAACAGCCAGTAGTTCCCGAATCCATCTCACTACTGGTCAAGAAGTTCCTCTACAAGTTGTAAGCAGCAACACTGACACCTCTCCAAGCTTGGGGAGGGTGGAAAATGATCTTGCATTGGTTCCACTGACATCAAACAATACAGAAATTACTGATCGATTTGACACAACTTCAACACAGACGGATGGTGTCATCTATTCTGAGCCACCACGGCAAACACCCACTCCACCTACAAACACGGCTCCAGCCTTTGCACAAACTACTTCTGGATACTTTGCCGACATCAACAATAACATTTCGGACTCATTTGCCTCTTCGACACCTGAACTGTCAAAAACACACGTAAGCTGATAAATTGGCTAAAAACAACATACTTCATTCTTCCATGGAACTATTTCCTGTTTTGGACTGGGTTTGTTATAACATTATTTTTACTAATACGTGGTCATTTTCTTCCTGAAAAATCAACCGTTGAACTGGTGGATGAGGTCCTAAAACCACATTTTTCTTATTACAAGGTCCGCAGAGACTTGTCTTTTGTGGATCTTTCTGCCATACCAATTCCTGATGGGATTGTGTGGGCATAGTAACATTTGATATATATACGGCCCCACAGAGGTCATTCAAATACCATATGTGTTTAAACTTTCAATGAACGATATAATAATACCTGGAATTGTTTCTGATGATTGGGATGTGAAAACGGTTGATTCTATGATGACTGAATTGCAGTATTACACTGTGTTTGAAAACAAAGATGTTTATCAATCTAAAGAGAATTATGGTGATATGTTTTGCTATAATTATTATGGGCACCATTTCATCCACAGAGCAAGTACCCCAAAAACTCACACAATGGGAAAATTGTCTGACTCCACCACAAGGGAGTTCTAAAACATACTCTGAAAAATTTACATATTTTTCTAGGCACAACATTAAAAATGCTGAGTCATAATATTTTAAATTGCCACCGATAGAAAATGTACGCATATTATTGACAAATAAAAAATTTATTTATTCAGATTCCTTTGTTTCCCGGTTGACTATAGAAGGCTATGAATATTGGCTGAAGTCGATTGACTTAAAAAGTGTATGGGGAACTAGACATTGGCAAATACGGGGGGAGGAAGCTTTATTTAGAGCATGCCTGATACCTGTTTAAAGATTTTTTTAATTGAAACTGTACAACAAACAAGTTATTTGGACTTAGCAAAGATTAAGGAATTGAACATGCCCAGTATTCCTGCCCCTGCAAAATTTCATAAATGGCAAAAATATATGAATGCAACTGAAGATCAGCTCGATGAATAGGTCCTGAATGGCACGTTTAATTCTTCACTGTCACGTCCTGGGGGGTTATTATTGTGGCCAATAGATACCAATGGGTGTCATAAACGTTTTATAAACTCCACTGGGTTTTTTAGGACTAGTAGGCTGGACCCTCGCTATATATCATCCGAACATGCAGGTATAGTAACAACATACAGTGTAGGGAAACTACACCAGCAATGGTTAAAGAGTTCCTCACTAGATGCAGTTAGAGAACACCTCAGTCTCTTGTCTAATAACACCGACTTACAGGATTTCCTATTAGGCCCCAGAAAACAACGCAGAAAGTGCTTCTTATATTAAGTATATAATGACATTTTGAAGCTTTCCCAACAAGAAGCTGCTGCCCGGTTAAGGCAAATAGACCAAGAATATGTACAGAAGGCATTAGCTGTTGTAGATAATGAAATTAATACCCTGTCCAACCAGATATACACCTTAAATAACATTGGCCCTCATTACAACCCTGGCGGACGGTGGTAAAGCAGCGGTAATACCGCCAACAGGCCGGCGGCAAAAAAATTGAATCACGACCATGGCGGAAACCGCCAACATAGACAGCCACTTTAACACTCCGACCGCCAAGGCGGTGGAAACAAACACCGCGGCGGTAACCGCCAACAGACAGGCAGAGGACAAAGTACCGCCCACTGTATAACAACAGGCCTATCCGCCACCTTTTCCGGGGCAGAACCAACGCTATCAAAAGCACGGCGGAAACAGTACACAGAAGGGAAACCACTCACCCCTCGACACCCAACAAAGGAACCAGGACACCATGGAGCCCAAACTACACGTCCTGCCCATGCTGGTCTTTCTCCTGCTCTATCAGGAGTAGTACAGACGCCGTCGACAACCACGGTGAGTACTGCACCTACAACACAGGGGGGGGAGGGAAAAGAGAGTGACACACACACGCAACACGCAATACCCCCACCCTCACCCACAACACCATACACACAAATACATGCAGCAACATTACATATACACCCCCTCTACCCCTGGAAGAACGCAAGGACAAAATTAAATGATTGTAACAATTGTAATCATGAAAAATCTGATAGTGAAAGTTCAGAATTCAATATATACAAATATGTACACCAACTACACAAGTCTGGATAGTGTACCAATCATTGTCCGTGGACCTGTGGTCCCAAAATGCATGGGCGAAGCCCACACAAGATACCTGACTCGAAACGGGGAGAACACTGCAGTGGCATCAGATCGAAAATAAACAGGCCCCTCAGGGGGAAGGGAAGGGGGGGCACCTCAGCCGGATGAACGCACTACGCCACTACTGCACGAGGGGGCTCCATGCCCATTGCTTTATCAAGGGGAGTGCAAAGCCACAGTCTCTCAAGTCTTTCCAGTGGGTGGTTTTCCCACTGCTTTATCCTGGGGAGTGCAAAGCCACAGTCTCTCAAGTCTTTTCAGTGGGTGGTTTGCCCACTGCTTTACCCTGGGGAGTGCAAAGCCACAGTCTCCACTGGTTCTGGAGGGGGCCTTGTGCCCAGAGTGCTTCAACCTGCCAAGGACTCAGGTAGTGGATGCCTTTCTCCACTGCTTCGGAGGGGGCCTTGTGCCCAGAGTGCTTCATCCTGCCAAGGACTGAGGTAGTGGATGCCTTTCTCCACTGGTTCTGGAGGGGGGCCTTGTGCCCAGAGTGCTCCACATGCAGTGTGGCCGGTCCCATTCCCTCACCTGGGTGTGTGTGCCACGAGACTGCCTAGGAACAGGCAGCATTATATGCCATGGAGGCAGAGACATACCCCACACTGCTGCGGCCGGCTTCGCCTTCCACCTGCAGGTGCAAACAGTGATGGAAGTCATGCCTCATGGAAGCTGGGCAGGGTCCAGGAAGTCTCATCCAGCCTCGGACGACTGACCACTGGGGATGGTAGCCATGTCAGCGGTGGTGCCACTGTCCGAGCACGTCACGAGGCTGGTGGCGGTGTCTGTGGCAGCGGTGGTGCATGTGTCAGCCCCTGTTGAGGGACACAGCAGGACGTCTCCTGCAGCCTCGGACGGCTGCCCACTGGGGATGATGCTGGGGACTGTTGCTGAGGCTGCAGACGTGCCGGTGGCTGTGCAGGTGGCTGTGCAGGTGGCTGTGCAGGTGGCGGTGCTGGTGGCGGTGCTGGTGGCGGGGCAGGTTGCGGTGTTCACTGCCATACAGGTTGGTCTAGTCGTAGACAGAAGCAGTGACACCAGTCCCTCAGTCGGTGCCATTGTGCCCTGTCCTGACCTGCTCTTCTGCTTTTGTCCCTTCCCCACCTTTGATGGTGCCGCAGGTGTCTTGCCACTATCCCCTTTTGTCTTGGCGGAGCCCTTGGTGGCTGGTAGGTGCGGCTTCTCCCTCCGGGATGTGGGCACCTTCTTCACCTTGGCAGGTGATGGAATGTCCTTGCCCTTGCTATGTGGCACACTGGCAGCCCTGACGGCTGGCGCACACGATGACCCCGCAGTTGCTGGCACCACTGTGCCAGGGGATTTGGTGGCTGAGGTGCTGGAAAGCCTGGCCCTAGGGGAAGGACGGGGGGAGGGGAAGGGAAGAGGTCAAGGTTTGCCAGAAACGTTTTTTAGACGTATTGGGACGGGAAGATGAAGGGGGTTTGGGAGTGGAGGAAGAGGTAGTGGTTGTAGGAGGTGTACGTTTGCTGAATTTGGGTGAAGGTGCATGGGCCAGAGGCTGTTGTGAGGTGGATGTCTGTTGGGTGGGTGTGTGCCTGCGTTTGTGTACTTTGGGAGGACACTGGGGATGTGTGCATGGTAGTGGGGGTGGTGATTGCACGTGAGCGGTGTGTGATGATGGGCGTGCTAGTGATGGAGGTAGTGGCTGAGGATGTAGTGCATGCAGGTGTGAGTGGAGATGAGACAGGGAGGGAGGAGGAGGACGTGGAGGAGGGGGACACAGTGGAGGCAGTGGATGTTGCTGTGTCTGCATGGGTTTGGTGCTTGTGTGAGTGCTTGTGGGATGTGTGGTGCTTATATTTGCCATGTCCACTCTTGTGTGTTGATGAGTGTGCATGCTGGTCTGATGGTGTGCTTGGGATAGGCTGAGGTACAGGGGATTGGGTCAGGGTGGAGGAAGTTGGAGGGGGGAGGCTGGACACAGGGACAATGGCTGTCATCAGTGCTGAGGCCAGAGCCTGAAATGCTCTCTGTTGGGCCGCCTTCCCAGAATGAATGCCCTCCAGGTATGCATTTGTTTGTTGCAAATGCCTCTCAACACCCTGGATGGCATTCAAAATGGTAGATTGCCCAACAGTGAGGGATTTCAGGAGGTCAATAGCCTCCTCACTGAGGGCAGCAGGGCTGACTGGGGCAGGGGCTGAGGTGCCAGGGGGCGAAGGAGATGCCCACCCTCCTGGGTGAGTGGGCACGGGTCACACGCTGAGGGGCTGCTGGGAGGGCGGTGCTGGTAGGGGGGGTGGCGGCTGTACCTGTTGATGCGGCGGGCCGCCACTGCAAGGGAGCTCCCATCAGAGGAGGAGTCGCTGTCACTGGTGTATGCTCCTGTCCCCGTCGTGGAGCTCCCCTCGCCCTCCATCCCACTGGTGGCTTCAGACTCCGTTGCTTCACCCTCCAGGGCCAAGTGGGTTGCAGCTCCCTCCTGCTCCGGTGCCACTGCTCCTCCGCCAGATGATGCTATTGCACACAAGAACAGGGAGACAAAACAAAAGGGGGGGGAGACAGAAGAAAAACATGTTCAGTGCATGCAACACCACTACAGTTGGCGGACAAAACACACAGGGAGCAGCCCTGTTCACTAAGCCATGCACTAACAGTTCCTAGCAAATTCACATGCCCATGGGGTACGAGGCCTAAGCCCAATTGCTGCACACCTGGAAGTCACAGGAGCCTGACTAGGTGTAGATGGCTATTACCACTAGTGGGGTTGGGGTGCCACAGAGCCTGCCTAACAAGGGACCTTGCATACCAAGTTCACCCTGGCCTAGGGGAACCCACAGCCCACCTTCCCCACCCAAACACCTCGTAATGCTCGCAGAGTCAGCTGAATGAGAGTGTGCTCACCCCCTTGTGGCTGCTGTGATGCCCTCAAGCGCCCATCCAACCCCGGATAGGCCACCGCCAGGATCCGGTACATCAGGGGGGTCATGGTGCGACGGGCACCCCTTCCACGGTGGGAGGCCATCCCCAGCTGGGCCTCTGCCGTCTTCTTGCTCCAGTGGCACAGGTCCTCCCATCTTTAACAGCAGTGGGTGCTCCGTCTATGGTAGACCCCCAGGGTTCGGACGTCCTTGGCGATGGAACGCCAAATACCCTTCTTCTGGTGGGCGCTGACCTAGAGGAAAGGTACAGGAGGAAAGGAAATTACTCACCCGACCGGACCGTCATACTCATTGCCCACCAATTCCCACCCATGCCCTGAAGCACATACACTCACCATCCTCACATGCAGGCCTCAGCCCGCCCCCCCCTTGTATCTTCTATCCACACCACTCAAAACAGGTATTGCCCACGCAGCATGCTCACAGTGTACTCACCTGTTTGTGTGGAGGACCGTACAGTTGCGTGTACTGGGGGAGGACCCAATCCACCAGTTTCTCCAACTCCTCCGAAGGTGACGGCAGGGCCCCTTTCCCCAGACACTGTAGCCATGGTCGCTTCCAACACAGGTCACAGCAGCACTTGCAGTGTAGGTCCTCTCCTGTTGAAGGTCAGGTATCAAGTGAGTGAACAGATAGAAAATAGAGGTCACGTCCGCAGCGTTGCGTACCGTCACCGCTGGTGTACATCGTCATTGGCTCCTAGGACCCATAGGGCCCAATGTTAACCAATGCTGAATTGCGCCGCGGTCTTCAACCGCCCACCACGACGGTGTACAACGTTAGCACAGTTACCTTATTTCCCCTTGTCCCACCTTACAGGTCAGGCAGCCGCCATTTCAGGGGGCCACATGGGATGGATAAAAACTGCGTCACACCTATCTAGGCCGGGAATACAGACAGATACCGGCACATTGCGATTTACCAACGTTTCAGCAAATAACACATTGTGATACCTCAGTGTGGATGACCCTATGCTCGCTGTTCTCCTCCATAGGGCACGTCTGCTGGGGCAGGTGATGAGATGGCGCCATCCTCCGGTGTACAGACCCCTGGTGGATCTGTCGACAATGGAAGAGAGACACATCATAATCACATACAGACTTGATCGTGCAACAATCAGGGAACTGTGTGCCCAGGTGGAGCCAAACCTGATTTCAGCTATCCGCCATCCCACAGGAATCCCCCCTCTAGTGCAGGTTCTGTCTGTACTCCATTTCCTGGCCAGTGGGTCTTTTCAAACAACAGTGGCCATGGCATCAGGGATGTCCCAGCCAATGTTCTCTAACGTGTTGTCCAGAGTCTTATCTGCCCTGCTGAAACACATGCACAGCTTCATCGTTTTCCCTCAGCTGGAGGATTTGCCCACTGTGAAAGGTGACTTCTATGCCCTGGGACATATCCCCAACATCATTGGTGCCATAGATGGTACACATGTGGCATTTGTACGCCCCCCCCCACAGGAATGAACAGGTGTACAGAAACCGGAAAAGCTACCATTCGATGAATATGCAGAGCACCGCTGGTTCAACAAAACGTGCCGGTCCCTAAACAAGCGCCTAGTTCAAGCCATTAAATCCAAGGACCCCATCGCCATCCGCGTAGCTAGGAAGTCCTATAAATCTGCAATATGCATAGCCAAGCGTGATCAAGATAGCAAATGGTGGACAGCACTCAGCGACGCTGTGCGCGAGAGAAATTATAGTCTGTTCTGGTCCCTGGCAGCGCGAGGCCCAGAAACCAGTGGTTTGGACATCACAACCAATATTGCCCCAAGAGACTGGATAGCCCACTTTAGTAGTCTGTACTCCCCTGATCATGATAGCCCCACCTCTGTTTGTACGGGCCCCCTCCTACTTCACTCATCAGCACCAACCACCGCAGCACCCCTGTTGTTCTCCCAAAGTGATATAACTTATTCTCTAAGCACTCTAAAACGCGGCAGGGCCCCTGGTTCAGACTGCGTCCCAGCAGACCTATTCTCAACAGACCTAGCATCCTGGTCAAGATATCTCACCATTCTAGCTAACGCAATAGCATCTGGGGCGCCAATTCCCGACTCTTGGAAAGCGGCCATTGTTATTCCAATCTTTAAAAAGGGCGACAGATCTCTTCCCTGTAACTATAGACCCATTAGTCTAATTGACTGTGTCCAAAAAGTCTTCTGCCACTGCCTCCTAGGGAAGATAGAAGAATGGATAATTGACCACGATATCCTTAGCCCCCTCCAAGCCGGTTTCCGAAAGAAGATTTCCACCACTGATCAAGCCCTCAGATTCCTATTATTATATTGGAAAACAGTGTTCATTGGTAAAGGCAGCCTTTATGTAGCTTTCGTGGACCTCAAATCTGCCTTTGACCTAGTACCTCGCAACAAACTGTGGGTCACTCTCTCTCGGATGGGAATCCCGGAACACATCCTTGCCATTTTGATACGACTCCACGAGGACAACTACGCACAAGTCAGGTGGGGCAACAAGGGCCAACTTACCGATAGAATCCACGTCTCTAGGGGTGTGCGGCAAGGTTGCGTACTTGCCCCGACCCTCTTTTCCCTGTACATCAACGAAATTGTCCCCTCCCTTCTCAGACTGCAGGCTGACGCACCTTCACTTGGCACACAAAAAATCCCAGTCTTACTCTTTGCCGATGACACTCTTTTGATATCTAAGACCCCTAGTGGTCTAAGGAAACTCCTTGCGTGCTTCGAGCATTTCTGTTCATCCCAGGGACTCGAAATCAACGCAACGAAAACCAAACTAATGACCCTTAATCCCCACAGATCTTTCAAAGGGAAATTTACTTTAGAGGGCTCCTCACTCGAGAAGGTGGGCATTTTCAGCTACCTGGGCATAACACTCACTGACAACATGTCCTGGAAGCCACACATAGGAAAACAAGCCCTTAAATTAAGACAAACAACTGGGGCTCTACTAAAAAATTTCCACCTCTCACACACAAAACCAATTCGCCCAGCATTACAGTTATACGAATCCCAGGCAGTTTCCTCAGCGCTCTACGGGGCTGAACTTTGGGGTTATACCAAAACCCAAGACCTAACCACCGCTGAAAACAACTTCTTAAGAAATCTTGTGTCCCTTCCGCTAAGCACCCCACTGTTCCCTCTTTTCAAGGACCTCGGCATCAAACGCATTGGTCACAAAGCCCGCCTGCGACCTCTGCTGTACTGGCGACGTCTCTGGACCACTCCGGAACTTGACATCTTCACCGAAGCTCTACAGGTCATCCTAAAAGCCGACCACCTGCACAGAATCCCCTGGCTACGATCCATCAAGGATTTACTTCACTCTATCGGGCTCGATGATCTCTGGAACTCACCAGCCACGTCAGTCTTTCCCTCGAAAAGCGAACTAAAGAAACTTTACTGGCAAAGGGCCAACAACGAAGACACTCGGGCTGCACTCCACACTACATTATCTTGTGACTTTGCCAACCTAAAAGAGTCATGCAAGTACGAAACTTTTTGGGACCTAATCACGGTCCCAAGGGAAAGGAAACTGTACTTCCAGCTCCGCATTGGAACACTCCCATTAAGACTTTTCACCAGCAGCTGGTCACACAACGAATCCACCGCATGCCCTGCTTGCAAAGCCCCCGTCGAGAATCTCCCTCACCTTCTTTTTGCATGCCCCGCGTATACTGCCCCCCGTAGGAAATGGCTGGCCCCGGCATGCAGACTACTGGGAGCACGCTGCTCTGCGCTAGCTCTGCGAATCCTTAGATCAGACACCAGGCCAACGCTAGTGATCGCTATCGCCAAATTCCTCGGAGCTAGTTGGCTTATTAGAGGGAAAACTCTCCTGGACAAAGACTCCAAATAAGACTGTCCCAACATCCTGCACAGTGCATTTCATTTCATCTCATTTCATCTAATTTCATTCCATTTTATTCTATCTCATTTTTATTCCATTTTAATTTTTATTTATGTTTTACTCCCTTTTATCACCATATTTACCTGCAATTTTATTTTATTATGTGCATTTACTTGTATTTATTACTGCTCGTGCTTTTTTGGCTCTTGTAGCCGCAATAAAGCTTCTTTGAATTTGAATTTGAATATGCAGATGGTGTGTTTGGCAGACCAGTACATCTCCCATGTGAATGCCAAGTATCCTGGCTCAGTGCATGACGCTTACATTTTGAGGAATAGCAGCATCCCTTATGTGATGAGGCAACTCCTGAGGCACCGTGTGTGGCTAATAGGTGAGGCCAAGGTCCCAACACAGTTGACATAGGTGTCTGGGTATGGGGTTGTCCCTAAGGGTGAGTATGTGTCTAACAGTTGTCCCTCGACATTTGCAGGTGGCTCTGGTTACCCCATCCTGTCATGGCTACTGACCCCAGTGAGGAATCCTAGGACAAGGGCAGAGGAACGCTACAATGAGGCACATGGGCAAACCAGGAGGATTATAGAATGTACCTTCGGCCTCCTGAAGGCCAGATTCCGGTGCCTATACTACTCACCGAAGAAGGTGTGCCAGATAACCGTGGCCTGCTGTATGCTGCACAACCTGGCTTTGCTACGCCAGGTGACTTTTCTGCAGGAGGATGGGCCAAATGGTGGTTTTGTAGCAGCTGTGGAGCCTGTGGACAGTGAAGAAGAGGAGGCAGAAGAAGATGTCGACAACCTAAACAACATCATCATGCAATACTTCCAGTGAGACACAGGTAAGAAGATGTAACTGCTTCCCACATCTCATCCTATTGTTGGGGCTAGCATAAGTCTGTCATTTTCACGCAATGTATGTACCCGACTTGTTACTTTGCATTTCCATTTCACATATCTGGGTCCCACTTTGTGCCCTCTGCTATGTTTATTGCTGGCCTACAGCTGTGTTACATTGGTATGTGAACAAGTACATTGGCATTGCTATATTCCAGAGATTTTGCAATTACACATTTGTGAAAGCACAGACTGACTCCAGATGGTTTTGTGATTCAAGTGTGTTTATTTCTGTGCAAATAAGTGGAGGGGGTTGTAAAATGGGCTGGGGTGATGGTGGAAGAATGTCCATGGCAGAGTCCAGTCTATTTGTTTCATAGGTGCATTGTCAAATGGGGCATAGGAAGTGGAGCAATGTCAGTTTAAGGCGGACAGGGTGTCAAAGTGGGACAGAAGGGTGACATTCAGGGGGGTCTTATTTCCTGGGGGGGGTCTTGGTAATGATCTCTGTATTATTCCTGGATCTCAGGGACCGTTTGCGGGGTGGTTCTCCTTCTGCAGGGGATGGGGTGCTGGTGGCCTGTTGTTCCTGTGGTGGTGCCTCCTGTCCACTAGTGCCGGTGGAGGTGGAGGGCTGTTCATCGTCCAGGCTAGTGTCAGGGGCCCATTGGTGTGCCACTGTGTCCCTCCTGGTGTTGAGAAGGTCTGCCAGCACCCCTGCAATGGTGACCAGGGTGGTGTTGATGGACTTCAAGTCCTCCCTGATCCCCAGGTAGTGTTCCTCCTGCAGCCGCTGGGTCTCCTGAAACTTGGCCAGTACCATGCTCATGGTCTCCTGGGAATGGTGGTAAGCTCCCATTATGTTGGAGAGTGCCTCGTGGAGAGTGGGTTCCCTGGGCCTGTCTTCCCCCTGTCGCACAGCAGTCCTCCCAGCTTCCCTGTTATCCTGTGCCTCTGTCCCCTGAACCGTGTGCTCACTACCACTGCCTCCAGGTCCCTGATCGTCCTGTGTTAGTATGTTTGCCTCGGTTCCCTGTAGTGGTGGACACACTGCTGATTGACGTGTCCTGGGGACAGAGGGATGGGCCCGCTGGGTGGGTGCTGTGGTGGTGTTTCCTGAGGGGGGAGGTTCAGTGGTGGTTTGTGACTGTGTCAGGGGAACCGACTGTCCTGAGGTCCCTGATGGGCCGGGCTGGTGATCTTGATCCAGGAGTGCAGAGCTGCTGTCATCACTGTGGGCCTCTTCTGTGGGGGGACTGGATATGTCTGGTACCTCCTGTCCGGTGACGTTGGGTAGGGGTCCTGTTGGGGTGTAAATGCATAGTTATTGTATCTCTGTGTGCCATCTTGTGCAATGGGTGAGTTACCCTCTACTCCTGTGCTTGCATTATTGCCGTGGGCCTTGTGTGATTGGTGATTTTGGGGTATGAGTGAGTCTCTCTACTGGACATGCTTTGGTGATGGGTGTCAATGCATTGGTGTTACATGCAGGGCTTAATTTCAGGATGTGTGGGTTGTGTTAGTGGGGTATCTGTGGGTTGTTGGGGTGATGAGTGTGAGGGTGGGAGTATGTGATGACATGCAGGTGGGGTGGGGGATGAAGTAGTAAAGATTTGCCTTACCAGAGTCCAGTCCTCCTGCTACTCCTGCGAGGCCCTCAGGAAGCATGATCGCCAAGACTTGCTCCTCCCATGTTGTTAGTTGTGGGGGAGGAGGTGGGGGTCCACCGCCAGTCCTCTGTACAGCAATCTGGTGTCTGGATACCACGGAACGTACCTTCCCCTGTAGGTCGTTCCACCTTTTCCTGATGTCATCCTGTGTTCTTGGATGCTGTCCCACTGCGTATACCCTTTCGACAATTCTGCGCCATAGCTCCATCTTCCTTGCAATGGATGTCTGCTGCACCTGTGATCCGAATAGCTGTGGCTCTACCCAGAGGATTTCCTCCACCATGACCCTGAGCTCCTCCTCAGAGAACCTGGGGTGTCTTTGAGGTGCCATGATGTGGTGTGGGTGATGTGTGAGGTGCTGTCTGTTGTGATGTGTGAGGGGATGTGTTGGTGTGTGTTGTTTGAGGTGCGTGGATGTTGTATGAGTGATGGTGTTATGTGTCTGTGGATGCTGGTGTTGTGGTAGGTAGTCTCTCTCTCTGGCCTTCTTTCAGAATTTTGGTTGTAAGGGTTTGTGGGTGATGTGGGTGTGTGTTTTATATTTGGTTGGGTGTGTGGGTGTGGTGTGTGTAAGTGTATCATGTGTGTGTATTTTGAATTGTCCAATGTGGTTGTGTTTTGTAAATGTGTGTGTATTTTGAGCGCAGCAGTGTGTACCGCCAATGGAATACCGCAGTTGAAAGACCTCCTCGTTGATTCGTGGGTCGTGATAGTGTGGGCGTATTCCTGTTGGCGTGACGGTGTAGGTTTTGGTATCGCCAGTTCATCACTGACCTTTGGTGTGGCGGACTTGTGATGGATTGTGATGGATTCCGAGCTGTGAGTCGTAATACCTGAAGTGGAATTCCGCTGCCGCAAGGGTATGTTGGGGGTCTTCTGGACAGCGGAAAGTGCGATTTACCGTCAGGGTTGTAATGAGGGCCATTGTCTCTTCTGCTATAGACATCATACAAACGGATATGTCTTCCTTACACCATGGACAGAGTCAACTAAGGTCCATTATGCAGTTGGGTTGGACACTTCAAACACTGAAGGCAGGTCGCGTTCCTTTGCAACATGTTAGCGCAAGGGAAATATTCTCTACTTTTAATTTAACACGACAACAACTACTAATGGCTAAGAAAGAAGCGACTTATGTCATGCTAAACATCGAAAAATTAGAAAGGTTGCCTTTTACTGTGGCTGAAATACCATCTGCTGAGTGGTTAACACACAGGGTCATTAATCTGCCTATTTCCACACTTCAATTCACCTCCTGTTTAAAACACATTCCGGTGGGCAGATATGAAAGACTGAGAGATAGTTACATCCATGAGGTGTGGGGACTACCCTTCTCTTACAAATGTCTCAGTGGCATGAAGGAAGTCTTTCTTAGCGGTACTGAATGAAAGACTTCTGTCAGCCATTCAATGGTTTGTAAACAGCTGTCCTTGCATGGGGCGTGTAACGCGTCAGCAGCGAACTTGGCTTGTTATCTGAAGGGAGTTCCAGTCCCCTTGATTAGACCCACGTTCCAGGTGCTTTCAAATGGCAGCTATGTTCTCCTCAATGGTGAAGACTGTTGTGGGATGCGAGCCGGAATAGTTTATGTTGTTTCGGTCTCTAAGATTGTTACATGCTTCGGGAACGTACTTTTTCCTCCCACTAGATTAAAAGAGGTAGCTGACATTTGGCCCCATATTGCTACTTCTAATGTGAATTTTGACAAGCTGAGCAGGCTCAAGGCTTTACTGTTTTAAAAACATGTGGCTCTCACATCTGCACATGAGACCTACGCACTTCAGGTGGCAAGGTCGTCAGCAGAGATACAGTCCCTTTTAAGTACCAACTTTACGAGACACTTTGGTGAACTCATGGGATGAATATTTAATCCATCCAGTAGTACTGGAATCACAAAATTCTTTAAGGCTGTTGGTTCTGGTTTCGTCCACACCTTCTCCTTCATATTCGGTTTATTACCATCAGCCATACACTCAATATTCTCCAGTATTTTCGGGGGATTACCAATAACTTTGGCTATAATAGATGGCATTTTGCTGTTGCTACTTTTCATGTGCAATGGCTGTCCCGCCACAACAAGGAGGAATGAAAGCGCTCCCACCAGCGCAGCTGTGTCGTGAACGCATGATGCAGTACTTTGGAGCAACACTCCTGCAAGAATTGGAGTGTGACTGGTCTCTGTCATTTAGACTGGTTTTGCATTGTGTGCAGCCCGTGTCTTTCGAACATGCACTGGAAGTTTGTCTTTCTACGCAGCGCTTGCTTTCCTTGGACGCTGATCTGTTGATGTTCTCGCTGAGGGTTCATTACTGGACATGCGTATTAAGGGTGCGTTTGCTACGGGAAGCTGCTTATGAGTTGGCCTTTCTGGAGGATGTGGCTCTTAACTCATCATCGGGCACGCCACGGAACGCTGCTGCCTTGGCTGAGGCTCAGGCTATGGAACACGACTGCTCCTTGGTCCTTCTCGGCAATGCCTTCCCAACTTTAACACCTGCCGAAGTGGAAGATTTCCTGTCCTCCATTGTCCCAGATTCAATTGGCAACTTTAAATGACTCTGAAATTCGGTCTTTTTTGCGCCACATGTTAACATTTTAAATTGTCCTTTTATATATGCTCATGTGTCATTTAAACTTGTCAGTATTGACATTTTTTACATATATATCTTAGGTTGAGTCTTAGTAGCTTTTATGTATATTTAGGCTTTGAACCACCTTCAACCGGTGGGTGTTCTGTGGCCATTTTAGTTATAGCTCCATGCTCGTAATTTTAGCATACTAGACCTGCCTCTATGCACTTTAACCTAGATATATTTGATTCAGCTTTGTTTATTATTCTTATAATAGCCAGTTTTGCGGTCTTGTTTTATTTCTCTCTAGCTGTTTTTGCCTAGGCAAGCACTACGTTCTCAAACAAGACATTCTTGCTCACTCTGTGCTTCTTTCAAGGCTGCAGTTAGATAGGTTGCCGGTGAACGTGGTATAAGTTTTCTCTCTGACATTCATAGAAAAACACACATCCTTACATAGGGACATTTTCTCAGAACATCAGCTGTTTTATAAAACACTTCCCTGTCCCTTACACGTTAGAGGGAGATTCCAGCCAGAGAACCACGACTGTATGCTGATTGCTGAATGCTTCGCTACAGCTGCTTATGCAGACTTCAGGCCTTTGCTCGGGTATGGGGGATGATGTCTTCCCAGGGGAACCTGAAGGGCTGAATTAGAGCTTAACATGCTGTGCTCTTTTGTAGCCTAGGTAGGAATTAGTCTATTGCCTCTAGTGACAATATGGTAGCGTTATTTCTATGCTTTACTCTCCTTGTCACAATTTTAATCTTGTCATGCTGTATCGTCCGGATTATTGCAGCCCATTCTTTTTCTAACTAAGATGCAGTCGCTTCATTAAAACCTTACTGAAACAAATACTGCCTCTGTTTGTCATTGTGTATGTGAAACTAATGTAACTGAGAGAAACGGACGAGACCTGAGCGACCTCGGTTTCCCTGAGAAATCAATCATGCCATGCGCTCGGCCGCCCAATCATCCCTGCCTTTGGGTAGAGCTGAGGCACTGCTAGTTAGCAGGAGCAAAGCCCGGATTGGGGTGACAGGTTTCACTGTAGTGGGTCAAACTCAGTCTCCCACACCGCAGGCGATTCTGTAGCTCAAAATCCTGTAGTCTCATTAGAATAATGAGAGCCTATGCGACAATGGTTCTGATTTCACATATCTGTTCATTATTTCCAGGATCTGATCAGAAGCAAGGCTGAAACGCCTTGGATTTCCAGACTATCTTTGGTGTTGGTGGTGTATGACAATCGGTGATTCCTAGCGCAAGGAATTCTAAGGAATTCTTGTTCCAGTGGTTTGTCCCTGTTATAGACCTGGTTCCAGTTTTATGTTGGACTGTTCTTACAGCAAAGAAGGAGGCAGTCAAGATGGTGTTTCACTGTTTTGTAGGTTATGCCTCGCTATTATTGGTGGAATATGAGGGGTGCGTGGTTCAAAGCCTAATGAGAAATGTGGTTTGTTTATACATGTTTTACTGTTTTTTAGTGGCTGCCGTTTTTGAGCGGTAAAGATAGAGAAAGCATAATCCTCACATCCAAGTCATTACTACAATCCAAAATTCTTGTTGCAAACGCTAGAAAACTTTCTACTTCAAGTGAAGATTATCTAGCACCCACCAAAGATTTTCAGCCGCATCTCATAGAAGATTTCCTTCTCGCTCAACTGACAGCTTATGTATACTTTGCACAGCTTTTTATGTAGTTTGTTCTGAAGGACACTGGGCACCATTCATACTATACAAAATGCTAAAGAAAGAAAGAAATGTGGCAGAAGAAAAAGTTACTTACCTTCAGTAACACTCTTTCTGTTGGTTAATACTCTTTCTTACTGCAGATTCCTCACCCCTTGAATACCTCCAAGAGGCAGACTTGATCCAGGGAATTTTCCCAGCACTTCCCTCCTGCATCGGTAGATGCTGTTGTGAGGCTCCATGTCAGGTCTGTCCTGCCCCAGATGTAACGTTGTGGCCGCCACGTCCGCCCGCTAATGTCAGTTTCTTTCTGATCTCTGTCCATGCCATTGGACACAGAGCCATTGGAAATCAAATTATACCAGGGTGTCGATCTCTAAAGTGGAATCTTATTAATATGTATTGAATTAGTCTATTCCACAGTGCAGAGAGGAGGGTGGGTCTGTGACGAATCTGGAGTTCGATAGAGTATTCACCAAAAGAGAGTTAATGAAGGTAAGTAACTTTTTCTCCCGATGAACACCAGATTCTTCATCTTATGAGTAAATACACAAGCAGTATCTCCCCAGGTGGTGGGTCTGTGGATTGACTCAGAACAGGAAATCCTGCGGTACACTCTGGGCAAAACGACCCTCCCGTCGGAACTGGTTATCCAGGCAGTAGTGTTTCATGAACGTGTGAAATGACTCCAGTGTAGCTGCCTGGAAGGTGTCCAAGTCTAGCACACCATGCCAGTGCATTGGTAGCAGCCTTTGCTGCGGTGGAATGAGTGCAAAGAGCTTCTAGAGGCTGTTTCTCTGCCAGCTCATAACAGATCTTAATGCACAAGACAATCCATCTGGTGAGGGTTTTCTTCTGCATAGCTTGACCCTTTTTTACCCCTGAGAAATTCACAGTCCACCCGATGTTCCCCGGTGAGATTGGTATAGAAGATCACAGCTTCTAAGGATAAAGACAATTGAGTATTTCTTCTTCTTTACATTGAAGAGGTAGGGCAGTGAAAGCTGGCAGGGTAATACATTGCCCAATGTAAAAGGGTGTGATGTCCTTCAGTAGAAATGCTGATTCTGTCCTGAGTACCAGCTTATGTGGGAAGAAGGTGGAATATGGCAGCTGGACAGACAGTACTTGTAGCTCACTCATGTAATGAGTTAACAATGACTATGAGGCGTATGGTCTTCAGATTGAGGACGCGGAGAGAACAGCTGTGCATTGGGGCACACATGACATAAATGAGAACTAAATAAAGGTCCCATTGAGGCATCACAAAAGGTGTCTTTAGGAACATAAAAATAAGCTATTTCAAGAAACGCATCATAACAGGTGATTTGAAAAATGATGGCTGAGCAAGTAGGCATAAAAAAGGCTAAGAAGGTCGTTAGGTAACACTTACCTTTTGCCACATCAAGAGCTTCCTGGGCCAGCAAAATACAAAATAGCAGTATATCAGGTAACTGTGCCTGTAAAGACTGGATGTTGCAGGAGGAACACCACACAGCAAACTTCTGCCAGCATCCCCCATAAACAGTTTTGGTGGAGGGAAGCCTGGCAGGCAAGAAAACACCAACTACTTTGGGAGTAAGCTCAAAAGTCATCAACTGTTGCCACACACACAGATGTAGGCTGTGCAAGGTCGGGTGCAGGATCCTGCTCTGCTGCTGTCACAGGAGGTCCTCCTGAAGGGGCAGCCAGAGTAGAGGATAGTTGCTCCTGCCTAATGGTTTCGGGTAGCGCACTTTCCTTGCCCTGTCCGGAGCCTTTAGGATTACTTGGGCCCCATCCTTCCCAATCTTCCAGAGAATCTGAGCAAGAGAGGTTGATATGGGAAGGCGTATAGGAGGCCCAAGGTCCAGTTGAAGAGTAAGGTATCTCCAAGTAAGAACATTCTTGGGAACACGCACAAGCTTGGACACTGGGCATTGTTTGTGGTGGCAAAAAGATCGGCCCAAGGTTCTCCCCATTGTTGAAAGACACCCTGTACCACCTCAGAGTATAGCTGCCATTTGTAATATGCTAGGCAACATCAGCTGAGGTAATCTGGCTGTTTAAAGGTCCTGTCAGGGGCTGTTTGACCAGGGAGATGCTATGGACCTTCACCCACTTCCAGAGACGAGGGCCCTCCTGGCAACGAACCAGCAACTCCACTCTGCCTTGTTTATTGCAGTACCACATTGTGGTATTGTCTGTAAATTCCTGTATCTGTACCCCCTTAAAGGCTGGGAAAAATGCTTTCAATGCGAAGCAAATTACCCACAACTCATGCAAGTGTATATGGAGACGAGCTTCCGCCACAGTCCTCTTACCTCCACCTTTCCCAAATTAGCTCCTCAATCCAGCAACAATTCATCCATTAGTACTGGGTTGGTGAGGGAGAGAGGTCTGCCACCAATCCAGTTGCAGTCCAGCAGCCACCACTGCAGGTCTTTCGCAGTATTCTCTGATACCTGGATGGAAACTGAAAGGTTCCCTTAGTGGTAAGTCCACTGAGATTTCAGATCCCACTGCAGAGTCAGCATGAGGCACCTGGCATAGTCCACCAGCAGGATGCAAGAGGCAAGAAGCCTCAGAGCCGCTTTCACTGAGACCCAGGTCAAACTTCGAAACATAGGAATTATAACCCAAATGTCCCAGACTTATTGAGATGGAGGAAAGGCTTGGAAGAGCACAGTTTTCCAGGCTGGCTCCATTGAAGTGAAGCTGTTGTGAAGGAGTTGGGTGTGACTTCTGCACATTAATGGAAAAGCCCAATAACATCAGCAGGTTGGACTTCCTTTGGAGGTGGATTAGGACTGTCTGATGTGAGCTCACCTTCAGCAGCCAGTAGTTGAGGTATGGGAAGACTGGTATTCCCAACCTCCACAGATGGGCAATGACCACTACCATCACCTTTGTGAATACCTGAGGTGCACTGGTAAAGTTAGAAGGGAGCACTGAGAACTGAGAGTGTTTGTGGCCTACCTGAAACCACAGGTCACATCTGTGGGACTGCAGAACGGGGATGGGAAAGTAAGCATCCTGCAAATCAAATGCTAACATCCAGTCTGCTGAGTTTACTGTAGACAAAAGTTGGGCCAGGGTCATCATTATAAACTTGTCCTCCAGGAGGAGGAAATTCAGAGAGCAAAAATCCAGGATAGGGCAAAGGTCCCCATCCTTCATCAACACCAGAAAATAACAAGAATAATTACCTGTCCTGATATCTGATGTTGGCACCTTCTCTATGGCTCACTTGGCCAAAAGAGCTTGTACTTATTGGAGTATAGCGAAGTGGTCCTCTGGGAGGTGTTGTGATCTGGGAAGCTGGTCGGAGGGTTGTGAGGGAGTTTCTCTGCATGATTTGGAGTTCTCACTGGCCAGATGTGATGTTCCAAACGTGGGGGTAAAAAGTTATAGGGCCTCCCACCAGACTATTGTATGATGCTGAGGGTGACTTTAAGCAGTTTTGGAGAAGGTGAGGGGGCAGAAGCAGAGGATTATGTAGATCTTTGCCCCAGGACCTGGACTCTGGCAGCTGTATCCCTGGCTCTGCCTCGAAAGGATTAGGAGGCCTGCTACTGTTGAGGCTTGGTTTAACATTGCCTTTGAAAGTGGTGAGACTGCTGGGGAAACTGCTGCATTGTTGTTTTACTGTCCCTAAGGTGCTCTAGGGATGAATCCACCCTATCTCAAGAGAGATGAGTGCCATTGAAAGGTATGTCCATGAGTGACTTTTGGACATCATTTGAAAATGCAGTGGAGGGGATCCATGCATGGTGCTGAAACACCACACTGGGTCCAACTGCACTACCCAAGCAGTCAGTAGTGAACTTGTGGTGTACTTTGCAGCATCCTAGGTTGGGTAACCCTCATCTGGGACTGTTAGCAAGGTTTCAGCCATCAGTCCGACAATGCATGCGAGTATCTCTCCAGGAGGCTGCTGGTATTAACTGATCTGGGAGCAAGGCTAGTCGAGGAGAACATTCTCCTCCCAAAAGTCTCCTCTATTTTTGAGGGTGTAGTGAGAAACATATTGTTATGTTATCTATATTTGTATGGTGCATCACAAACCAGGGAGGGTGTTCTGGTTCAGTTGGCTGGTTGAGGCCAGTACCACCAGGCTTTCTGTTGAAGGATGCTGGAGAAGGAAGGCAGGAAACCCCAGTGCAAACCTCTGCTGCCCTGTAATCTGCCTTTTCTCTGGAGGGAAAGGGACTGGTTGTGCCCAGGCACCCAAAGGTATATCCATGAGGCCCTTGTTGAAAGGGAGGACTAGCTCCTGCATTGTTTGTCCTAGGTGAAGTATCTCAGTTAGGGCATTTGTCTTGACCTCAGGGATGGGCAGGGTGAGGTTTAAAACTCCTGCTGCTTTCCTAATGACAGTGGCAAAGAAAGCCAACACTTCTGTAGCCACATTAGGTAAGGGTGAGAAAAGTCCAGTGTCAGGTGATGTGTCTAACCCTCCGGTACATATGGCATACTGGCATCATCATCATTGGCATTTTTATAAAATTATTGTGTAAGCAACCCATGGTGAGAGTGTGGGTATACGCGAGGTCGGTGTACCGTCAATAGAAGTCACCCCTGGATCACTTCCAAGTCCAGCAGGACTATGAGCTACAACTCTGGCATCTGAAGCATCATCGCTCGGGGAGTGGGTTATGGCGCCATAATGAGTATCTGTATCAGGCCCAAAGCTGTGGCTTCCCTTCAGTGAGGTCAAGTGGCACAGTCAGGAAAGGATCAACCAGTGGTATACCAACTAGATACCATCCTGTATCCTCAGGATGGATCCACCAGCAGTATACCAAGCAGATGCCAGTCTGATCCTTTGGTCTCGAAGGTGTGCCAGAGGGATCCAGTCAGGTAGTGAAGAGTCAGTTCATAGCATCCTTGAACTCCCTCAATTGCTGCAGCACTACCACGGGTCCATGGAAGTCAGGCCTGAGTCAGAACCAGTTCTAGAGCGGGAGACCGTGTTCATTGCTTGGAGGTACCCAGGTTGTTTCACTATTTTGAATTGTGGAAGTGACGGGACATAGAGAAACCGAGTTTAGAATTGTGTTTCTACAATTTTTTGAACTTATCTAAAGTTTTTGATGACTGGCATTCACGAGATCGGCCTCAGGAATGAGAGTACATCCGTGTCCACAACTTCAACTAGGACTAGGTCTTTTTTTAATTACAACAATGTTCTACAACCTACAATTCAGCATAATGGTCCTGGACGGCCTTCAGTTGAATCGTGGTACATCTGTCACGCACTGCTGAGTCGTGCTTGGAGCACAGACATTATGGACATTGTGAGACATTGTGAGGGTCCGTCACCAACATCTGTTTTGGCTGTCTTTGCGTGGTTTGAACCCTGTTGCTTTAAGAAGGCACATGTCCCTAGCACACTGAAAACGTAGTAAATATAAGAAGAACAAATCAATAGCAGGTAAACTGATGAGGTGGTAGACATTCTTGTTGGCACTGAAACTAAGATTACTGATTGCTCAACTTGGCTGCCACTGCCAAGGCAGTCTGACACAAAAGAATATCTTCTGGAAAGGCATGTGTGCCAAAGTAAATGTTCTTAGTGTTTTTCAGTTTAGTGAAAATTAAACAAACTAATATGTTTTGGCAGGACATCAAGAAACATCAAAAGAAGTAAGTAGAAGCAGCTGACAAATTCCCAAAATCCAGACTATTCCGAACTGTTTTCTTAGTAAAGACAGATGTGTAGATAACAAAGGGCACTTAACTATTCACTGTTTCCTAAACATGAGCAACAGGTAAAATTCACAGTTTTTGCAAGGTGAATATATCGTTCTTAGACTTTGATTACAAGTTCTCAGAACGATGGGGCTTATTTCTCTAGGTAGGTATGAGACAACTGAACCAGACAGTTAAAAATGAAGAAGAGATTCTCTGCATTTTATACTTGTATAATAATAAAGTGTAACGGTTATGTGAAACTCTGCATATATACACATACATGTGCATGTACACATATAAATGTTTTCATTTAACAACACAGTTAAGGTGAAGTTATAGTTACAAAACAACACCTAAAAACCACTGAAACTTGCCAGTTATTGTTAGCTCTGCAATCCACATGTCACACAACAGCCATGTAAACTGTATCTCAAAAACCAAATGCAATGCCAATGACCTCACAATATGTACAGCAACTACTAAAAACATCTAAAAGTAAAATGTCAATAAAAAACAACACATACCCAAACCATAAATTAAATCTATATTCATTGTTATCTATTTCATACTATTAATGGTAATATGATATGTAGTTTCGTCTGTAGGACTATTCATCACATTTGTAATTTCATCTATTGCATCTATGGTAAGGTCATAAGCATTGCACTTGGTTTGCGAGTTACGGTTTGTAAATTATGGTTTGTGTGTCTGTTGTGCGAGTTATGGACTGAGGAACTAATCCTCAACATGTGAATTTCAGTAGATTTATGTTTTGGTTTGTAACTATACCTAAACTTTAACTGCTTACCTGTTACTCTGTGGTAGAGCACCCTGACACCTATTCAGTTGAGCTGTGCTATGTAAAAATAAGAAATCAATAAATCAAATGTTTAGTGATTAACTCTTGACGTTCTTGATGGCAAACATATTTGGCTTGGTAAAAGTAAGGTGAAGTTTGTCAACTACTTTGGGCCTGATTTAGAACTCGGCGGACTGGATACTCCGTCACAAAGGTGACGGATATCCTGTCTGTAAAATTCTAAATCCCATTATCCCCTATGGGATTTAGATTTCGGTGGACAGGATATGCATCACCATTGTGACAGAGTAACCTGTCTGCTGAGTTCTAAATCAGGCTCTTTGGGGGTTATTACAACTTTGGAGGAGGTGTTAATCCGTCCCAAAAGTGACGGTAAAGGGACGGATATACCACCAGCCGTATTACGAGTCCATTATATCCTATGGAACTCGTAATACGGCTGGTGGTATATCCGTCACTTTTGGGACGGATTAACACCTCCTCCAAAGTTGTAATAACCCCTTTTGTGTCTGCAATTTTTGCAAATTGTATGATGTTTGAAAGAATGAAGAAGGTCAAGTGTTTTCTGATAGGAGGCTGTCTTCATTTGACCTCTGAACAGGTGTTTTTTATCTTTTTATTCGCTTAATCACCTTTTCAGATATATTATCCAAACTTTTGGAAATTCACTATGTTCTTCATGCTACTATATTTATATTTTATCTAAAAGAAATACCTGTTTGATTTGATTTGCTTTTAGGAGAATTTTGGTATTCCCAACTCTTAACAAAAGTATAATGTAACTTTCCTGTAACCTTTCTGTTGGTGAATTAAATCTTAATTAACACGAGGAACGTGTGAAAACAGGTCCCGAATAAATCATGATCATTTTCACCACTGATTTAGCTGAAAATGTTGACCAGATCAAATGGTGGATTACATACCTGATTGGTTTTATTTACTATGAGGAGTGGTGTAGACCTATTGAATAACATGTTGCTGTCCACCACGGTACCATGTAAATTTTTACCTAATCTGTGTTGAGCACCTATACGTTCTTGAGTCCTAATCTTCTTCAACTAGCCTAACGATTTCCATGTTAATATGACTTACTATAATTGCACTTGTAGAGGTTTCACAGACAGATGCCACACCTGCACTCAATTTCCCTCCAATATAATATACGACAGGAGTACATTCCTACGTACGTCTAGGGCACATAACATTTTGTGGGTCCTACTTTGTATCTCCAGACCCCTTTTCTTCCCTGACTGCCTTAAAACTAATATTAAATCGTCCCAAGGGCTCTGAAGACAACTGTCAGACGAGCATGAATATCTATGATACAATTCTCACATCCACTCCCCCTAAGACAGTGTAGAACACCCCTACATCAATTTCTATGACTTCGCTGGAAGTGGCAACTTTACTCCTTATTTTAGTGGAGAGAGTCAGCCTCACCATTTACAGTCTTAAATTGTGATCTCTAGACAGCCCATGCCTGGGCTCCATTCTCCAGCCCTTATCTTTGGTTTTGGGTGAACGGATCTGTCATCATAGCAATTATTTTCTGGCCTCCAGTACAGTTCTGTTTTGTTTTAAATGAGACCTTGTGAGTCATCTCCTAAAGAAATTAAACCTTGATCCAAAAGATTTGAACAACTACCATCTGGATCCCTAGGTACCTTAAATATCATAATTTTCTAAATGCTACATAGGTCAGAGTTTGTTCCAGGCATAACCATGAGTCAGTGGTTTGGACAGTTCCCAACAAACTACTGACAAGGAGAAGCTCAGTTATGTCTCAAACTTAGTAGCCGTAGTCCATTCCTCCTTGCCATCTGCCGGATAAACTACTTAGGGGGTCATTCTGACCTCGGAGGTAAAAGGCCCTTACCGCCGGTCAGAAGTCCGCCATTATACCGCCGCGGCCGCGGTAAACCGCCACGGTCATTCTGACCTCCAACTGGCAAACCGCCAAAAACCCGACATCCACGGAAGGCCGCCTCATCAGCGGGCAGCGATAAACTGGAGATGACCAAACCTCCACCGTCACGCCAACACAAACACGCCCATGCCATTACGACCCACGAATCCACGCGGCGGTCTTTCAACCGCGGTATTCCATTGGCGGTACACACCGCCGCGGTCAAAATACACATACCCTTACAAAACACAGCCACATTGGACAATTTGAAATACACACACCTGATACACATACACACACCACTCCCACACACCCAATACAATATAAAACACACACCCACATCACTCACAAACCCCCATAAATCGAAAATCAGAGACAAGGCCCAATACACAGAGAGAGAGCACAGGGAACGCAAACCACAACACACACAGGAACCCAACTCCATCACCCACAATACATCTACGCACACATCACCACACACCACCACTCACAGCACCACAAACACCACCCCACACCTCATCCACACCACCCCATGGCACCCCAAAGACACCCCAGGTTCTCAGACCAAGAACTCAGGGTCATGGTGGAGGAAATAATAAGGGTAGAGCCCCAGCTCTTCGGCACACAGGTGCAGCACACCACAATAGCCAGGAAGGCGGAGCTATGGCAAAGGATCGTCGACAGGGTCAACGCTGTGGGACAGCATCCCAGAAATCGGGAAGACATCCGAAAGCGCTGGAACGACCTACGGGGGAAGGTGCGCTCGATGGTGTCAAGACACAACATCGCTGTGCAGAAGACTGGCGGCGGACCCCCACCCACTCCACCTGATTTCACAGCATGGGAGCAAGAGGTCTTGAACATCCTGCATCCTGACGGCCTCGCTGGAGTAGCCGGAGAAATGGACTCTGGTAAGTCGAATCTCAACTACTTCACCCCCCCCAACCACCAGCATGCCAACCCACACCCCCACCCTCACCCCCAACCCCCCAGCACACATCCTCCCTGCCAATGTCTCACCAGCACAACCCACCCAACCCAACACCAATCCCTGAATGCCAACACAAACCATAGACACCCATCACCTATGCATGACCACTGCACATACCCATCCACCCCCCCAAACCACCCTCACATCTCCTCCCACAAGGGAATGCCAGCACTGGGGGACAAGGGCACCCACAAATCGCACGACATGGCACACACAAAAGCAATAACCATACTCTTTTACCCCTGCAGGGCCCGAACGCCAACACACCGGCCAGGAGGGTTCAGATTTGTCCATCCCACCCCCACAACAGGCCCCCAGTGATGACAGCAGCTCTGTCGACCTAGAACCTGATGACCAGCCCGGACCATCGGGGACCTCTGGACAGTCGGTTCCCCACACACAGACACAGGCCACAGCAGACCCAACCCCCTCTGGGAATACCAGCACAGCTCCCACCCAGCAGGCCCATGCCTCTGTCTCCAGGACGCGTCAATCAGCGGTGTGTCCGCCACTACAGGGCACCCAGGCTGACCCACCACCCCAACAACAACAGGGACCTGGGGGCAGTGGTAGTGGGCACACCGTCCAGGGGACAGAGGCCCGGGGAAACAGGGGAACTGGGAGGGCTGCTGTGCGACAGGGGGGGGAGGACAGGCCCAGGGAACCCACCCTCCAAGAGGCCCTCACCACCATCATGGGAGCATACCACCACTCCCAAGAGACGATGGCGACGGTACTGGCCAGGTTCCAGGAGATCCAGGCACAGCAGGAGGAACGGTACATGGGGTTCAGAGACGAACTCAGGAACATCGGGTCCGCAATGGGGACCATCGTCGTGGCCCTCAACCGTATAGAAACCACATTGCGGGACCATGTGGCACCACACAGGGCCCCTGTCACTAGCCAGGACCAGGAACAGCCTACCACCTCCGCCGGCGCTAGTGGACAGGAGGCCCCCACACAACAACAGGCCACCAGAACCCCACATCCTGCTGAAGAACAACCACCCCGCAAGCGGAACCTGAGATCACAAAAGAAGACAGAGTAGGATGCCAAGACCCCCGCCAGCATAAGATACCCTCTGATGTCATCCCACTGTCCCACATTGTCACCCTGTCCAACCTTAAACTGCCCCTGCTCCATCCTTCCACAGGCATATGGACAATGCACCTGTGAAACTGAGAACTGGACTCTGCCATGGACATTACTCCACCCCCTCCCATCACCGTTTTACTATCATGGACCTATATGTAGCACTAACAATAAATCACTATTTGCACTGAAAATATTCTGGAGTCAGCTTGTATTCTTAACAAATGTATTACACACAACGGTTCAATTATGTTCTGGTAAATTGTGATGACAACATACCAATGTCAATAAGCTTTAGTCCATGGGCAAACAAAGCAGAAGTCACGCAGTGGGTCATACAGCTCTGAAAAGGGAAGGGAAAGTCACAAATCACTGAAAAGGAACTGGTGGGAAACACAGAAAGTAGAGATGCAGGAGGCCTTAAGTAAATGTAAAATGGCGTGGGTGATTCTTACCTGTGTGCTACTGAAAATACTGTTGTATAACTGTGTCCCTGTTGTCTGTGTCGTCCCCGTCGTCTTCCTCCTCTTCACTCTCCACAGGCTCCACAGCTGCTACAACACCACCATCTGGACCATCCTCCTGCAGGAAAGGCACCTGGCGTCGCAATGCCAGATTGTGAAGCATACAGCAGGCCACGATGATCTGGCACACCTTCTTTGGTGAGTACATTAGGGATCCACCTGTCATATGCAGGCACCTAAACCTGGCCTTCAGGACCCCAAAGGTCCTTTCTATAATCCTCCTAGTTCGCCCATGGGCCTCATTGTACCGTTCCTCTGCCCTGGTCCGGGGATTCCTCACTGGGGTCAATAGCCAAGGCAAGTTGGGGTAACCAGAGTCACCTATTAGCCACACACGTTGTCTCTGTAGCTGTTCCATCACATAGGGGATGCTGCTATTTCGCATGACATACGCGTCATGCACTGACCCAGGGAACTTGGCATTTACATGGGAGATGTACTGGTCAGCCAAACAGACCACCTGGACATTCATCGAATGGTAATTTTTCCGATTTCTGTACACCTGCTCATTGTCTTTTGGGGGTACTAAAGCCACATGGGTCCCATCAATGGCACCAATGATGTTGGGGATATGTCCAAGGGCATAGAAATCACCCTTCACAGTGGCCAAATCACCCTCCTCAGGGAAAACAATGTAGCTCCGCATGTATTTCATCAGGGCAGACAACACTCTGGACAAAACCTTAGAAAACATAGGCTGAGACATCCCTGATGACATGGCCACTGTTGTCTGAAAAGACCCACTTGCTAAAAAATGGAGTACTGACAGAACCTGCACTAGTGGGGGAATTCCTGTGGGTTGGCGGATGGGGGACATCAGGGCTGGCTCCAGCTGGGCACACAGTTCATGTATAGTGGCTCGGTCAAGTCGGTATCGGAGTATAATATGTTGTTCTTCCATTGTCGACAGGTCCACCAGCGGGCGGTACACGAGAGGATTAATCCTTCTCCTCGCAAGTCCCAGCGGACGGTGCCTAGGAAGGACAACATGGAGTATAGAGTCAAGAAACCCACAGGTACGTAACCACAGCTTGCACAGTACAAGAATCGCTAGACATTGAAAGGCTTGTATGATTGGCAATGCAAGGCCTAGGCCTGTGTGACGCAGTAGAAATTAAGCCATGTGGGCCCTTGAAATGGCGGCAGCCTGACCTGTGAAGTGTGACAATGGGATGTGAGGTCAATGCGCTGGCGTGGCACACTGTGGCGGTAGGCAGTCAAAGACCGCTGTGCGAAGCCGCATTGGTTAACATTGAACCCTATGGGTTTCAGGAGCCAATGACGAGGTGCGCTGGCGGTCGCGGTACGCACTGCCGCGGTACGCACCACCGCGGGCGTGACCGCCATTTTCTAACTGCTTAATCACTCGAGACCTGATCATCCACAGGAGATGACCTATACTGCAAGTGCTGCTGTGACCTCGGTCTGGAAGAGACAATGGCTGCTGCGACTGGGGAAAGGGCCCCTGCCTTCCCTTCTGAAGAGTTGGAGAAACTAGTGGATGGGGTCCTCCCCCAGTATGCGCTACTCTACGGTCCTCCAGACCAACAGGTTAGTACACAGGGTGCACGTTGAATGGGCTATGCCTGTGTTGTGTGGGGTGGATATAAGATGGTGGGGTGGGGATAGAATGACGAGTGCAAGGCACGACAGATGAGAGCATGTGCCACATGGCAAGGTTGGGGAGGGGGGGCCAATCACATCTAACATGCGGAAAAATGATGATATTTCCTATTCAACCCTGTACATGTCAAATAGGTCAGCACCCATCAGAAAGTCGACATTTGGCGTGCCATCGCCAAGGAAGTCCGGGCCCTGGGGGTCCACAACAGACGGGGCACCCACTGCCGAAAGAGGTGGGAGGACATCCGCCGCGGGACCAGGAAGACCGCCGAGTCACTGCTGGGGATGGCCTCCCAACCTAGGAGGGGTGCCAGTCGTACCCTGACCCCCCTGATGTCCCGGATCCTGGCGGTGGCCTACCCCGATTTGGATGGGCGCGTGAGGACATCACAGCAGACACAAGGGGGTGAGTACCAGCACATTCAGCTATCTTTACGCGCAGTGGAGGTGCCTGGGTGGGGGAGGAGGGCTGTGGGTGACATTAGGCCAGGGCGCTTTCTGTAGTGTAGTCCTCTCCTTTAGCCATGGCCCTGTGCCCCCGCCCCCCACCTCTGTAGGGTGACAAGTACCGCTATCCATGGCCTGCATCACCCATGTGCGCATTTGTTGTCCCTAGACCTGTTGGCTGAGTAGTGTACCCCGATTGGGCGGCTTAGTGCATGAGGCTCCTGTATCTGTCCTCTCCGCCAACGGTGTTGACAATGCATGCACTCAACCTGTTTTTATTTTTCCCCCCACCCTTTTTCTTTATCTACTTTTGCATGTGTGCATTAGCATCATCAGGTGGAGGAGAACTGGCACCGGAGCACGAGGGAGCTGCAACTCACAAGGCCCCGTGGGCCATGGCACAGACACCGAGGGCACCAGTTATACGGAGGGCGAGGGGAGCACCACAACGGGGACCCGTGGTGACACCAGCGACACCGACACGTCCTCGGATGGGAGCTCCCTAGCTGTGGCGGCAACATCCGTGTCCCCCGCCTTCTACAGGTACAGCCGCCACCCAGCGCACCAGCTCCGCCCTCCCAGCAGCCCCTCAGCCATCGCTCCGTGCCCGCTCGCCCAAGAAGGCGGGCATCTCCTTCGCCCCAGGCACCTCAGGCCCTGCCCCTGTTACCCCTGCTGCCCTCAGTGAGGAGGTCATTGACCTCCTACAGACCATCATTGTTGGGCAGTCTACCCTTTTGAATGCCATCCAGGGGGTAGAGAGGGAGGTGCATCGTAGCAATGCATACCTGGAGGGCATTCATTCGGGTCAGGCTGCCCATCAACGATCGTTCAATTCTCTGGCCTCAGCACTGACGGCAGCCATTGTCCCTGTTTCCAGCCTCCCTCTTCTAACTGCCTCCACCCTGTCTCTGTCTCCTGTTCCTCAGCCCATCCCATCCACACCATCAGACCAGCCTGCACACACCTCAACACCCAAGGGCAGCTCATCCAGACATAAGCACCACAGATCCCACAAGCATTCACCCAAGCAACCCCCAGATGCAGACATGCCAACAGCCACTACCACCTCTGTGTCCCCCTCCTCCTCGTCTCCCTCCTCCCTCCCTGTGACGTCTCCACTCACACCTGCATGCACACCACCATCAGCCAGTTCTTCCATCACCAGCAAACCCTCCAGTACAGTCCGCACACGTACAGTCACCACCCCCACTGCCATTTACACATCCCCTGTGTCCTCTCCCACTGTGTCTGTCACCCCCTCTTCCAAGACACACAAACGCAGGCAGCCACCCACCCAACAGCCTCCAGCCCATGCACCTTCACCCAAGGACAGCACACCTGACTCTCCTACAACCACATCCTCTTCCTCCACTCCCATAACCACTACACCTACCCTTTACCTTGGTCCTAAAAAAGTTTACCTCTCCAATCTTAACCTCTTTGCCTCACCTGACCCACCCCCTCCATCTGCTAAGAGTCCCAAGAGCACCTCAGCCACCACCAGCCCGGCTTCAAGTGTCACTGTAGTGCATGGATTTTGGAGTCCACCCTTTGCCAGCAGTGATACATCGGTCAGCAGAAAGGGGACAGCCAGCCCCCCACCTGGAAAGAGGACCCGTAAAGTAAGGGGCCGCCGCGAGAAGACTGACATGGCTGCCCCCAAGGACCAAAGTTCGGCCACTTCACCTGCCACAACATCCAGGGGAGGCAAGGCCCAGAGAGCCACATCTAAGGAGGGCAAGGGCAGCAGGGCGGAGAAGTCAGCCAGCAGGAGCGCGGACCAGGAGGGCCCTACAAGCCCCATCCCGGGTGTGAGGGAGGACACCCAAGGGCCCAAGACACCGTCACCGAAGGGTCCAGCAACTGCACGGTCGGAGGGCGACTGAGCAGGGAGTCCTGGCTAGGTCTGACTCCCTTGAATGACTGGACAAGCACCGCTGAACAGGGCCCCACCGTCCAGGAAGGCACCGCTGAACAGGGCCCCACCGTCCAGGAAGGCACCGCTGAACAGGGCCCCGCCGTCCAGGAAGGCACCGCTGAACAGGGCCCCGCCTTGCAGAAAGGCACCGCTGAACAGGGCCCCGCCGTGCAGAAAGGCACTGCTGAACAGGACCCCGCCGTGCAGAAAGGCACCGCTGAACAGGGCCCCACCGTCCAGGAAGGCACCGCTGAACAGGGCCCTACCGTCCAGGAAGGCACCGCTGAACAGGGCCCCGCCGTCCAGGAAGGCACCGCTGAACAGGGCCCCGCCGTGCAGAAAGGCACCGCTGAACAGGGCCCCGCCGTCCAGGAAGGCACCGCTGAACAGGGCCCCACCGTCCAGGAAGGCACCGCTGAAGAGGGCCCCGCCAAGACAGGCACCGCTCCGCTGGGCCCTTCCTGTCAAGCACCGCTCCGCTGGGCCCCGCCGTCTCAAGCACCGCTCCGCTGGGCCCTTCCTGTCAAGCACCGCTCCGCTGGGCCCCGCCGTCTCAAGCACCGCTCCGCTGGGCCCTTCCTGTCAAGCACCGCTCCGCTGGGCCCCGCCGTCTCAAGCACCGCTCCGCTGGGCCCTTCCTGTCAAGCACCGCTCCGCTGGGCCCCGCCGTCTCAAGCACCGCTCCGCTGGGCCCTTCCTGTCAAGCACCGCTCCGCTGGGCCCGGGCGTCTCAAGCACCGCTCCGCTGGGCCCCGCCGTCTCAAGCACCGCTCCGCTGGGCCCTTCCTGTCAAGCACCGCTCCGCTGGGCCCCGCCGTCTCAAGCACCGCTCCGCTGGGCCCCCCGTCTCAAGCACCGCTGGCCCAATGACAGTGCCGGTTCTGTGTCGAGCTACTGTTCACACTTCACTCGGGCCACCCATTACCTGTGGAGACTGTTATCTACTTGTGAGACTGTGGCTTTGCACTCCCCAGGATGGTACAGTGGGAAACCCACCCACTGTAGAGACTTGAGAGACTGTGGCTTTGCACTCCCCAGGATGTAACAGTGGTCAACCCACCCACTGTAGAGACTTGAGAGACTGTGGCTTTGACCTCCCCAGGATGTAACAGTGGGCAACCCACCCACTGTAGAGACTTGAGAGACTGTGGCTTTGCACTCCCCAGGATGTAACAGTGGTCAACCCACCCACTGTAGAGACTTGAGAGACTGTGGCTTTGCACTCCCCAGGATGTAACAGTGGTCAACCCACCCACTGTAGAGGCTTGAGAGACTGTGGCTTTGCACTCCCCAGGATGTAACAGTGGGCAACCCACCCACTGTAGAGACTTGAGAGACTGTGGCTTTGCACTCCCCAGGATGTAACAGTGGGCAACCCACCCACTGTAGAGACTTGAGAGACTGTGGCTTTGCACTCCCCAGGATGGCACAGCAGGCATGGTGGCCCCTTCGTGGATCTGGCGTCGTGGACTCATGTGGCTGTGGTGCCCCCCCTTCCCTTCCCCCTGAGGTGCCTGTAGTTTTATCATCTGATGCCCCTGCAGTGTTCTCTCCAACGGACTCAGGTCTCCTGTGTGGGCTTTGCCCATGTGTTGATACACTTTGGCCCACGGACAGTTGAAAGTTCAGTGACTGTGCAGGACTTATTGCCTCTGTTTATCGGTTACGCAATGTTTTTACTTAATTTTTTATAATTCATTTTGCTATTTTACCATGACTTCAATGAACCTATTTTATACACAAATTTAGTTTCTCAATTTAATTATGTCTTTTCATTATTCCGGGGGGTTTGGGTGGTGTCACTGTGACTTGGTGCTCTGCATTGGTGTGTAGATAGTTGGGGGGTGGGTGTGTTGCGTATGTGTGTGCCCGTAACCCTTTCTCCTCCCCCCTCCCCTGTGTCGTAGGTGCAGTACTCACCGTTGTCGTCTGCGCCGGAGTTCGTACTCATGGTAGATGAGCAGGTAGACGAGAGCAGGTAGGATGTTCAATTCGGGTTCCATGCTGTCCTCCGTCCTCGTGGAGTGTATAGAGGTGAGCGTTTTCCCGTTCGTAGTCTGTTTCCGCCGTGTTTTTATCGCAGGGCTCCCACCCCGGAAAAGGTGGCGGATTGGTGAGTTGTGATAGGGTGGGCGGTACATTGTCTGCCGCCTGCCTGTTGGCGGTGACCGCCGCGCTGTTTGTTTGTCCCGCCGTGGCGGTCAGAGTGTTAAAGTGGCAGTCTGTGTTGGCGGTTCCCGCAAGGGTCAGAATTCCAATTTTTTGACCGCCTGCCTGTTGGCGGGTTGGCCGCCGCTTTATCACAGACCGACAGGGTTGGAATCATCCCCTTAATCTTTCAAACAATTTATTGTCTCACTCACAGCACTGTATAAATTCTTCTAAGAGGAGGTCTTTTCTATTCCACTCCGCACTAAACAAATCTTCCTCTATTATTTACTACTGAAACCACCTGAGCCAGGGCAGTATTTGATTCCTAATATCCCAAATCAGCCATAGAAATACATTTCTTATCTGGGAACAGGTCTATCAGGATCTTAAATACTGCTTGAATTTCGTCAGTACTTATACTATCCTTACTCAATGTACTGTGCAGGCCCGAGTCCCATGTGTCTATAATTTGAAAATTAGAGCATCCAGTAAACACACTTATCTCTTTCCAACTCTAATGTCACAGAACCTATGCAGACATACTCTTACCTTAAATGGAAAGCTTTGTCTATTGGCCAAATAGGGTTTTCCTCTTGTGCAGCAACAGCAAGAAATGGTCTCGACCTTTTTAACTGTGCACTGTACGAAAGTGGATAATTATTTGGAGTGGTCAACTGCCCACCTCAACTAATAATAGCACTCCTTGTCAGAGTAAACCCTCAACCCTGAACTCACCTCCCTGGTAGCTATGGCACAGACCAGAAAGGCTTAACCTAGGGCAATGTTTAAAGTATTAATGCAGTATCAATACAGTAAAATAATAAAAACATCAAGCAATAAAAATCTCAAAACCAAATTGGAAAAATAAAGTAATAAACATCCAGTGAGGGGAACTGGAGATATGAATTTTTAAAGTATTTAGTACAAATAGCACCAAAAGGAACCAAGGGCCAGATTTACAGTTTTGGAGATGAGATTTATTCCATCAGAGCAAAGTAGTCCATCGCCCTGAGGTAGTACCCACTGTCAAATTTAGAGATGTCCACCGGCCCAGATGACTTCTCGTACTTGCACTGAACGTTTGACACATGGCTCCAGCAACATTACGGAGCCCTAGAATGCTGTCCCTTACCATCAGGTTTTATCTGGCAGTGACACAGTAAAAAAAAACTTGCCATTTATTTGCCCACTCTAAATAGGGTGGAAAGACAAATGGCAAAACCTCTGATGGTCCTTAATCTGTAAATAAGGTGGACGGCCCTTCAGTTTGGCGGTGGGGTACTCCACTACTTTTGTGACCGAGTACCCCCTTCGTTAAACTCTAAATCAGGTCCCAAGTGCCAATGGTAATCAATGGAAGCAGTAGACCAGGACCTAGGCACGATTTTAGGCCAACGTTTAAGCCCTTGCAGAGACTGGGACTTTGTCACATTTTTAGAAGAAATCCTCCCAGCATGGGATGCAGCTGAAACCATAGTCACTGCTAGATACTAGAAGAAGGATGGTCTTGCTGGCGCCCAGGAGCTTTGGAGATTTCACACTAACAATGTTCTATGTCCCAAAGCAGAATGGGACATAGGGCCAAATGTACAAAGCTTTTTAGCAGTCACAAATTGCCCGATTCGCAGAATTGGGCCATTTATGATCACAAAAAAGCTTTTTACAATGTACAAAAGCCAAATTGCGACTCAGGCGTTCCTGCCAAATACTGAATCAGAATGGTATGTATTAAAGTTTTGCAACCAAATTCCGGTCACAAAACAGTCATAATTTACCACCAGTTTGTATTTGTGGTAACCTATTCGCAAAAGCAACCCTTCCCCTTTGAGAATGTTAAAAAACTATATTTTTAAGAGCAGGTAGTGGGCCCACAGTACCCAATGCCTGCTCTTAAAAAAATTAAACTGCAAAGTTACATTTTTTCTTTTTAAATGTATCCCGCTTTTTATTAAGGAAAACGGGCAGCGTTTAAAAAAAAAAAAAAAAAAGATTGCTTTATTAAAAAGACATGATGGTCTGCTGACCTCAGCAGGTCACCATCCCCGTGATGGCTGTGATTCCTAAAGGTTCGCAAATTGTGACCTATTTCATTAATATGCATGAGGTAGGTCTGTTTGTAACCCACTTGGAACCGCTAATGAAACGCAGGCGAGTTTCATACATTAGGAATAATGATATCCCAATTACGATTCAGATAGAATCGCAATTAGGAAATCGGTATTTCTAATGTTTGTACATCTGGGCCTTTAATTGTATTTTCAGAGGTGCAGGGATACTTGAGTGCGATGAAGCTGAAATTCAGTCAGATGCTGTGGAACGCTCAGGTACTTTTCACGGCAGGTCCCACTGAAGGTCTGACGCAAAAGATTTTAAATGTTTACAAACGTTATGCTGGTGCTCAAGCAACCACACTAGTACACTTCTAAGGACCCCATGACAATAAACATTTATCCATACTCAATGTCTGAGCCATGTGTCCTATTGCTAAGGCGAACAACTAAGAGGAGAGAGGGCAACTCTTTTCCATCCACTTTCTGATGTCAAAGCAGTTTGAGTGGTTTCCTTCAAATACTATTCTAACATATTGATTTGCATGTAGACAACGTGGCAAGGAAGTGCCAGTTGTGAGGGTAATGTAGTAATATTGTGTATATGAATGATATCTTCCCTTCGAGGCTGTCCTGCGCTTCCCCGGGGGGAGATCCTGACACATGCACATTAAATACGTTTTTAGTGAGAATAAAACGTTTCTATTAGATGGGCATGTTACAATGACTTGAATTGAGGTAAACTATATATACACTTGGTGGATTTTACATGTTTTTAACTTTAAGTTCCAACTCACTGTTTTCTAGCGAGAGGCCTTGTCAGCTGAAATGACAGTTGTACTTTGACCTTTATAATTGCTGCCTGCTATGTTGCTATAAACATTATTTGGACTTCCAACTCCCCCTCATATTGTGTTTTATTTTTAACAGTACTTTTTCTTTGAAAATTAAGGATACTGTCTATTTTTTCAGTGCAGCCTGCTTTTACAAGACATTTGAAATTCTCATACAGCTGTTATAGGACAGTGGAGTATTATGGGGTGAGGCTGGTTAGGTCTCACTATGAAGTACCCTTGCAATACCCCAAACTGGGTCCTTTGGATTCACAGTAATAAATCCCTAGCCCAGTCCTGGTAGTGTGGCACAGAGCAGTCAGGCTATACTAGAGGAACATGTGTTAAGCATTAGAGTACCAACATGGACAATAAGTAAATGACACGGTTCGAAAGAAATCCACCACCAATTTGTATAAGTAGAGCAAGCTTTTATATAAATTTAGACACAAACACAAACACTGGCAGTCTGCTCTTAAATAATAATAAAAAAAGGAAATCCGAAGGTAACAAAACAAAATCATGAGTGGTTTAGATAAGGCTGGTTACTGGTAGGAAGGTGGGGGAGCTTGCAGAGGCAGGTGCCAAACCAGAGCCATAGCGCCTCTGAAGAGTCAGAGGGGCCACATTATTCCTTAGTGTCCAATATCTGTGAAGAGCTGAAATTTATTAAAAACCGTAGACAGGTCTCGTCAAAACAAAAAACAATTCTAGCTCTATGCACACAAGTATGAATGAGTGTTCTGCCCTCAGAAACAAGTTCCAGAAACCTTGTGAACAAGCACCTTTTGTTTCCAAGTCCACAATGGATGGCCCTTGGTTTCTATAAACCTAGCTCTAGGTCTTCAAGTTCCTCCTCCTGGCCCTGCCTCCTCCCTAGCTTCTCTTCCTGTTCCTCGGTCAGCTCCTTCAATTCCCCAGAGATAACGTTTTGCTGCAAGTCCTCCACTTGCAGGAGCTTCTTTCACAGATTCTTAATTTCTTTGCCTGCTCAATGGCAGCAGGATCGGCAGTAGGTGTTGGCTGGGCGAACACAGGTTTGGCATTCCCTTCTGCAGCACTCTATTGCGACTTAGGATCGCCAGCCACACCACATTGCCGCACACTAACTTCTGCCTTGAGAGAAGTCCTCCCCAACGCCCAGGAGAGCTCGCCTGCATCATTTGGATCTCCTTTGTAATGATGCTGCTTTTGTTTCTCCTTCCGCTTCAGGTTCCTCTTAGCTGTCTTGGACAGCCCAGACTCGCCTTCTGATTTCTGGACTGGCTGAGCAGTAGGCGCGTCAACAGGGCTGAGACCTAGTGGAAGGTCTGGTCTACTTTTGAAGAACTTCACATATTTGATCTCGTACACAGGCACCACCTCTTGTGGTACATAGCCATCCTTCACCTTCCATGGCTTCCTCTAGGTCCCATTAGGGTGCTGCGTGGCGGCAATGTACTTCCCAGACTCATCAGACACATATGGAGTTTTCGCCATCTTGGAATTCCATCCATATCCAAAACAAACACAATCAAGTGTATGTATCTGGAGTTATGGATTTTAGAAGGAATATTCAATCAATCAGATTTTTGTAGAGCGCAGCTTATCAACCGTGGGGTCTCAAGGCGCTGTTGTGTGCTGCTAATTCGAACAGCCAGGACTTGAGATCCTTCCTGAACTGTTTCAGCAAAGTGGCTTGTCTGAGGTTGAGAGGAAGCATATTCCAAGTTCAGGCTGCAAGATAAGATAAGGATCTGCCTCCAGCTGTGCTCTTCCTGATTCTGGGGATGGTGGCATGGGCTAGTTGGGCGAATAGAGCTGTCTGGTGGAGGTGTAGAAGGTCAGGCGGTGGTTGAGGTTGGCCAGTCCTATGTTGTGCAGATTCTTGTAGGTGTGTGTCAGTGGCTTGTGGGTGATGAGTTTGTTGATCAGGAGCTTGTGTAGGTCTCTGACGTAAGCGGAGATGTGGCTGCAGCGGGGGATGTCCAGGATAAGTCTGTCTGCTACGTTCTGGATTCTCTGTAGTCTTGTTTGGTGCTTCTTTGTGATGCCGGCATAGAGTGCGTTGTCAAAGTCTTTAACATTAAATCAGTGAAGTTCAATACTGTTAAACTAACATTGCGGTCAAAGGAGAAATCAGCTAGGAACAATAGTCCACTTGCAAGTTGAGCCCAGTGGAAACAAATGGGGGTTAATGTGGGAAAGGTCCCATGACCAGGGTTCAGCGGTCAGTCAATTTTATATGGCTTGTAGGGCCAGGTGAAGAGAGGTCCTGGCTGCCCTTGGTGTTGAAAGTGTGAGCCATGGTTGCTGGAAAAACACACTTGTGACATTGGGTCACTTGCAGGTCTCGTTCAGGGGAACCAAATGGCTGTTAGTCCGGTGCGAGTCCATGCCCCACGGTTCACCAGGCAGTATAATTATACCTGGCTCGTACAGTCTGGGTGCAGAGTGGTCCTGGCTATTCTTGGTGCTGAAATCGGGAACTGCGAGTGTTGGTTTTAACATTTACACAGCGCTGGGGAGGAAACAGATGCAAAAACCTGACAACGGTGCCATTGACACAGAGCTTGTTGGCTTGCCCCTTATTCTTTGTGGAGGTCTCAAGGACAGTGCAATTTTAAGTATTTTTTAAAGACAATAAGGTCAGGCAAAAAATCTGTCTGCTGTGCAGCTACTGCTAGACCACCACTCCAGGCAGGTCAGCTGATGTGCTGAAGAATTTGAAGAGAAATGTAATGGCTGAACGCATATGTAGGGAAATATCTTTAGATTATGCTCAAATGAAGTGATAACCTCAAGAACAGAGCAATGTAAGAAAATATATGGGTAACAAAAGCAAACATTGAAAATACTGGAATGGATGTCTCCTGATGACCCTCCTCTAATCTGGCTCACAGTATTAATAACAAAAAGCAAAGTGGGACCCATTTGGATGTGTCTGGTGCAGCAGGACAACACCTACACCAAACTGTGGAAGTGTACTGCCTGCATTTCTGTGGCTGCAGGGTGGAGATTCACACACAGAGATGAGGCAGATTCTGACCTGGCTCCCTTTAGTAATTCAATAAAGACTTTGACAGCAAGAGGCTGCTGATCAGACACCATGAAGTGCTTGTAAGATGGTAAGGGTGAGGGGCCGGACTGCAGGTTGTATTGTGAAAGGTGAAGGGGCCCCTTCGGTGAGGACCAGCCTTGTATCTTCTTTGATCACAGTTTCAGTTGGGCTGATAACAGAGAATTACAGAAACCCACACCTCTTTGTGCCTCTGCTGAGTGTGCTCCAGGCTGGAGACTAGCCTGCTGTGAGGCACATCATTATACAACCACCATTTGCAATGCAATGGGTCTCGCGTTTGCTCGAGTTAGTGCTACTAGCGTTGTAAATTCCTAACTGGACTTTTCTTGCCACTTAAATTGAAAATGGAAAGTGAAACAGTTAACATAAGGGAGCTGATTCAAAGCGCCATGGCCACCATGAGCAGGAGTGCGAGGGGAGAAACACAAAAAGAAACAGAAGTTCGCTCGCAGTCAAATGTATCAGGAATCGTGCAATTATCAATGTAACAGTGGCAGTCTGCAAACGGTAACAAAACCGCCCGAAGGAGGGACAAACGTAAAGCATTTATCAATGATAACAAAGGTTTTTTGAAAGGCAAGCCCATGAACGAGTGAAAGTAATAGGTGTGTGGTGAGCATGGTTAAAAGCCCACAATACTTATAACAGGCCAAAGCACTTGCACGTTCAACCTAAAACCTGGGTCTGGAGAGCAGCTTGGAAAGGACATTTAAAAGGAGGTCCACCCCAAACTTGTTCTGACACATCAGACAGTGGATTCATTTGCAGCGTGTGAGGTAGAATAAGATGCATTTACTCGATACAGAGTTTTTTTACATATTTCAAAAGCTGGGTTTGGTTTCTGATGTCTACAACATTTAGCTAGAACCTATCCCCTTCAAGAATGCATGTAACAGCACCAGTTTATAGGGTAACATTGCATTCTTGGCAGGGCTAAGGACCCATGCAACAAGCTTGTACAATGCCAAAAGGCGTTGGCGGGAAGTCCTTGCATTGCCATCTCATGGCATTAAGAAGAGACATTACTGTAACTGATGTCTGCCATGGCCTCCTCTCCTTTACTCCCTGCTAATCTGGTTTACACATCCTTCTACACTTCTCGTCTGCTTGCCCGGGCTCTGTGTGGCGTATGGCAGCGGGAGTGAAACAAGGGAGTTTGAAAGAGGAGACGCAGACCAGGGTCGGATTGGAACAGACAATAGGCCCAAGCACCAAAATAAAAGTGGCCCCCATTAGTGCATTTTAGAGCTACAGATGTGGCTCATGTTTGAAAACTTGGCAGTTTTGGACTGCTAAAGACACGCTGTGTACATGTTTTGCAATGTATGGAAGACTGCAAGGATTTCAGCTTTCTGCAGTCAAGGTTTGTTTTAATATCAGGAAAATCAAAAGTAAAAACTGGCCCAGCAGTCCATAAAACAGGCCCACAAACAGCTCATAAAACGGCCCTCACACTGCCTGTCAAACTAGCCCACCAGGCACTGCCTGACTGCCCTATAGATCAGTCAGACCTTGCTGCAGATGAGCTGAGAAAAGAGACTGTCCACTCCCAGACTTACAGCTTCACCTATTACAGCCTTCAATCTACTGCACATTCACAATTTTTTAACAGTAGACAAGCAGGCCAGTGTGCTATGTTGATGCTGTTTTGTTAAACACTGCGGGCCCAGGAACACAGCTAAAATATCAAAAGCGTTTGAGGGTAAACGTAGCTCTCGCACCTGGGCCCAGATGGAAGAGGTAAGGAGGACCGTTGGGCTCCAGAGAGACTTTTAACAACCGTTTGGCTGAAGATGGCCTGTGTCCTCCTGCAGGCAGGCAGGTGTGAAGGGCTGCCTGTGTTTCTCAAACTATCAGATAGCTATAAATTGAGCTCCTCACTCTGAAACCACTTGGCACAGCCATGCCAGGAGCTGCCCTGATGCATGATTGAAACGCACACATCTCAGAGATATAGAAAGATGACAAACCTATTTAGGACAAACTGACAATTCTGCTTGAGACACATTGATAAAAAGTCTTCACCAATGTTTTTTCTTCATTTTCCTTAACAGTATTATTTGCTTGAATGTGAGGTTGACTAGCAGGTAAAGGCGTCCACATTTCTGTAGGGGATCCCAGCTTTTAGCAGGTTCCAAAAGTACCCAACATGGTAACTATATTGTGGGAGGACTGTCACCCCTGACAACTTTCTAGGGCTGGGTGAAAGGTGGCCCATTCCTGCTATAAACCATCAGGAGTGTCCATGTGGTTATTGATAAAGTCAACAAGGATACTGGCTGACTGCATGATACCTGAGTGCTCTGGAAGCCAACTCACTGCCTGTCTCCCAGATGTCCAGGCCTGCATCACTGCACCCAGTGTCAATTTGAGGTGTGGGGCACTGGGAGATGCCGCCCAAAGACTTCTTCTGTCCTCCCTGCAGTAGTATTGGGACTCAGGAGCCCTCATCTATAAAGACATCTCCCAAGTGTGGGAAATGGTACCGCAGAGACCAGGGTCTGAAATTTAACATTTATCGGTTTCATCGAGTCCCTGTGCGATGCCCCCTAGAACGGCAGCTCTCAGAATAGACGGAGACCTAGCAGAAACCAAAGAGGAGTCATAACATCTACATGTATCCGAGAGAAGCTAGTGGTTAACACAACAAAGACTCTCACACAGCCTAGACACTAGCCTGGCACTAACATCTAGATAGACTGTGACTTTGTATGCATCCCCAAATCCAAATCAAATTTTAAGGTATCTGAAACCTGGGTTATCAAGACACTTGCAATCTTACAGGACCACTAATTGACTTTATACTTGGCGAAACCTAATTTGCCATGTCAGTTAGGTACCTTATACTGTATATTCGAGCGCACCCTGTATCTGCACTGCAACCTCCCCACACACCCCAGAAGTAAATTGTTTTAACAGCTAAAAAGTTTTCTGCTCAACATTAGTATTCTGAAAAACTCTCAGATGTCATCACATCACTGGAATACCAGCAGCAATAACCTCAGAGTGTTCCAACAAAGTGCACGACACATTCCCCAAGCAGGGATTGGGATATTATGCTTAAAACCAGAATCTTAATCAATAAGTACTGGAAGACTGGAGTGCTGCTGCCAGTGCCCACAATTCCCATCTGTTACAATGTCCCCAGGGGTGAGGGCGTCCCCCACCCCGCTGTGGTCTATGCTCAGTGTGTGGCTCTCCAGAATCACTAGTCTGGGGCCATCAGGAGCCCCTTTTAAGGGTTTCAGAACCGAGGGAGTAGATTCAGGTAGTAATTGGGGTGTGACACCCTCCAAATAAATGCATTCCTGCCTTGGTAGTTGGGTCTAGGGAACCTGAGTCGGGTCTGCTATCTCTCGGTCCGTTTTTCTCATCCTGAGCCAAAAAAGAAAGACAAAACGGTGACCTTTCATGTAAACTGAAGAGAGAGACAGAGATACCCATCTGGTGACTGAATTTCAAAATGTGAAATGAGATAACCTGAAATCAATACCAGCTTCCCTGCTTGACCAAATTGTGCCATCCAAAATAAATACTTTATTTCACAGAGATTCCTTTTCCTCTATTATCACATATTGGCCCATTTTCAAATGCTTGAGTTCAAGATATCCCCTGTACAAGCCTCTCTCATATGTGATTTAACAGGGAATATTTTTCCATCTATAATTAGTATCTAGGACACGTTTAGAGTTCACATGACTACTTACTCGCTTCTTAATTCACTAATGGCATTGTGCTTGGGTGGCGAGCCATGAATACTTTTAAAATCTTTGAATAATTGCCTGTCAATCCAATTACATAATCTGATGCACCAAGGTGAAACGCTTCCACATGTTAAAGAAATACACTTTTTTGAACTTTGAGAGATCATATCATATTTTTAAATGTTGTTTCTATGACATACATGCCAAAGGTTTGATGGCTCTGCTCGTGCACAAGTGCTTAGAACCAAGCCAGACACCTGCTCAGCTCATCCTAATAATTTAGTGCACGTCCGCCTCTATTTGCAACTCTGGCTTAGTGCATGGACTGTCAGTCAGTGATAAAATGATCTGTAAAAGGCGAGGACTAGAAACATGAAGCCCTGCCCCCATGCACCGATTTGATACCTGTATCATCAAGGCTTCTTGTAGCAGAGATGAAGAAGAGTGTGCTCATTGAAAATGCATTAGTAATAAATTATCCCAGGTCAGGAACTCAAGGCCATTTTGTTGTACGTGAATGTAGTCATGAGTTCCCAGGAAGAACTACCAGGCCCAAGGTGGGATAGGCAGGGGTGTAGCTTCAACGGGGGTGTCTGTGGTGTGATACCCCTCAAAGGTATTCTTGGCTTGCAGTTGTGTGTCAGGGCCGTGAGTCAGATTTGCTATGTCTGTGTCAGTTTTTCGAGTTCTTTTTATTTTGCTAAGAGATTTTAACTAACTTGTTCATATTTTAAATCAGGATCTTAAATATATATAATGACTGGTTTACCAAAAAGTTTGTAAATCTGCACCCATATAAGTACTCCTTGAATGGGTGCAATTTTACTACTTTTTGGGCTTCACGAACATTGGTAGTAGAAAGCTTGGCAAGCTGCGTCAATCTCTAGTTTCCAAGCATACTACTGGCAACCACACATCTGAAGGTGATGGGATAAATGCTTGCAAATAGTCTAACCATTAGCAATCTCACGAAATGGCATTCAAACCCATAGTGTTTCAACCACTGTGCCACTTTAAACAGAAGCCCACCTAATGCATAATCAGTACTGACCCAGTTTCTCATAGAAACAGTCCGCCCCGAACCCTGGTCATCCCACTCCTCCACCCTGAAGCCCACTGCTTCTTTAGTTGGGAAATTTGACATTTACACCCCCGAATCTCGCTGGATAAGCTACACCCCTGTTCAGACCCCTCTGATTTCTGCTGCTGTCAGGTGAGTGATCTGGAGCAGGAGTCACTCACTATGATCAGCAATAAATACTGTGAAGTAATCCAAGGAATGAGCCATACTGCAACAAGAAGCCTTATTCTGTGCTATCCCATGAAGACAAGCCATCCTTGTCTCTGTATCTCAATTAGCCTGTCGCCTCATTGCCCATTCAATCACTTACTGAGTGGCACTCAGTCACCCAGTCATCTAGTCACTGTCCCTCGACAATTACTACTAAGTAGTGAAAGGCCTCCTAACTCATATCCACACTTTCTAACTGAGAACAGATTTGGAAAAAAAAAAATCAAACATACTATTGAGAATATGTGACTGAGCCCAAAATCTAACACAAAATGGGACAAGGAAATGAATGGGGACTTGAAGGAAATTAAAAAATAAACCATAGTGGTATTGCAAGAAACCATAAACATTAACTTTTTTCTTACTCCCACTGGCATGGGGCAACGAGTCAGCCCACTTCAGCCATAGGCGAACGACCCTTTCACAGGGACCACATCCACATACAAAGTAGTCCCTAACTACCAGAGACTACTATGGCAATGTGTGATTCTGAAGACCACAACAGATTCTGTAAGCTAATTTTTTTGTATTAATAATGATCCAAAAGCTTCCCCAACATTAATGTTTTGCAAACCGATGACAAAACAAGCACTGGCAATGTCAAAAGGCTTGCAGCCAACACAAGAGCTATTGCGTTGCCAATGATCGTTTAGACAAATTACTTACTGCTCATAGTGCTTTGTGTCACAGGTTGGGGCCTCTAATTCACTCACCAGGATTCAAATCAGCAACCCTCTGGCTAAACAAACACACACACAAACATACACACTCACACATACATGCACCCACACACACACATTTGAAGTGATTTCATTAACCAACTGAGCTTTCCTACCAAATTAATGCATTTCCCACCGATTAGTTAAGTGTAAAAGTATTTTTCATTTAAAATGTGTCCATTCTGTTATATATTAAATTACCTGCAGATGAAAGTCCAACATAACTGTTACAGAAAATGTTGTTCTTTTAGTTATGTGTCTGACCCTGCCGTCAGAATCACTGACCATGTCCCCATTGCACTCAGGTTCACAGCTCCCATACTGTTTTATGCACTCCAACCACTCGTATTACCCATTTTGAGGTACTCAGTTTATCCACTTGCAGAAGAATAGAAAGCTAAGTCAGCCTTGACGGCGTTCAAACTCACCACATTTAGAAGCATCAATGTTGCATATGTGCCCATCATTCATCTCCCTAAACAGTGAGATTTTGAAACAGGACAGTAATTCTGAAAGGCTGGCAGGAATTGGGCAGGGTTTGTGAAGTGTTCGACATGTGATGGGCAGCGGTCGGCCAGGAAATCAACTGAAGTCCCTTTGTGAATCAGCCCACCCCCGCAACGAGAACATATTAATAAAATGAATAAATGAAGCGTGTTAGATCTCTGCACACTGGCAAGGACCAAGAAACATGTTCTTCCTATCCTGCTCCTCCTACCCTGCTCAATGGGTCTTGTGTCATGTAGGAAGCAGAAACTCCACTGCATTTACACTGCTTCTTCCATCAAACCATCAGCACTACAAGTTCCAGAACACAAAACAAAAGCCTGGGCCTTCTTTCCAAGTTTTGTGGAATCAGTATCACACTTGGAGGGAGGAGGGGGACCTTTCCCAGCAACTACAAGCTTTCAGGGGCTTTGGGAATGGAATTATGGATCCTCCGACTTTGGGCCCTCTAATTTTGGGCGTGCAGACACCGAACCTGCGGACTTCCGAGGAGCTGCATGGTCCGCATGCAGCTGCTGCGCCCATCCCCATCCCCCTTCCTACTTCAGTATGAGGTGACTAGTGAAAACTACCCCAAGCTGAAGTTTAAAGAACTTGGCCCTGTCACCCTCCCCATTCCACTCTAGCATTACAAATAATTCGATTTGCTGGTGCTGTGTGTGCACAGGGGATGTGTGACAGGGTACACTTGGGTATTTCCAGAGGGCATCATAATTTATACATCCATACCCGGACAGTGGGTAGATTTGACACTGGACCAGCTTGACTGTTATTTTAATGTCCTGACTGGTACTAAAATGAGCAAAATCACCAAAACGCTTGTACATACTGTAAACAGTAATTATGAGAACAACATACTTTAAGATGTTTTCTGGAGATACCTCAATGATCCCTGACAGATAATTAAACAAAGACAGAAAAGCAATGGGCAGATCTTGATCTTAGCTTTCGTACCTGGATTTCAAACAGCCCACCACAACTAGGCAAGCTCATCCAAGAAGAACTAATATCCGCTAAGGTCTTTAAAGAACGCCTTGCTCTCCCTAGATCCGAGGATTTCCGACTTCAGCCATAACACAGGGCCTCCGGAACAGCTCTCAAAGAGGGAGGGAGCAGCGATCAAACACAGTTCAAATCCTTTTTCTCTAAGAGTTAGACTCAATAGATATGTGCAAGCCCTGAAGCCTCAAGAAAAGCATACACACGTTTAAAAATGGCAAGAAGACCTCGATTTAGAAATCACCGAGGACACATTGGCTAGAATCTGGAGGAGAGCCATTCCATAAGTAATAAAGATGGGGCAAATGCTTACAAGGTTCTAAAGCGATGGTATCTTTCACCAGCCAGGCCCCAATTCGAACTTAAAGGGGTCAGAGTTATCCTGGAAGAGTTGTGGGGAAAGAAGGGACACTTCTTCAGGTATGATGGACACATGCACATATTTAGGATTTCTGGTGTGAAGTGTTAGCCTGTATTATGGCCATCACTGAAGTGACCCTGCTCTGTACCAGCCCCAGGTGATCTTTGCAGGGAGATTCGGGCAAAGGTAATGCCTTTCTATTGACAACCCCACCCCAAGGAAAACCAATCTCTCACCTGCTGCTTGCAGCCCACTAATCTGCCACCTAAGTTTGGAGACAACCAATGGCTCCTCCGATATCCATGTGGTGGGGCAAGATTTGGTCAGTCTTTGCCATGGAGATGGTCACTATTCACGATAAGGTATAGAAATTTGATCAAACTTGGCTTCCCTCTGCAACATACATGAAAAGGGCCCGTGTGCTGAGCATGATCCGGAAGTCTTATCGGACACACTCTGTGACCTCTCATCACCACCAGGAAACTAATAATGACTCAACCTGATCGCCTGGCACACTGGGACATTCGTAACCACAGAGACCCCTAATGGACTAACTCACGTTGCCCTCTTCGCTTGACTAGTTAAAAAAAATGACCTCTTCAGGTCATTGCGCCATATAACAGTGATGTTGTCCCATATATAAAACTTTTTTTAAAAACCTTCTTAAAAAAATCAAATCCGTTTTGTGAATATTTCAACAGAGCACGAATACCAACAAACACCGAAAATATAATTTAGAGATGGAGAGTGGGTACTGGAAGCCGTTTGCGACGGTCTAAACATGAACCCCTCTCTCCACCATTAATGGGATTTTTAATTATTGTTGTATTTTCGTAATTCGTCCGAACTGCAAAAACGCGCACACATCTGCAGGGGTATTTCTCAAAATAAAACACAGTCCAGCTGTGCCTTTTTCAAACCCGAAGCATTCAGTTCATCAAGGAACGAGCAACCTTCCTGACATCAACCTTGAAGCAGTCCGGCTCAGCCATTAATCACTTGCCGATAAACTCTCCCGTTACAAAGCAGTGAGGCCTTAAATTAAAGTCTCCCGCTTGACTGCCATCGCCGCCACGGGGGAGCGCACACGCCGATGCTAGAAATAATTACACTGGCGCACACTCAGCAGTGTGGCTCATGTACAGTATGGACAGACGTCATTGGCAGGCCGCCTTCAGGCAGCAGCATCTGGAGACCCTGCTGCAGTAGCATCAGGGCTAAGCCTGGCTTCCTGGCTGACATTCCACCCAAGCGGCAAAGTGAGCTCATGTACGGGCTGCTGCAGCAGAAGCAGGCCTTCCGCCTGACCCCTCCAGTTACCCGAGTCAGGCAGTAGACTGGTTTCCCTGAAATTAGGACCCGATTTAGAGTTTGGCAGATGGAGTTAAGTCAGCCAGGGTGGCGGAGGTCTTGTGTAGTGTTGCACCAGTGACGTAACTGGAGCGCGGGCACTATGATTAAGCTTAACAGCGTGTGGGACTCAGGTTGCTCCCCATCGTTTTGTCCTGCAGTAAGAGTACCCCATGGGTCGTTAGTACTAAATATTGCGGGCTGCCAGGCGTGGTCTAGGGAGAAACGGAAGGCGACCAACCTCTGCAGACCACCAGCAATACCACGTTCTGGCTGTCCGTGTGTTTATTGTCTAATGCAGTGGTTCCCAACCTGTGGTCCGGGGACCCCTGGGGGTCCGCGAAGCCTCCTCAGACGGTCCGTGACTGCTTAGAAAATGTAATAATATTAAGTTCCAACTATCAGTAAGGACTCAGTGGGGGTCCCCGGATTCCAATAATGATTCAGTGGGGGTCCCCAGCCTCCAGTATAGATAAAATGGGGGTCCACAAAAATCAAAAGGTTGGGAACCACTGGTCTAATGAGTTCACTGCGGCACTGCAACAGTAAGCGGCACCGTCCACACACCTCCACGTAACCCTCAGATGCAACAATGTTGCCGATGGTGTTTGCTCACCATATTTAAAGCCCTGTGGTGGCCGCATGCCTGTCACGCAGGTGCCGCATGCGCTTTGTCAGCACCTTACCTATGCGGTGCACCCTAGCCGCAATCAGGGCCCACCCAATCTGTGCGTGCAGTGAGACTTGCTGCCTCCCAGACTGTTGGCAGGGACGAGAAGTGGAGTGAGTCCCCCCATCAGCCGGAACTGAGCAGGAGAACTGCTGTTGGCGCTCAGACACGTGCTCAAGTTTGGAGAGGTAAGGGCATCCTCTGCTGTCGGGCCCCAACACGGCCCGCACGTGAGCCGCAGTGAATGAAAAAAAACAACTGAGACTGCCTGCTGTCGCTTTGTGGCCCACTAATTTGAGTAATCCAAGCTCGAAGCATTGACAGTATTTGCAATAGTGGCAAATGACTGTGCACTAGGCCTCAATTCAAAAAAAGTAACAAGGAAAAATAAAAAAAAGATTAGTGGACTTTGACAACTATTAGTTATTCTTAGACCTAAAGCCCCACCACTTAATCCTCGATCTCTGCCACACGTGCAATGAATCAAGAACAATATACACCAGCTAAATCCCAGCAGTCAATATGAAGGAGTCAGACATGAAGGGATTCAGGTAACCACACCATGGCCATCATACCGTCAATATATACTTTTGTCATTGAGGGTGTTCCGTCAGCTCACGCTCCCAGGTGGAAAGACTGGGTCAAGAGAGTGCTGCCATTCTTTGAGGCCAAAAAAGTAGAAAATGCACAGAAAAGAGCCATGATCCTATATTTGGGGGGCAAGGACTCCACAGGATCTCTAAAACAGGCAAGGAGGCCACCCCCAAAACACACCTCACCTTCATCGTAGCTCTCAATGCCTACTTTGAATCAATGGTGAACAAGGACTATGAGAGGTTTGTGTTTCGCCAAGCTAGACAACAAGCAGAGGAGTCCATTAACACATTCTATATGAGGCTGAAAGATTTAGCCAGCATGTGTGGATTTGCTGATGAAAATGAGGAAATAAGAGGGCAAATAATTCAAGGTTGTGTGTCAGTAAACCTGCATGAACGCATTGTAGACGAATCAGGGTGGTCTCTGGCTGACACCGTAACGATGGAGCGAACAAAAGAACTATCAAAAGCTTGAGCGTCCCAAATGGAAACCGCCCTTCATAAACAAATAAAAGTCGAACCAGTCAAAGCAGTCACACCAACGCCCAGCAGGAGCAAGCCCAGGAAGAGCAACATGACACCCAGAACGTGTAGCTATTGTAGGGGGTCGACTCATCGTCCAATGTAATGCCCGGCAAGAGGAAGGAGATGTGCAGGGTGTGGAAAACTTGTGCCAATCAAGCAAAAGGCGTGTCCCACACACTACTGTGAATGCTGCTTTGGAGATACCAGAAAGAAGCCGTGACATGGACAATGATGACAGTGAAGAACATACCATTCACTCCATCTTCATCAGCACGGCAGCCCAGATGGGACGCTGTCTACCCCAGAGCCACATATGCGTAGGGGAACACCCAACACACCAATTCGTGGAGCTTGCCCATGCTGGACATCAGGGCATGGTGAAGACATGGGAGAACCCAACCCACCAGCTCCACTGGAGACAGAAAGGAGGCTGAAGCAGCCATGGGTATCTGCCAGTCTGGATTTCGGGGGCCTCCCCATTGGAAGACATACCATGGATCTGATAGATGACTATTCAAAAGTAGAAGTACTCTCATTTCTAAGTGCCAGTGAGGTGACTCCCAAAATTGAAAAAAATAATGGGCTAATAAAAGAACTAAGGAGGACAACGGACCCCCTTCCAAGGTCAGGAGGTAGCTTCATATCTGATGTCACTTGGCATCTCTCACAAAATAATCACTCCCCCCTGGCCCAAATGAACGGGGAGGTGGAAAGATTTATGAGGACCCTAAAATGGTCATCAGATTTGCCTCTGCATGCCAGCAAGCTCCAGAATTGGCCATCTATTCATTCCTGTGAGACTACCGCTGGACTCCACATTCTACTACAGGACAAGCACCTGGACACCTGGGTCCTGTTGATGACCAGGCAGTATACGAAATAATCGAATGACAAAGCCAGTCGCCGCTGGCAAGCAAAGGTATCTAACTTAAAAGTGGGGAATCTGGTGCTCATTAAGGATCGGTCCCCAGGAAGTAAATTCAGATTGGCGTTTGAACGACGCCCCTGGATAATCGTACGTCATTAGGGTACCATGGTCATTGCCCAGTGAGGCACATAAGAAATCACAAAGAACACACCAATGTTCAAAAGGTTCTACCCCGCTCCCAGCATTCTGAACATACAAACAGAGATGATCCTCAGAGAGACGAGCAGGGCTCATCGTCAGAGGTGGGAAGCACCTTTCCGATGTGACCACTGCCAGCTGACCAAAGATATAGCCCAGTTCTGTCGATGGTGAATCAAATGGAGAATCCAGAGATCAGACAGTGAGAGCGAAATGAAAATCGGACTACCCACACCAAATATGAACTACGAGGTAGGCCAGTGCCATCCACAAGAGTGAGAGATCATCTAGTGTGAGGACTATGGATGACGCCAATGGATCCGGACTCGCCATTTTTCCTTTTAGGTCAGCAATGACAGTTTGTGATCATGAATGACTGTTTCAGTTGTGTACTCTGTGTCAGCTCACACTGATGCCTCCAGTGCCTTTGTATGCATCAGTTGTGGTACTCTGTCCATTTTGTTTTAATTTGGGGAGGAATGTAGTGTTGTGCCAGTGATGTAATTGGAGTGCGGGCAATACAGTTAAGTTTACCAGTGTGGGAGACTCAGGTTGCTCCCCCTTATTTTGTCCTGCAGTGAGATGACCCCATGATCACGTGGGTTGTAGTAATAAATACCGGGACTGCCAGGCGTGGTCTCGGGAGGCACAGAAGGTGACCCACCTGTGCAGACCACCAGCAGTACTACATTCCAGCTGTATGTGTGTTTATTGTCTAATGGGCTCACTGCAGCACAGCAATAGTAAATGGCGCAAATCCACACACCTCCACATACCCCTCAGACACATCAGACTTGATGCTCACCACGCTGTCCTTACTCTGGTTGCCAAGTTAGAGTTTACCGCCACCCCTGCAGTGAACTCTATACATTTCTATGAACCAAACACTGTAGTTCATATAAAGCCATTTACAAGTTTAGTGGGCTTCCATCATTAGTAACTGACGCTTGCACCAATCTTTTTAAAGTTTAAACATTTCCTAAAGCAAACTCCCAAAGTGGTTCCAGTCTGCTAGCAGGTAAGTACCTGTGTCCTTGGGGAGCAGACCAGGAGGGTTTTGTAGAGCACAGGGGTGGGGGCATACAGGCACACAAAACACACCCTCAGCAGCACAGGGGCGGCCGGGTGCAGTGTGCAAAGTAGGCATCGGGTTTACTATAGAGAGCAATGGAGGGACCCGGGGGTCACTTAGGCGATGCAGGGAGGGCACAGGGGGGCTGCTCGGGCCAGCTACTAACTGGGCTAGGATGACAGGCTGCCTGCTGGTCACTACTGCACTGGTAGGTGGTTCCTCTCGGTCCTGGGGGCTGCGGGTGCAGTGCTTGGTCCAGGCGTCAGGTTCCTTTGTTACCAGGCAGTCGCAGTCAGGGGGAGCCTCTAGATCCTCTATGCAGGCGTCGCCGTGGGGGTGCAGGGAGGCTGACTCAGGGTGTCCATGTCGTTGGAGCTGCCTGGGAGTCCTCTCTGCGGTGTTGGTTGTCCTGGACTCGAGCCGGGGGCGTCGGGTGCAGAGTGTGAAGACTCACGCTTCTGCCGGGAAGTGAGAGTCTCTTTAAAAGTTGTTTCAAAGTTGTTGCAGTTTCTGAACAGTGCTGCCGTTCTCAGGAGTTTCTTGGCCCTTTAGGTGCAGGGCATTCGTCTGAGTCCTCAGAGGTCGCTGGTACCGCTGGATGCGTCGCTGTGCAGGTTCTTTGAGTCTGAAGACAGGCCGGTAGGGCTGGGGCCAAGTCAGTTGGTGTCTCTGTCATCTCTGCGGGGCTTTCAGGTCAGAAGTCCTTCTTCTTTTTTCAGGTTGCAGGAATCTGATCTCCTGGGTCCAGGGTCGCCCCTAAATATTCAATTTAGGGGTGTGTTTAGGTCTGGGGGATAGTAGCCAATGGCTACTGTCCTTGAGGGCGGCTTCACCCTCCTTGTGTCTCCTCCCTGAGGGGAGGGGGGCACATCCCTATTCCTATTGGGGGAATCCTCCAAAACCAAGATGGGAGATTTCTAAAGGCAGGGGTCACCTCATCTCAGGGCACCTTAGGGGCTGTCCTGACTGGTAGGTGACTCCTTGTTTTTCTCATTATCACCTCTGGACTTGCCACCAAAAGTGGGGGCTGTGTCCAGGGGGCGTGCATCTCCACTAGCTGGAATGCCCTGGGGCTTTGTAACACGAAGCCTGAGCCTTCGAGGCACACTGCTAGGTGTTACAGTTCCTGCAGGGGGGAGGTGTAAAGTACCTCCACCCAGTGCAGGCTTTGTTTCTGGCCTCAGACAGCACAAAAGCTCTCACCCCAGGGGGTCAGAAACTCATCTCAGTGGCAGGCTGGCACAGACAAGTCAGTCCTGCACTGAAGGATTGGGTAAAATACAGGAGGCATCTTCTAAGATGCCCTCTGTGTGCATTTTTTAATAAGTCCAGCACTGGCATCAGTGTGGGTTTAGTATTCTGAGAAGTTTGATACCACACGCATGTCTTCAACCTTTACATCAAGCCTCATACTCTTTTATCCTGTCCTTGCTGACAGCTTCTTATACCCACAATCTATACCATTTTGCAATGGAATTCCTTTGCAAATCTACCAGAATACAAGCACACATACAGTGTCAAGCAGTTTAAACAAACGAGCGGTTAGAATTAGTTTCAGAATTCCTCCATCTACACTACCAATTCATTCCCCTGTCTTGGGCAATCCTTTTCCAATGGATTTGAATATAGGTCCTAGCCATTCCCAGGCACCTGCCTCTTCCAGCTTCCAGTTAATTCATATGTTATATTTGTGATATTAGTAATACAGCAGCAAGTTGCTTAACTTTGTGCAACATAGGTACAGCATTCCCAAGCGTGAATGTGTTTGCAAACTCCGCCTTCCTACACAGAGAGTAAATCCATTGCAATGTGATTTTGCATAATCATAGCTCTCGTTGCAAGCATTTCTTTATTTATTGCAGTTAAAGGACCTTCTGTGTTGTGGCAAGCCAGTCCACTAAGGTGGTTAGCTACCTAATCTTTACATTGTTCGATGCCACTCCTATATATGGTATGAGTCCTCCAAAGATACCACAAAGGTTTTGTTTAAAGCTACGTTTACCCCTCCTTACTTATTGTTCAAGAGGACAGTCTAACTCATTAGTATGATAAATCCTTAGGAAAACTAATGCTGCATAGCAACTACCTCTACAGTTATGTAGGAGCTGGAAATAAGATGACTTACCACGTACATAATAGATCCCTTTTATACTTGCATCTAGACTTGAGAAGATTTTCTCTTTAACCCAACAGTTTTTCTCACATACGCTCCATCCGAATTTCTCAATAGTTTTCTTTCCATCTGGCTGCTGTGTAATGTATAGATACCGATTTAGCAACCTCAATATTTAGGGCCTGATATAGATCTTGGCGGGACTCCCATTGTCACTCCGTGGTGGTGTTTTCAAGTTCTCAGTCAAGCTGATGGATTGCCACCCAATGTACTTATATATGTGGCCGCTGATCCTCCATCCGCGCTGACAGAGTGTTTTCCGTCGCGCAAGCTGCCCACCTCCGATGACACAGCAAAATCCGCTACTGGCAAGCATGGCGGGACGCTTTCTACATTGTACTATGTCTGTGGCTTTTGGATGGATGCTAGCATTACACACCTGATGTGTTTTGGGTATTTGTTTTCATCTGCATACCACACTATAAAGCACACTTCATTTCAGACCATGATCCTTTTCCTTTCCACTGCAACACAACATTTTCCTAGTGAAGCTTTGTCAGAGAATTCAGGTTTTTTTGCTCCCTTCGTTTCTTGTTAATTTTCCTTTTTTTCTCTTTTACTTGTGGATTAACAAATTCATTTAATTGAATTACATTATAATGGCAGGGAGGAAAAATCCCGGTTTCACTGTGGGAGAATTGTCAGTCATGATGGATGAAATTATTAAAGTAGAGTCACAATTGTTTGGAGCTGGAAGTTTTTTTCAATTGTGGTAGACTTGTTCTCTGTTGTGTATAGCACTAAAGCAATACGTGTGTCATTGATTGCTCCAATCACATGTGGTAGGTGACCCAAAGCTTACAAATCGCCCTTCACATCGGCAAAATCCTCATTTGTAGGAAACTGTATGAAGTTGTTGATGTGTCTCCTCATTGAGGAAAGTACTTCTTGTAGCGCACCACTGAAAGTTAATTGTGACATTCCAAAAGATACTGCAACAAGGTATTGGACTGAGCCTCTGGCCACAAAATGGAGCACTGCCATTATTTTAGCTAACAGTGTTATTGATGTGGAATGCCTATTGTGAGGCAGAAGATCTGGCTCCAGCTGATGTCATTAATCAATAATAGCTTGCCTATTTAATTAGAATTTTTTGATTCTATCCCGTTCTTCCATGGTGGCAAAGTCTGAAAATGCCCTCATAATCAGTCGCGGCTTGTGGCAAACAGAAAGGGCAGGGCGGCACATGAGGTGGTCGAGGGGGATGAATAAAAATGTAATTACAAATAATAAGAAAAAAACACTTACCTTTTCCATTGCTGCTGCGCCACTCCTCTGTCCCTCGTAGCTCTAGGCTGCAGGAACAGGCTCCCAGTCTGCCCTGTGGCCAATCCTGTCGCTGCTCAAAGCAGCATCTGGATTGGCTCGGAGCACCGAGCCAGGGTACTCCCAGGCAGACCTGTGCAACTGTGTTGCTGGGCTGGAGAGAGCCTACTGCGCATGTGTGTTTGGCCAGCCCAAGACAGCCAGCCAAACACACATGAGCTCTGAGGGGGTTTGCTGGGCACTCCCTCTCACTGCTCACCACCTCCGTAGCCCCACCCCTTTTACAAAAAAACAACAATAAACACAGGTTTATTATCGTTTTTTGGCAAAAGGTTTACAGCTGCCGGTGTTGGCGAGGGAGGCGGCGCTCCTCCACCCAAATGGAGGCGGCGCTCCTCCACCCTAATGGAGGCGCCGCCCCTGCTCATAACTTGAGGCTGTCAGCTTCTCACTCCTCCTGGGTTCATATGTCTGCATTTAAAAGGTTAAACATTGCTTTAATTTTTTAAATAATATTTTTAAATCAAGCACAAAATTAATTCAAGCATCAAAGAGTTAATGTTACATACCTTTACACAGCATTCATTTCTGATTATGTATTTTTCAACAGTCACTTTTTACATGTATATTTTATTTTAAAAAAGATGTGTAAATAAGACATTTTAAATGTGTTATTTACACATTATAACTTTTTAAGTTCTGTTAATAAAAGTATAAAGAAAGCCGTGCAAATATTGCATTTTATCACAGTAACACACTACATAATACATTATTTGAAAAACAAAGAAATAACATTAACATTTTGTATATTTATACAAACTATCCACCATTTTGAGTGGTGGTGATGCACATAACATTCACAAACATACTATTTAACAATCTAAAATGGCGGACGCCTGACCTCACCATCAATACATTTGCAAGTAGACAGAAGTTGGAGGAAGTTGACTGGGTAGTGGGTGTGAAACTCCATGATGGACACAGCCATAGACTAACATGTGTGAAAGCAATGTATGAAAGCCAAGGCATGTGTCTGTTTCCGTAAATGGCCTCGCACAACTTGTATATGTATGTGGCATTCAAAGTCAGCTTACTTGCCTTCTAACAGTGCCCATACCAACACCTCCTCAACCTTTCCTGCTGTTTACTGCCTCTGGGAGATACAATGCCTGGTAAATCAGGAGACAGGGCCACAAATCTTTCTCCAGACAAGCTGGAGATGCTGGCTGATGAGGACCTTTTCCTTGTAGAGCAAAATGTATGGCTCCTTAGAGGAACTGGTACATGTTTTAAATGGCAATTTAATTATGAGTAACTTTTTTAAATTTAAACACAGGCTAGAATGTCCCTTTAAGTTACAGAGTAAAGTGTAGCAATTGAAGTAAAGTTTCTGTTTATTTTTAATTAGATCGGAAATTATAGTGTGTATTTTAAAACTCATTTTAAATTTATAATACCACAAAATTAGTATGTGTTGTGTGTTTGATGGTATATATTTTTTTTGGTGTGTATTTGGATATATATATATATATAAGGAATGGAGCACTCTGTATTGTGATCAAGACCCTGGAGGGTTGAAATTTGTTGGTGTGGGTTGAATCTGAATCAATTAGTAATAAATATAGAATTTTGAAGATCCTACGTGTGTCGCGTTTGGCTAAGAGTCAATTGTTAGAGTGCTAATTACAGGGAATTGGCCCTTCCCTGGCGTGAGCACCGGCTACAGAGCACGCCTGGAGGGGGCCATTCGTGGAGGAACTGTTCTGTTCCAGGCGGCGCCGGGATAAGTCCTCGGAAAACAATCAAGAAAGCATTTCATGACACGCGGTAGTTGAAGTGCAGACGGAATGCTTCAATGGAAATTATCGTGTTTAAAAGCAATTGACACAAGAACACGAAGACTGAATAATTACCAGTGCCCACGTCTTCCCTGTAAAAGAACACCGAGCGAGTTGTGTCGGAGGACATCACGGCAACGGATGAACACTTGCGTTCAGGTAAGGGAATGAAATGCTATAATGTTGTGGTTTTCAATATGAGGAGTGTTTCCCAAGCTGTTACAGAAGCATAAAGCGGAATGTATAAGGTTAACCTGGGACTTTGAAACTCGATATAGAAAAAGCAAAGAAATATTTTGATTGATACACCCAGTAGAGTTTTTTGACAATTACTAACTGCATATATATAGTAACTGTGAGACTGCTAAAGAGGATATTAAGATCAACATAGTATCACTAGCTTTACAAATATGGAGGAGAGAGCAAGGAAGAGAGCACAAAGGGCGGAAACAGCCTTTGGCAATACAAATATAGAACATCAGGAGATGGTAGCCCAAGGGAATAGAACAATGGTACCTAAAGAGAATGTGAAACAACTATATTTACAATTGGAGAGACTGTTTAAGAAGGAAATGTCGAAGTGTTGGGAGATTCTGACTTTAGAGAAATATATTTAAGTGGGCAGAGTACCAAGAGGGCTTAGAATCTTTACTCTTCCAAATCATCTGGATACTTGTCCTGAAATGCTAGAGGAATGGGGAGCCAACAGCATGCAATGTTCTAGACAGATGATGGAGATTATTATTAAATATTTCAAGAAAGACATTGAGACAATCAAACAGAAGATTAAGGAGGTGGAATCAAAAATTCAATCAATGTATCAAGATTAGGAAAAACTCAAATACAAGGCAGTAATAGATGCGCCCCTGGATAAGTATGAAAATCAAGTAGAGGAGCACAAAAAGAGTAAATTCTTAAGGGACGAAAAAGATTTTGAAACGGGTCAAATTCTGACGTTTGCAAGAAGATTTGATATTTTAAAACAACAAGTACATACAGGTCAAATAGACCTAGAACAAACTGGAGTTACTGATAACAGTGGATCGGAGACGGATTTGGGTGAAGGTGAAGGTGAAGGTAAGTCTATAAACAGTAGAAAAATGACTTTTTTAGACAAAATGAAACTAGTGTACTTAGATCAAACAACACCAAGAAACAGTGGCAGAGGCAGAGGGCATGTCTGGGACAGAGGAAAGGAGTCAAAAAATGTAGAAAGACGAGAAGAGGGATCAGAAAGAATAAAAGACTACATGCTACGCAACAAGAAGTAACTACTATGAATGAAGCCCAGTCACCAGAAGTAGAGAACTTAATTGTGAATTTATCAAAAAACAAACTAACGAAAATAGAACAACAAGTGTGGGAGAAAGGCCTGAGTTTCTGCCCTGAGGAAAGTGCCATCTATAAAAGATCTAGTGGTAAATAGTTATTTTGAATCTCCAAGGAATCAAATTGGTTGACAGATTCCAGCAAAGGTTTCACTTGTTGTAACAAGTGTGAAGCGTGTTGAATTGGTTGCAATAAGAGTAAAATTGTAGATTTCCGGGGAAGAGAAATTCCAATTGTGGAAAGAATAACATGAGAAACCAGCTTCGTAGTGTATATAATTGAATGCCGGTGTGGTCTAAAATATGTAGGAAGTACCATTTGTCCCCTAAAGAAAAGAATATTGGAACACATCAGGGCAGTACAGAACAATGATATGAATTATGCCATGACTAAGCATTTGAAAAATCACAACGGAGCTGACTGGTTACATATGAAATATTATGGAAATGCAGCCATTGTTAAACATGAAAGAGGAGGAGACAGAGTCCAACAACTGAGACGCCTAGAACTGAGGTATATCATTAGATTAAAAACAAAGACCCAATTTGGGATCAGTATGGATGAGGAGTTATATTGTCATCTATAGAGAGAAGCAAACAGGTGGTAGATAGTAAATATGACGGATGAGGAGTCAAAGTGTTACTTGTGGAGAAAAGTATGGTGAAATATATGAAAAAATCTGAATAATAGGGAAAGGTGATAATGATGATGGATGAAAATAGATACAGAACTTTGAGAAACCATACTGTGGTTTATATACATGTGGAAATAGAGCAATAGAAGTATAAATAATATAAAAGATCTAAACACATAGATAGGATATAGTAATTGTCAGTAGAAATTATGTATGGACTTGGGTATTAATGCAAATAGATACTAATGTTCTTGGTAGTGGGGGCACATATGAGACTTATTTTTCTTGGTGGTAATTATTATACTTATATTTATATTTATATGTGTATTTATGTTTGTATTTATGTTTGTATTTATAATTGGTGTCCAACATATACTACAGGTCCCAAGATGCCACATAAGGGCAAGCTAGGAAAGAGAGTATAAATTGGAAGGAATGGGGCACTCTGTACCGTGATCAAGACCCTGGAGGGTTGAAACTGTCAGAGTCACCAGATCCTCGGGGTCTGTGCATGTTCCCAACACGTCTACCACTGAACAGCTCCAAGACTCTTATAGATAAATCACAGAGAGTGAGAGAGTTCAAGAGGGGAAGAGGGGATTAGGAAGGGAACAGTTGGGAAGGAGACCTGTAGTAAAAAAAGGTTAGAACACACAATATGAAAATTATATCTCCTGAAATCAATACAAGACTATGATTCTAAGCCTAGTCACTCTGAAAACATGAACAATCTAAGAGTTACGTTTAAAATGACTAAGTTTCAAGATGTCCGGATACCTGTAGGGGAATCAAGATGAATTAAATGAAAACTTTCTTATTCAAGTACTTTCCTTTACATGAGAATCAGAAAAACATTCTGACTAAATTTTAAACCAGTCATATAAATCCTGTTTTGAGAATGTATACTAGGACCATACAATATTGCATCTAGAAACTCCGGCCTTCTGTGTACTCTTAAAATGTTTCAACACAAATTGTGCATATTGCAGATATATATATACATATAGTAAACACCATAAAAGGATTGTGCACCATGAATAACACAATATGGATTCAGGAAACAAATCACATAACTTGTCAACTCGAATATTACATAATAAATATCTTAGAATAGTGGCATACAATAAATAACATGAAATAAACTCGAGGACAGAATAATGCGCCTTGCCGATTCGAGTGTCACCATGTAAAATACCAAGAAATGGTAGCACGCAATGAATATCAAAGTCAAATCATCATTAATCGAATCGCGTGTATTGCCGATTCGTAAAACATGATGTAAATGTCAAGAAATAACAGCTCACAATAAATAACAAGATCAAAGTACAATCAAACGAATCGCGCTTCTTTTGCCGATTCTTAAGCCACCATGTAAATGTCAAGAAATGGTAGCGTGCAATGAACAACAAAGTTAAATCCTCATGAAACGAGTTGCGCGTCTTGCCAATTCGTAAAACATCATGTAAATGTCAAGAAATAGTAGCGCGCAATGGACAACAATGTTTAAACACCATAAAACGAATCGCTCGTCTTGCCGATTCTTAAGCCACCATGCCAATGTCAAGAAATGGTAGCACACAATGAATAACAAAGTCAAACCTTTATGAAACAAATCGCGCGTCTTTCCTATTTGTAAACTACCAAATAAATGTCAAGAAATGGTAGCGCGCAAGTAATCTGTTACTCATTTAAGAATTAAACCAAGAATATGAAAATTCTCAATAACGTTGTTGGGACAGTCCAACCACTGTCTTACCGCCTGGAACAATGATCACCAATGAAGGATGAAGGGCAGAAGACTGGAAGATCCAAATAGGCCGCCGGGACAGGAGCTCAGGAAGAAGCTGCTGCTCTGCACCGGGACCTCTGAATAGTGAGCACTGGGAGTTGGGCTGGCTCTCTTTTATAGAGTCTTGGCCCAGCCCCAGAACCACGCCCAGGCATTTTACAGGGAAAGTCTCTGGAAGGCCCTGGAAAGGGGCCACACCCTAACACACTCTGAAAACCTGCAGCAATACATTGCAAAGGAACAGTATTTGTAAGCATATTAAAAATAAGTTTTCAGGATTGAACTCTGCAATGCAAAAGGTTAAACCACAACATATCAGCACAATGCATAAATTACGTTGTTTTGAGAGTGCTGGGTTTTTGCATTTTTGTTGCCAATAGAGCGCGTACTGCTCTGGTGATGACAGAAACGCGTTGGTGTGGGTGTATCTGAATCAATTAGTAATAAATATAGAATTTTGAAGATCCTACGTGTGCCGCGTTTGACTAAGAGTCAATTGTTGGAAAATATATATATATATATATATATATAAATATATACACACTTATATATACATATATATATATATATATTTTGTTTTTTAAATACTATTTTATATTTTCAAAAAAATAAAATGTTTAGTCCACCATGAACAGTTATTTATAATAATATGAATTAACATAAATATTTTTACATACCAATATAAATTAATTCAATTATTTTAAATTTTGCCAAATGACTCAGCATAGATGATGTCACTGGCCTGGGTTGTTAAAATAAGGACACAACAAGGGATAAAGTTACTCAACAGGTTACTACAAATGTGCTTTTTTTTTTGTAAAATTAAAAAAACAAATTTAAAAAAGACAAAAAGTTATGCTGTTTTATTGCTTAAGAATATTTATGACTGAAATCTCAAATTTGGGTTACATCAAAACCTAAAAAAAACAAGTCACTCAAATGTTTTGTTCTTTCATTTTTTGTATCGATACAGGTCTACTCCCATCAGAAGAAGGAGATCTAGAAGGCTATCACCTCGAAGGTGTGAACCCTGAGGGTCTACAAGCAGCACAGCATCCACTGCAGGAAGAGATGGGAGGACCCACGACATTGGACCAAAAAGTCAGCAGAAGTCCAGCTCGGTGAGTCATCCTAACATGCCAAGCACGTGCGCCACACCCTGACCTACCTAATAGCCCGAATACATGTGGTGACTTATCTCCACCTTGATAGCTAGTTGAAGAACAGACAGCAGCATGAAGGGGGTAATTTTATTTTCCATGTTAAATAACTAATTTTTGTTGCAGCAACAACATTTGGCTTCACATTAAGGGTGACACATGACCAACACACAAGAAGTGTTCTTGAAGGTGTAAGTTTTGCACAAGGTGTATCATGATGTGTTTTTTAAATGATTTGTTTAAAAGGATACCATTATATTTTGGATCACTTACAAAGACTGTTTTGAGCAGACACGTCTGCATAAAATAAATGTAACATAATTTTGTTACATTTTATAAGGAACAGTGCTGCATTCTACCTCGTGCAGCACCACTGAACTTACATCTGTGTGTGTGTGACCAGATTTGACTAATGCAGCCCAAGTCATTGCACACTAGACATTGTACCTTATTCCAGGTAGGTACGGGATTGGAATTAATCGTGTGTTCGGAATTGTATGGCTCGACTCAGGTCATTGTGCATCAGACGCTGTGCCTCATTCCAGGTAGGCGCTGCATTGATAACTTTTTGCGTGCCAGCAGAATTGTCTGGTCTGACTCAAGTCATTGCGCATCAGATGTGCCTTATTCCAGGGAGGCACTGCATTGGTCACTTTGCGTGTGTGAACGGAATGGTCTGGTACGATTCAAGTCATCGCCTACCAGACATTGGGCCTCATTCCAGGGAGGCACTGCGTTCGTCACTTTGCTTGTGCAAACGGAATCATCTGGCGCTACTCAGGTCATAAGCACCAGACATTGTGCCCATATCACGAGGGCATGGAAATTGGTAACTCTTCGTGGGTGATCAGAATCATCTGGTATGACTCAAGTCAAGCAAGTGTGTATGTACTAGCCTGCCTGATATCCATGGCACCGCAGTGCGGTGTGGAGTGAGTGTACGGGAGTGATTGTCTGGCACTGACTACACAGCACTGCAGGAATGCCATGCACGTTGTTTCCTATTATGGTTGACATTGAAGTTTACCTGTGTGGCCTAGACTGCGGAGCTATTTTAAAAGTGCTGAGATCTCTGTATGTATACATTGCTGCTATTGTTGGGAACCAGGATGCATCCTATAACTGTTTAATATTGAACTGGGGTGGGTCTTGTGCTGCCAACGTGGTTGCACCGCATGAGCGTGCTGGGAGTGAAAGTATTAGTCTTTTTCTCATGTGTACCTACTGCTAATGTCATATTAACACAGTTGGGCCTATTACTACTGGTTATGTTCCTAAATGTGATTGATGCCCAGAGTTACCTGTTGTTCACCTTGTGTGAAGTCTCTTTTATGACACGCAGGGTAATTGTTGTGTGGTAGTGATGTTCCAATGCTTTACACATTGTCCCTGTGATAAGCCTGACTGCTCTGTGCCTAGCTTCCCAAGGGTGAACGCAAGTTTTACAGTGAGTGCAATCACCCACCCCTGACAGGAGTGGTAACTTCAGCCTGGCTAGGACCACACCGCTGCCAACCAGAACATGCCATCTCCAACACACACCTACACACAAAACAACACCAACCAAAAGCAAACCCACACACTCATCAAAATCTCACCCACCAGCCAAAAAACACACATACACAACAGACACCAGACCCACATGCAAATGCCAAACATACAGACACAGCCACATCACTCAATCCAGTTCCTTCTACCTCAACATGCCAATCCTCTACCACCCTCCTACCCTTACTCCTCTTTCCAAATTCATTTCTTACTTTGCCTTGACCCCTACCAAACCAATACCCACCCCTCTCAAGAAAAAGCCTTGAGGTGTCTGCTCTTTGCCCAATAGATGCCTCTTCCTGAGATGGTTACCCTTGGACTATGTGTAGGAGGCAAGTTCTGGGCCACAAAGCCACAAGAAATCATATTTTAAAACCATTGGGCCCATATTTATACTTTTTGACGCAAACCAGCGGCGGCGCTGGTTTGCATCAAACATTTTACCGCTGGCTAACACCATTCCTACGCGCCATGTGGGCGCCTTATTTAAGGAATGACGTTAGCCGGTGCTGCGGACTGGTCGGAGTAAAAAAAAATTACTCAAACCAGGCAGCACCGGCGTAGGGGAAAATGGGGGTTGTGCCTCAAAAAATAGTGCAAGTCAGGTTTGAGGCAAAACTCATGCCTCAAACCGGACTTGCGCCATTTTTTGACGCACAACCCCCATTGAAATGACTCCTGTCTTAGCAAAGACAGGAGTCATGCCCCCTGCCCAATGACCATGCCCAGGGGACTTCTGTCCCCTGGGCATGGTCATTGGGCACAGTGGCATGTAGGGGGGCCCAAATTAGGCCCCCCCATGCCACTTTAAAAAATAGAATAAAATACTTAACTCAACTTTCCTGTACTTACCTGGGATGGGTCCCCCATCCATGGGTGTCCTCCAGGGGTGGGCGAGGGTGGCAGGGGGTGTCCCTGGGGGCAGGGAAGGGCACCTCTGGACTCCTTCCATGGTCAGAGACCATGGAAGTGAGCCCACAGGTCCCTTAACTCCTTCCCTCACCCAGGCGTTAAAAAACGGCGCACATCAGGCTGTGCGCCGTTTTTCAAGGCCCGCCCCCTCCTGTGCGTCAAAATGACGCTGGAGTATAAATAAGGCGCACAGGCCTTAAAGTCATTTTTTGGGCGGGAACGCCTACCTTGCATGTCATTAACGCAAGACAGTTTCCTGCATCCAAAAAATGACGCACACGGAGGAATTTTGACATCCGCGGGCTCGGGCGTCAAAGTTTAAATATGGTGCACGGTTTGCGCCAAATGAGCGTCACGATTTTTGACGGACATTAGGCGCAAACAGAGTATAAATATGCACCTTAGTTTCATGAATTTTTGTTACAGTGCCTAAATAATTGCCTGAGAGAAGTATCTCATTTATGGTTATAAACGTTTACTGTCACAAAGGCTGTCCTACCATTATTATTTATGTACAATTCATTGTTTTTTTTTTAAATGCTATTGACAAAAATGAGAGATACATATTCTTACTTACATTTATGACAGCACATAAACAATATTTTTTAAATTACCTATTTGTAAAGTCCAAACATTAGAAAAAAATGTAAAAGGGAATGGACATTAAAATGTTGGTGCAAGCATTTATCATGATAATGGACACTGATAACAAAAAATACCATTCATATTTTTATTTTTAAGTGTTGACACAGGTGTGTTTATTTAACCTAATAGTTAAAAAACACATATGCCTTACACCTTGAAAATACACTCAAAACTAAATTTAATAAAATACAGAAAATGCACTAGATAAGGAGAAATGTAGCATAAAAAATAAAATATGATTTAAGTTTAGAACTAACATTGATTTGGCATTTATCTTGAATAAATGTTTTACCTTGTCTAGTGCTATTACTGAATTATGTAACATTTTAAATATTCAAAAAATATGTAAGGCACATATTGGTAGTTTGTTAGTTTACAAAAAATAATTGAACACACCTGTATGAACACATTATGTATTTTGATTTATGTCAAATTTTGTGTAGGTGTCCATTATCATAATGGAAGCTTGCACCAACTTTGAAAGAAATAAATAAACTTTAATACAGGTGTGTTTCTTTAATTTTATAAATGATAACATTACACACATAGGCATTACACATTAGTAAAAAATAGCTTGTAAGAGATTTTTTGAAAATTCATTAGTCCAGATCAAATGTATCCAGACAATTAAAAAATAACAAGTAAAATAAAAAGCTCACCTTCGATTCCGGCGACAACGGGGTTAATTTGCTTCATGGTCAAGTAGCAGCAGCAAAGGAAGGACTTGGACAATCGGGTTCATAACGGAAGTGGAAAAGAGAAAAAAAGGTAAGTTTTTGCCTTATATCCCTTTGAAACTGGCAACTTAAGTGTGGAGGTTTACCTGTCACAGTTACGTCGATGGGAAGCTACATCATGGTTGGTCTGGCTGAACTATAGGATGTACTCACTCCGACAGACGCTTTTGCCTATGACCCCGCCGACGTGGGTGGAAATTTGTGCCAGAGACAGGGGGACACGACGGATGATCCTTCATAGACCCGCAGCATCTAAATTGAGCAGCCGAACCCCCTAGTAGGGAGATGCCAAGATCTAAATCAAGCCCTTAATGTAGCAGGTGGTTCTCTTAATATCTTCCTACCTTTCCCAATTATGTGTTCAGCACTGATCTTTCCTTGTCCTCTTTCTTCGTCTATCCTGATCCTCTCATTTAATTTGTCTAAAAATACACTCTTTTCTTGGTTAATTTTTCAGGTTATATCATGCAGACATCCTCTCATCTTGGTTAATTTTACAGGTTACATCATGTATGCCCTGGTTAGTAGTACTCATGTTAGTCACAGGAATAAAGAATTTCATCATATACTCAAGCTGATCCCTTGATTTAAACCTCTGGTAAGAGTAAGAAGCATATTAAGCAAACCACAAATATAGATTTTCACCACTGATAATTGGCACATCTTCTAATAGATCATCAAAATCAGCATAAAACAATTTGATGGAATCCTGATGATAGAAAGATTTTAAGAAGGCTGAACAGGAGAAATAGTAGGACAGGGCTAAATGAAAGTATGCTGCTCCCTCGGCTGCAAAGGCTGAAAGATAAGTACAGATGAAACAGTCTTCCACCTCTACAACTTTCACATATTCAGCTAAAATTTAATAATATACATTGTAACTATATACACTCTCATGCTGGGGCATGTGAGCCACGTTTTAGGTGGGGAAGATCTAATTACAGGTTCAAGAGTAGAGTATGAGGGATATCTCCTCGCAACAATTAGACATCCAACAGCCATTCAAACATGGAATCACAAATCGCAACTGTCAAGCTTTCAAGCAAAATTGCGCAACATTGTTGCACCATGTTAACCTAAATCACATCAAGGAAATTGAGGGTAGAGCAGATAGTCCTCTAGGTATTATCCTATCATCTCTACCCTATCTTGAAAGCTACTGGAACATTTCTTCTGCGTCAACTGGAAGCCTAAAGGAGCTATTGTCCTCTGACCGTTATCCTAATTGTCCATCCGTTCTTCTAACCATTGTCGAAAGTCAGCGTGAATAGGCTTCTGTTGTGGCTTCTTTTTGTCTCAGGGAGGCTCGTCAGTATCAGTCAGCCAATGTCAGAGTCAAACTTGATTTTGGCAAGATATATCCAGACTGGACCTGGATACTTTCAATTGATCTTTCTCTCTCATTTGGAACGCTCGGTGTCGGTCTAATCTAGAATTTCATCCAAAATGTCAATCTGTCAACTTGTTCTTGTTTCTCTAACTCACTGTCTTACCTAATCATCTCAGGTCTCTTCCTAGATGTCAAAAGTCTCTTTCAGGTGGCTGTAGATTTTGAGCAGTCGTTTTCAACTCGGCCTCAACCCTGGAGATGCTTGAGATCTCTGGCTCTTATGAGCCAGTCTCCTCCGATGTGGAGCTTTCTTGCCCTCTTACTGCCTCGATTTCTTGCAAGGGTTGCTACGCAGATTAGTTTCAGCCTTCCTTGAATTTCCACTATCCCGGTGGATGTGAACTCTCAATCCAGTGGTCAGTATCACAATAGTCACTGGGACAATAGCACTTTCATCATCTCCTTGCTCTGCGTGATGGTCATTCAATGGAGACTGTGGACCCTCAGCCTGGTCTTCCTCTTCTTCTAAAGCCTCAGACACCTCAAACTCGGGGTGACTAGAGAAATTAGTGGATGTTGACCCTGCTTCGTTATCTTTATGCCTTGCCCTTTAAATATGGGAGGTGTGAATCCATTTTGGGACTGGCACCCTTGACAGCAAAGCAAGTGACTAGGATCACCTGGGAATGCCCTTTCCAGCTCTCTTCCAAACAGGACTTGCAGACGTGCTTCTTGGCAAGGACTTGTCCTGGAGACCCTCAGGCGGCTGAAGTAGCGGGGTCAACCTGATGGGAAATAGATTGCACCATATCATACAATCCCTTGCAGTACTCAAGAGACAGGTCATCTGTGATATTCACCAGAGCACTTGCTGGAACCGAAGGAATTCACTTAGCTCTCTCCATCACCACTGCATGAGGAGACATTCCAGTTCTATTTCAAGGGGTACTTTGAATGCCCATTAGTACCAAAGGAATTGCGTCAGGCCAATTGAGTGATGTAGAGGCACATGCTTTTGCAAGCTTAGCTTTAATTGTCCCGTTCAGCCTCTCAATAATACCTAATGTCTCTGGCCTGTAGCTACTGTGAAATCTCTGGTCATTCCCTAAGGCTGCATTGTCTCACTCTTGAACTGAGTTCCTTTATCTGATTAAAAATTAACCGGCACCCCAAATCGAGGTATCGACTCATGCAGCAATAGTTTGCAGGCTGTTAGGCTGTCACATCTTGGAGTATGATAGGATATGCTTCAACCCATAGAGAACCCATGAGAATAGACATACAATGACAAGGATATATCTATTTTGGTTACATTGGGAAATCTGCACAAAGTCAATTTGGAGACGGTTGAAGGGACCATCAGACTTTCCAGTGTGACTAATGGCCAAAGCAACTCTCTTACCCACATTCTGCTTTTGGCAGATAACACAGTGCTGACCAAAATTATCTGCCATTGATCTGAAATGGGAACTGTACCAGTATAATTGGAAGGTAGATACCATTCTGTCTCTGCCCACATGAGCTGGACCGTGCATGTGTCACACCCTCGCAGGTAAGAGGGAATCAGGGAGAACTGGTTTTCCCTCACTGGTTACCCAAAAGACACTGGGATCCCTCACCTATCCCATTGTTTCCCATATGGCTTTATGTCACTCTGGGGAAGTATGTTGCAGTTCTCTCAGCTCTTTGAAGGTATGCACAGTATTCAGCAACATGTTGGATACAGTCTCTCCTTCTGCAATATACAGTTCACCGAAATGGAAGGAGCCGGATTAAAATAGCACAGTATTGAGCAATTTTGTCTGCATAATGGTTGCCTCTGGTGACAAAAGAATTGCCGCTCTTATGTGCACACTTCACTACAGCAATTTCCTTTAGCTTCAGCAGAGAATCTAACAAATTTAAAACATGCTGCCCATTCCGGATGGAGGTGCCAGCTGATGTAAAAAATCCTCCCTGTGACCAGAGCTGGTCGAAATCGTGCACAACTCCAAACCCATACTGGCTGTCACTGTAAATAGTAACTTGTGAGCCTTCTGAGGTACAGCAGGCTATGGAAAGGGTGATCAGTTTGGCCACTTGGGCAGGTGCTACATGCCACACACATCATAAGTGGCTCTTTAAATGCTGCTTCAGTTCCTCATACAAGACCCATTAACAAAAAGGGTATGGTTAGACTCAAGAAGAGGAACATCCAGTATGTGACTCTCGTTTTGTGCATAACCCAGTAACACTGATGCAGTCATGGTCGAATTCACCCTCATTATCTCCCTGTGTGGTTGACAACAGAGAAGAAGGGTTTAGTGAGTTACATTTCTGAATGGAAACATTTTCTGCTGCCAAAATGATTCTCTCGTAGCGGGTTAGGTAGCTATTTGTCAGATGTTGGGTTCTTGTATGCGTCATGAGATTCTCTATGGAATGGGGCGCCATTACAATTAAAGGGTAACCCATCACTATCCCCTCAGTATGCTGAATGTTAAATCTCACTACTGCAATCACTTTGAGAGAATCAGGCAACGTTGCTGCACTGGGTCAAGAGCAGCTGAGAAGTAAACTATGGGGTGCTTAGTCACCCCATTGGCTTATGTTAGTACAGAAAGTGCACAACCATATCTTTTGTGGCAAAAGAGCACGCAGTCCTTTCTGTATTTTGGCATTACAAGAGCAAATGCATTACAAAGCAAGTTTTTGAGCTTCCATGCTTTCATCGTCTTTTGGTGTTGGGTCATTGACATCAGTGTGCATCAGCCTTATCAACGGCTTCGTCACAAAGGAAATATTTGGGATGCATTGTCGGCAGTAGCCAACCATGCCCAAAAACATTATCACTTCTCTCTGGGTGGTTGGGAACTTCATCCTAAGGACTGTCTCTATGCACTCATGAGACACTCTCCTCACTCCCTTTTCTGTCTGATTTACCAAGTCTAAGGGGGTCATTACGAGTGTGGCGATCTTAAGACCGCAACACTCACAGTGGCAGTCAGGACCACAGCGGATCCAGTGGTCTGACCGCCACATTACAACCCTGGTGGTGGGACTGCCAGGTAACCACCAGCTCCGCCAGGATCATGGATCCCAGTGGCCTTGCGGTGGTAGAGATTGTAATCTGCCAAGACAGTGCTGCAAGCAGCTCTACCCTTTGGAATGCAACCGTGTTCTCCACCAGCCTTTTCATGGTGGTGGAGACACAGTGAACATTGCGAGGGTGCTGGTGCACTTTGCTGGCTACAGCATTGCCAGCAGCTCGATTGCAAGCCAGAGACAATGCTGTAGCCTGTTTCCTGCTCGGCCAGCAGGCAAAAACTCAGGGTTACGCCTGCCGACCTAGTGGGAAACTCATAATGACTCCAGTGGGGAGGTTGCCGCTAGGCAGCAGCCACCGTGTCGGGAGTTTGGCGGACAGGCTTTCCCATCTGACAAGTTCGAAATAACGCCCTAAGACTTCTGATAGTATTGTAATTTCTCGGATGAGACCTTTTGCCCGTTCTCGGCCAAGTAGCATGTTTTGTTTGCAAGCCATTAGTCATTGATATGATCAGAAAATCGTTGATGTTTAACTACATAATAACTACAGAGTCTCTAGATTCTTTTTGAGTATCTGATTGAAATAGGCACAACACCACATGAGGGTCTTCTCATAGAACCGGAATGGGAAAGGAAACTACCTCTCTTTGTGGAAAGGGACCGAGAAGAAGGCTTGGCAAAGGTTAATGAATGCGAGCCACTCAGCATCTGGGGGAATTTGCAACAGGATCATGGCAGGATTCAGTACCACACGATAGCATGGAATAACAATTTGGTTAATATTTCAGAAGTCTTGTACAATCTTTCACTTTTCGTTTGCTTTCTGTAAGGCCATGATTGGTAAGTTACATGGACTGCGAATAACTTACTTCAAGGTGCCTTGTTCTATCATGCCCTTAATGACAGTAGTGTTCCCTGCAATAGCTTGTGGGGTCATCTTATATGGGCAAGTCTGTGGAAAGACACCATTGGGTTGGAGGGTGATCTTAGGGGTGTTGGTGCCTTGAATCAACCTAATCTTTCTTCCGGTAAAGACTCAGACCTCCTCCTTAACTGTCTCTGTCAAATTCCGGGGCAAATCCCCTGTTGTAATAGCCAGATATACCTGACAACAGGTTCTGGAGACTGCAGCTAAAAATTGGCATTGGTGCCTGTGTGTCAACTCCAACACCATTTTGCGTGCAATAGATAACGCAGTTGAGTTTACAGAGATCTTGTCCAACCAAGTTTACGGGGCTAGAGTCACAAATCACAAACTAATGCTGCTCTCTGATGTCTCCAATTTTCACCAGTAAAGGGATACAGATTTGCTTGCTGTACTGTTGGTTTGTAATGCCTACAACTTGGGATTCTTTTCCCAAGAGGGGTATGCTAGGGATCTCAACTGTTACAACTACTGAACGAGTGGCTCCTTTGTTTATTAGGAAAGATACAGGATGTCCATTAGCCTCTCCGTCCATGTACAGCCCACTCTGATCCACTTTCAGGAATGCCCCAAGTACACATTCCTCCTACCCCCTCAGGCATTGCCGTTTGCCCTGAATGAAATCTACGGTGGTCTCGAACATCATGGGGACTGGCGCTCCTTTTGTCATCATTGGATTTTGGGTACTCTGTGGCATGGCTGGGGATGGAGAATGCCCCCTGCATCTTTGATGGTTTAAAGGAAGTTGGCAATAATCTGGGTTTAGTGACACTATAGGGAGTGTAAGTAGTGAGGGAAGCTCTCCCTGGCCTGCTGGACTCACCTCTTGAACCTATGCCACAGCCCGGTCTGGATTATAACAGCACTAATGCTTCCAAAGCCTACCTGTGATACAAATGTGACATTAGGTAACTTTCTTTAGGACAATTACACTAGTCCCTGCCACATTATCTCGACCTCTCCCCATCCCCGGGACATTCCCACAGTAGTTCAAGGAAACTCCCTGCGTCAATGTTACAAAACTAGGGTCCAGCTTGGGTCCGTGGAATGGAACTTAACCCTTCAATTCTGTGCTAACTATGCTTGGGCTATCATGTACTTCTTGTTAGGCCGCTTTCGTTTTACTTGCAGCATGTTGCTGCAATATTTCACATACGGTACAATCTTGTCAACTAGTTTGTACTGCCAGCAAAGGACTCCTTGAGTTATTTGAAGGCTAATTTCTGGTCTTAGCCCAAACACAAAGTACGCAAGGGACTATCCCAGGTTGTCTCCTAGGGGTTCATTCATCCCGCTGTGCTCCCTATACACCTATATCAATCGTTTTGGCTCTTGAGAGGTTCTGAAAAACGTAGGCCAATTCATCACCTTTTTCTGGAAACTTTGTCTTTAGGTGCTTTATGACTTCCTGGTATTTAGTTTTAACAATGGGCGAACAGGCATTCATCTCTGCCACCTAAGGTGGTTCTTGGATTGGCCAATCAACTGCCCTTTAGCACTCCCACAGGCCCTTTGAGACTGCCACCTTCGATAACGCATCCAAGTCTTACCACACAACATTAGAGATGGTCACAATTTGTTCCATCTGGGTATACCGCTTTTCAGGATTTTCTCCAAGCTTCTGAAGTGTGCTCGTAAAATAAAACAGACCTGATTGCGACCAGGGGACATGTGAATAAGCTCCTCCCTGCACTTCCCTCAAGGGATACTCTTTTGTCACTCCTCCCACTGCTCCTTCGTCATCCTCCCATGAGCCCTCTACCCTGTTTCACCTTAACCTTCTCTTTCAGCTCTCTAAATTTCTCAGTATCAATCCATTCCCTAATGTTTTATCAACTTCCTCACCTGTCCTCAACCCCCTCAATTTTAAAATTCTTAGCTCCATCTCACTCAGTGACATCCTCCCATTCTTTTGCAATTTCGTCTGCTGAGTGATATCTATTCTACCTTCTATCTGCCACCTTTTCCATTCTTGTTTGTGCCTCTCTTGCCACTCTACCTGCCTCTTTACTCATATAGAGCAATTCATTCTCCCAATAATGTCCTAGATAGTCTATTCCCCCATTTCGCTTGATAATTTCGCCAAACTTGGTTTTCAGCTGGGCGAGGTTTATACGTTGTGAGATCAGTCCTGCACCTGGCTAGTTACCTGATAAATCTGTGCAAGTAGTTTGACCTCCTATCCCGCCACTGACTGAGTTCCCTCCTTATAGGGGTACTAATGATGTCCCTCCAGGCCTCAGTGCAGTGTTCTGAGACAGAATGACTCAGGATGGTACCAACAAGTGCTTCGACCAAGAGGTGATTTCAGCACTTGATAAACATAGTGTTCCTAAGAGTGGGGGTGCGGGGTTTTGAGCAGAGGAGGGGATGGCAGCTTCTGTATAGCTCGATGGTGCACTGATTACTATAGAAGATTCAGCTATTCTAATCTCAGTCACTGCCAGGGCTGTGTTGCTCAGATCAGTGGCTGTCCCATTGTACAGGGGTGGTCTTAGACTGAGGAGCTCATCAATAAAGGCATCCTCTTCCTCCTCGTTCTCCGTGTCTGTTTTCTGCTTTGATTGCTCCTTATCCTTTTCCTCACTTTCTATCAAGGGGTAGGCACCAATAGTCTCTATTACTTCATCTCTCCATCCTCTCTGTATCTTTCCCACCCTGTGCACTTCTCCATGAATGACCCCTACTGTGGGTCTTTAGTTCAAATTTCTTCCTTTTCTTTTCACCTGCCATTTGCTTCTAAAGATGTAAGGCTTCAAACTGCAGTTTGATGGCTGTGGTTTTAATTCCTATATTCTTCTCCTCAAATTCTTGATTCAAGGGATGTAGAAAGTACCACTCAATGAGAATCAGAATTACCCATTTTTGGATGTATATTAATTCCATTGGTTAAGCCACATGCCCATGTGTAACCCTTACTTGACCTCCATTTCCCTGGCAAAAGTACCTACAGGGGGAAACTGTTCCTCTCTATTTACATCCTTCTCTTTCTTTGACAAGGGATTCCGGATTCTAGCAATATCTCACTCACTCCTCACTTGAATGGTGGAGCAATCTCTTTCCTTGCCTGGGATTTGAATGCACCAAAATACGAAGGATAGTGGGATTCACTGACATCATATTCCCTTTGAACACAGATGACAACACCCTACGTGCTAACACATGATTCAGGAGACTACTGATTTTTAAAGTTAAAAATACGTTTTATTTTAACTGTCTACTGTATACAATTGTCTCCAAATCAAGTAAGTCAATTGGGAAAATAAATTACCACAATTTATTTTGAAACATCTGCCTTTTTGTAGCTTCCAAATGTTGGAATGCATGCATCACTTGTTCCTTGCTTATCCATCGATTTTCTTCAGTTTGCTTCTTTGGCCACAGGCAAGAGCAAGGGGCCTCACGTACAACACCCTATTTCCACCCATATTCCGAAGATGCATTCAGATAGTCCCAAGATTTGGTTCCATGCTTTGAAACAAATCCAGCACAATGAGAGAGGGGGCAACAGAGGAATTCTAAGAGACAGGCAGAGGCTAGATGGATTTGTAAATTAGGAACAGGTATGATGGGCCTTAATATCAATAATGAATTACATAATTTTATGTGATGCATTATATTATTTTTTGTATTGTACTAATTTTATAAGTGTAGATCCAGGTGCGGCTCACAGGAGAGAAAAGGGGCAGGGTGGCGCGTGGCAGAGAGCGTGACGGGGACCCAAAAAAATATAATAAAAATAAAAAAATTTACCTTTTTTCCACGTTGCTCCATTTGCTCTGCTCTGCTCCATTGTTGCAGGCACAGGCTCCCAGCCTGCCCTGCGCCCAATTATACTGCTGCTTTCATGCTGCTGGCAGGACAGAGCGCCCAGCGAGGGTGCTCCCAGGCAGACTGTGAGCGTCTGCCTGCTCTCTCCAATCTGGCACTGCGTTGCCAGGTTGGAGAGAGCCTACTGAGCCTGTATGTTTGGTCGGCCAAACATACATTCGCACTATGCCTCTGTCCCAGTCGCGCCCAGGGCCCCGCCCACTTTTATAGTAAAAACATAATAAAAAGAGTTTATTATGTTTTTACTATAAAAGATTTACAGCTGCTGCTGGCGGGTGGGGGGTAATGCTCCTCCGCGATAGCAGAGGAGCTGCCCCTGTGTAGATCCCCACACATGAAATTGTTAACCATGATTACAATATGAATGAATATCATCTCTGCTGTGTTAATTTTGTAAGGGTGGATCCTAACATAGGATATTGTGAATCTTGATTTGAAAGAGAAGAAAAAGGCTGTTTATGTATATTTTAGGATTTTGAAAAGTGAGAAAGATTAATCTGCATGTTCCTGGAAACAGTTTGCAGGATGTAGGTTATTTTATCAGTAATTTGCCGCAATAGAATCATGCCATGGAATCGAGGCCTTTGTTATGATTACTTATATGACATCAATACAAGCCAGTATATGTAAATGTGGTAGAGGATTACACAGATTATTTTTACTTAGTTCTCGGGACTGATAAATTATTAAAAGTAAAGTACAATACTGCCCAATTTACAGTGAAGCATTATAATGGAGAGGATGGAATGTTAAAATGATGGTTTCTCTGCTCATATATTGAATATGTTGAGAGGCAAATCTGGTGCCTGCACAATACACGTTTGAAGCAAAAAACCCGTATTCCAATTTTTATGCTTTTTCTCTGTGTCCCGTGGTCTCATTCAATGAGTGTATATAAATGTTGCCAAGATGGCACTTGCGTTAAGCACCACACGCATGCAATTCTGAGCTCCAGGTAGAAACAGAGTACACCTTAACCTGGGTTAGAATGGTTTAACATTTATGAGTGCTCTCGCTTTTGACTTAACTATAGAGGCGTATAGGGGATTAGTGTATAGTCATGTTTTTCTTCACACACCATGGTGCCTGGTTTAAGAACCATATGTACTTTTGTCATGGCGCATGCACCAGTGTTGTATTTATACCGTTTGGAGTTTTGGAGAGGCTTATTACTCTTGAGCTGTACATATGCCATTTTAGCTATGAAGGTCTCCCAGATTCTTAGAGCTTTACATGGCAATCGTATCACACGTCATTCACCCAGGTATTCCAATCTATATTCAACTTTGTTGCATATATAATACCGCTTCTCAGTCACATTGGCCATCTCGGATGACTCATGTGTTGGATGTTACGTACACATGATATATTTGTTTATTCCGTTGTTTCCTTTGTCACATTATGGTTCATTTTTTACAGTTTTAGACAGCATTTGCTAATGAGCTAGGGAATGATACATACATGATATGTAGTGTACACTGTCTTATTTTTCTTATGTTGGACAATGAGTTAGCACGTTACATTAGATACAAAGAGTAACATATTGTCACGTTCAAACATCTAGTGCATGACATATTATGGCTGATAAGGAATCTTAAATCTTGAATCTTATATTTATTATATTCATAGAACTTATTCAAGGACCATAAAATTGGGCCCAGGTGATCACTGATACAGAAGCAAGATTGATCCAGAAAATCCCAAACAGGAATGAGTTATGCCAGAGGTGTGTCCTGGCCCCTTTGCTTTTCACCATTTTACTGCTGACCTACCAGCAGTATTAGCCTCATCAAAGGTTCTCAGCCCAAAAACGGGTGGTACCAATATAGCATCCCTCTTATAATCAGATGACTTGGTCATAATGGATATGATGGAAATAGGCCTACAAAATAAAATGAATTCATTCTGGGAGTACTGTAACGAGAAAAAGGTAGTGATAAATATGGACAAGACCAAGCTTTTAGAATTTGGGAAAAACATCTGTGATATTTAAATGGTCCTTGGGGCCCAAAAAGTTAGAAACACTGAATAAATATAGACATTTAGGAGTATGGATCTAGAACAGTTTAATGTTGAGAAGTTATATCGAATCACTTGAAGGGAGAGCCTTGGCATAGATAACTGGGCATAAAAAATGTGATAAATGTTATGGAGATATGTTCCTAAGACCTGTATTGGCTGCCTATGGGGCCATGATCTGCTCGCAATTCCAGTATGGAGTTGAATTGTTAAGATTAAGTAGGACATTGAACTGGGAATATGAAGAGGGAAAATGTCTGAAAAGCCTGCTGTCACTACTGAGGTCAGCAATGAACAAGGCAATCAGAATGTAAATAGGAATAACATCCTGGAGTTATTCAGCATTTGCAGAAACAGTAAGATTCTGCCTGCGCGTAGAGACAGAAGAAGGACAAAAGGTCTCATCGCTATGCAAAAATGAGACCTTGTACAGTGAGCTGAAGTGAGTCAAATGTGCCACAGAATATCTGGTTGAAATATGTAGGATGCTGGGTTTAAACATGAAAAGCGAAAATCTCCAGATAGAGACCACAAAGGGTGAACTTCTGATAGAAAAAAAATTAAGCCAGAGAACAGGATAGGCAGTATTTACAGGAGAAACCCTTTAATCAATTTATGCTAAGTTCCTGGCACAATGAAGAGTGGTTTCCCTATGTTTACGCACTACCTAATCCCACACTTAGACCCTAAGACTAAGAGCTGGTCTAAATCCTTGTCACAGGACCAGTAAGTTAAATATAGTAATGATGGATGAGCACGGAAAATACACTTCTGGGTTAAAGGTAATGTGCGACAACATGCACATTCTTATAGATTGTACAAAGTTTCAGACACATCGGAAGGTCATTTTAAAACAACTTTTTCCTAAATATGGTATCCATAAACGGAAGCAAGCAGCAGCCCTATTAACTGAAATGTGTTATTTAGATGTGATGAGTCTTAAGAAGATTTGTGGTGGCCATTAAAAGCATTTTATCTGATTTTTAATTGGATTTAAAAAAAATATATTTTAAGAAACGTATACATATAGCTTGTGCAATGTGATTTTATTTGTATTTATATGTATTCAGATAATTAATATTAGAATGGTTTTATGGTGTTTGAAGACTAAGGTCAAAATAAACACTTTAGGATGTATAGATTGTAGCACAATTTAGCAAGGCAAGAGTGGACTGTTCTGATAAATAATTAAGTCATTACATTTAACATACATGAGGATATGTCCGGCACAAAACTGAAGTTTTCAAAAGTAATCTGTTTCAAAAGATTGGAGTACAGATCTGTAAATATTTAGCATTGTCCATGTATTTTAATTGCTACAATTCTTGGCGCCTTCAAGGATAGATTGAATATCTAATATTTCCATCCAAATTGATATTATGCTTAGCTTATGCTTTTAAATGTGTACACATTTGATGATGAAATTATAAACAAGTTTTATGTAAATGTTTTGTAGCCCTGAAGTAGTCCCAAGTGAGACGAAATTCGTTTACTAAAACTACAATCAATGCATATCAGTGGGAAGATATCTAATAAAGAGTTGAACAGAATTTGAAGTCTGACAATTGTGTGATTATATTGACAAATGGACAGTTCTTTCTCTTTATGAAGTATTGAATATTCAAATCTTGGACCAGATTTGGAGTGCTGAGTGACATTACAATAACGTTGGAACAAAGTTTTTGTTTGGAAGAGGGTCGGTGGTAGTGGATCTTTTACACTCCTGCACCCATATGTTTTACTTATCTTTTGCAAACTAATGTGACATATTGCAAAATAGATGTGGTAAATGTTGCCCCGGCCCTCTCTTTGAAGCATTTTGTCATGTACAAAATTCGTTTGTAATCACAAACCCTGAAACTTACAAACATGCAGGCTTTGCAACTTCAAAATGACTTTTCTGTACATAGAAAATCCCTTTTACAAGTCAGAACTTGTAAAAGGACATCTGCAACATTTTCTGTAAGGCAAATAGAAGGGGGCATGAAAGGGTGCCCCTCTCCCTGATATTTCCCATTCAGAAAGTAGTTGATCAGTGGTTTACAACCACAATTTTCTTCTCAAAATGATGATGCATAACCAAACCCTGAGCTGGCGGTGTAGCTGATTCGCCTAATATGCATGCTTCCCCTTTGGGAATTTTAATGGGCAGCAGGCAGTTCTCCAAGGTATTCCCTTCCTGCTCCCCCTGACATTTTTCAAAACAGAAAACATTGGCGCTCATTACAACCCTGGCGGTCCGAGACCGCCAGGGCTGTTTTGGCTGAAGCGCGGCCAACAGGCTGGGGGTCGCACCGCCGGGGCCGGCGGTTTCCCGCCACATTTGCCCCGACAGTAATAATCCGCCAGGGCAGCGCAGGGATTACGAGTCCCCCTACCGCCAGCCTTTTCCTGGCGGTTTGAACTGCCAGGAAAAGGCTGGCGGTACGGGGAGTCGCGGGGCCCCCTGACAGGGCCCGTGCAGCTTTTCACTGTCTGCATAGCAGACAGTGAAAAGCGCAACGGGTGCAACTGCACCCGTCTCACAGCCGCAACACGGCCGGCTCCATTTGGAGCTGGCTCCCATGTTGCGGCCCAGCAGGGATGTCATAATGGGCACCGTGGGAGTGTGGCCGCATTGGCGGCCGCACGGCGGTTACAACTTGGTGGGCGGCAACTGTGTTTTTTAGAGCAGCAGTGGCTCATTTAAGGATGCAAATAACATTTGCCGTTTTGGATGCAGTTACAGCGATGTTAGTGTGTGGTCCCTTGCAGGCCACCATCACTGTGAATGCAGCCAATCACAGGGGGTTGCAAATTGTGACCTACCTAATGAATATTAATTAGGCAAGTCATTCTGCAACCCCTTACAATTCTGTATTTTGTGAATCGACCTGTTAGTACTTATCTCGGTTTATTTCACAAAAAGTCAGTGTGCATTTTACAAAACATTTTTCCAAATGAAATATTAGAACTTCAGGCCCAAAGAGCCATATGTACTAAGCCATTTAGCACTTGCAAACCCTACAATTCACTAAATCAGAGGGTTTGCGACTGCTAAATGTTTTTTAACTATGTACTAAACCCATTTGGCAATTCATTAAATTATTACTGAATTGTAAAATGGGTTTAGAAAAGCATAATGAATCACACTTTTAAAGGGATGTGTTTAGGGCATCCTTGTCTAATTATGATTGGCAGTGGAATGTATCAATGGTTAGCAACTGCAATTTTTGGTCACGAACCACTGAAATCTTTCTGACTCCTCAAAAGAGGTGGTACCCTATCCACAAACATGAAGTGGCCTCTTGGGACCTCTTCTCCTTTTGAATGTTGAAAAACGTTGGTTTGGGAGTATGGACGTAGGCAGTGGTCTAGGGGACAAACTTTTAAACAAAAATTACATTTTCTTTAGACCGATTTTTTAAAAAGTATAATTTATTTAAAAGCAATCACAGGCACAGTGATCAACTGATCCCAGCAGGAAACCAAGCATGTGATTGCTTCCAATCAGAGCAATCTGTGACCTACCTTATTAATATTCGGGGTTCCTGAGTCACTGGATATTACAAGATCTTTGCTAGACTATTTAGACAGAACAAAGGAGTTTTGTTCCTCAAATGCCTTAATTGTGGCCCATGGGGCAGCAAATAAACATAAGATGGTTGCTGCTGCATCATTTAGTAGATAGGTAAAACAGGCACTCACTCAGACAAATTTATATGTAGGGCAGTCACTTGGTCCACTCTTAATACATTCGTAGCACATTATAGGTTGTGGGTGAATAAGTATGACGCCTTAAAATATGCTACGTGGGTATTGAAAACTGCAATTAAGTAATTGTGGTGATTACTGGAATTGGGCCAGATGTTTTTGACAAATAAAATATTTAGGAAAGTTTTTCAGTGTAGAGACAGCTTGTTTATATTCTCATTCATTTGGACTGGGACGCGGAGTGACGATGAGAAGGTAATGAACCTATTACTTACCAGTAATTTTCATTACTCTGAAATCAGGACCTCCGAGTCCCAGGCCAAGTCCCTGACCTACCCTCCCAGCATGGCACTGATAAAACTGACTTGGTAAAGCAGGATGAATTGGAGGACAGGCAAGAGTTTTATGGGAGCAGAAATAACAAGCATTTACAATGCAACGGGTCTCGCGTTTGCTCATGTTAGAGCTGATCGTGTTGTAAACTCCTAACCCGACTTTTCACCTATCGGGCAAAATTACATTTATGTACACAGCCCGAAAAAGTGAAATTAACTATGTAAATCGCTCGACTTCTGCCAAGCGAGATCGCACTCGTAAATTAGAGAAAAAGAAGTCCATGAGCCCGATGGAATACAGCGAGCTTCGCATGTTTTCTGTACTTGGTCGCTGCGCTCAGGGAGGGCTGGCCACCGGAAAAGGCATGAAGTATGCTTGCCTTCGACTAATGAAAGCAAGCAGATTTTATTAGGCAAGCCCACGAACCAATGAAAAACACTGATGTGAAGTTGACAGGGCTCCGAGCCCTTTTCTAAATACAAAAGCGTCTCGCTGCGATACGCATGCACGAGCGCATGCAACGCAGGCTCGACCCTAAAAAACAGACTACCTAGGGCTAAGCATCATTCATGAATGTGGAGCTACAGAGTTTGAGTAATGAAGATTACCAGTAAGTAATAGATTCATTATCTCCTAGAAGATCAAATTTCACAAAACGCAGAAAGAGAGCCTTTGCAGCTGCGATGGAAATATGGCATGTTCCATTCCTCCCTAAATAGCATGAAAGGCCTCAAGATGCATTCGATGTAATTCACTCATTCTCTTGCACAGAATTTAAGGCTTGTAAAAATGTTTTCTTTAGCTGCACCATTGATGTGCTCTTTGAAGACACATGTTTTAGCTCCTTCTTCAGCAGAAGAGTTGGGTAAAACTTCTCTTGGAGCAAAATGGCTAGCGAAACAGGTAGAAAAAGCTTGTCCCTTAGCTGGCCTTGTAGATCCTTAAACTGGGAAATTGTAGATTTATGTTTTCCAAGGCTGGCCATTAAAGTAGGACTCACATGCTTGAAGATACTGGAACAAAATTTCCATGTCAATAAGTTTCACCTGGTGTTATACCCCACCGATTGTTGTAATTTTTTTTGTTTTAATCCGTTTTATTGCATTTTGAATTATATTGCTTTCCAGTGCTTATGTCTCAACAAAATGAAGAAGTACGTATAATGTTCTTTAAAGAACATTGACATACCACAATTCTCATTATGAACAGCGAGAATGTAGCATCTGCAGCATGGTGTTACATGTTGTTAGGAACAGAGTAAATCAGACTCAAAGACAATAACGGAGATCGTGGTATAAAGAAAGGATCTGTCCCAGAGCAAGCAGATTTGCATGTGGATTGTCTCAACAAGGAGCTGAGGCCATTCATGTTAACAGGGACATTAAACAGTGCAGAAAGAAAAACACAACAATGTCAACTAAACTGTGAAAAGTAAACAAAAGAAGGGAACCCATGACTGAATTAGTAGGCAGGCAGACCACTAGTTCTCTGCTCCATTTCTTCCAGGTAAACTTAGTAATGACTAATCTGTGACAACCGTATGAGGGATGTCAGGAGTATCGCCAGCGTTTAGGTGAATCCTGGTGTGTGTGCAGAGGGTAGATGTAGTGGGGTGGTATGTTGCTCCCGGTGGTGTGCGTGTCAGGGGCGATTCTGCCGCCCTCTATGTGTATACCATTGACAATGTGCCTAGGTGTTCAGAAGTGTCAGGTATGGCTGTGTGTAGGCCTGCCATTATTGTGTCCCAACTAGCAGCTATTGGGTGTTTGCAGAGCCCGAGGTTGTCTTCTCGATGAGGGGCTACACTTTCCGCCTGCACCCAGACTATCATGGACTGCAGCCAGGCTTCTTAATGTGGCAGATCAGATGCCTGCCACTTGCGGGTAATGAGCCTCTTAGCCAACAGAAGTCCCTGGTCAAGGAATTGAGACGTGACCCTGTGTTTTTTTTACCTATGGAAAAGTCCCAGCACGCAGTCTCCCAAAGTGAGTAGGATGGTCCTTCCTACACAGAGAGATAGCCAATAATGGTGTAAGTGTGGGCATGTGCACAGCATATGTAGCAGATCTCCATCTACCAAATGTCAGTGAGTACAATCGGCGTCTGTGCCGTTGCAGTATCTATTAATTTTAGCAGGCATGAGCAAAGCTCTCTGGGCGATGTAGTATTGCATCAGCTGAAATCAGGCTTTGCGTGGTACACGGACCATGCTTTTCATCAAGGAAGATCATTCCTTGTCTGTGTGTAGTTGCCCACGATCGGTCTCCCACCAGCCTAAGAAAGACATGAGTTGGGTGAGGTATGTCGATGCAGTAAGTCTGCTAACAAGCGCACCAACTGTCTACCCCTGCCAAACACTGATACATATTGCAAGGTAAGGTGTATGGGAAGCTCCTGTGTCAGTCCCCCCCCTCCACGCCTGCCCCAGTGCTCCCATGAGAGCACATTAGAGAAGGAAACCCCCAGGAGGTAGACCAGAGTCTTCCACTGGTGCTTCATATAGAAGGTGATTCACATTGTCGTAGAGATCCCCCAATGTGTGTCTACCTGCAGCATGCTATGCCACCAATCCCTCCACCGTGGTGGTCTGGTGGCCCTGTGGTTTTCCCAAAAAATGCGATGGCTGAAGCATAAGGGGTTGTAACCCTAGTGAGATATAGGCATTTGCAGAAACAATGACAGGCCATGGGCAGAAGCAGAGGTTGGGGCATGCGTGGTCTGGTACAGGGGTAGAACAGTTGTAAAATGCTGGAGAGATTTCAGCCAGGTGGTGGGAGGCTAGCCATCGTGACACCCATTGCAACTGGGCTGCCAGGCAGTAGTGTTCCAGGTTGGGACCTGCCAGTCCACCTTGGTCAGTCAACCTGTAGAGCTTAGAAATGGACATTCTGCACTGGGATTTATTACAGATAAATTCCTGAATGATGCGCTCAAGGGAGCAGAAAAAAGAGGCATGAGTGTGCAGTAGGAGGTTGAGAAAACAATATAGAAGGTAAGGAAAGATGAACATTTTAAGGAGCGCTACCGTCCTGCCACCGATAGAGGTAAAGCTTCCAGAGCGTCACCTGTGTTCTGAGTGATGTGGTAGCGCATCTGGTTGCCGTCAAATAGGTCAGAGGCTGAAAGTTAAACCTGGATACCCAAATATCTGAACGCATCAGGTTGCCAGGCTTTACAGCGGTATTGTTGGCAAAGGTCATGCCAGGGTCAGGCGTGGTGGAGACTAGCAGGAAAAGACACAACTTGGACCAGTTAACCCATAAGGCAGAATGGGATGTATAAGTATCAAGGATGTTGGCTATCCCAGTATGAAGCTGGGTAACATATTTGAGATAGATGAGTAGATCATCAGCATAGAGGCCCTGAACACATAGGAAAGTCACTAGTGGCTTCATGGCCAGGGCAAAAAGGAGAGGAGACGGGGACAACCCTGCCTTGTGCTCTTCCCTATAGCAATGGGGCCAGATATGAGGGGGCTTAACTTGACTCTGGCCGATAGTAACGTATATAGCTGTCACACCATTTTGAAGACACAAGGCCCTTGTCCAAACCGCGAAAGGATCTTGAACAGAAAAGGCCTTTTTAATGAATCAAACGCCTTCTCCAGGCCTAACACTAAACAGCCCGGCTCAGGCCAAATGGACAGGTCGTTTTTTAAGGATTCAGAAGAAGCACAGTAAATTGAGTGACTTAGTTCGGGTTGGCACAAACCTTTTCTGGTCCGAGTGTACTAGGGCTGGAAGCAGAGGCGCTAGGCAATCTGCTATGATTTTCGCCAATATCTTATAGTTAGAATTTAGCAGCACCAGTGGTTGTGGCTAGGCAATGATATCAAGAAGGCAAACAAAGAGTAACAGGGAGCCATGCAGACGTGAGGGCCTCTTCATAGAGTGCTTGCAGACAAGGTATCAGTATCGGTGCATGACTTTGTAAAATTCCACTGGTAACCCTGTCTGGTGTCGGGGATTTCCCAGTGGCAAGGGCTTGGATGGCCCACTGGATCTCAGACAAAGTGATGGGCTCATCCAGTTCTGTCTGTCTGTTCAGGTGTAATCCGAGAGAGGGGTATCTTGAAGAGGAAGGAGGTGGCCGTCGTGACCGAGTGGCACTGCAATGTCATACTTGTTCATCATGTATCTCTTGTGTGTAAAGTAGGGGGCCTGTGGCTGACTGCAGCGTCACAATGGGGCAATGAGGGTGGTTTTGCCATATCAGCCAGGTAAGTAGGGACCCTGCCCTGTCTGCTGTGGCGTGTGTTTTAGCAGAGTGGGCTGGGTAATTCAGGCAGCGAAATCCTTCAAGGAGTGCGGAATGTTCTCTTTGGGCCTCAATCAGCAATGGTCAGCTATTTGGGTCATGTGTCACCCTACTTTTGAGGTGTGGCAGCCGACGTTCCATATGCAATACCTCCTTGTCTAATTGCCGACGCACATTCCAGGTCTGCCCCAGGCAGTTTACACGAAGGGTCACCTTAAAGGCATCCCATTCCATGGAGTGTATTGACTGAGCCACTGTTGAGATCAAAGTAGTCACTAATCATTTGGCCAATGGTCTGGGAAACACTGGGTCTTCAAGTGCCGTAGGCTGTGGGCACCATGTAGGGACAGGGGATAATTGTGAATTATCTGAGAGGGTGCAACCTAGGTAGTCACTGTGTGTTATGGTCAGGGTAAGGTCTGCAGTGCTCACGAGTCTATTGGTCTACACATGTAGCCCTTGTGGGCCAAGTAGAAGGAGTACACTTTGGAGGAAGTGTTACGGAAGCGCCACACATCTGGTAGGTTCCAGTTCCGCAACCAGTCCCAAAGGGAGTGTGCACTGGAGGATGCAGAGGTGTAGGGCAGCGGAGAGAACGAACGGTCAAGAGCGCTATCCAAAACACTATTGAAGTCTCCTCCCAGCAGCCAAGGAAGTCCACTCCTCAGAGAGCCTGCGTAAGTAGGGGACTTGATCAGTGTTGGGGCATAGAAAATTCTGATAAGTGTGCGCCTACCGTCCGTCCAATTGTCCTTTAACAAATACATAGTGCCCCTCAGGATCAGTCACCTCCTCCTCTACTACAAAGGGAACCCCAGGACGGATCCAGATCAAGACTGCCTAGGAATTGGAGGAGTAGTCTGTAAAGTAGGCCTGTCCATGCCAGCGTCGCTGGGGCCTTGTCATCTCAGGAAGCATCAAGATTCTTGTATTAGGGTGATATGTGTGGACCAGTGAAGGAGGTAAAAGTAGATGGCATACCGCCGGGGAAGGGTGTGGATCCCACACACATTTCAGGTTAATACCTTAATGCTGGTCATGGGTTGTGTCACTTGTCGCGTAGGCTCTTACTATTCTAATGAGACTACTGGATTTGAGCGGCAGAATCGCCTCCGGTGTGGGAGACTGAGTCTAACCCATTACAGGTGACACCTGTCGCCCCAATCCGGGTTTTGCTGCAGCTAACAAGCAGTGCCTCATCTCTACCCAAGAGCAGGGATGATTGGGCAGCCGAGCGCATGACTCAATTGACTCCTCAGGGAAATTGTGGTCACTCAGAACACATCCGTTTCTCTCAGTTACATTACTCTCACATATACAAAGACAGGCAGAGGCAGTATGTGTTTCAATAAGGCTTTTAATGAAGCAACTGCTCCTTAGATAATAAAGCATGTACTGCAAAAAAATAGGATGACAAGCCACAACAGGATTAAAATTGTGACAAGGAAAGTAAAGCATAGAAATAACGCTACCATGTTGTCACTAGAGTCAATAGATTAATTTCTACCTAGGCTATATTAGAGCACAGCATGTTAAGCTCGAGTTCTGCCCTTCAGGGTCCCCTGGAAGGACATCATCCCTCATTTCTGAGCAAAAGGATGAAGTCTGCATAAGCAGTTGTAGCGAAGCATTCAGCAATCAGCATACAGTCATGGTCATCTGGCTGGAATCTCCCTCTAACGTGTATGGGACAGAGAAGTGTTTTTATGATAAAACAGCTGATATTCTAAGAAAGTGTCCCCACGTAAGAATGTGTATGTTTCTATGAACACCAGAGACAGAGCTTTACCATGTTTACCAGCAACCTATCTTACTGCAGCCTTGAGAGAAGCACAGAGTGCTTGTTTAAGAACACAGTGCTGGCCTAGGCAAAGCACATCTAGATAGAGAGAAATAAAACAAGACCACAAATGTGGCTATTGTTAAAATAATAAATGAAGTTGAATATAATATATCTAGATGAAAGTGCACAGCTGCATGTCTGGTTTTACTAAAATAACATGCATGGAGCTATAACTAAAACGGCTACACAATAGGCTAAAGCCTGTCTACCTATCACCTCCCGTGTTGGATCAGTGGGGATGTCTGCCCAGCATCCACAGCTTGTGCAGATGATGTAGACCTGTAACAGTCGCTAACACTGTGGTACGAGTGCCAATGTAGAGTAGCAGTAGTCTGTTACGATGTGTGTGCTAAGGAGACATCCTGGATGTAAAAGGACGATGCACAGTGAATGATCAGCATTAGAGGACAGATTCTTGTATTCCAGCAGCACAAGAGGGGAGCTCAGTTGGGAAGTGACAGGTGGACATGTGTTAGATGATAATGTCTGCTGTTTGAGGGGTTATGTCCGGTTGAGGCACCGAGTCCTGCTAGGAGGGCCAGGTGGCAGTGGAACTCTCATCACTGGATGAGGAAGAATCATCCACATCTGGGCTGAAGCAATGGATAGTATTTGTGAAGACAGTGGCTTGTTCCAACACTCATCTACGCAATGCATCACTTGCTCCAGATCTGGGGCTGCCCTGGGAGCCTTCTGGGGCCACGGCTGAGTCTCTCGCAGCTGTCGCTGGCCCCATGGGGTGCTTCGAATTGCTAGTCTGGAGGCTAGCTGCCTCCAACCAGTTCCATGCGTCTTCCAAGGAGGCAAAAAAGTGTGTGGACCTTCTGCCACAACATGCAGTCATGCTGGAAAGAGGAGCAAATAGCGTATATCTAATTCATGTAGACAGCCCTTTACTGCAAGGAAGGAGTTCCATTGTCATTGGACTGTGACAGCATAGTCCTGAAAGAACATGACTCTATCAGTGTCCACCTTCACATCAGCAAGTTGGCGTGTTTCTCGCAACACAGAGTCTCTGTCACAGTAGTGCATATAATGGATTAACAACGGGCGAGGGTTCAAGCTAGGAGGGGGTCTGCGCGTCAGGACCTGATGAGCTCTGTCAACAGAGATTTGTGAAAGAGCAGCTGAGGGGAGGAGTTCTTGCAGCCAAGATTCAACATAATGCAATGGGTCCCAGGACTCAGTGGGCTCTAGGAGGCCCACTACTCGAATATTATTTCTCCAGGATCTCCCCTCTGCATCTTCAGCCTGCCTTACTAGTATCTGAAAGCGCTCTGTCAGGGCTTGTATGGAAGACCATGCACTGAGTCTTTGGTTGAAGTGTCACAAGGGTTTGTTCTGTTACCTCCACCTTGTCAGTTAACTTTCGATGATCTGCATGTAGCAAGGTGAGATCCATCACTACTGTGCTGATCTTTGCCTCCATAGAGGTTCTGGATAATTCAATCGCCGCAAGCATGGCATCCAGTCTGTCTTCGAGTGAGGAGGGGCAGTTGACGCAGCCCTCTGGGCCTGCTGTTGCCATCATCATCAAGGGTGACGCCCGGGGATGTGAGGGTGTGCGCTGGTCAGCTGAGCGCAGATGACTCATTTCAGTGCCACTAGGATTGTAGTTCTCCTGGACAATTACTTCATGTGATGAGTGTTAGGGTTCGCTTGTCAATGTCTCAGGGCAGCAAGGACACCATAGCATGAGCAACTCAGGTCTGCATGTTGGCAGGTAGATGCTCAGGAATGTGGGTGTCAGGCGTGATCAGTCCCTAGAGGTCAGGAGGCTCAAATGAGGGTGCTAGGAGGCTTGGGTTAGTTCAGGGCCATCAGAGAACAGCAACTCTGTTCCCAGCCCAGCGAGGGTCATCAGTCGTACAGGTGTCACTGGATTAGGTCCAGGGTGGTCCCTAGCGGGCATTTCCAATGGATCCAGAGGGGGCCGCCAGGGGCCACAAGCATGAGCTATCACTACTGAGAGTTCTAACTGGGTGCGGCCTCGCTTTGTCTCAGCCGACCTGCATCAGGCCCCATAACTGAAGTAGCAGCAGTCAGACAGATGTAGCTAGTGCATTGTGATCAGTGAATGGATGGCTATTAAAAGGGACCGGGCAATCCATCCAGTACCATCTGCGGATGGCTTGTGCTTAATTAGATCCCCTGAGGCCTCCACATTCCAAGGGTATTCATCTAGTAGCACAGTCACCCACGCACAACGGGGGGTTCCCCTTTGCAGCAGAGGCCACATGTAAGTGTCCACAACAAGGCCTAAGCCAACCTTCATGCCCCACAGGTGCCGTCCCCAGTCAGGCGGAAGAGTAATGTCACTGTAGATATCACACCCAGCTGTTCCTTGGCCCCTGCCCACCCGAGGACGGCAATAAGTGACAGGTGCCTCCTTGGGCTACACATATGTGGTCAAAATCTTAAAAGTTCTCCCAGTCCTCCGAGTGAAGATCGCACATCATAGGCAGCGCTGAGTGTGGGTCTGACCCCTGAACCACCATGCAACTCCGCACTGCTAGTGTCGCCCCTCCAGTCCGCCCTTGTCCCACTGCTCATCCGAGCTGTGATCCATGCTCAGCAGTTCCCAATCAGCTCATCAGTCCGTGTGGTCGCCGGAGGCCTACTCCGCTGGCACCGCCGTGCCCCCACAGGTCAGTAACGGTGGCAGCTGGGGCTTCCTGTCTTCACTGACACAGGCTGTCGTTTTTTCTAGCTGTGTGAGGGACCTGCCCTGCCGCCGCTTTGTGGTGAGGGACAGGTCCCCACCATTAGCTTGGTGTTGCCACCATGCAGGTGCGGGCCGGGCCCAAGGTCATAGGGAGTCCCTGGACCCCTCAGTGTGGCAGCCCACAGATCCAGTTGTCGGGGAGACAGCCGTGGGTGCTGGATGCCAGACAGAGCCCAGGATTTTGGCGGATAACGGGGCGATGGTGCAGAGCCTCTTTAGAGTGCATCTGCCATCTTGTCCATGCTAGCCATACCCTCCCCCCCCCCACCGACTGTTGTCATGGTGGTTGTGTTTAGGAAAGATAGGTTGATATAATACACATCCAGGCAGTGCGAAATAAAGTAATGACCCTCCTGAAAGTTGGCCAAATATAACATTTGTCTGGCTCTACCATCAAAATGCTTCTAGAGCTCAGACGTATACTTACGACATGAAGCGAAGTTCAAAAACCCTTTTATAAACAACATCTAAGTGACCAGTGATCCTTTGAGACCACCCGAGATTCTGGATTAGATGCTATTCTTCACAGTAGTTTAACCAACAAGTAAACATGTTGTAAGCCCGGAGTTCTGTCATATTAGTGTGACCAAATGTCTTCACCAGTCCTGTGTAAGAAAAGTCCCTTTCCAGTGCATTTGTCAAGATATTCTTGCGTACGCCATCCCTAAAAATTGGAATTGGAGGGCAACCAGGACAGGATTTGCATCTCTCATTTCTGGTATTGTGAACGTGTGGGAATAGCAGATATGCTATTTAAGTATTGGGGAAGAAAACAGTTCAAGATGATGTGTAACACTACGATTGGAAGTCTGTCAGCAGCTGGCCAAAGAGGTGCCAGACTGCTGTGTGCAGGGATTCCATTCCAGATCCTAGATGCTTGGATGGAGACGGTGTGTTCCTGGTTCTCTCTTTTTGAATGTACTGATGTCGGGTTGGCGATGTCACAGCTTTATTGTTAAGTTGGCCACCTGAGGGGTCTAGTTTTTAATCTTCATGTGTTTGGAAGTTTTTGTGCCAACTACTGCTGCTTTATTGGTGACAGAGCAGGTTTTGAAGATGATGCAAGCTTGGAGGAGCACTCTTGGACTTTTGAGAAATGGTCAGTTTTATCAAAAGTTGCCCATTTTACAGCACATTTGATTCTCGGTTACAAGTCCATCCGTACATAACAATATTCATTATACAGAGCTTCCCTCTGTCATACAAGGGGTGTGAGTTTGATGCTTACAGAATATTCACACTAAGCCATCTGTGACTTGACTTCACACCTGAATCCGGTCCTGTACCCACTGGACAATTCGAATGCCCCATTGGAAACGAGTACACCTCATGTACCAAACATATCTTGTTTATTTTTTGGTTTGGTGCCTAGTCCAGAACTGCTTGGGCTAGGCGCTGCTTTTTTTAAGTCTCATAGACAACACATTTATAAAACACACATGTTTGAGAACCAGGTAAGAAGGAATCTTAAAAATAGAATTAGGCAGAGCTCTTCGAATAGCATGTCTGCTTAGTATGGAATGGGGTTTGGACTACTGCCAGGTCCAGCCTTGCTTCTGGCATTGAAATGTAATGTACAGTAAGGCATTCCTCACCCACCCAAGGCTCCCATCACAGACTTCACAGTCTTCAGAATATCATGTTCCCTGTCTGCAGCATCAAAGTCAGTGAAACAGACACATCCTTCCTTCCTAGAACCACCTCATGCCAGTGCACAAGGCACAGGAACATGAAACAGGCCCCTCTCTCCCTGCTCACCTCCACCACAGGCATCGGATTAAATAATAACTTTACTGCACGGCTGAGGTGCTTGCATATGAAACCAAACTCTTCAAGCCTGTGCATGAGGTCAGGGGAAGGTAGAAATTCCTGTCGCAGCATTTTGGTCCATCAATCACCCTGCAGCCGCTGGGGCCTCACAGTAGAAAGCAATGCACTGTAAACAAAGTGCTGATATCACACACTCCCCCTACCTGGAATGCAAGTGCAGTTAAGAAAAAAGTGAGTGAACTGGTAAATGAAACATGCTTAGCATGTTTATAATCTCACTCATAGATTCATCTCCTGCTGCAGGAAGGACATCCAACCGAGACAGTAAAACAGCCCAGTGGGTTCATGATGTTTCTGCATATGTCTGTGTACACGCAGGCTGTGGCCTGTGTGAGTTCTAAGGAAGAGCTCTGAGTTTAACTAATTGAGTTCTGAGTATTATTGAAAATAAAAATCCAGGGTGCAATGTACCAAACTATTTTGCAATCGTAAATGTGATTCACAAAATAGGTGCATTTCCAACCACAAAATAGATTTTTACTACGTACCAATCCTATTATCAATCAATCAATCAATCAGGAATTTGTAAAGTGCACTACTCACCCGTGAGGGTCTCAAGGCGCTGAGGAGGGGGGGGTGTTGCTACTGCTCGAACAGCCAGGTCTTGAGGAGTTTCCTGAAGGTTAGGAGGTCTTTGGTCTGACGCAGGTAGGTGGGAAGAGTGTTCACTACGGCGGACATTCAATGGCGCTAAACCATTAGCGGTACACACCGGCACGCTCAGAATGGACACCCAAATACTAAGCCACACAACATTGGCCAATACCAAAAACACACACATGACACTAATACACACACCCACCCACAGCACTATAAAACACACACCCACATTACCCACAACCCCTTACGAATCAAAACAATTGCCACCAGACTGACACCAAGACCACTGAGCCAACTAGACACACACACCACATACAGGCTCACATCCCTCACACACCCCACATCACACACCCCACCACATTACTCAACACCCTCCCACCAACACACACCACACATGTCCCCACTAAGGCCCCCCCTGTTTCACTGATGAGGAGTTAAGGGTCATGGTCGAGGAAATTGCCAGGGTAGAGCCACAGCTGTTTGGAGCAAAGGTAGAGCAGATATCCGATGCCACGATGATGGAGCAATGGCGGAGAATCGTGAACAGGGTGAACGCCGTGGGACAGCATCCAAGAACAATGGACGACATCAGGAAGAGGTGAAATGAGCTACGGGGGAAGGTACTTCCGTAGCAGCAAGGCACCAGCTCGCCATCCAGAGGACTGGCGGTGGACCCCCACCACCTCCCTCACAGCTTACAGCTTGGGATGAGAAAGTCTTGGCAATCCGGCATCCTGAGGGACTTACTGGAGTAGCCGGAGGACTGGACACTGGTGAGTCAATACTTTCTACTTATCACCCCCATACCTGCATGCCATCTCACCCCCTCACCCTCATCACTCCACTCCACCCCACGCACTGCACCTACACATCTGACTAACCCCAATGCCAAGCCCTGCACGCTATACCAATGCATGGACAGCCCTCCCAGCCCTGCATGAACACCCATACCAAAGTATGCACAGCATAGGTAAACTAACAATCCCACAATACATCACCATGCACAATCAAAAGTTGCAGGGTAACAGCAAAAATAGAGGGGAAGCTAGGGATGTACAATTTGTCACAGGCATGAAGCATATTACATCACTTACATCCCTGCAAGTGCCCCAGCCAATGTCAGCGGAGAGGAGGTGCCATGACTATCCAGTCCCCCAACAGAAGATGCCACCAGTGATGATAGTAACTCTGGACTTCTAGATCTGGATCGACAACCTGGCCCATCAGGGACCACTGGACAGTCGGTCACCCCAGCCCACTTCCAGTCCACCACAAAGCCTCCCCCATTAGTATCCAACAACATAGGACCCACCCAGCATCCCCACACCTCTGTCCCTAGAACACGTCAATCAGCAGTGTGCCCACCTGTACAGGGACCCCAGTCCACACCTCACCTCCAAGATAATCATGGACATGGGGTCAGTGGCAGTGGGCACACCGTTCAGGGGACAGGGGCACAGGGACACTGGGAGGACCTCTGTGCGCCAGGGGGAGGACAGGCCCAGGAAACCAACTCTCCAGAAGGCACTCACCAGGATCCTGGGAGCCTACCAATAATCCCAGGACACGATAGGCAAAATCCTTGACAACATGCAGGAGAACAAGCGGCTGCAGGAGGAACACCATCAGGAGATCAGTGAGGACTTGCAGGCCCTCAACACCACCATGATCTCCATAGCAGGGGTGCTGGAAGACATGGCCAGCTTCATGAGGCAATCAACAGCACAGCAGCGGGCATATACCACTAGCCAATCTTTTGACCAGCCCTCCACTTGCGCTGCAGCTAGTGGGCAGAAGGCCCCGCCATAGGACCCACAGGCCACCACCACTCCTCACCCTGTAGAAGGTGAACCACCCCGTAAACGTTGTCTGTGACCCAGAGAGAAGGCAGAGACACTTGCCAAGACCAAGGCCACTGCCAGGAAATGAGACTCTCCTGATTTTCCCCCTTGTGTCCCACCCTGTCACCTTGTCCACTTTGAACTACCTTTGCTCCCCTTCCTATGGCCCCTTGGACACTGGACCTGTGCTACAAACAGACTGGAACAATACCCTGGACTTTCCTCTACCATCAGCCCATTCCATTGCACTTTTCCCTTAATTTTATAGCACTCCAAAAAACACCCTTGAACACAACTTGACTGTTAGTATTTTATGTGTTGAAAATGTGCATTTAGGGGAACAGTCACATTTAGTGAAAATGATCTGAACACTGTGATAGCATACAATGTAACTGTTATTTTGGTCCACAAGACTTTAATTGATACGAGAAGCTTGTTACAGCAATAAGTTCATGAGGACAAGCAGCCAACGCGTTTCGCCCTATCAACATGGGCTTCTTCAGGGCTGCAAAGTGACATATAACCATAAAAAAGTAAGGTAACATAATAGCATAAGTAAAATAACAAAGACAAAACATATTGACCTACAAGATGTTATTTTACATACATGTAGCAAAGATACAACACATTCTAAGGTTACAAACAAAGTCACAAAGAGAGAGAGTATATATACAAACAATATCTAGATTTGGACCAATATCGAGTCATGTGTAATAGATAGAACTGGCAAGGAAAAAATGGGAAGGAAAAGAGAAAAGAAAAAAGAAGAAACCCGCAAATTATATCGTAAAAGAGCGTACACCAGAACGTAATAAGGTGAAAATATAGGCCAGTGTAGCTGAAGACCCATTACTAGCCACGAAGTGACATGCGGTAACCAGAGTTTGATTCAAGTCACAAAAAAAGGGGATGGGGTAATTTAAATTGAAGAAAACACACATACCAAGAGTAGTATTCCAATTAAGATAATGGTGTTGTTCACAATGTGCATATGAACACAAGTGTAGGACGATTCTAAAAAATTAGAAGAGCAAACTCATGACACTATATACGACAAAAAAGTTATTGATTTCAAAGAATATGAATGAGCTAAAAATGCAATGTATGAGTTAAGTACAATTGATCCAGGAAGAAATATGGAGACTAAAAAGTTTGTACTGTAAATACGTCAAGTAAAGAAACAGCGGTACCATCGGAAATGAATTTAAGAGTATTTAGGTAGCCGCGTTCGTAAATACACAGGCTTTCCCAGCCTTATCTGAAATTTTATAATAGGTTGTTACGCAATGATCCCAGTAATAGTAAAGGCCGGTAGCCAAGGAAACAAATAGTAAGGGAGACGGGCCCGGTCGTGTGCCACCCATCAGCTAATCAACGTCTGAGTATCTAAAGTTGTAAAACAGGGGATGCCAGGTATTTGTAATCTCGACATGGACGGGAAGGAAGTGTAAACAACTTCTGATGTCCTTACAAAATGGTAGTGAAACTGGTACTGAGGACATTAGAACAGATTTAGGAATTAGGTTGAACCTTAAACCACGGTCTAAATTCATACCTACAAATGCCCACAGTAATATTGATCTATTTGCGAATAAGGTATCATCTGACTTATTTAAATTTCTAAGTGCGTTTAATATTAACTGGCGGCAAATAGACAATCTGTCCACTCTAGAACGGAAGGCTCTTATTTGCCTTAAAAAAGATCGATCAATTGTGATTCGCAAGGCAGATAAAGGTGGAAATGTAGTCATTATGAATAAAAGTGACTACTTGCAGGAAATAGACAGACAAGTGGCCGATACTGCTTGTTACAAATGCCTTACTAGCAATCCAACTTTCGAATTGACAGAATATATCAACAATAAATTGTGGGGATGGCATGAACAAGGTCTACTGTCCGACCATGAGTACAAATATCTACTTGTAAAATATCCAAGATATTCTTGTATTTATATCCTTAAGAAAATCCATAAAGAGGGCACCTTTCCTCCTGGTAGACCCATTATATTGGGGATTGATTCCCCAACGGAGAGGCTATCAGAATTCGTGGATCTGTTTTTACAAAAGTTTGTCTGTAATTTACCCTCATTTATACAGATTAGTAAGGATATCCTGAACAAGTTTGAGGACCTTCTGTGGTCAAACGATCTTTTATTTGTCACAATGGACGTTAGTAGTCTTTATACTTGTATCCAAAAATCCTTTGGCCTATTGGCAGTTACTTCCTATCTGAACACTCGTTCCGCTATCCACTATGATCACAACCAGATGCTTTTAGAAATGACTGACATTATTCTGTCTAGAAACTATTTTTTGCCCAACACCAGGTGGTTTCAGCAAATACAAGGGACAGCGATGGGTTCAAAATTTGCCCCATTGTATGCCTGTCTCTTTATGGGCTGGTTTGAAAAAATACACGCAAGGCGCAAACATGCCTCCCCTGGACTGAATTTATCGTATTTTGGGGGAGGTACATTGATGACATTATCCTGATTTGGAATGGATCCATCGAACAACTTATCCTTTATCATGCCTTCCTCAATGACAATCCTTACAATGTAAAACTCAGTCTCCACTATAGTAGGGATAGTATTGACTTTTTGTATATAAGATTTTTCATACATAACAACTCTACACAAAGTGTTCTCTATAGGAAATCCACTTCTTGTAATAGCCTCCTACACGCGACAAGTGCACATCCGTCTTCTGTAATCAACAATATTCCCTTTGGTGAGATGACACGCGTGCGAAGGAATTGCAGTACTGACGAACAAATTAGACTTGTCAAACAGAGATTCATCAACAGAGGCTACAATTACATGACCCTTTGTAAAGCAGAACAACGTATTATGAGCACATCAAGAAAGGATACTTTGACCTTAAAACCTAAATGAAAAAATAAAAAACTCATTGAACGTCTGTCTTTTGTGACCAGATACACGGTCTATAGCCAGGGCATCTATAAAATACTCAAACGCCACTGGTATTTGCTCACTGATTTGCATGGACTTAAAGGGTCCCTCCCTAGGTTACCCCAGATCACTTATCAAAGAGGAAAGACACTGAGGGACCATCTTTGTCCCAGTTATGTTTCTGCATCTAACACATCTACATGGCTTCCTACACAGCCTTTGGGTTTTTACACATGTCGCGAATGCAATGTATGTGCTTTTGGTCTGGACAAAACCAGTACCTTTTGTTACAACAAAACCAGGATTTTTACCATCAAGAGTTTTATTAACCGTAATACCAAATTTGTGATCTATATTTTAGGATATATGTGGGTAGCACCATAAGACCTCTTAAACATCAAATACAGGAGCATATACGTGCTATCAAGAACAATGACATTAGGTACCCATTGTCATCACACATGACACTGGCTCACCCACATGGTGACTTAATTTCGTTTCATGGGATTGACCATATCCCACCAAACCCCAGAGGGGGCAATAGAGAGCTGCAACTACGTAAAAGGGAGGCAGCCTGGATTTGTCGTTTACGAACAGTCGAACTGGGACATAACACAGACCATGAATTTCATTATTATTTATAATGTCTCTATTACACAATACACATACCAACTTTCTTACAATACTTTTCTTTCGATTTTTGAAAGATATATTTTGTTGAGTTTTTTTTTTATATAAGTCTGTTTCCAAAAAATTGTCTCTCCATATTGATTTTATGTACAGCTAGCCTATGTGATTATTGTATGTCGAAATGACTCTTTTCATGTACTTGCCTAGGCCTCAAATTCAAATTAATAATATTCGAAATATTATTTTCCATATTTATCTGGGCCAGTGTCTGTTTATATTTATTTGTCAAATTTATGCAAATAGGTTAACTTAATGACAATTGGAGATTTAATTGCTATTTGCACTGTATATTTTCTTATTGCCGTATATGACATTGTGTAACTATCCTTTCATTGTTCATGGCCGGGTATATGTTCTCTTTCACTTTTCGCGGATCAATTGGATTATATTTTTCTTCTATTTGGGCTTGTCACTGTCTTCTACTGTCTTTCCCCTTCCTTTTTTAAATTATATTTTTTTCGTATGTTTTTTCTTATTTCAATAGGGCCGCCGCGCATGACCATGAGTATACTGACTCTTTGATGATGCCGGCTTTACACGGTCTGTTTTCTCACCCCAATATGGCCGCCGTGTCTGACCATAAATATACCAACTCTTCAAAGACGCCGGCTTTACACAGTCCGTCTTCCTTGTTTACACTTCCTTCCCGTCCATGTCGAGATTACAAATACCTGGCATCCCCTGTTTTACAACTTTAGATACTCGGACGTTGATTAGCTGACGGGCGGCACACGACCGGGCCCGTCTCCCTTTCTATTTGTTTCCTTGGCTACCGGCCTTTACTATTACTGGGATCATTGCGTAACAACTTATTATAAAATTTCAGGTAAGGTTGGGAAAGCCTGTGTATTTACGAACGCGGCTACCTAAATACTCTTAAATTCATTTCCGATGGTACCGCTGTTTCTTTGCTTGATGTATTTACAGTACAAACTTTTTAGTCTCCATCTTTCTTCCCAGATCAATTGCACTTAACTCATACATTGCATTTTTAGCTCATTCATATTCTTTGAAATCAATAACTTTCTCGTTGCATATAGTGTCATGAGTTTTCTCTTCTAATTTTTTAGACTCGCCCTACACTTGTGTTCATATGCACATTGTGAACAACAACATTATTTTAATTGGAATACTACTCTTGGTATGTGTGTTTTCTTCAATTTAAATTACCCCCCCATTTTTTGTGACTTGAATCAAACTCTGGTTACCGCATGTCACTTTGTGGCTGGTAATGGGTCTTCAGCTACACTGGCCTATATTTTCACCTTATTACGTTCTGGTGTACACTCTTTTACGATATCATTTGCGGATTTCTTCTTTTTTCTTTTCTCTTTTCCTTCCCATTTTTTCCTTGCCGGTTCTATTTATTACACATGACTCGATATTGGTCCAAATCTAGATATTGTTTGTATATATACTCTCTCTCTTTGTGACCTTGTTTGTAACCTTAGAATGTGTTGTATCTTTGCTACATGTATGTAAAATAACATCTTGTAGGCCAATATGTTTTGTCTCTGTTATTTTACACATGCTATTATGTTACCTTACTTTCTTTATGGTTATATGTCACTTTGCAGCCCTGAAAAGCCCATGTTGATAGGGCGAAACGCGTTGGCTGCTTGTCCTCATGAACTTATTGCTGTAACAAGCTTCTCGTATCAATTAAAGTCTTGTGGACCAAAATAACAGTTACCTGCTTGAAAATATTGGACTTTCTGTACTTATTGTATCTTATTTGACAAATTGGAGTGGTGCACCCCCTTACTGTGTTTGATTATTGGGGTGTTTTTTCACCCCTCAGGCTCTTTTGTGCAGCAGGGGCCTCGGTGGAGTTGCACATTATATCAGCTCAAATAAGTTATTATTGTATACATTGTGACCTTCTGGATACTAATAGGGATTGGTGCGTTCTCTTCGGGCTTGCTGCATTTTGTTTGTGTAATACTGTGATAGCATACAATTAATGAACTGTAACTGTCTGTAGTAATCACATCAGGACACTGTTGTCATATCACCAACATCTGTACAATTACAAGCCATAGGTGACAGTAAGTTGAGATGCAAAGGAAGTGAATGCCATCATGCTACAGTCACACAGATGAAATCAATAGTCAGAGCAATGATCAGTTCCACTGTCTCACGTGTGTGTCATTGGAAGTATTGACATATAACTGATGTCCTGTTGTCCACATCCTCATCCTCTGTCTCCTCATCCTCACTGTCCTCGGGGTCCACTGCTGCCACAGGGGCATCTCCAGTCTCCTCTTCCTGCAGAAAAGGCACATGTTGTCTGAGGGCCAGGTTGTGCAACATGCAGCATGCCACTAACATCTGGCAGACCTTCCCAGGTGAGTAGCACAGCGATCCACCTGTCAGATGGAGGCACCTGAACCTCACCTTCAGGTGGCCAAAGGTCCTTTCGATTATTCTTCTGGTTCGCCCATGTGCCTCGTTATAACGGTTCTCAGCCCCTGTCCTGGCATTCTTCACAGGGGTCAGGAGCCACGATAGGTCTAGGTAGCCACAGTCACCTGCAAGTATTGAGGGATAAACATTAGCCTTACACAATGCTATGGGGATAACACCTGAAGGCATACACTGACATACAGTGGGTGAGGACTCTGGCTCACCTATTAGCCACACCCTGTGCCTCTATAGTTGGGCCATCACATTTGGGATGCTGCTATTCCTCAGGACAAAGGCGTCATGCACCAAACCAGGATATTTGGCAGTGACGTGGGAGATGTATTGGTCAACCAGGCAAACCATTTGCACATTCATTGAGTGGAAACTCTTTCGATTCCTGAACACTTGTTCATTCTGGCGGAAGGGACAAACGCAATATGTCTACAGTTAATCACCTCGATAATATTGGGGATATGCCCCACTGCATAGAATCCTGCCTTCACAGTTGCCAGATCTTCCCCCTGGGGGAAATCAATGTAGCTGCTCATGTGTTTCACCAAGGCAGACCATACCCTTGCCAGCACTATTGAGAACATTGGCTGTGACATTCCTGCTGCCAAGCCCACTGTCACTTGGAAAGAACCAGTTGCCAGGAAATGGAGCACTGATAGCACTTGTACAACGGGGGGATGACGGATAGCTGATATCAGGTCAGGCTCCAATTGGGCACACAGCTCTGTGATTGTGGCCCTGTCCAGTCTATAGGTGAGTATAATGTGCCTTTCCTACAGTGTAGCCAAGTCCACAAGGGGTCTGTACACGGGAAGTTGTCTCCTCCTATTCATCTGCAGCGGTAGGTATCTAAGGGACACAAGAGTAGGTAGGCTGTCACAATTTGAACAATGGAACCACCGCCTTAGTGTACATACAGCATTAATGTGATGGGACAGTGGGAATGGCAATGTATGTGCAATTCTAAGCAATGATGCAGTTATGGATAATCTGATCATTGTCCACCACCGTGGGCATTGTGGTGGAAGGCGGTCTTGCACCCCGTGCAATTCCTCACTGGCCAATATGGGGCTCTATGGAGTGCAGTGGCCAATGGGGATCAGTGCCGGCAGACGTGACCGCTAAATCCTCACTTGACTCCTGACTTTCCACAGGACAACACCTACACTGTGTGTCCTGCTGTGACCTGTGTCTGGAGCCTACCATGGCCCGTGTGACCGGGGAAAGGCCCCTGCCTTCATGTCGATGGAGTTGGAGCAACTGGTGGATGGGCCCTACCCCAGTATGGACTGCTGTATGGGCCTCCAGACCAACAGGTGAGTACACCTTGGGAACAATGCATGTGGGAAGGATGCATGGAGATGTGTATGCAAGCATCGTGTCATCGGGGGGAATGTCTGTTGGTAGTGTGCATGGTGGGCCCCAGGCGATGCGTGTGCCAATGGAGATGGAAACTGGATTGGTGGGCCATATGTGTGACAGGCTGGATTGTATGTGTAATGGTGTCCTCCCATCTGTATCACCTCAGCAGGTCAGCGCCCATCAAAAGAAGGGATTGTGACGTGCCATCGCTAAGGATGTGCAGTCCCTGAGGGTCGACAGCAGGCAGAGCACCCACTGTCAGAAAAGGTGGGAGGACCTGAGATGCTGGGCATGGAAGACCGTGGAGGCCCAGCTGGGGATGGCCTCCCAACGAGAAAGGGGTGCCCATCAGAACCTGACTCCCCTGATGGCCCGCATACTGGGGGTGGCCTACCTAGATCTGGATGGGAACTTGAGGGTATCACAGCAGCCACAAGGGGGTGAGTCCAGTGGGCGTTACAACAAAAATTGGTAGGTGGCATGGGATCCGGGTGGTGGGTGTGAGTTAGTGGGTGCCCCTTAATGCTAGACCAGACATTGCAGCGCGATCCAGCTCAAGGCTATTGGGTGTATAGCAAATCCAGGTAACCTAGCTAGGTTGCATTCCATGTCAGACAGGGCTTAGTGGGTCCCAGGAGGGGTACAGTTGGCGGTGGTTGGCCCTCAACTTGCTGTGGCATCTAGCCAATTGAATGCCAGTGCAATGCATAGTGCTCAATCCTGATCCCTGTGTGTGACGGTACTGTGTATGCCAACTGTGGTGTTGGTGCTGTAATTGACCCAGTGCTCCCTTTCTCTCCCTACCCCACTTTCTCCTTCTGTCATCCTGTTCATTTGTGCATTTGCATCATCTGGCAGAGGAGCAGGGGCACCGGCGACAGAGGGAGAAGCATCCCACCGGACCCCGGAGTCCACGACGCTGAGGGAACCAGTGGGACGGAGGGGAACACCACGGCGGAGACAGGAAGTGACAACACAGACTCTGAGTCCTCCTCCAATGGGAGCTCTTTGGTGGTGGCAGACACCTGTGTGACCACCCTAGCTGCAGGTACAGCTGCCAGCCCTGTACCAGCACCACGCTCCCAGTAGCCCCTCAGCGAGTTGCCAGAGCCCGCTCACTCAGGAGGGTGGGCATCTCCTTCGCCCAAGGCACCTCAGGCACTGCCCAAGTGAGCCTGCTGCCCCGAGTGAGGCGGCTATTGACCTCCTGAGATCCATCTCTGTTGGGCAGTCAACCATTGTGAATGCAATCCAGGGGCTGGCATCCCAGATGAAGCAATGCAATGCATTCCTGGAGGGCATCCACGGTGGATTAGCGGCCCAACAGAGATTGAATCGGGCTCTGGCCTCCTCTCTGATGGCAGCTATGGTCCCTGTTCCTACCGTCCCCCCTCCAACTACCACTTCCCAGTCCCAGTCCCAGTCATTTGAACCCCAACCCATCCCATGCACACATACAGACGAGCATGCACACAAGATATCAGACAAGAGTGGCACAGTCAAACACAGGCCCCACACTTCAGTCCACAAGCACTCACGCAAACCACGGACAGTTGCACACACAACCACATTCACTGCCTCCACTGTCTCCCCCTCCTCCTCCACCTCCCTCACAGTCACGTCCACACTCACACCTGCTTGCACTGCTTCAACATCCACCACAAGCATCACCACACCAAGCAGCACACACACCTCACTAGGAGACACCTCCACAACATCCATCCATGCGTCCCCTGTGCCCTGTTCCACCCTTTCTGCCCCCCCAAAGGACACAAACGCAGGCACTCAGACACCCAACAGCCATCCACCTTATATCAGCACACTGCCCATGCACCTGCACCCAAGTCCAGCAGGCGTACACCTCCAACAACCACTTCCTCAACCTCCACTCCCATCCCTCCTCCCTCATCCCACCCCACCGTCCCTAAGAAGCTTTTCCTTGCCCAACTTGAACTCTTCCCTCCCCCTCTCCACATCCTGCCCGTAAGAGCAGGGTCCCAACGACCCAGCCCAGCACTTCAGCCAAACAGTTCACAGAGACACTGGAGGCACCTCCTAGTCGTGGAAGCAAGACAGTGAAGGATCCCACTCCACCAGCTAGGAAGGGGAAGAATCCCACTCCACCACCCAGGAAGGGGAAGGATCCCACTCCACCAGCCAGGAGGGGGAAGGATCCCACTCCACCAGCCAGGAAAGGGAAGAAGCCCATACCTCCAGCTGAGACACAGCAGCCCTCGTCTCCAGCAGAGGCTGGTGGAGTACCAACACCACCACCAGTGGTCACGGAGCCATCACCTCCAGCTGAGACAATGCAGCCCTCACCTCCAGCAGAGGGCATATAGGCCACCCTTGAGGGACTGCTGTACAAGGAGCCCCCTCCAGAACCATTGGGCAAGTTCCCCACCTGAGAGATTGTGACCTTGCACTATCCGGCAAAAGGTAATGGGCATTGAGCCCACTCCAGAACCAATGGGCAAATACCCCACCTCAGAGACTGTGACCTTGCACTCCCCAGCAATGTGTAATGGGCATGGAGCCCCCTCCAGAACCAGTGGGCAAGTTCCCCACCTGAGAGACTGTGACCTTGCACTCCCCAGCAATGAGTAATGGGCATGGAGCCCCCTCCAGATCAAGTGGGCAAATACCCCACCTCAGCGACTGTGACCTTGCACTCCCAGCAATGAGTAATGGGCATGGAGCCCCCTCCAGAACCAGTGGGCAAGTTCCCCACCTGGGAGACTGTGACCTTGCACTCCCCAGCAAAGGATAATGGGCATGGAGCCCCTTCCAGAGCCAGTAGACACGTTCTCGACTTCAGCTGAGTTGCCCACCACCGCCCCTCCCCCTGAAGTGCCTTCCCACTTACAAAATGATGCCCCTGCACAGTTCTGTGCGGTTGTTTTCAGGAAACAAGTTGGGCCTTGAACTGTGCACTGTGGCCATGTGGGCCCTTTGTACTTTGGACTGGGCATTGGCCCTTTCTAGACAATTGTACATATCTCTTTGTTATCCAATTGGTTCATATGGTGGGTATTCCCATCCAATACATTCTCAGTACTGCCTTACTGTAGTCCTTGCATTATTATGACGTGTATCCTGTGCCATTGTTTTTCTTCTGCAGCTGGTTGTGTGTATGGTGTGTGTGTGAATGATGTGTGTTGTGTGTGTGTGTGTGTGTGTGTGTCACTCTCCTTTTCCTCTCTCCCTTGTGTGCTAGGCGGCTGTACTCACCGTTGTTGTCTTCGTCGACATTGGTGTTCCAGGTGGAGCATGGCGTAGAAGAGCATTGGGAAGACTTGAAGTTCCGGTTCCATGGCGGCGTTGATTTTCTCTGTGTCTCTGTTGGTGCTTTGGTCTTCTGTGATGTGTTTCCACCAGGCTTTTGATGGCGTTGGTACCGCCCTGGAAACCGTGGTGGATTGCAGTGTCATGATATGGTGGGCGGTACCTTGTCTTCCGCCTGGCTGTTGGTGGCTACCACCGTGGTGTGGTCTATAGGAGTTCTCACAGCCATGGTCTTAATTTGGTGGTAATTACCGCCAGCCTGTTGGCGGTATTACCGGCACTTTAAGAGTCACCGCCAATGTCATAATGACCACCTATAACTGTAAATCATTCAACACACTACTATAGTATTGAGGAAGGATGCGACTTTATAGGTTTAAGAGCAAGTACATGCAGTTTTCAATAAACAGATCAAACACATGTACACATTTTAAATTGCTGCAGTGGGATTTCCACTGCTTTCCTTATTCGCCAAAAGTTTTTAGGTAACTGCCAGGGCCTAATGTAATTGAAATGCTACAATCTGTCCTTAGGATTCGATAAGCTTCTCTATGATGTTTCCACCCAAAGAGATTCAAACAGGTCTTAGCCAAGATCTCCAATGTTTAACTTGAGATGGGCAGACAAATTATACATGCTCTACATCCTCTACATTACAGTTGCAAAATGAAAAATGTTGAGATGTGGGATGACTAGACACTCAGTTGTGGGTGACTATTACTATTCATGAGGTAGGTCGGATTGCGACACACTCTGAATGGGAATTTAACTAACTGACCCATAGATAATTAGGCCAGTTTGCAAAATTCCTTGTTGGTTGTAAAAATACTTATTGCAATTTGGAACCAATTAAATTGCAACTAGTGTTTTGTTCATCAAGCAGCTAAAAAAAAAATTCTCTCCCTTGTTTCTCTCAATTGATCAACCTCATTATCTATCAATCAATTTAACAAACGGCTTGCTTATTAACGCATCTATGTACCTATCTACCCAGGGTCCTAACTCATCTACATATCTTCCCAGAACCAGTCATCAACAAAGTTACTTACTTACCTACAGACTGATCTTTCTATCTAGCTATCCATCTTTGAGGCATTTTCTTCTACTGGCACTGGTATTAAAATCATCACTGGGTGATGTCTGGGCTGAAAAGGCTTTCCTGCTGACCAGTCTTTTCTGGGACTGACTGATTCCCTGAAGAAACAGAAACCTCATTTCGGCCTTGATAGAAAGGGTTTAGTGTCAATGCTTCTGGGAGGGGGTAGATGGAGTTGTGTGTGCCTCATTTGAGGGTTCAGAGATAGTGGGGCGTGTGGGCACATAAATATGATTATGAAGCAAGCGGTGCCCCCTGCAAAAGGGAGATAAACACACAAGCTTACCTCAATACAGAAGTATTGTCAGGAAGAGTCCACAATAATGAATAACCAACCAGCACAAACAGTAGAGAGCACACGTATACCTGGGCTAGGTAACAAGCACTTTCACAGTGTTTCACTGTAGGCCGCAAAGACAAAGGCAGTCCCTTGTTCAGTTTTACCCCAGAAATTAACTCCTACTCATAAAATTAGGTCTGCAGTGGTTCAGTTGTTTGATGGGATTGACTGCAGGGCTTGGACGTAAATAAGGTGAGTTGGTTGGTGAACACTGTGGCTGCTGGAAATAGGTGGCAAGGAAAGCTGATCCCAAGCCCTAGTGCGCTGATGGGAGATGCAATTGAGAAGATTTTATGATGTTTGTCAATAACCAAAGTCTCCCCCCTCAGTCCACTTGCCAAGCTCCTGATAGTGGTGGAGAGCCAAAGCACAGGACTAGACTGCAGCAACCGAATACCAAATTGGGGGAGGAGGATTCTCTCTATAAGAGCTGTGCTTCCATGGGGAGTGTTGCTCGCGTGCCTGACACCTGCTGTCACAGAACCTGACAGAGCTGCAGTGCTTGGCTGAGAGGAAATGGGCTAATTATAACTGTCCCTGCATAAGGTGACCTGGCACTCAGTATGGTATCATCATGTGGTAACTCAGAAAAAATGATTTCAAGAACCTGAGCCCTACTTTAGGAGATGGCCTTCTAATTATGTGAGTCAGAGGGAGTGCCTTAGCCCTGCTCAGCCAGACACAGAGATGCACATTTAATAATCTCCATGGTCTAGAAGGCATCACTTTCTGTTTGCATTTTCAGTTCATAATGCATAAAGTGTAGCTACTGTTTTCCCCTTTCCAGCCATCCCTGTCTCTCCTACTTTATTAGCTTTCCATTTCCCAGTAAGCCTGTTATTCACAGTTCTGGTCTCAGGGACATTTTGTTTCCATAATCTGCCTCTTGGATGGTCAGCTGATGCATGAGCCACTCCCATGTTTGTTCTTTTGCTGAAACCTGTCTTGCCTGTCGGTAAGGCTCTCGGGCATGGAAGCTGGGGAATGCAGCACGTACACAGAGCAATGGCAACTGCCACCCAAGCACCCAAGATGAAGCCTGTGTCAAATACGATATCTGCGTTTATTGGGAACATAACATAGAAATGCTATATCTGGTATACATTTGGAACACCATGAGGTACCTGCTTATGAACTGCAACAAGAAACAAGGTGATGGATGGAAAGCTTGAATTCATCACAGTCACTGACAAACACTCTGGGCTGCAATCCAGTCCATAGTTTTTCGTCCATTATTCCACTCTAGATAGAAACCTGCCATAATCTTGGCCCTGGGCACATGTAGTGCACATTACTAGGGACTTCCAAGTAAATTCAATATGCCAATTTTGTCTGAGCCAATGTTATCATGTTTTTAGGGAGAGTGCACATGCACTTTAGCACTGGTTAGCAGTGGCAAAGTGTCCAGAGTCCTAAAGCCAGCAAAAATGAGGTCAGAAAAAGAGGAGGGGGAAGGCAAAAAGTTTGGGGTGACCCTTCAACAAGGGCCATTTTCCAACAGACGTGATCTGGGCACAGAAAGACAGACCCTTTTAAATTACCATTTCTTCAACTCTATTGTGGATCCTAAAATATATAGAGCTTCAACATAAGCATTTATTATGAGAACTGCCTAAATTATAAAAACATACATTACTCTGTGTGGCTGGAAGTACAATTGTAATTTAAAGCCCTGAAGAAGCAGAACCTACCATTTGTGACACACATGTTGGCTTTTTAGATGATCTATCAAGAAAATTGACTCTGATAATTTTTGAACAAAGTTTATGAATACCAATACATGACTATAAGAAAATGGATTTTGTACACTTTTGATGTAACTTTAAAAGCACCTAAATCTGAATATGATTATCAATTAACTTACTGATAATATAGTCAAATAACACATTAAAGTGCAATGTTTGTGTGGTCAATTTTGCTATTGCTGTTGGATATGCTTCCTAAAACTTAAAAGAATTTTACAATACAATATCATTTAAAATTGTCTGGTCAATTTGGGTTACTGACTAGAAGATTGAGAGAAGCAGTGGGCCCTTGGAATATTTTTCCTCTCATTCCCTCAACCCACCAAACAACTTGTTTAGCATTGTATTGTTTTTGTGTTCGGGTTAAGTTTAGTACTAGGATCTATGTAATAATTTGTGGTATGTAATGTGAAAGTAAAATTAGTTAGATCTAGGTAAAGATCTCTATTGTGTCTTGAGTATTTGTAATACAGAGATCAGATCTCACATGCTGCCCAGTACCTGAACAATTCATTTAATTAGGTTTTAGTTCTCTTTCTGTGACCAGCATGCTCAAGTTAGTAGCAAATGGCATCCTTCACTAGCAAAGAAGCTGGATTTTCTGTGCTTGGGCAGGGTGGGAGTTGCAGAGCATCAGTGAGTAGTTCCTTCATGATGCATAAGTTGCCAGGAATTCCTTGGGTGAGGGCTCCAGGAGAGTGGGGTAGGGGGGGGGGGCCCTTTCCCCTGCTTCTCAGCATGACCCGGGAGTGACTGCGGAGGGGTTTTCAGAGAGACGCCACTACAGGGATTGCCCTTGGAGGGGGGAGAATTGCCCGGGAGGTGTCTGGAGGTATGGGAGGCTGAGGGCATTGGGAGACCTCTTTGTGAGGGGAGAGCTGATGTCTTTTCAGGAACTCCTTGTACAATACAATTTGCCAAAAGGTAAATAACTGGATGATGGAGCACTCAGGGTGATGCTGCAGCAATAGTGAGGAGGACGAGGCCCAGAGCGCCCACAGCATCAACTACTCCACACACTACACTAAATAGGCCATGGGCGGCATCTCTTAACATGATTCTACAGAGGCTTTGTGTGAGACCCACTGACAGCACACACACACTTACACTCTGGGTGGGAGGAGTTCATGAGACCCATGATTCAAATTGGAGAAAAGTACTAATATACCCTAGCAGAATCTCCTGTAACCTTCGGTTTAAATATATACAAAATTGCCTCCTCCACAGAGCCTGAGACTCCATCCCACACTGGCGCACTAAGGTGTCGAAATGGGCAGAGGCGGAGAGCACTGCTCCCCATAGAGAAGCATTCTGGGGTCTTTGATAATTCCCTATAGCAAGTCACTCAAACCTGATCCTTTGTGATCTCCTGACCCAGTTGGGAGATGATTCCCAGACCTCATAGGCTTGTAGGAGATGATCCTGCATATCCATCCCCAGCCTTTTACTTATTCCCCTGGCAGGACCATCTATGCCCCCACCTACCTGACTGCCGGGATGACCCTCTACATTTTCTTTGCTCAACCGCAAGACTGCTTTCTTTCACTCTTTCTACTAGCTGGTAATTCTTACCACAGTTGCCCCAGAGAGTTTCCTGTGGAGGGAGGCATTAAAGTGGACACCAAGCTGCCCAGATGAATGGAGGGCACACAAATCACCCTGCCTCACAGGAGTGCGGACTTGGCCTCCTATTTGCTGTCTGTATATGCAATTCTGATTAATACTGTATTTTGTCCATAGTCCACTGGGCATATTTAACCCCGGCACAACTAAACTGTCTCTTTCCAACACAGACACCAACTGTCCGCGCAGCCATGCTCCCGAAGCTGACCTTAAGCATATGCTTGGTCCTGTTTAGCACTCCAGAGTTATTAGCACACAATCCACACCACCTTACGGGTTGTCACAGACCTCCCAGAGATTTAGTTATGGGAGGCATGCTCCCATGGTGTATTTAAATGCAAGAAGCAACAAAAGGTGCACACCTGCTTTGCGGCCTTAGCTCTTCTTCTGGCCAAATGCACTTTAACATTTCATTGGTGATCTTCTACTGCCCCCTCCAATAGCCACTTGGCAGGGTGCGATGCGCAAGTGGTGGGTGGCCGAGGAAGACGACCTATGAGGAGGTGTGTCATCTGTGGAAATGCCCAGTTTCCTCTGAGTGGGCCACCATGCTTATAGACTTGCAACAGAAGGTGAGCAATGATGATCTCCCCCACCATGACCACATCACGTACCCCACACATCTGCGATGCTTGACATCTTTTCCAAGGGTTCCTACATCAGCACTCCAACACAGCCTCTTCTTACTGATCCCTGCATACGCATTGCCACCTTGCATATCTGCTCGCCCGACTTAAGCGCCCCATTACCATGAACACGTATTTGCTCATACTCTGCCCGCCCATCCACCTTATATCCTTGATACACCTTATTTCCCATGTTGTATTGATGCAGCGCCCCACAGCCATTTCAACCTGGCTCATTACAGAGTCACTAAAAACTCTTGGATCTGTTGCACTCACTGCTGTTATTGTATTCTACATACTGTGACTCAATGAATATGTATGTAATGTTTTGCCCTGCTGGCCTCGAATACATGTTACTGAATACTATTGTTATCTGCAGTCTAAAATCTAATAAAATATATTTTTTAACTGTATTATGGACGCATTTTCTTGTGTCAATAAAAATTGTTTTTAAAAACGATGCGTAAGTTGCACAAACATTCTATTACACTCGCCTAGGTGGCAAACAGCTGGAGGCCAGACAGCCTTCATCCTCTACCTGGTGCCACATGCTCTCAGAAGGCCAGCTGACACTGGTGCTTTCAGAGTACAGATGCATGCATCCTCCTAAAAGCATTCACATGTTGCTGTCTCATCAGCACCTTCAATCCCTTCCATATCTTTAGCCACAACGGATGTGGCAATCTGATCAGCCTTATCGATGAGTGATTGTATTTACTTCTGTCCTCAAGTGAGAAGTTATTTTGAATGCCTCAGTATCACAAATGCACAAAGAGACAACGGAGGGATGGACACATTCCATGCTCGACTGTGACTCCTGGGCAACATGTGACCTACCACAAGGTACGAAGGAGATCACAGAGCTCGTTATAGACATGTGGTTTCTACCATGGTGTGGCAACAAATCGTTTGGGAGTCAGGCTTGTCTTTAGTATAAATTGTTGTCAGCAAAATAGCTTCTACCCATATTGCAACTATGATAGTTGCATCAAACTGTGTTTCCTGCAGTAGTGATGCTCTTCTTGCAATGCATACATCAATGAAAACGTATTGCTAGGCTTCAAATATGTCACATCCAAGCAGCCAGAATGTGCCTTATCATCAGAAAATGGGACCACATGAAACCTGTTCTTAAAGATCTCAGCTGATTTCAGAGCTATGCTAGGATCTATTTTACAGTCCTGTGCACCAACCACTAAGCCAGCTTGGGCAAAGGCCCTTCCTACCTGCAGAAGTTAGGATTTCTCTGTATTTTCAGAAGAGATCTTCAACCTTAAATTAATTAAACATGAGGACAGGCCTTTGGATATACAAGGGCTGAAACTCCGGAATGCCATTGACCCTTGAGAGGCAAACCAAACTAGGTGAGATTTATGAGGCAACCACATGTATTGGTCCATCCAGTTTTCAGAACTCTTGGGAACAACCCCTGGACAAATCTATTGAGGATTAGCAGAATCTGTACATGGCTGCAGTGACTGTCATTTTCCATAAACACTAATATTTTATCAGGAGCTATCCAGGTGTGAGCATGATATTCTGATGTGAAGCCCCAGTTTGCCCTTTCCAGCAGGAAACATGCTAGAAGATGCCCATGAGTGCAAGTGAAATCCAATACATTTTCAGTGAAAAAGTGTGGTTCATTTGTCCATACCTTACTGGAGGAAGCAATAGTGACTTCAATTCTTTAACATTGCAGGACCCATGAACAATCCATCCCCATCTTCTCTCCTGAAAGAGGGTCCAATCAACAGCCGATACGGTGTGCTGAACTGTAATTGCCAGATGTCAATGTTTGTGTTGACTTATGAATTGTCCAGCTATCTAGAAATTGGGGTTACTGCACAAGTGGAATACCCAAAGTAAAGAAGATGGAGCATTAAATGGGATACTCTGGTGTATTGATTGGTAATGCGGTAACATTGCAGTTGAGGCTCGTAGACAGAAAATGGGAATGTGTTACCTCAAGGCCTGTGTTATTCAAGAGAGTCTCTATTTATTAGCCCAAATTATAAGGGCTGAAAGGATTCTCTGTTAGGTGTATTGGCTGATCATTTGAAATTAAATCCCCTCTTGCAACATCAAAGTAGCAGGGATGAGGAATTAGGCTTAATTGATCCAGCCAGACATTATTATTAAATACATTCAACAAAGGAACCTCCGCTCAAGATTGGAACCTCGCCTCAAAATCCAACCATACAGAAAAAAAGACAATAGGTGGTACATCTTTCTCTGTTCAAGCAGCCAAACTATGGAATTCATTACCCTCAAGTATAAGATCCACGTGCAACTATCTTATCTTCAGAAGACTACTCAAGAGTTGACTGTTTCCTGCATAACCACCATATTCAAACAGCAATGGACTGCATATCCCTATGTATGTAAATATTTATAATTTGATCATATGTACAATCTAGATATGTGTACTTCTTTGTACAAATATGTATCAGAACCATGTTTTTTTTTTAAATATCTAGATACTCTTTAGGGCTGTGTAACACATGCATATATATTAATTATGGTTAAAAAAAATATATAAATATATATATTATTCTATGCTTAACATGTTCATAGGTCATTGCATAGTTTTTACATAAATTGATTAAATGCTTATGGGTCTCTTTTTTATCTATCACTATAAGCAGATATTATCTACAAGAAATTCACTATGGAAATATTGAGGAAAAAATATAATTACAAAAAATCGAGTTATCAAAAAATTCACAAATAAATTACCTGTAAATACCGCAACCCTTGACAGTCTGCATTTATACAATACAACTGAAATTCTCAATATTTCTTTCTTATACATATGTTCCCTTTCTATGTAATCATGTATCTATATATTGTAGGAGGCTGGACTGGTTTGTAGTGAGTACCAAGGGGTACTTGCACCTTGCACCAGGCCCAGTTATCCCTTATTAGTGTATAGGGTGTCTAGCAGCTTAGGCTGATAGATAATGGTAGCTTAGCAGAGCAGCTTAGGCTGAACTAGGAGACGTGTGAAGCTACTACAGTACCACCTAGTGTCATATGCACAATATCATAAGAAAACACAATACACAGTTATACTAAAAATAAAGGTACTTTATTTTTATGACAATATGCCAAAGTATCTTAGAGTGTACCCTCAGTGAGAGGATAGGAAATATACACAAGATATATGTACACAATACCAAAAATATGCAGTATAGTTTTAGAAAACAGTGCAAACAATGTATAGTTACAATAGGATGCAATGGGGACACATAGGGGCAACACAAACCATATACTCCAAAAGTGGAATGTGAACCACGAATGGACCCCAAACCTATGTGACCTTGTAGAGGGTCGCTGGGACTATTAGAAAATAGTGAGAGTTAGAAAAATAACCCTCCCCAAGACCCTGAAAAGTGAGTGCAAAGTGCACTAAAGTTCCCCTAAGGACAAAGAAGTCGTGTTAGAGGAATAATGCAGGAAAGACACAAACCAACAATGCAACAACGATGGATTTCCAATCTAGGGTACCTGTGGAACAAGGGGACCAAGTCCAAAAGTCACAAGCAAGTCGGAGATGGGCAGATGCCCAGGAAATGCCAGCTGTGGGTGCAAAGAAGCTTCTACTGGACAGAAGAAGCTGAGGTTGGTTTCTGCAGGAACGAAAAGGGCTAGAGACTTCCCCTTTGGTGGACGGATCCCTCTCGCCGTGGAGAGTCGTGCAGAAGTGTTTTCCTGCCGAAAGACCGCCAACAAGCCTTGCTAGCTGCAAATCGTGCGGTAAGCGTTTTTGGATGCTGCTGTGGCCCAGGAGGGACCAGGATGTCGCAAATTACGTCAGGAGAGAGAGGGGACGTCGAGCAAGACAAGGAGCCCTCTCAGCAGCAGGTAGCACCCGGAGAAGTGCCAGAAACAGGCACTACGAGGATGCGTGAAACGGTGCTCGCCGAAGTTGCACAAAGGAGTCCCACGTCGCCGGAGACCAACTTAGAAAGTCGTGCAATGCAGGTTAGAGTGCCGTGGACCCAGGCTTGGCTGTGCACAAAGGATTTCTGCCGGAAGTGCACGGAAGCCGGAGTAGTTGCAAAAGACGCGGTTTCCAACAATTCAGTCTGGCGTGGGGAGGCAAGGACTTACCTCCACCAAACTTGGACTGAAGAGTCACTGGACTGTGGCAGTCACTTGGACAGAGTTGCTGGATTCGAGGGACCTCGCTCGTCGTGCTGAGAGGAGACCCAAGGGACCGGTAATGCAGCTTTTTGGTGCCTGCGGTTGCAGGGGGAAGATTCCGTCGACCCACAGGAGATTTCTTCGGAGCTTCTAGTGCAGAGAGGAGGCAGACTACCCCCACAGCATGCACCACCAGGAAAACAGTCGAGAAGGCGGCAGGATCAGCGTTACAGTGTTGCAGTAGTCGTCTTAGCTACTTTGTTGCAGTTTTGCAGGCTTCCAGCGCGGTCAGCAGTCGATTCCTTGGCAGAAGGTGAAGAGAGAGATGCAGAGGAACTCGGATGAGCTCTTGCATTCGTTATCTAAAGTTTCCCCAGAGACAGAGACCCTAAATAGCCAGAAAAGAGGGTTTGGCTACCTAGGAGAGAGGATAGGCTAGCAACACCTGAAGGAGCCTATCAGAAGGAGTCTCTGACGTCACCTGGTGGCACTGGCCACTCAGAGCAGTCCAGTGTGCCAGCAGCACCTCTGTTTCCAAGATGGCAGAGGTCTGGAGCACACTGGAGGAGCTCTGGACACCTCCCCGGGGAGGTGCAGGTCAGGGGAGTGGTCACTCCCCTTTCCTTTGTCCAGTTTCGCGCCAGAGCAGGGCTAAGGGGTCCCTGAACCGGTGTAGACTGGCTTATGCAGAAATGGGCACCAAAAGTGCACATGAAAGCATTTCCAGAGGCTGGGGGAGGCTACTCCTCCCCTGCCTTCACACCATTTTCCAAGGGGAGAGGGTGTAACACCCTCTCTCAGAGGAAGTCCTTTGTTCTGCCATCCTGGGACAAGCCTGGCTTGACCCCAGGGGGGCAGAAACCTGTCTGAGGGGTTGGCAGCAGCAGCAGCTGCAGTGAAACCCCAGGAAAGGCAGTTTGGCAGTACCAGGGTCTGTGCTACAGACCACTGGGATCATGGGATTGTGCCAACTATGCCAGGATGGCATAGAGGGGGCAATTCCATGATCATAGACATGTTACATGGCCATATTCGGAGTTACCATTGTGAAGCTACATATAGGTAGTGACCTATATGTAGTGCACGCGTGTAATGGTGTCCCCGCACTCACAAAGTCAGGGAAATTGGCCCTGAACAATGTGGGGGCACCTTGGCTAGTGCCAGGGTGCCCTCACACTAAGTAACTTTGCACCTAACCTTTACCAGGTAAAGGTTAGACATATAGGTGACTTATAAGTTACTTAAGTGCAGTGTAAAATGGCTGTGAAATAACGTGGACGTTATTTCACTCAGGCTGCAGTGGCAGGCCTGTGTAAGAATTGTCAGAGCTCCCTATGGGTGGCAAAAGAAATGCTGCAGCCCATATGGATCTCCTGGAACCCCAATACCTTGGGTACCTTAGTACCATATACTAGGGATTTATAAGGGTGTTCCAGTAAGCCAATGTAAATTGGTAAAATTGGTCACTAGCCTGTTAGTGACAATTTGAAATAAATGAGAGAGCATAACCACTGAGGTTCTGGTTAGCAGAGCCTCAGTGAGACAGTTAGGCACCACACAGGGAACACATACATATAGGCCACAAACATATGAGCACTGGGGTCCTGACTAGCAGGGTCCCAGTGACACATAACAAACATACTGAAAACATAGGGTTTTCACTATGAGCACTGGGCCCTGGCTAGCAGGATCCCAGTGAGACAGTGAAAACACCCTGACATACACTCACAAACAGGCCAAAAGTGGGGGTAACAAGGCTAGAAAGAGGCTACTTTCTCACATATATGTATTGCGTTTCTCCTACTGTAGAAGAGAAAAAAAGTCACTGTGCCTGATTCACAAAGGTAAACGTAGACGTTTGGTCTAAGTTTAGACCAAATATCTAAGTTTACGCTTTTTGGGAATTCACAAATGGCAATTACGAGTAGTATCTTTATGTCCGCACTTGTGGCAGAGATCTGCGGACGTGAAGATACTATTGGTAAATGCTGTTTGTGAATTCCCAAACATCGTAAACTTAGACGTTTGGTCTACACTTAGACCAAACATCTACTTTTACCTTTGTGAAGTGGGCCCACTCTCTCCAATGCACTACTCTGTCTCACTCTATACGTCTCTCAATCTATCCTTTATCTCCACTCTGACTCATCGCAAGCCTCATTCTACTAGTATGATCTCCAAAATAAACCATCCTAGACACTTAAGACTCTTCCCTCCTCTATCTGATTACATATACATATTTCATTGAGCTAGGACTGAAGATACTCAGCATCTCAACCCCAAAAAATATTCTTTGAAGTGCACTTCCTTATACCTTGAGGGCCATCCATGCATGTACTGAAGAATCACAACTGACACAGATTTCTGAAGACTATTCATGCATTTTCAGTGAGACCAACTTCCATTACTGGATGTTGTGGGCTTCTGCAATAGCATACTGTGTGTTGCACATAGATGTCAGATTTGCTTTCTCAGCCAAGAAACTCCTCAACTTGAACTATGAAGCTGATTATTAATATAGCAGAATTTTTATGCTTGGTCATTTCAAAATCTGTAATCAACTGATGTTATTGTACTGCTAAAAATTTCACACTTGTATATCGCACTACTCACCCGTTTGGATCTCAAGGCACTGCACACATACCACCGTGGAACCCCTCCTGGCTTTTCCCTGTGAGGCACCCACTCCTGGGTGAAGCCAGGCATCCAAGCACTGTCAGGGCCATTGTGGAGACTAAGCAAGCTATTGCCCAGAATGCGACCCATTAGTTAGATTAGGCACGGAGGCGGGAATTATCTGGTTCAAGGGAATTGAGCCTATGACCCACCAAGGCAGGAATTGAACCCTGGTCCCAGACCAGATCTCTGCATCAGGGTCTGCCACTCTAACCATTGTGCCACACTTCTCCACTAATGCTGTGTAATACTTTCTAATTAAAACAAATGCACTTTTTTAAACTTTTTAAAGTAAGGCAACTTGTTCATTGAAACTGGTTCTTATATCCTGTCTCTCAAACTAACCTTATGATAGGGAATGTTTTCTTCAGAATATATTACACAGATGACCAGAGAGCGTAGTGAGATAAGTGACTGACTCATTCAGCAGTGCTTTTATGTGTGTGTGGGGGGGGGAGATGGGGTGTCAAGCTAGAACTTTCTGAGGTTATTAACCTCATATAAAACAAGGCAATGGCCAAGCATTCCAAGGTCAGGGGTTTCACGCCATTGTGATACAACTGGGAATAACCCATAAGATGGCCCAAAGTATTCAGGGATTTGGTTTAATCTATCTGGGCTACAAGCAAGATGTGAAGGTACCACACCATTCTACAATTGTTTACAAAACATTTACAAGCATCATTACTCTGAATTGGGAGGCGGAGTGGCTGATGAGAACTGTAAATAAAATTTGGCTAACTGCACATGAGCATCAGTAGGAAAAACAAAAAGCCTCACTTTGGTATCCTTGAAGCTATTGCACCACTCCACATTTTAGGCGTGTCTACCAGATAAGGCATTACCAAAGGTAAGTAACTTGTTCATTTTATAAAGACTTCTAGTTGAAGATTCCTTACCTTAGAATAGATACCCAAGCAATACTATACTCGGAGGTAGTTCTGCAGACAAATTTCAGACGAGGAAGTCCTGCAGGACCTAATGAACAAAATGCCCATCCCGACACACCTGACTGTCCAGGCAGTAGTTTTTTGTGAACGTGTGCAATGAGGCCCAAGTTACTGCCTGGCAGATGTCCAGGACCGTAACGCTATATGCTAACGCAGTGGTGGAATAAGCTTGCAAGCCCTCAAGGGGATGTTTCTTAGCCACTGTATAGCAGATCTTTATACAGAGGATGATCCATCTGGAGATGGTCTGCTTCTGCATGGCCCAAACTTTCTTTCCTCCAACATACCCCACAAAGAGTTGGTCCTCCACCTGGAACTCTTATGTGCAGTCAAGGTAGAATGACAACATTTTTTGGAGTTGAGACAGTGGATTTGCTTCTCCTCCTTGGAGGGATGTGGTGAAGCGTAAAAAGTAGGCAAAGTGATCGATTTGCCTATGTGAAAGGAAGTAACCACCTTTGGAAGAAAAGAGGCCCATGTGCGAAGCACCACCTTGTCAGGGCATATAGTGAGGTAAGGAGGCTTGGATGATAAATTCTGAAGCTCACTGACACTCCAGATAGATGTCATTGTCACGAGGAAGGCCGTGAGAGGGCAATCATGAAGTGGCTCAAAGGGCACGCACATCAGAAAAATCAAGACAAGGTTAGGATCACACTGAGGCATGATAAATGGAGAAGGAAGGAAATGGTCCTGGAGACCTTTCAAGAACTTATGTACAACAGAAGACTTGAAGAGGGATAGCTGATCAGGCACAGCAAAAAAGCAGAGATAGCAGAAAGGTAGCCCTTAAGAGTGCCCAGAGAAGAGCCCTGCTGGGAAAGGCAGAGAATGAAAATTAGGACTTGAGAAAGATAGGCAGAAAGGTGATCAATATGTCTTTCTGAACACCATGCCAACAGCAGGTGTATACCATCTTGGCAGAGTGATGCCTGGCTGTCAAGATGACATCAGAGACTTCAGGAGGAAGGTTAAAAGCTGTCAATTGCAGCTGCTCAATCTCCACAATGAAGGCGAAGACTCAGCAGGTTCAGGTGGAGGACCCTCACCTGCTGCTGCGACAGAAGATCCTCCCAAATCGGCAACCTAATTGGAGGATCGATAGACATGCTCAACATCTCGGCATACCAAACTGTCTGTGCCCAGTCTGGAGCCACAAGGATGACTTGGACCCAGTCATTCTTGATCTTCTTGAGAACTCGGGGCAGGAGAAGTAAAGGCAGAAAGGCTCACAGTAGGCCTGAGCTCCACTCAAGATGAAAAGTGTTTCCAAGCCAGAGCTGCCTTTCAAACTCTGACACTGCATGTTCTCAGTGGTAATCAAGGCTCTCCTCACTGCTGAAAGAGACCTTGGGCCACCTCCAGATGGAGATGCCATTTGTGATCCTCTAGGCATCTTCGACCGAGTTTGTGCAGTCTAGTGTTCAGATAGCCCACCAGGTGTTGAACCACCAGGGAAATCCCCTGACATTCTAATCATGTCCAGAGGCAGAGAGTCTCTTAACAAATAGTCCACAACCCCACCCCACCCTGTTTGTTGCAGTACCACATGGCACTGATGTTCTCCTTGAACACCTGCACTTGCCTTCCCTTGATGCAGGGTAGAAAGGCTTTCAATGGCAGTCGGATCTTTCAGAGCTCCAACAGGTTGATGTGGAGTCCGGATTCCTCCGGAGACCAGAGGCCTCTGATCTCCACCTCGCCCAGATGGCCACCCCATCCCAAGAGTGATGCACCTGTCACTACTGTCAGATCAAGTTGGGGAAAGAAGAGGAGTCTTGTCGCTGACCCAATCATGCTTCGTTAGCCACCACTGAAGATCTTTCGCTGTTCTCTCTGAGATCTGTGCCATTTCAGAAAGATTCCCTTGATGCTATGCCCACTGGAACTTGAAGTCTCACTGCAGAGCCCACATTTGCCTGAAAGCATGTGTACCAAGCAGAATGCAGGTGGCCATCAGGCCAGTAGCCTCAGAGTCAGTCTCACCAAAATCCAGGATAGAGGCTGAAACATCAGTATCATAACCTGAAGATCCTGGACTCGCCGTTCGGGAGGATAAGCCCAAAACTGCACCATGCCCAGAACAACTCAGATAAAAGGGAGGGTCTGAGAGCAAGTCAGGTGACACTTTGGAACATTTATAGTGACCACAGAGATTGCAGGAGGTCTGCCATAGTCTGGAGGTGGAAGAAAACAGCCCATGGGGAGGCTGACTTCAACAGCGAGTTGGTAAGATAGGGGAAGACTGGTACCCCTAATCTCCACAGATGAGCTGCAGCCACCGTCATCACCTTAGTGAACAACCGAGGGGTGCTGGTAAGGCCAAAGGGGAGCACAGCAAACTGAAAATGCTTGTTGCCCACCATGTACTGCAGGTAATGCCTGTAGGCAGGCAGAACAGGAATATGAAAGTACGTGTCTTGCAAGTTCACAGCTACCATCCAGTCTCGCGGGTCGAGGGCAGACAAAACGTAAGATAGCATGAGCATCTTGAACTTCTCTTTGTTGAAGAGAAATTTATAGAGCACAGGTCTAGGATAGGATGAAGACTTCTGTCCTTTTTGGGCTCCAGAAAGTAGCAGGAATAACAACCACAACCTACTTTCGGTGTCGGAACCTTCTCTATGGCTCGCTTGACCAAGAGAGCCGTCACTTCCTGGCAGGGAAGGGATAGGTGATCCTGTTGTAAGTTGGAGGCATGGAGGGAGGAACAAGCACAAAGGGAAGGAGTCGCCCTTTCAGAAAATCTACAAAACTTACCTGTCTGATGTTAGGCACTGCCAGTGGGGTAGGTGATTGCGAATCATGCCGCCAACTGGGTGCCCATGATAGTAAGAGGGCAGATTAGGAGAGTTTGGAGGCTGAAGCTCAGGTGTGGGGGTGGTGGACTGACCAGACCGCTGGCTGACCCACCAGATCTGAGAGTATCGCACCCTTCCTTAAAGAGCTCCAGCACTGAATCTGCTTTATCTCTAAAGAGACGGGAACCCTCAAATAGTATGTCCATAAGAGAAGAGGACATTCCCGGAAAAGCCTGTGGTCCTCAACCAGGCGTGGCACCTCAGGGCCACTGTCAACGAAACCACTCTGCCCAGTGAGTTGGTCCTGTCAAGACCACAACATATGGTGACCTTCACTGTGTCTCTTACCTCGGTGACAGCCTGAGACAGTACAGCACTGGCCTCCTCCAGGACTGATGGCAGCACCTGCGCAACTGCGTGGGAGTGGCGGCCTTAAAGGCATGCATTGTTCACAGACCAGAATGCCAGGCTGGTGGAAGAAAACATCTTCTTCCCAAAAACATCTAGCCTCCTGGATTCCCTGTAGGTATTTTGGTATCGAATCCCTTTCTAACTAAACTTAAACAAGAAAAGGATATTAAAAGCTTTTGGTTTAAAGGGAAAGGATTTCTGTTGCAAAATAATATTTTTAATACATATCTTACCCTGAGTCAACACGCATTCCTTCTTTGTTGAGGTTGACCTTTGTAGGGTATCTGGATAGAAATTAAATCAAACACACCAAAGGTGATTGGAAGGATGCTTGCAAATAGTTAAACCATTGTCAGTTGTTCGTGGCAGCATTCTAATAGGAACAGTTTAACCCAAACTGGCAAGCCAGGTCCTCTCTGAACCAGAATACAAGCAGCCCAAGAGCAGTTTCAGCCTATTTGACCCTATTCAATGCGGTGCAGCTTGGGCCCAGTGGCACAGTGAGCACGGGACCCATGCCTAGACATACCCTTGGCCACTTAGGGCAGCTCATCAAACAAACAAAAGGTGATGGAAGGAATATTTGCAAATAGCATAACCACTGCCAACCACTCAGGTTAGCATGCAAACTCATAGTTTTTTTGCTCACCAGGCTACCTCAGATTAGACCCAGCCATACACAAATCAGCCTTGTTCATGCTGCAATAGAAACAGTCCACTCCAAACTGCTAAGCCATGTCCTCTCTGAACTGGAACACAAGCAACCCAAGAACAGGTAACTAGTAGCAGCTGAGATTTTTTCAAGTATTCCTTGCATCATTTTTTAAAATTCTTAATTGCATATAAATTAAGTATAGATGCATCAGAAATTTTACCTCTAAATACATTTTGCTTGAAGTCCATTCTTCAATTCTTCAATTCTTTCTTTATTCGATCACACACAAATGGATCATAAAAGAGCACATCATCTCATTCACAGTACAGCAAATCACATATGCACAATAAAAGCACATTATAAAAACATATATCTAAAATTACATCACAAAAGTTAAAACATATTAAACCGGTGGCTAAAACAAAAGTGCATCAGCCAAAAAGCCAAAATCAAATTTAAAAATCAATAATAAGCTCATGCTTACTCAAACCCTTTACGCAACAGGATCAGAATAACATATTAACTTTTGCAGCTGCACCACTCTTTTTAGAAAGGAGAAAACTGCCTTACATACCCAATACCCCTCGAGTTGCTGCAAAAAGACCAACGAAGGGCTGCATCTACAAATCTTTTGATGGCGTAACAATGGAAGCAGATACTGTTTGACAAAACAATAAAACTTACTACAGAATACAAAGTGCAGCAATGGCCAGGGAAAAGTGCCATAAAAGTGGCACAATAAAATGCCAGCAGATGCAAATTGGCCCAGTGGGAAACACAACATCCACTTAATTGAGCCCAACTGGGCTAAAAGCGCTTGTTCCCAAGGGTTCTCACCAATCGCCATATAGGGGCAACATCCCCACTGTTAAGATAAAAATCCCTGACGGTAGGTTTTATAATTTCCACTGCTTCCCAGTGTCCTTTCTTGTAAGCCAGAAAACAAGCCTTTAACCACCTCTTATCATTTTAGGTGATTGATAACAGGATTTTTTAAAAAAACAGGGGCCCCCGATGGCCAGAGTAGTCTCTCTAATAGTTTGAGTTTGATCCATGGAATGCTGGACCCACGGTGACACAACCGGCAATCAGTAATAATACAACGGTTTAAGTCAGCCTCGTCATTTAGCCATACTGAACACCATAGTATCAGAGGAGCAAGGCTAATTTGATCCTCCACATACAGACCAAGCTCCTGGTGGGCTATAAAGAGGGTAGTGGACGGGTAAACACCCAACAACCGCTTGAAGTCAAACGGGTCTATTCACAAAGATAAATTACACCTGTGAGTAAGTTACATGTTTAACTTTACTCTTACATTTTTCAGTAACTTTCCTACTTTCCTACTTTTGGCTGTCCACCATTTCTAAGTGTAAAGTTACTAAAAAATGTAGACTTGCTTGTCTCCATTACCTCGGTTTAATGGATGGAATCAGAATCATTATGATTTAGGACTGTATAGTTAGTATAAGTAACTTACAATTGTATTTTTTCGTGTGGCAGAACCTCCACACTTCTGGGGGAATCTCCGTGTGGTAGTGAATAGGAGATCTCCCCACTCAGAGTGGATCTCCGCACTTGGATGGAGATCTCCAAATGGTGGTGAGTAAGCGACCTCTTCATGGAAGTGAATAGGGAATTATATACACCTTAAAGAATTCGGATATAAAAAAGCTCACAGTGAACACATGTCGGGACACCACTCCTAAAAAGTTTGTGCTAATACACACTTACTATCTCTCTGCTGCTCACACTCTTCCAGCTGAGCATGAAAGGTCAGCCAAGCAGCTTTCAGAACTATCTCGTACAGTGGTGTCATGCAGGAATGCCGAGAATGTGGCTGGGAGGACAAGTTCATGATGTCTTGGGCCTTAATTCGGTCCCAGCGACAATGGTCCTTCCAGCGCTTGCAGCAGTATACCCCACCAGGTGGGGACACCCACTGCACTGCAATGTAATGCAATGCCTTTCCAAATTTGGGCCTGTGCTGCATTACTCAACTGGGTCTGGACCCCCATAAAACTAAAGCCAGTTGTCAACAACCCCTCAGCTATTAATGTCCAATTTGGCCTCAGAAAATGTGTGTGGGGGTGTGGGGAGAGGGTTCTTTCTCATCAATCCCTAACCCATGCTGGGGAAAAGAATATTGCAAGAAGGATCAGGATGGAGTAGGATGGTGTTGGGAAGATGGTCAGAATGATGACAAAATTACTGACTTCCTCTTCCCATATGTCATTGGGTGCTCCAAGACTAGTTGACCTGTAGCTAGTACATCTATTGTGAGGGAAGCAAGACAGATTTTAGAAATGCAGTTTCATATTTAAGTCTGGACAAGACCAAGGACGGAATCATTAATATGAGGCCCTGTTCAGGTGTTAAAGGATTTAAACCACACATGAGGTGATTTCATCCACCTTGGAATACCTCTGAAGACCCCCTCGATTGGAACATGTCACCACGCTAAAAGCCATTTTGACCATCAATACATTCCAAGTGCTTGACACAAACGCGTGTAGAGGCAAGCATCCAGCAAATTGTCCTCAATCTCTGAAACAAAGTTCGCCTCTACTGACTTCAGTTGCATCCCGCCACCAGTGGCAGCTAACAATGCAAAAATATGAAAGTCGCGATGCCGCACAACTCACCATTAATGCTGCTCGCGCCCAGTGCAGCACTTCTCTCCCCCGATACTAGTGTCCATAAGCGAGAAAGGGAAGGACTTCCTTCCTGCTCAGTGGAACGCAAATCAAACCCATCCTGTAGCTGCTCTCATGCTGTTTTCAGCATGAGAGCAGGTCCCGGATTGGTTGGAGCAGGCTAACATAGCACTTATTTTGAGACTGGGGGCCTGTGTCGGAAATCCCCCTGGGATTCCTGGATCTACAGTGCACATGCCGGGCTGGCCATCGCAAAACAGCCGACCAATTCAACATGAGCACTGAAGACCTGGCCGTCATCCTGCAATCGCAGGATTCATTCCCACCCTCTCCCCTCACACTCATGCTGATGAGCCGGTGGCAAATTAAAATGGCATTACTATTCCATTTTGTTTATTTGTGTTTGCCTACTGCACTCGCAGCAGGACAGGCGGGCGACGCTCCTCTGCCCTTTAGTAGGAACCGCCCCTGCCTGCTACAAACACCTCACTTGCCCTGCCTTGTCCAGTCGAGAGGTATTTGGTGGCACTCCAGTGTGGATTTTCAGGAAACTTTAGTATTCCTGGAAAACCACTAAATCAGTTAAAAAAAGTTAGATGAAAAACATTCTGATAGCAATGATGTCTAGCCACAACCAAGTATGTTTTAAAGCATCAATCTATAAGTAAAAACTATTAATTTCATTCTCTCCAATGCTGCCGTGCTTGCCTATTCAATTTTACTGAGTCACTGTTGTCAACATGTCGTATTTACAGCATACCTTATCTTTTCTATTTGACATCTGATAACATACATTAGCGCAGTAAAGCTAATGTATGCCCAAAATTAAAAGGTGGCCTATTCAAGGACATGAGTGGCTTGCTCAAACTTCTATAGAAAGGACTAGTCACTGCCTCAAGTGCAAACAATGAACTAACTTTTTCTCTTGAGTATTTCAGATGCGACTCACAATGTATGCAATACAATGTAGTGTGAGTGAAAGCTCTGCTATACAGATGGTGCAGCAAAATTGCAAACGTAACACTGACAAAGCCAATAGGCTATTCTAAGGAACATGATCATTGAGTAACATCATGTACTGAAACCAGCACACACTTTCATAAAGTACAACAAATATACAAAGAGTAACATTCACTGCCACTAATGCACATAGGACAATAGTAATACATAGCCACGTAAAGCAAGGTCACAAAGGGATGTGGATTAGCCAAGCATAGAATGATCTCCAGTAAGGTGCACAAAGGGAAGTCCAGCAGGGAAGCACAGGGTCATGCACCAGTTTGGCAGCATGAGGTGAATCCACAGTGATACTGGAAGCACTACTGATTCAGCTCAGGGGAGCAAAATATGTTGTTCACCAGGGGAGAATGGGTGATGTCACTCCGGGGTGTGCCATGTGGAGTGGAGCATCAAATCATGTACAGTATATAGGCATAGGGCATTGTGGTTGTATTCCTCCTGCAGCACACTCCAAGCTCAATCTGGGATGTCTCCAGCAAGGCTCAACATCTCAACCCACCATCTTCCCAAACCTATTTAAAACCTCCAGTGTCCAACAAGGACTACTAAGCATGGGTTCACACTTCCTTGATGTAGGAGGCTGGAGTTCTATGTCAAGAACAAAAATGATGTGCAGTGTGCAGAGAGACGAAGCAACCCCACCTTACTTTACAGAGGTAAAAACTAACCACCTAATGCTCTAATTTGTATGGTAGCTTGGCCTAGCAGTTAGGCCAATCTTGGAGAAATGCTAAGTATTTGTTGTACTCACAGAATCAATAAATGTGGACACACACTCAAAAGAATAACTCAAGACCAATTTACAACAATACTTCAGACTTTTATTAAAAAAAAATTAGGACCAAGATCATCAAAAACAGGTAAGTACTTTTTAAATTATGATTTTTCAGTTTATCAAAAATAGTCTTTTTGTGCATAATTACGCACCACAGGAATCAATGGGAGAAAATTTTAACCACACATATAAAACTAGGCAATGGGTTTACCAAGGACTCCTTTTATTTTTAGGTCGAGGTCATTGAGATGTCCTGTGAACCAGCTGGGGACATTCAGGCAACTCCGGGTTCTGGCAGGAGCAACTGATGAAAACTCCTTGGAGCTGGTGCCTGACCACTGCGGGGACCACTTACAAAAGCACTGCCCAGGAGGACTTCAAGGTGAGTCTGGTGGGTCCCCTTGGAATGTAGAGATAGCAAGGGGTGAGGGTTCCTTAGAGCACAGCTGGTTCTCTGGTGCAGGGCCCAGGGAGGCCGGGTGCAGAGGGTAGTACAAGTGCTGTGTGCAAAGGAGCCCTTGGAGCCAGAACGCAGGTCATTTTGAGAGTACAGTGCAGGTCACCAGGGCCACTCTGGGGGGTGGTTCCTATGTGTCCTGAAGTCCCTTGACTGGGGCTTGCTCCTGGTCCTTTGGGAGTCCGGAGTGGACCTTTCTTCTGGGTGTCCAGCATTAGTGTCCAGTACCCCGGGCTATTGCATGATTCAGCCACTGTAGGTCGCAGTGCCCCCAAACTTGGAACATTTTCAGGATTTATCCTTCGGGTCCATTGTGTGTAATTTGGTCCGTATTCTTGTCCAGTTCCTTAATCAGCAGCCGGTCAGTGAACTGGACTTCATAGGTCCTTTGCTTCTTTGTTGCAGGGAGTGATGCCTTCACTCTGGAGAGAGATTTTTGATAATTTTCAGAAGGGTGGAGGTCCTCTGGGGTTTGTAGAGTCTGTCTGATGTCCATGCAAACCCTCAGTGGCAGAATTGCAGTTCTTGAGTCTTGGGTCTTCTTTGTAGCTTGCCTTCTTGTGTCCTTGGAATCTCATCTGCAGGCCTAGAGGTGCCCACTAAATACTGCATTTAGTGGGCATTTAGGGCAGTGTCTTGTACAGGGAGTGCAGAATTATTAGGCAAATGAGTATTTTGACCACATCATCCTCTTTATGCATGTTGTCTTACTCCAAGCTGTATAGGCTCAAAAGCCTACTACCAATTAAGCATATTAGGTGATGTGCATCTCTGTAATGAGAAGGGGTGTGGTCTAATGACATCAACACCCTATATCAGGTGTGCATAATTATTAGGCAACTTCCTTTCCTTTGGCAAAATGGGTCAAAAGAAGGACTTGACAGGCTCAGAAAAGTCAAAAATAGTGAGATATCTTGCAGAGGGATGCAGCACTCTTAAAATTGCAAAGCTTCTGAAGCGTGATCATCGAACAATCAAGCGTTTCATTCAAAATAGTCAACAGGGTCGCAAGAAGCGTGTGGAAAAACCAAGGCGCAAAATAACTGCCCATGAACTGAGAAAAGTCAAGCGTGCAGCTGCCACGATGCCACTTGCCACCAGTTTGGCCATATTTCAGAGCTGCAACATCACTGGAGTGCCCAAAAGCACAAGGTGTGCAATACTCAGAGACATGGCCAAGGTAAGAAAGGCTGAAAGACGACCACCACTGAACAAGACACACAAGCTGAAACGTCAAGACTGGGCCAAGAAATATCTCAAGACTGATTTTTCTAAGGTTTTATGGACTGATGAAATGAGAGTGAGTCTTGATGGGCCAGATGGATGGGCCCGTGGCTGGATTGGTAAAGGGCAGAGAGCTCCAGTCCGACTCAGACGCCAGCAAGGTGGAGGTGGAGTACTGGTTTGGGCTGGTATCATCAAAGATGAGCTTGTGGGGCCTTTTCGGGTTGAGGATGGAGTCAAGCTCAACTCCCAGTCCTACTGCCAGTTCCTGGAAGACACCTTCTTCAAGCAGTGGTACAGGAAGAAGTCTGCATCCTTCAAGAAAAACATGATTTTCATGCAGGACAATGCTCCATCACACGCGTCCAAGTACTCCACAGCGTGGCTGGCAAGAAAGGGTATAAAAGAAGGAAATCTAATGATATGGCCTCCTTGTTCACCTGATCTGAACCCCATTGAAAACCGGTGGTCCATCATCAAATGTGAGATTTACAAGGAGGGAAAACAGTACACCTCTCTGAACAGTGTCTGGGAGGCTGTGGTTGCTGCTGCACGCAATGTTGATGGTGAACAGATCAAAACACTGACAGAATCCATGGATGGCAGGCTTTTGAGTGTCCTTGCAAAGAAAGGTGGCTATATTGGTCACTGATTTGTTTTTGTTTTGTTTTTGAATGTCAGAAATGTATATTTGTGAATGTTGAGATGTTATATTGGTTTCACTGGTAATAATAAATAATTGAAATGGGTATATATTTTTTTTTGTTAAGTTGCCTAATAATTATGCACAGTAATAGTCACCTGCACACACAGATATCCCCCTAACATAGCTAAAACTAAAAACAAACTAAAAACTACTTCCAAAAATATTCAGCTTTGATATTAATGAGTTTTTTGGGTTCATTGAGAACATGGTTGTTGTTCAATAATAAAATGAATCCTCAAAAATACAACTTGCCTAATAATTCTGCACTCCCTGTAGTAACCAATGGGTCATCGACCTTAGGGTGGCTATACCCACTATGAGACTACTTGCTGTGGGTAGAGGTCACTTCCCTATCCCTGATTGGCTATTGTGCTACCATGTAAGATGGAGGAAAATGAAATAGAAGGGTCCCCTTGCATGCAACTCCTTAGGGGTGGTGCAGGCTGGGAGTGTCCACTCCTCCTTTCTATTGTGTATTTTCCCACCATTGCTCCTGCCACAAGTGGGGGTTGCAACAAGGGGGGCCATCTGCTGCTAGCAGCAGGGCTAGGGGTCCCGTTTCAAGGGCAGCAAGCCTTTTGAAGCTTACTGGCATGGCAGTGCACATTCCTGGAGGGGGAGGTGTAACACCTCTGCCCAGGAAGGGCTTTTTTTCTGAACCCAGAGTGCAAAGGCTCTCACCCCAGGGTTCCAGAATCTTGTCTGGTGGTGGGAGCTTTAAAATGGTCCCTGGGTACCTTTAGCAAGAAATTCAATACTGGTACCAGTTTGGAAGTATTGTTCTGAGCTGTTTGATACCAAACAAACCAGGGCTCAGAGTGGCCATCATGTAGCTGTGAAACTCGTACTGACCAGTGTCTAGCACATGCATTTAAAATGGCTGCTCTGTTCACTTACTATGTCCCAGGTTTGGCAAGGACACAGTACGTGCATATTGCTCATGCATCTATGCCCACACATGCATTATAGGGCACACTGCCTTATGGCTGGAAGGCCTGCCAGAGGGGTGGCTTATCTATATTGTATGCAGTGTGTAGTGGATAGTTCACGCAGGATGTGTGCCATGTCAGTTTTACATTTTAGGATTGCACCACAACACTCAACCTGCAATAGCAGTGCTGGGTGCACTTGGATTCATGGTTCCTGAGTGTGGCACAATTTGTGCTGCTGCCCTTAGAGACCTACCCTTACCACCCCATGCCCTGGGTACCTACGTACCATTTACTAGGGAATTACAGTGAAAGCTAAAGGTGTTGCCAATTGTGCCGATGCATCACAACAGTTTTGGTAAAGAGATCTGGCCCAGGGAACCTGGTTAGCAGGGGCCCTGGGCACTAACAACTTTAAAAACACATCAAATACCAGGCAAAAAGTGGGGGGGCTAAAGAGGCACTTTATCACACTAGAAAGCCATAGAATGTGGCCATACTATGCTCATTCTCAGGGGCTGCATCACATTATGGAACTCCCTCCAAAGGACTTGAGACTGAACACCAACATTATGGTGGTCATTACAACCCTGGCGGTCGGTGTTAAAGCGGCGGTAAGACCGCCAACAGGCCGGCGGGAAAAAAATTGAATTACGACAATGGCAGAAACTGCCAACAAAGACAGCCACTTTAACACTCTGACCGCAATGGCAGTGCAAACAAACAGCACGGCAGTCACCACCAACAGACAGGCGGGAGACAATGTACCGCCCACAGTATCACAAGCTACCAATCCGCCACCTTTTCCGGGGCGAATTCACTGCAAACAAAAACACAGCGGAAACAGGACTTCGAAGGGAAAAAGCTCACCTCTGCACAGCCCACGAGGAACCAGGACTCCATGGAGCCCGAGCTCCACATATTACCAGCCTTTATCTTCTTGCTCCTCTACCAGGAGCACGAACGCCGGCGGCGAAGCCCACGGTGAGTACTGCACCTACGACACAGGGGAGGGGGGAGGGAAAAAACAGTGACACACACACGCAACACCCCCACCCTCACCCACGACAACACACATACTAATACAGCATGATACATTACAGTTACACCACCCATCCCCCCTCGAAGAATGCAAAGACAAAAGGAAATGAGGTGAACGATTGTAATATATTAAAATTTAGTAGTCAAATAATATACATACACTATTTACAAATATATACACCAAGAATATTAGTCCAGGGTATTCCACCCTTAAAGTCCGTGGACCACTGGGCCCACACTGCATGGGCGAGGCCCACACAAGATACCCGAACATGACGTAGAGAACACTGCAGGGGCATCAGATAGAATTAAAACAGGCACCTCGGGGTGCAGGGAAAGGGGGGGCACCTCAGCCGGTTGAGTCCAAATCCACGAGGGGGCCCCATGCCCACTGTTCAGTCCTGGGGAGTGCAAAGCCACAGTCTCACAAGTCTCTACAGTGGGTGGGCTGCCCACTGTTCAATCCTGGGGAGTGCAAAGCCACAGTCTCACGAGTCTCTACAGTGGGTGGGTTGCCCACTGTTCAATCCTGGGGAGTGTAAAGCCACAGTCTCACAAGTGGATAACATTCTCCACTGGTTTCTGGAGGGGGCTTTGTGCCCAGAGTGCTTCATCCTGCCAAGGACAGAGGTAATGGATGTAAATCTCCACTGGTTCTGGAGGGGGCTTGGTGCCCAGAGTGCTTCATCCTGCCAAGGACAGAGGTAGTGGATGTAAATCTCCACTGGTTCTGGAGGGGGCTTGGTGCCCAGAGTGCTTCATCCTGCTTGTGGCGGCCTCAGTAGCGTCAGTGCTTTTGGCGCTCATGGGCCTGCGGTGCTTGTGGCGGCAGTCTCTTTGGCAGCGGTGCTTATGGCGGCGGTGTCTTTGGCAGCAGTGCTTGTGACGGCGAAGTCCTTGGCAGCGGTGGTTGTGGCGGCAGTGTCCTTGGCAGTGGTGATTGTGGCGGTGGTGTCATTGGCAGCGCTTCAGCTGCTGGCGGTCCTATCTTGGGCAGCGGGGCTGCTGGCGGTAGCCTCCTGGGCAGCGGGGCTGCTGCTGGCAGTCCTGTCTGGGGCAGTGGGGCTGCTGGCGGTTGCCTCCTGAGCAGCGGGGCTGATGGTGGTCTTCTCCGCCGTGCTGATCTTCCCAGACTTGCCGGGTTTCTTGTGCCCCTTCCCCACCTTGGAAAGTCTCACAGGTGCATTGTCCAAAGGGGCATAGGAAGTGGAGCTGGGGCAGTTTGAGGATGGACAGGGTGACAAGGTGGGACAAAAGGATGACATTCAGGGCGGTCTCATTTCTTGGCGGGGGTCTTGGCATCATTCTCTGTCTTTGTCCTGGATCTCAGGGACCGTTTGCGGGGTGGTTCTCCCTCTGCAGGGGGTGGGGTGCTGGTGTGGTGGTCCTGTGGTGGTGCCTCCTGTCCACTAGCGCCGGCGGAGGTGGTGGGCAGTTCATCGTCCAGGCTAGTGTCAGGGGCCCCTTGTTGTGCCACAGTGTCCCTCCTGGTTTTGAGGACTTCCTTCAGCACCCCTATGATGGTGCCCAGGGTGGAATTGATGGATCTGAGTGCCTCCCTGAAACCCAAATACTGTTCCTCCTGCAGCCGCTGGGTCTCCTGAAACTTGGCCAGTACCGTTGCCATCGTCTCCTGGGAATGATGGTAGGCTCCCATGATGTTGGAGAGGGCCTCGTGGAGAGTGGGTTCCCTGGGCCTGTCCTCCCCCTGTCGCACAGCAGTCCTCCCAGTTCCCCTGTTTCCCTGGATCTCTGTCCCCCGAACGGTGTGCCCACTGCACCTGCCCCCAGGTCCCTGTTGTTGCTGGGGTGGTGGGTTAGCCTGGGTTCCCTGTAGTGGTGGACACACTACTGATTGACGTGTCCTGGGGACAGAGGTATGGGCCCGCTGGGTGGGTGCTGTGCTGGTGTTTCCAGAGGGGGCAAGCTCTGTAGTGGCCTGTGCCAGTGTGAGGGGAACCGACTGTCCCGAGGTCCCAGATGGGCCGGGCTGGTCGTCTAGATCCAGGTCGACAGAGCTGCTGTCATCACTGTGGGCCTCTTCTGTTGGTGGTGTTCACATGTGTGGACCCTCCTGTGCGGTGACGTTGGGTAGGGGTCCTGCAGGGGTGTAAAAGCATGATTATTGCATCTGGGTGTACCATGGTGTGCAATGGGTGGTTGACCGTGTACCCCAGTGCTTGCATTCCTGTGTGGGACCTTGTGTGATGATGGTTTAGGGGGGTGTATGGGTATGTGCAGTGGCCATGCATTGGTGATGGGTGTCCATGCTTTGTTGTTGCATGCAGGGCTTGGTGTTGGGATGGGTGGTTTATAATAGTGGGACATTTGTGAGGAGTAGGAGTGATGGGGGCGAGGGTGGGGGCATGTGATGGCATGCAGGTAGGGTGGGGGATATAGTAGTTAAGGTTTGACTTACCAGAGTCCATTCCTCCAGCTACTCCTTTGAGGCCTTCAGGATGCAGAATAACCAAGACTTGCTCCTCCCATGTTGTTAGTTGTGGAGAAGGAGGTGGGGGTCCGCCGTCAGTCCTCTGAACCGCAAGGTGGTGTCTTGAGACCACGGAACGCACCTTCCCACCTAGGTCGTTCCACCTCTTCCTGATGTCATCCCTATTTCTTGGGTGCTGTCCCACTGCGTTGACCCTCTCCACTATTCTTCGCCATAGCTCCATCTTCCTGGCTATGGAGGTGTGCTGCACCTGTGATCCGAATAGCTGTGTCTCTACCCGGATGATTTCCTCCACCATGACCCTGAGCTCCTCCTCAGAGAACCTGGGGTGTCTTTGCCGTGCCATGGGGTGGTGTGTGTTGTAATATGTGGGGTGATATTTAGTGGTGTGTCGTGTGAGGTGTGTGGATGTTATGGTGGTGATGGTATTGTGTGCCTGTGGATGCTTGGTTGTAGATTGTAGTGTCTCTCTCTGGCCTTCTGTCGCAATTGTGTGTATGTGTATCAAGTGTGTGTATTTGGAATTGTCCAATGTGGTAATGTTTTGTATATGTGTGTGTATTTTGAGTGCGGCGATGTGTACTGCCAATGGAATACCGTGGTTGAAAGACCGCTCCGTGGATTCGTGGGTCGTGATAGTGTGGGCGTATTCCTGTTGGCGTGACGGTGGAGGTTTTGTTTTCGCCAGTTTATCACTGACCTTTGGTGTGGCGGACTTGTGTGGGTGTCTAAATTTTGGCAGATTCCGAGCTGTGGGTCATAATGACCGTGGTGGAATTCCACAGCCGCGGTGGTGTGTTGGCGGTCTTCTGCACGGCGGTAAGCGGCTTTTACCACCAATTTTGTAATGACCCCTAATGTCTTTCCATCAACAGTTAAACTCTCTCCTTTTAAGGTTACACCTCCCCAGTATGGAGCACATTGTAACCTTCAACCTCCTTATTTATGCAACTGATTTGTTTTATTGCACCAAAGGTCGATGGTTCCTCTAATGTTACTTGTAAGAGTCTTTTCAATTGTACAGCACTCGTGTTTTCAAATAAGGGGGCTTTTGAAAACTATACCTTAAATAATAACTGATACTGCTGGGCTTTGAAAAGAGATAAACACGTTACACAAAAAGTATTTGAATGGAAAGAACTAGAAAAATCCTAAAACAAGCAGGAACGGGCTAGCACACTCTGTTTATTTATTGTTTAACTGTTTTATGTAGCACGACTGGAAAACAGAAGGCATTAAGCGCTTTAAAGAGAACGCAGTGCACTATATCACCGTGTAAAATAAACATTGACACATTACATAACACAGAATATTCTGTCCCTTTCAGGAGAAATCGCACAAATAACATCGCATTTCAAACAACGTAACGCAATAAGTTTTTCATTAGGATGGGGAACAAAAAATATGACATTAATTGAAGAACAGATGGGAATAGTGAGTTTTCAGGTACTTCCTAAAGGTGAAAAGGCGGAGTTTGTCCCCATGCAAGAGCAGTAGATTCAAACCTTGGTTGTGGTATGTTAGCTTTGCTTCGGATTCTTTTACATCGACATTATAACCAGGATTTAAAATTGTACGTTTTCAGTCTTTTAGTTCACCGGTCTTTACTTTGTAGGTAAGGTAGTTTGCCCTCACCATGTGTAAAGTTGAATTTACACTTACCGCCAACCAGGTAAGGACCCGACCAACTGTGCGTCTTACATCCAATAGCACTTTTGAACACAGACATAAAACTCTAGGTCAAAATTCTTCCACTACGTTAAGACCCTCTCCTCCCCAGTCTGACAGTCCCAGAACAGGTTGGATTTATACACCATTGACCGGGAGTAGATAACATTAGGCGCATTTCCCATCTGGTAGAAAGAGTGCATAGACATAATATACCTACTGGCTTTGGATGCCAAGAAAGCATTTGACTGGGTTAGTTGAGCTTTTCAGAGGGCGGTTTTGAATATAATACTTGGGCCTGCGATGAGCGATATAATTATGGAGGCTTGTACATTCCTTACAGCAGTTATTGGCACCAATGGTCAGTGCACTAATCCCACCGTAATTGCATGAGGAACCAGAAAGAGTACCCCCTATCAATCCTCCTATTTGCTTTGGTATTAGGGCCCTGGCCACAAAAATTAGGCACTCAGACTAGAATTAGGGTGCTCCATTTTGGGGCAGAACCCAGAAGATGAACTTTTTTGTTGATTACCTGCTCCTTACATTAACCCTGGCAAATTAGTGAAAGTCTGTTATATTATGCAGATTTGTAAAATGCACTATCTCCGGGAGGGTATCCTAGCACTAAGCAGGTGTGAGCCTAGCCATGCTTAGGGCCTAGTGGAACTACTTGAAAAGCCAGGCCTTTAGCTTTCGCAGATTTCAAGAAGTGAGTTGGAAGCTCTTATGTGTAGTGACCGGTAGCTCCACACTTTAGGAGCGATGTAGGAAGGGGCTCAAGCACCAGATCTGGTTTTCCATATGCGTGGGATGTGTGCAAATAGGAGCCACATGAGCGGATGTGACCAGGTTTGTGAAAGCAGATGCGATTGTTGAGGTATGCTCCACTAGTATTGTGTAGTGCCTTGAAAGTGTGGGTGAGAACTTTGAATTGTGCTTGTCTGTGGATGGGGAGCCAGTGGAGATCCTTCAGGTGTGGTGAGATGTGAGTGCTAGGTTGGAGGTGGAGAGAGGATCTTGCTGCAAGTTCTGAATATTCTGCAACCTTCTGCCAAATTATTTTGTTGATCCCAGCAAAGACAGTATTCCTGTAATCCAGCCTGCTTTGAACCAGGGTGCATATGGTGGTTTTCCGGATAGTGATTGGGAGCCATCACAAAATCACCCTCAGCATCTACAAGGGTATGGAAGCATAAGGCCATGGTGGCATTGACTTGGGAGGTCATGTTGAGTTTGCTGCTGATGACGATCACAAGATTCTTGACGTGGATGTTGGGGAGTGGGTGTCGGTCCTAGCTTTGTTGGCCATCAGGTGGATTCCCACTGTAAAGTGCTCTCCCCTAAGACCCCAATTTTGGTATTTTCTTTAGGCAGCTGGTCTTCACTCAATGGATGATTTCAGTGACGCAGAACTTGATCCCGGTACTGGGTGTCTTTTATGTAGGGGAGAGAATGAGGTGTGTTTTATCAGCATAGGAGAGGACACTGACGTCATGAGAATGCATGATGCTGGCTAGAGGGATCATGTTTGCCTTGAAGAAGGTCGAGGACAGGTTCCTTGCAGAACTCTGCAGATGAGGTTGCAGGCGTCCAAGGTGTACAGTGCCAGGCTGACTTACTGCGTCCTACCAGCTTCCTTTGATTTCAATGTTGTGAAGGTGTTGAATGAGTATGGGGTGGGTGACCATGTCAAATGCTGTGGTCGTGCTGTGGTTGGGTCTGAAACCAGACTAAGTGGTGTTGAGGAGTTGGTGGTCATTGAGGAATTCAGTGAGGTGTCTGTTGATGATTTTCTAAAAGACCTTGGACAGGAATGGTAGCAGGGAGATCGGTCTATAGTTGAAAAGCATTAAAGAGTGTGCGGAGACCTCCTTCAGCAATGGGAGGACAGTTGCATCTTTCGAAGCATCTGAGGAGGTCGGGAAAGAGGTGGAAGCATTAAGCATGGGTGTGAGCATGGCGCTGATGGGTTACAGTCCTCTGGAGTAAGTGTGGTGAGGGCAGGGATCCAATGGGGTCGCTGAGTGGATGGGCTGCATTGTGGCAGCAGTTTCTTCTGGTGTGATGATGAGTGATGTGGTTAGCATTGGTTCTTTGCATAAGATCGGGAGGCATTTGGTTTGATTTGTCGGGTCTGGTTGTGGGTTAAGGTTGATGTATATGGCAGTGATTTTGTTGCTGAAAAATTGAGAGACATTGTCAAAGAGGTCCTGAGATGGGGTGATGAAGTTGGAGGTGGCTGATGGTGAAGGGAAATCCTTCACAATCGCAAAGATGTCTTTGCTTCTTTTGGTGTTGGCACTGATGTGGTCCACCAGAGTGGTGAGTTTGGTGGTACGAATAATTTGGGTTAGAATTTCAATGCAGATTTGAACATGCTCCTGTGTGTATCATTCTGACCCATTCTCCATTTGTGGTTTCATCAGTCTGAGTTCCTCCGTGTACCAACTGGTCTGCGGTCTTGTCTTGCTGTGCTTGAAGGGGGCTAGGTAGTTGGCGCAGCAGGTGAATCAATTGTTGAAATTCTTGATGGCTTTGAGGAGGCTGCTGCTGTATTCAGGTCAATGGGTGGTGAGAGTGGTGTTGCAGTCCTTGTCAGTGATGCTGTCCAGGAGACTGGTGTGGTTAAAATAGGAGACTGGTGTGGTTAAAATAGGGTTCAGGATATGTCTGGCAATGTGGGTAGGTTCCTTAACTTGGGTAAGGCTCAGGCTACCAATGACTCGGATGACTGTTTTTGAGTTGGGGTCAGCGTGGTCTTCCAGATGGAAGTTCAGGTCTCCCAGTAGGATGTAATTGCTGATGTCTATGATGAGTGGTTCAACAAAGTCTGTGATGGTGTCTGTGAAGTTGGTGCGTGTTCCTGGTGGTCTGTAGATGAGAGTGGTGCTTAGGGTGTCGTTGGCTGTGATATGGAGCTGAACAACAGGTGTTCCATAAACAGGTATTCCATATGGGAGGATGACGTGTCCCTGGAGGTGGTGAAGCTGATAGTGTTCTTGTGGATGATGGCAATTCCACCTCTGGGCTTGTGAAGTCTGTCTTGCCTGACAATCTTGTAACCAGGGGAGATGGTTGTGGCAATGTCAGGTCTCGATACAAGGTTCAGCTAGGTTTCCATGAGGAAAAGTAGGTCCGAGTGTTGTCATGCAGCAGGCCCCAGATCTCTGTGGTGTGTTTGGTGAAAGACCGGGTGTTAAGGAGCAAACATGCAAGTGTGAAGGTTTGTGTGGGTGGTTGCAGGACTGTGTGAGTGCGACAGAATGGGATGTTGGGTGCTGTCGGTGCAAGTGCTGTGAGGGTTGGGTGTGGGTAACAGCATGAAATCTTGCAGGAAGTTCACGAGAACGCTCCTCTGGTGTTGAATGGTACAGCGAGGCAGCAGCGTGTAGGGCAACAGCTGGGGTTGAGGGCATGGAGGGGCGCAACGGGGTAGCAGCGAGAGGACCATACTCTGAGCATGGTACTTGTGCAGACTGGTGCAGTCAAGCTTGCCTCTGGCAACTTTGAATTAATTTTCAGGCATTAAGGTCAACATATTAAAATCACATATCCTTAATCTCACTGTTCCCACCCAGGGTCTGCCACAGATACAGGCTCTTGTCCCTTTTCATTGGGCTTCAAACTTTATCAGAGACCTCAGCCTCAACATAACTGACCAATTAGGTGGCTGGAGTAAAGCTAATTGACCCGAATGCCATAAAAACATCCTTGAAGACATTAGAAGATGGAGTCCACTTTATAGCCTATGGTTGGGACGAGTTTACATGATTATATGAATATACTCCCTATAATAATTTACCTCTTTCAGTCTCTCCCAAACCCCATACTCCAGTGGAGGGGTATTTAGGGTTCAAGGAAGGGTACTGTATAATCGTAATCAGTATTTTTTTGTAGTTAGGGATGGGTAATGGATGCACTAGTATGAAATGTTTAGGGTTCAGAGATGTGTAGAGAGGTAGTAAGGAGGGTTCAGGGATTGCTAGGGTACAGGGGTAACAAGGAGGTTTTAGGTCAAGGGTTGGGTGTAGTATAGGGGTTGTAAGGAGTGTTTACAGTTCAGGGATGGGTAGTGTGTAGGGGTAGGAAGGGTTTTTAGGGTTCATGGTTTGGCAGTATATTGGGGAGGTAAGGAAATTTTTAGCGTTCAGGGATGGGTTGTGTTAGAGGTAACATCACTTTACCTACAAAGCAAAGTACTCCTAAAGCAACACACCGTGAAGTAAAGGTAATTACAATGGGATTACCGTGATGTAAAGCATGCAGAAGTAAAACATATCTGGCTTCAACAGGAATATGAGATTATTTTGGTGTATGGCTTTATAAAAGGCATTAATTACTGCTGCTATTCGTAGCCAGAGTAGACCACAGAGTATAGGATTGGTGTCTTAAGCTGTGTTCCTGGCAGTGGCAGTGCAACATTATCAGGAAAAGTAAATGCACCAAACATTTTTTACATTTTTGGCATTATTCACATTCAGCCATTAATACCTGGCAGAAATCGAATTATTACTTATGAAAAAAGAAGGTGCATGCATTATAGAACTGTGAGCAGTACAGGAGAGGTTAACTGAAGAATCAGAAGTGGGAATATGTCTGCATTCTATATGTTACTGCATAAATCAGAAGCAATCAACTTGATTTTTATGCTTACACATGAAAGCAGAGAAAGGAGCAATGCTAATTTTGTCTTGATGGTCATATTAATCCTCAAATACAAAGTTCAATGGTTTCTTTCGTGTATTATGAATGTTTATTTTTGGGTATGTGAGATAGATTAACGTGGAGAATATAAGACAGTTAATAGGAGGCAATAAAGAACGGGCTTCAACACATAGGGGGTCATTACAACCCTGGCGGTCAAAGACCGCCAGGGCTGTTTTGGCGATTGCACCGTCAACAGGCTGGCGGTGCAATCATGGCTATTTTGACTGCGGCGGAAGCGCTGCGGTCGCACCGCCGGGGCCGGCGGCTTCCCGCCACATTTGCCCCGGCGGTGATAATCCGCCTGGGCAGCGCTGCTTGCAGCGCTGCCCAGGGGATTACGAGTCCCCGACCGCCAGCCTTTTTCCTGTCGGTTCGCTGGCGGTACGGGGAGTCGCGGGGCCCCTGGGGGCCCCTGCACTGCCCATGCCACTGGCATGGGCAGTGGCGGGGCCCCCTGACAGGGCCCCATGCAGCTTTTCACTGTCTGCTATGCAGACAGTGAAAAGCGCGACGGGTGCAACTGCATCCATTGCACGGCCGCAACACTGCCGGCTCCGTTTGGAGCTGGCTCCTGTGTTGCGGCCGAGATCCCCGCTGGGCCGGCAGACGGAAACCAGGTTTCCGCCCGCCGGCCCAGTGGGGATCTCATAATGACCGCGGCGGGAGTGCGGCCGCATTGGCGGCCGCCCGGCGGTCAGATCTTGGCGGGCGGCTGCAGCCGCCCACCAAGGTCATAATGGGGGCCATAGATAAGGAAGAACAGTTGTTGAGGTGAAAAATCAAGACTTAGTTTACAGAAATTAAAACTGAAGGGTTGAAAACATATTTTTTTGAAAAGATGAAGAATAAAAGCACAGATCAAAGTAGCTGCTTTGTGTAGATGTTCCCAGAGAGTCGATGAAAATACCTAAATAGTGCAGCATCCTGAGCTGAGCCCAATAGCTCAGTCCCAGAGATTGAAGTTCCCCTGTCAGTGCAGCGGACAGGGATCGTGTGGTCCCAATGCTTGCTGTGACCAAGTCTTTGACAGCGGTGAGACCCCCTGTCGCCCACCCACACCACATGGTATTTGAGGCTGGAGGCCCTCTACATTCAGTATTCTGTTATATTTAGCATGTTTTTCCCTTTAGGTATTCCCATTCTTGAATTATTTATGTTGCATATTTATGTATAAATAAATATTGAAATATAAAATGAACATTTATTCATGTCATTATTCATTGCAATGTGAAAATCAAGTCTGCTTGAACATACTCATGTTATTTCGTATGAACTGAATGACCTGTCCTTGTATTTTTGTGTGTAAGAGATTGGAGTATTAGTTGAGGTGGGGTGACAAGCCACCTCAAATAATAAACACACTGCTTGTCTGGGGGAATTAAATAAACCTCTCCTTAACACTCTGGTAGCTTGGCACAAAAGCAGTCGTCCTTAACTTAGAGAAAATGTATAAAGTATTTATGCAGTACTCAAACAGTAATAATGTGAAAACAAAACACAAGAAAACCCCCCAAACCATTTTAGAAAAATAGAGTAAATTTATGTAAAAGTTGGAAATTCCTTTGATTTTTGTCTGTCAATAAAATATGCGCCCATTTGACAAATTGCCATAACACTTTCCAGACCTATTCTTCCTCCTACATTGGCAGATGATGGAAAGTTTTGCAGTGACTGTTCAAGGGGTGCAAAAAAGGAGGGTACCAAAATAGGTTTTGACCCCAATGCATTTTGCATACACTTTTTGTATTGGACTTAGCTGCACAATGGCTGAACAGACTGTAATGAAACTTCACAGCAATGTACATTAGACTATGTAGATGCTCCTTTGTGCTATTGTAAGCATTGTTATGAAGTTAAAAGGACCAACATCACAGTGATCTCTATATCACAATACTACTAAAAGTAGCAAGGAAGCCAAAAAAAAAAAACTAATCTGCATATGTAAAGTGTCTGATGCTAATGGAAACCAATAAATAAATAACAAACAGAACACATCTTAATATACATAAGATTTCTTTGCATGCTGTCTGGCTCACACAAAAATATCTGTGATCAACAAGCCAAAGAATGCACTCCTGTGCAATAAAATGGAAAGTGACTTAGGAGTGAGCCCCTAGGAAAGTGGTTATGAAGTTATAAGGGACTCACACTTAGTGATATCTGTTGCTTCAGACGTAGCACAATCCTAGTAAAAGTAGCTAGGAAGCCCAAAAAACAAACCAGACTGCATATGTTAAGTTTCAGATTTAGTACATGAACAACGGAAAGACCAATTTATGGTCACTTGCCAACAGAAACCAATTAAACCAATTAAAACATACATACCCAAAAGTTAAAAAGAAAGAAGTCACATTAAATCTAATTGCAACTCTGTGGCTATAGTTAGGATTTCCAGAGATAGGAATTCCTCAGATTTTTCTTCCCTAAGCACTTTCTACCTGTTTGACGAATCACCACTAAAATTTTCATACCTATAGCATTTTTTACATTTTGTGATGATGTGAATTTTGTGGTGAATCGTTAAGGCGGTGCAAAGATAAAATGGGGTTCCCAAAATGTGTTTTCCCACCAATGCCTTCTTCCATAGACTACTGTATTTGATGTAGCATGAAAATGGCTGAACAGATTTGCATGAAAGTTGGCAGGTTTATGAATTATGGTGCACAGACGATCCTTTTCGGGTCCTACAGGTATTTAAGCTGTAAGGCACTTAACTTAGTGATATCTGTGACAACAGTACCTTTGCTGAATTTAAAAAAAAATTGTGAAACTACCATGTAACAAGGCAACGACAGTCATTATCTGATTAGACAATGACTGACTTTAGGCAGCCATGTTGTTTTGTGGCCACAGTGCTCTGGATTAGGGCCTTACATATAGGTAAGTATACAGTTTTATATTTTTTCTCTACCTATTACTACTTTACTAAAGTAGTAATAGGTAGGCAAAATTAATAAGTTTCTAAATAGCCTAACAAAAATGTTACAGAGTACTGCGGTACTACCTAGGAAGTACTGCAGTGCTTAAAAAACTTACAAAATTGAAAAAACACTACAGTATATTAATTTTACAAAACTGAAATAAAACCGTGGAATACACTTACATTTCACAATTATAGTGTGATACAGTGTATTTACAAATTTTGACATATTTAATTCTCTAATAAAAAGTGGATGGAGTTCCACAGAAATGGCTAAAAAGTACTGCACAAAATTAAAAAAATAAACATTTGCTAAATAGAAAACTTACTAGACACTAGCGCAGTACTCCATGAATTTCTTTAAAATATGGAAGAAATATTAATACATTTCCCTTCCTATTACCACTTCAATAAAGTAGTAATAGATAGGGAACTACAATAAACCCTACTACTTACCTATATTTAAGGCCCCAACATAGAACACAGCCAAAGAGAAGCAAACACAATATGGTTGCCTTCTCATTTTCTAAAAACAGCCAATACTCAATTATATACTGACTTGTCATCGCCATGTACCATAGTATACATGGGCGCAAAATATAACTAAGGCCTAGCTCTATTATTGTATTATGGTACCGTTGTGTTACGCATGGTGTTGCATGGGCAATGCAGTACTTAAGTCAGATTTACATAGCAACACAAGGCCACCATGTGTAGCCCTGCTTTGATTGGTAAATCTGGAGAAATTCAAGGCAGCGCAAGTCACTGTTTTTTGTTACTCTGCACAAATTCCTTCTAAATGTCTCATACATCTGTACACCACTTCTCTGTACACCACTTCACTCACACCACTCTACTTTAGGGTATTCCAGTATATGCCACTCCAGTGTACACCACTTCACTCTGTGCCCCTCCACTGTAGGCTACTCCACTATATGCTAATCCACTTTATGTCTCTCCACTCTATGCTATTACACTGCATGCAGCTCTACTGTATGTCACTAAACTCTACGCTGTTATACTGTATGCACATCCACTCTACGCCACTCCAGTCTATGCCACTCCACTCTATGCAACTCCACTCTACGCACTGTATGCCATTCCACTCCACAACACTCCACTGTATGTTATCCAGCTGTATGCCACTCCACTGTACGCTACTCCACTCTACTCCACTCCAGTGTATGGTACTTCATTGTACGCCACTTCATTCTACGCTACTTCATTGGATGACACTCCACTATATGCTAATCGACTCTACCCCACTCCTCTGTACACCACTACACTATACACTACTCCAGTATATGCTATCAAAGTCTATGCCACTCCACTGTATAAAACTCCACACTACGTCAATCCACTCTGTCCTATAACACTTTAGCCTTTGGCTGTGCACAGTGTGGGTTTGGCTGCATGTGTGGAGTTGGACTATAACTCGTGCCCTCTGGCCACCACCTCCCCGGGTCTACCTTTAAAAAATTATATAGGCGGGCCACACAGACCTCCCCGGACTCTGGGGACCAACACCTCCTCGGGCTTTTTCAACTAGCAGCAGCTAGTCGGACTGGCAACTAGTTGCTGCAATAAAAACACCTCTGGGGCGCAGTGGCCACTGAGCCAATCATACACTCCTTGCCTCAGGTGCTGTCTACACAGGGGGAGGGACGTCATCTGGTCACATTGATTGCAAGAGCCATTTCTGATCTTAGGACAGATTTATTGGCCGGCCTTAAGAGTCGGTGGGAATATGGCATGTACCGCCTGTTGGCTCCTAACGAATGGCAACAGATACTGCAGTGCTTAAGGATGATCTTCTCTGGGAATGCTCTATAATGCACCACTTTTGGGAGGAGGTCTGTGCAACAATTCACAGAATCACAGGTCCTTCCGACATGTGTAGGCTAGAGTTGTGTTTCCTTTGACTCCTTAGTCATCGGAGGGCGCAGGAAGCAACAACGTGCTTTATTGACTTCGCACTCCTATTAGTTAAACTCACAATCATTATGTGTTGGAAGGCAACATTGCTCCCTGGGTCAGCATTGTTGCAGGCAGCAATGCGGCAATGGGCCATGGCAGATTCTGAAGCATTACACAGAGAGAAGTTCCAGGGCTTTCATCGATGTCTCATAGAGGCTGACTGGGATGATAAATTACACATTTTTCAGAGTGACCCCGACTCTGGCTTAGAGTCCCCATCATCAGGCGCACCAATACGTACCTGTCCAGGGGACAAGATCATGTTCATTTCGATGGGGCGGCCACATAGTAATTCACATACCAACGATACTATGTCAGATGCTCTGAAGTAGCCCTTATGTTGTCTGTTAGTTTACGGTTTATTCTTGATATCCCATGTTTACAATGATGACTCGCCATTTGACTAATGCCTTTGACTCTGAACGAGTGACATTGGCTCCAACTGTACTACTGCAGGCAATGCTTTTCATGCTTAACAATCAGAGTGGCTATTTGCATTGCCTGAAAACTCAATAAAGAAATGGGGGAAACAGTTTTGTTGTCCTTCACTTCATCTTCATCTTCATCCTCCATGTGGGGAAACTGGAATGACTGCAGAAGCTCCCTCACTTTTTGCCCCCATTTTTAGCTGACCCTCACTTTTTGCCTCCATTTTTAGCTGATACTGGTGTTTTCCGACCCTGACTGTGCCCTGGCCACTGCTAACCATTCCCAGGGCCAGTGCTCTGTTTAAAATGGTATATGCAAATTAGGCTTGATTATAATTAGCTCTGACAACGTACTTATAAATCCCTAGTACATGGTAGGGCATGTAGTTTTAGGGACTCCAGTAAAGTTAGTGCACCTATAGATGCGCCACAGTGGTGTCCAGTGTTATTGTAAAGGCAGGTCAAGTGAAATTACAAGTTCTTCCAAAGTCTCAAACTACCTTATTTTTGCACGTAAGCCACATCTAAAGTCTGCCCTAGATACCCCAAGTGTTGGGTGCAGTGTAAACATAAGCAGGGACTTTATAAAAGATTTATTTTTTTAAGACCTGGTGAAGGAAAAACAGCTACATTTGTTTTCCCCATTGTAGTCAATGGGCTCAATAGACTAACATTGGGAGACTTTATTTTAAAATAGTAAAGCCTTATTTCTGACAGAGAGGAGGTAAATATTTCTACTTTTGGTATAAAATTACATGTTAGAAAAAATCCAACAACTTGCCAAGCTTGAATTTATTATAACTAGCACTGAGAAAGAGTTTTAGAACTCTTTCTGAAAGTTACCAAATTCAGCCCTGTAGTGCCCTTTCCTGATTGGTCAGCCTCTGGTAGCCTGAGCCAAGCTACCTTAATGAAGTGTTAAGTGGCCTGGACTGAGACAAAGGAATTATATGGTGGGAGGAGAACTGCTGCAGCAGATGGCAGAGAAGGATGGGGGAAGACTAGCCAAATTGGTCTTCAGAGGAGGGAAAGCCACTTGGGACAGTGGTCACCCCAGAAGGTGGTGACCTGTACCCCATTGTACACGAGCACCACCTGCTTCCCAACCTGGGAGCAAGGATAAATATGGCAGAGCTGCCCCACAATTCAGATCCCTGCTGGAAGAAGATATTGGAGAAGAAGGACTGCCCTGTTGGACCCGTGGCCTGCACTACACTCACAAGGACTGCACCAGCCGCACACTTTGGGCTTCACCAAGAAAAGGACTTTGCCTTGCCTCTGCAACTCCAGGTAGTGGACTCCCTGTAAGCTACAAGTACAAAAGAGCTGGCCAGAGTCCCCTCCATCAAGTTCTGCAAGAAGAGCCCAGCTGACCAGCGTCCAGTGGCCTTTTGAGGAATCTGACCAGGTGCAATTTGGAAATTGTAGTCCCAACCCCCAAGGAGCAACCCAGAGCTTCTGGAACCTTGGATCAAGTTTGTGGAAACTTCAAGGACCTCTGTAAGAACATCCAGAAGTTTAGAGATGTTTGGTGCAAATGTTGTAAAACTCTCCATAAACTGAAGAGGTGTATTGTGGGAGCTGTAGTCCCAGACCTCAAGAGGCAATCCAAAGCCTGTGAACCCTTGAATGGTGCTGTGGACCACTTTCCTGAATCAACAAACACTTCTGAAATTAAGTGTAACAGTGTTACATTGTGGGTGACCTGAACTCTGGACTTTGTCTCTGTCCAGTGCGACCTTTTTTAACCCTTTGAGCGGTATCTGCTTCTAAGCGCTAGTTTTCCTTTTAATCTTTAAAAAATCATATCTCTGGTTCCCTACACTGGGTTTTTGTCATTGTGGTGTCATTTTAAAGATGTAAAATATTTTCTATTTTTATAAATTTGTGTTGGATTTTTATTGTGTGTTGTGTTTTACTTATTTACTGTTTTGTTGATATTAAATGCTTTACACACCTGTCTCCTAAATTAAGCCTAACTGCTCCTGGGCCAAGTTACCAAGGGATGAGCAAGGATTAATTTACTGAAACCTTGACTGGACCTACTGGGGGTTTGTGGCCTATTGCTAAGTGTGAGTACCTACCTGCCCTTACCAATAACCCACTTTCCAACACTACATTTCATCACTCCCTTGCTCCTGTTCTGCAGACTGCAGACCTCCTCTCGTGCTCAGAGGGCAATCTGGTTCACTGCTTCCTGGAGCCATTGGCAAGCTTCAGTTCCTTCTTTTTGCACAGCCTTTTCAGCTCTGCCACATTGAAGATTTCAATGTTGCTGAGATCATCTTCCATTCTTGCAAAAATCACAAATGCAAAATATGAGGCCAAGAGTGAAATTTAAGAAAAAGAAAAAAATGCCTGATTAAAACTAAAGGAACATTTAAAGACGTTAGAATACAACAAGGGATTTTTGGTTTTACACCAAGCACTGAATGGCACTGCAAAAAAGTAACAATAAATCCCACCGCTGAACACCAATGTAACAGACTGGAGTATTAGTTATGGGGGGAGTGAGAACCCACCTCAAATAATAAATACAATACTTGTCAGGGGGACCACAAACATCACTAAATAAGACATTTGATTAACCTTCTGGCAAAGCAGTCAGGAATAACATAGAGGCAAAATTTAAAGTGTTTTTGCAGTACGCGAAGAGTAATAAAGTGAAAACACAACAAAACCACAACACAAATAAAATCTCAAAACAATTTAGAAAAATAAGGTATATATTGACACACTTATTTACATATTTACTATGCTTTTTGACTGCAAGTGGAGAGAAGGGGAGTAAATATCTCAACCCCTAGGGCCAAATCTTGACACTGGAGTGCTAGGATATTTTTGCAATAAGTTGCAATTATGGCTAAGATTTCTAGGCAACAAGTACCTCAAGCAGGCTCCTTGAACATTGGGGACGTATGGTTTTCCACTTGTTGCATAAGGTTGTGAGGTTAGGGAGGGTTTGGGATTAGGACTTCTGTTTTAAATTGGCCAGGTGTGATTCAGCCAATATTGATCTTGGACACTATCTTTGGCTTCAAATGGTAATCACTTTATGGCAATTTACCAGATAATGAGGCCAGACCTTAAAATCATGACATGGAAAATGAATGCTAATGTCATTGGGATGGATAGTAAAATAAGAGTGGCACTTCAGAAATAGAAATTACATCTGTTGATGCTTCAGGGAACATTCCTAGTCAAGAACAAATGCAGATCTATAGAGCGGAATCAATTGACCGTACTTACTCATGAAGGTTGCATGCAGCAGTGATCCTTATTAGGAACTCCACACAATTTATTTCTGAGCAAACACAGGTGGACCAGATGGGATTATTTGCACCAGTGTCGGGGGTATGTTAGGATGCATTAATATTGTGCTTGGAATCCACTGACAGTGATGCACACTTTTGTCTCTTGCCACTTCCACCAACTATCACATACAGAGGAATATGAGGGCCAGTGGTAGAAACAAGGAAAGTGGAATGTGATAAGAGAAAAGAGAAAGACACTGTATTCTACCATACTGGCTTGTCACTTTTGCTGGTCAATGACGTCTGCAGGTTGTTGTGGGTATCAAAATGCAAAGTGCTATCTTTATAACTTGCCATGAAAAATATGCACCTATCTGAAATAATGAATGGATATACTTTGGCAATATCTCTACTTCAAGATGCATTCCCTGCGGAAAATGAGATATAATTTCTCCTCAGCTTGTGCAGCAGGGCAAGTTTATTACAATCATTAACTATTCTGCCATTCCTTGTCTAGCAATTCATGTGAACATACAAGACCTGTAATGCCTTATTCTTCAGCACTTAAACATAACATGAGTATGTAGTCCTGGCTTAATAGTCCTTACTTTTCCATCACACGAAATATTCAAGTGAAATGCAATAAACTCACAGTCTCATAAAAATTCATATATATTCAAATAGTTCATAGTTTGTCTCTACTAGCAACACAATTTTGAGAAATACTTCTCTGTATTCCAAAGCCCTTCAATGTAACTCAAGTTGGTCTTTAGCAATGGAAATGCTAGCGTAGCAAGGTCCGGCTGCAGCATCATTATATCACCACTGCCTAGCAGAGACACTGTGGGTCCAGAAGGGAATTTATACCCAAATGTCCAAGATAGTAGCTACGCCTCCAGACAATTTTTCTGGGAAATGTAATTCGTTGTCAGGAAGCTGTAATGTAATTCGTTCAACATGCACCCAAAGTGTGCGTAAGTCCAGGCAAGGCCAACAATCTGTGAAGGTCACTAGGCTTTCCATCCTTGGGGAAGGCTCTGCGCGTGTGGGTCTAGGGTATCGCTCTCCTGTGCTCTTCAAGTTCCAAGCAGTAAGCAATGTCCCCAGCCATGATTCCTGACGGGGTATATGGATAAAAATGTCAAGTTTACTGTGAACCACTACTATATGGCTCCTCATTTTATACTATATGCCCTCTCCCAAAGCTCTTTCTCTTCTCAGAACACCTTTTGGCCATGGTCTATTTTTCTTCTGATTTAATGAATTTGAAAACAAAGTAAAATTCTTGATGCCACATCAATGGTAGTATGCCTAGATATCTATTAATAGCTAATATGGGGTTTTCTCTGAGGTTAATATAGAACATTTATCCACATTTTCCCTTCCAAAGAGTCTGTAAGCGAACAGAGCCTTCTTTCCGAGGCTCTTCCAAATGTAAGTTATGGCACAACTTTTCCCAAACAAGTTCTCATACTGGGCAGCATGGTATACCCACCTAATCTCTCATCAAAATTTTCAAAGCCTTCATTGTTGCTCAGCTTGGCCTTTCTTAATATGTTGAAAGTGATGTTGCATTAAATAAAATATTTTCCCAATTCTAATGTTTTATTTTGTGCATTTAAGCATATGATGGTTGCTTGAACCAAAATGCAAATATCAATGTGGGCATACAGTTCTGATATCTGTCAGAACTGTCTGAAGTTAGGCTTACAGCCCTAAACTGAAGCCAATTTATGCTTTCAGCATAAGTATGTTGGGCTTGGGATTACATTTTAGGTCTCACAACAGCTGTTTGTTGTGAGAGCTCATCGTCAACACATTAAAAAGAAATATATAAAGAAAGAGTGGGCCTCGAGGCAGCCCTCTCCAGCCATCGGCTTTCATGTGTTTTTCATGTTTTGTCATTGCTTGGATGAGCTCTCCTCAAAGGCACAACATTTGAGAGATGATCAAATTGTCTATTTGTGTTCCCAGTGATGATAGGATCATGTAGTCCTTTGGTTAAACTGCGGGTACATGGCCTAGCTTTACTCAGATTGGGTTCTTTGATGTACTTCGCTTTCCTGACACAACATTTTGATTGCTGATGTATAGCTTTCGGTTTGTGTGCCGAAGTCTGCCATAAAATAACATCACGTTACCATTCCCTTGGTTTAGTTTGCTCCCATGAAGTTCGATTTACAGCTTTTTTGTTCACAAATTAAAGATATGTAGGCATACAGGCTGTCTTGAACGTCAATGGTAATGCTGCCCCTTTAAAAAAACGTACCTACTCTGCAATATTCTGCTATGTATGCCTTTTAAGTTCAGCACTCCCCATGTGAATTTCATCTTCTATCTCAATTTCATAATACTCGCCTTTGAGGGTACAGCGTAGCTCTGCCAATGCAGTCTGTTCAACAAAGGCCCCCTTCTTACATTACTATGATTATTATTATTGTGGAAACACTCCTACATGTACATAAAACACTCATCAACAAGCTTAAAAGTATGCGTTATTAAAATAGCCTTTTTCCTTATCATTTATAATGTTATGATTTGTAAGCAAGAAGTCTAGAAAGATATTTTTAGGCCAAACTTAAAAAATATCAGAACAAGCGTTATCCCACACCACACCTAAATAGCATACCTGTCTGCCTATCATACCTACCTACCTTAAGTAACCTAGTATACCAGCCATACCTAACTTCAGTGGTGTAACATAGGCCCCTGCGGTCTGGGGGATTCCCCAAACTCCAGGGCCCCTCTTCAGCATAGTACCTGAGAGTTCCTGTCTGTGTCAGGAGGGGGGCCCTCCATGTACCTGGCAGCCCCCACCCCCAAGTTAGGTTACGCCACTGTCTAACTTACAATGCCTATCCACTGAATACACCCCACCTAACCTACAATTTGTAACCTAGAAAACCTACCTAGCTAGTTTGGATACCCTGCCCCCCTATGCCAGGTGGGAGGGGCGTCTTCCTAGAGGAGGAACTGTGGCAAAATTAACAAGCATTTGCAATCCAATGGGTCTCACACATGCTCGAGTTGGAGCTATTAGCATTGTAAACTCCTAACCGGACGTTTTCTTGCCACATAAATTGAAAATGAGAAGTAAAACAGTTTCACATAACTAACCGGACTTTTCTTGCCACATAAATTGTGAAGTAAGAGTTTCACATAAGCGAGCCGACGGCCGCCATCAGCGCAAAGCAGACACACAAAAGAAAACAGAAGTTCGCTTGCAGTGAAACATATCAGCAAAAGTGCAATTATCCATGTAACCGGCAAAACAGCAAATATCCGGCAAAAGAGCAAATATCCATGTAAGAAGCAACAGTGCAACTATCCATATAACCGGCAAAAGAGCAAATATCCAGCAAAAGAGCAAATATCCATGTAACAAGCAACAGTGTAATTATCCATATAACTGGCAAAAGTGCAAATATCCATGTAACAGGGTCGATGTCGTGCAAAGCGCTTCACTACTGCCCAATGAGTTCGTACTGCGAAATAAATACAAAATGTAGACCAGAAACCATACACATAACATGGAGCCTCATATATTTTCAGTAGTTGGCCGGTGCGCTCGAGGCGGGCTAAACACCGGAAAAGGCATGACGTATGCATGCCTTTCACTAATTAAAACAAGCAGATTTTAAAAGGCAAGCCCACAAACCAACCAAACTTATGGGAGTGACTTGGGCATGGTTAAAAGCTCACAGAGAGATTACACCAGGGACAGAGCGCTTTGGCGCTCGATCCTATAAAGGAAAAAAGCCCAGGGTGGGCCAGAGCTGCGAGGGTGCGGTTGGGGGAGGGGCGGGTGGCGTTGTTGTTAATTAAGGTGGGTATCTGCACGGTCTCCTTCAGACCTCTGGGGGGGTATCAGCCCTCAAGGGGTTGTTGCCCATACAGATATCCTACTAAAACCCTCATTATGGCTAGGTACCGACTCTGGATCAAAGTCCTTTTTGGTCTAAACTGGGATCCCAACATGGACCTACATTGCAGCTGAGGGTGTTTGTCTGCACCATTTTGCAGATAAAACATGGCGCAAATTGTGCAGGCAAACTGGAATGGTGGAAAGCATGAGCGCTATCTGTGTTATCGCCCATTCCAAGGTCAGGACCTCGCAGTGGTGTGGTAATTGCATGTGTCTTAAAAATTGATCCATACTTATTAGGTGTGCAATCTGCACCCAGGCTTGTACTCAGTATATCGCAGGCTTTACTTGTACCCAGTGCTTAATTTGTGTTTGTTGTTTCTGGCGCTGAGCACCAACACTTATTTTTGAGGGCCAGGGCTTATTCTGCCTCAAGCATTTACAGCGAGCAAAAGACATATGGGAAAGACGAAGGAAGAGAAAAACTAAAAAGTGTCACAAAGGTAGAAAGCAGAAAGCTGCAAGAGTGAGCTGAAGGGGCAGGGAGTGGCTTTAAATGGATTGAAGAGGCCCGAGATGGCTTCAGGATTACACTGCCTCAGTATTCTGTGCTCGTGCATTTAACTGCAGCAGCCGCGTGTTTCAGGGTAGGGCTTTGGGCACCGGCACCTTTTTATTTACAAATTAAGCACTGCTTGTACCGCTGCGAAAATAATGCCTAGACACAATATTTGCATGCCCATAATCCTGTGCAGTGTATACTGAGCCAAATCAGGATGTTTGTATAACTGCAATCCGTGATATTCACGAGTTGCAAATATGCAAACTGTATTGGGCTTTTTACTCAACAAGATCAGTGTGAGATTGCAATAAATCTTTTTCTGCCAGCAATGGATTGTGGAATGCAGATGCTTACTAACCTTGATTTCACTGCACCACAATAGGAGGGTAAATCTGCAAAGATATGTTCACTCGCAAAGGCCTGTGGTAATGCTCAATTCTTGATTTATAACCCCCTTTCCCAGGGAGTCCAATGAAGGTCCAGGATGGGCAGCTGAATGCGATATTTTGAGGATACCAACATTAGGAAACATTATACAGCCGAGGGAAACTAAGATAAAGAGACCCCACCTAAAAGCCTGTAATTCTCAGGCATTCTCAGATCAGTCAGAGAAACAGTGGCGGCCGGCAGCTTTAGGAGGGAGGTGGGCGAGCGGGAAGCACACACACACTCATCCTTTCACACGCACGCACATCCATTAATAACACTCATAACATTCAAACATGCACGCACGCACCAAACGTTAATTTTAAAAGATCACACACACAAACTCATTCTTTCACACACGCATGCACGCACGCACATCCATTAACAACACTCAAACATGCACGCACACAACAAACATTCATTTTAAAAGATCACACACTCAATCTTTCACGCACGCACGCACATCCATTAACAACACTCATAACATTCAAACATGCACGCATGCACCAAACATTCATTTTAAAAGATCACACACACTTACCTTCAGCCTCGGACATCCCAGGAGGGTTGGGACTGCTAACTTCCCTCATTGGCCGTCCCAGTCTCGTCACAGAGTGGGATGGGGTCAGTGAGACTACTGACCCCACCCCACTCTGTGATGAAGTGTTACTGATTGACACTCGCCCCGGGCGCTTCAGGGCTTAAACCTGAAGCGCCCAGGTCGAAGTCAATGGGTGACGCTTTCCTCGTCACCCAGGGGAAGGCCTCGAGGCACCTTTGCTGAGCCGAGGAGGTCACACCCATAGGAGCTGTGGCCTCCTCAGCCCAGCAAAGTTCAGTTCAGGCAGCCAGGAGACTGCGCAAATCACGCATGACAACATGAAGAGTGTCTGTCAGGCTGACCTCTTTTCAGCCTGACAGACACTCTTCATGAGGGGCAAAAGGTGGGGGGACAGGCCGCGCCTGCAGAGAAACACCTGAAAGACTTCTAGAACTAGCTGAGGTCCAACTAGTTCTTAACTACTTCTACTGGTAAATTCCCAGAACCAGATTCCTTTCCAAGAACGTCCTATAAAACCTTTCTGTCCTTACTGGGCAAAGCATCAACTACCCTATTCAACACCTTTACAAGAACCACAGGCCTTACCTCTATCATGAGTGAGGCAGATGTTACTTTAATTCAAAAGCCAGGAAAAGATCCAGAAATGTGTAGCTTTTCAAGACCGATTTCACTGCTAAATACAGACAAAATAATATTTCTAACATTTTTGGCAAACTGTCTTGAGCTTCTGATGCCCCAGCTCATAAATCCTGATCAAGTATGATTTATCAGGCACAGGCAGGGCAGTGGCAGCATTAAACACTGGCCCATTTAAAAGAGAAAGCCAGCAAAAAGAAAATCCCAGAAATCCCGCTCCTGCTTTTCCTCAACACAGAGGGCCTGATTCACAAAGGTAAATTTATACTTTTGTGTAAGTTTACAATTATTTGCTATTCACAATGGTATCTCACAAGTAATATCTTTATGACTGCGGAGTTACCGCACTCGTGGGAGACTCCGCACATACAAAGATAGAAATGTCCTGCTCCATACATAAAAAGCTTGGACTGTCCTATCTTTTTATGTGCATAGACTTCCCAACCATAAAGATACAACTCATGAAATACCTTTGTGAATAGGAAAAATAGTAAATTTACATAAAAGTGTAAGTTTACATATGTGAATCAGGCTCCCTTAGAGTGCTTGGCTTGGTTAGCTGGAGATTTTTAGATGTAGTTGTGTTCAAATTAAAATATGGTTAAGAAATAAAAGGCTGGCTCTTGGCAGGGTACAAGAACCAGTAGCCACAGTGAGGATCTATGGTCAGCGTTCTCCACCCTTCCCCTTACTTAGGAGCACAAGACAGGGCTGCCCGCTCTCGACCCTGCTTTTCACTCTGGTACATGAACCACTAGTCATTAACATCAAAACCTGCAGGGAGGTAAGTGACAACTGTTTTGGAGGCAAGGAGCACAAAGCCTGTCTCTGCAGATCGAATCCTTCTTACCTCTTCAGATCCTAGTGCAGTCTTCTCCAACAAGTAGCTCATGAGCTACTGATAGCTCTTCAGCTACCTGGAAGTAGATCTTGTGTGTGTGTAGGAAAGTAGCCTCTTTCTAGCACGGTTACCCCCATTTTGGCCTGTTTGTCAGTGTGTTTGACTGTGTCTACTGGGAACCTGCTAACCAAGACCCCAGTAATCATGCTCTCTCTCTCTAAATGTGGTTGTTGGATACTGTTAACACAGTATTCCGCTCATAATTGGCAGACTGGTGTCCCCTTATATGTCCCTAGAGTATGGTACCTAGGTACCCAGGGCACTGGGGTTCCAGGGGATCCCTATGCACTGCAGCATTTCTTTTGCCACCAATAGAGAGTCCATGCAAAGGCTTCTACAGGACGGCCATTGCAGCCTGTGTGAAACGGTGCATGCACCCTTTCACTGCCATTTACACTGAATCAGGCCACTTATAAGTCACCCATATGTCAGGCCTTCCAACCCTAAAAGCTGGGTGCAGAGTACCTGTGTGTGAGGGCACACCTGCACTAGCAGAGGTTTCCCCACATTGTCCAGGACCATTTCCCCAGACTTTGTGAGTGCGGGGATGCCATTTTATGCATGCACTATACATAGGTCACTACCTATGTACAGCTTCACAAGCATTGGTTGTATGATTCCATGCACTCTGGGGGCTCCTTAGAGGGTCCCTTAGTACTGCCATTACAGCCTTCTGAGGTCTTCCAGGCAGCCCCAGCTGCTGCCACCTCACAGACAGGTTTCTGCCCTCCTGTTGCTTGCGCAGCTCAACCCAGAAAGGCAGAACAAAGGATTTCCTGTGGGAGAGGGATGTTAAACCCTTTCCCCTTGGAAATGGGTGTTACAGGCATGGGGGTAGCCTCCCAGAGCCTCTGGAAATGCTTTGAAGGGCACAGATGATGCCCTCCTTGCATAATCCAGTCTACACCGGTTCAGGGACCCCCAGTCCCTGCTCTAGCGTGAAACTGGACAAAGGAAAGGGGAGTGACCAGTACCGTGTCCATCACCACCCCAGGGGTGGTGCTCAGAGCTCCTCCAGAGTGTCCCTGGGTTTTGCCATCTTGGATTCCAAGTTGGCAGGGCACTCTGGGAGCATCTGAGTGGCCAGAGCCAGCAAGGGACGTCAGAGCCCTCCCCTGATAGGTGCTTACCTGTTAGCTGACCAATCCCCCTCTCAGGGCTATTTAGGGTCTCTCTTGGGTGGTTCTTCAGATTTCAATTGCAAGACTCCAACAGGAATCTCGTGCAGCCTTTATTTCACCTTCTTACCGAAGAAACTGCAGCTGGACCCTCCAGGAACTCTACAACTGCAACAAAGAAGCAAAGACGACTTCTGTAACATTGTATCTTCAGCTCCTGCCAGCAACTGCAACTGTTTCCCAACTGTGCATTCTCAGAGGACAGCCAGTCTTCAGCCTGCACCAGAAGAACAAAGGAATCTCCCTTGAAGTGAAGGAGTCACTTCCCTGCTTCAGCAGGCACCCCCCTACAGCAATGACCTGTGGCTTGGGTCCTCTCTCCTGAAGAAGTGCGTGGATCCAGCAACATGGGTGGTGGACTGAAGTGGTCTCGACGGTCCTGTAGTCCAGCTGTCCAACTTTGGTGGTGGTAAGAGCTTGCCTCCCATGCAAGACAGTACCCCTGTGCACCGCATGTTTTGCAGCTGCCAAAGCTTGTTGGCATCCTTCCACAAAGTTCTTCCGTGCATCGTGCAGCACCAGCCCCCAACACTCCTTCCTGCAACGCACAGCCTCCTGCGTGGTTCTCCGGCGGTGTGGGATCCCTTTGTATAGTGCTGTGTGGGCCTCCTTTTGCACCTTCTTTGTCCCAGTGCTGTGGGACTCCTGCATGCTGCCTAGTCTTCTGAGGGCTCTCTGAGTTGCTAAGAGCCCCCTCTGTCTCCCCCTCCTGGGAAGAGGCCACCAGGTCCCTCCTGGTCCCAGGCAGCGCCATTTTCCGCTAACCGCTTTGTGTGTGCCAAGGCTTGTTGGCAGAATCCAGCTACGCAAACCCGACTGCAATCATCTATCCTGCGTGGGACATCTTCTTCACCAACCAGGAACCCACATTCATCTTCTTGGGTGCAGTAGTGACTGTTCTTCTTAACCGGTGATTCTTCTTTTGCACCTTCATCTGGGTTAGCAGGGGCTCCTGTTCCCCCTGGAATCATCAGTGCTTCTTGGACTTAGTCCCCTTCTTCCTCAGGTCTTCAGGTCCAATATCCATTGTTGGTGTCTTGCAGTCTCTTCTGGTTCTTGCAAAATCTTTTATCATGTGTTCTTGTGTGTTCTAGGAAAGTTACTGTGATTTACTCCTGCTTTCCTGGTCTCTTGGGTGGGTTCTATTACTTACCTTTGGTGTTTTTAAACACTCCCAGCGCCCTGCTACACACTGCATTTGCCTAGGTGGAAGACCGACTTTCAAATTTGACTATTTTAGCATACGGTTTTTGTTCCCCCTAGGCCTATTTCTAACTATTGTGATTTTCACTATTTGCACGGTTTCTAACTGTTTTTACAGCTATTTCTGAAATCTAGTGTATATATTGTGTATATAACTTACCTCCTAAGGGAGTATAGTCTCTAAGGTATTTTTGGCATTTGTGTCACCAAAATAAAGTACCTTTATTTTTGTAACAGTGAGTATTTTCTTTCATGTGTGTGAGTACTGCGTGACTACAGTGGTATTGCACGAGCTTTGCATTTCTCCTAGTTGGGCCTTGGCTGCTCATCCACACTACCCCTAGAGAGCCTGGCTTCTAGACACTGTCTACATTTCACTAATAAGGGATAACTGGACCTGGTATAAGGTGTAAGTACCTTAGGTACCCACTACAAACCAGGCCAGCCTCCTACAGTGTGCAGCCCAGCCTACTAAATTTGAAGCTTTTGCTTGGCTGAATATATGGAAACCAAAATTATAAAGTGTGTATTTGAGACAAAAATGTGTGTATTTTCAGAACTCATAAGCTGATATTTGGAGAAAATGGTTGGGTTTCCAAAATATATTTAAAGCTGATATTTGAGTGATATATCCTGTAGTTATTGGGACACTTATTAATAACAGTTTTACCCTGATGCTCTGGCATTGCAACTATGTCTGTGATGTATTAGCCATGTAAAGGCGTTCCAAATTGACAAAGCCTTTTTTTATACTACTTGATGCATGAAGATGATCACTGCTGGTAGTCTTGCATAGAATGGCCACTAAGGAAATCCTGTCTGATGTGGTCACTGTTACAAGATTAATAATAGTAGGTCACAGTCATTTTCATTGAAAAAAAGTAGATCTTACTACAGAAAATGTTGGAGACCTCTATCGTAGTGTATCCATGCCGGTTGTAATGAAACTACTGGAATACCTTAAAGTGGTGTCTGGGTTCAAAGTAAGCAAACCAAAATCAGGGATACTCAGTGTGTCTGTGCCTCCCATTGAAATACAGATCCTGCAAACAACTGCACTATATGCTGTCCCTCTCTTTACAAAAACTTCACTGAGGACCTCATACACTGGAGCCCACTATATATCATTGCTCGGACACATGAAAGTCGTCAACAAATGTATATTGAAATTTATCTGGGAGGCCAGAGGGGCATGTGTTTACAAATAACTATTGGCTTACAAGCATGTGTACTTCCTTGTGCATCCAGTAGTTTTCATGCAATGATAAAAGACCAAGATAACTCTGGTGATTAATGTTCCTGCTGGTGAGAGATTGGAATTTACTCTAGTAGCAGTTCTGACTCAGCATAGTAGCGCAGAGGATTATGTGCCTGCTGCAAAGGAAGTGTACCATGCAGATCACAGAACTGAGTGTGAGTGAACTATGAGCTGAGCTATAAAAAAATGAAACGTATGTCAGAGGGGGGTTATGGAGAGATGAGAGGCGCTGCTGGAGGGTGGCAGTCAGGGAATTCGTCAAGAACGTCATGTGGGGGCACCAAAACAGACTTTCACACTGGGCGCCACCAGCGCTAAAGCCAGCCCTGCCCCCTCCCTCAATATTCCGATCATGTACACCGGCTTTGAAATGGGAACTTTGCAGTAATTAGGCTGATGGAGAACGTAGGAGATTGTGTGAGCTAATGCGGGAAGGGAAAATAAAATCATTCGATCAGTGCTAACAAGAATATACTACTCATGGAACTAGTAGCCTGCTCTACTATCACTTATGACACTGGACTCCAACATTTGAAAGCACAGGCAGCAAGCCACCCCTCACACCCTTTACAAAGTATATATACACATCTTGGGGTACCAGGGGCTTGATTTCTACCACCTATCAGACACTGTAAAACGGTAAAAGTTGGAACTGGGATTTGGAAAAGACATCAGTGGTAAATAATCAACGTGCCTTTGGTCAGTTACACCAAACGCCTTTTATAGCCTCCAAAACATGGATTGAATCGGCGTATAAACGAATGTATCAATGGTACTTACCATCAGTTTAACTGAGTTGTATTATTTCCAGCCAGTTCGGCCAAATTCTGGCGGTGTGAGAGGGAAAGAAGCTCCTTCATACACCTCTGGTGGTCATGCACCTTAATACAAACATTCTGCAAAGAGACCTTGGGATCCATCAAGGGAGTCCTGGGATACTCAGTTTCAAAATTCCTGAAGATAACACTGTTTGGTATTAAGCCATATATTCTAGATGGTATGACATCACATGATTGGGCCATAACACAGTCTCTTTTAGAAGAAAGAGGAGCCACTACCCATAGTCCTGCGGGGGATATTTAATAATCTTTTACGCAACACGACAGCAAGCAAAGCTGCTGCGCTGCGTGAAAGGGAGAGAGCAGAAATGCTCTATTTTTACAAAGATATGGAGCATTATGGCACTCTCCTTTCGCTGGCGCACTGAGTGGTGTCTAGAGCCAATGCAGGCACCCTTGCACCATAGTACAAGGGTGCCTGCATTACAGGTAGGATTGTTTTTGTGCAGGAAGGCACACCTTCCTGCACAAAAATATTCCTAGGAGGCATGTTCCCCTTTGTGTGTGCAGAGTAATGCAGCACACATGGAAAGAGGGAATAACGAGGAGAAATGAAGATATTTTCCTTGTTTCACCTCACTGGGGGAAATCTGATGCATTTCCACTAGCTAATCCATAGATTGACGCATCAGAACACCCATGCTTCACCCATGTAACGTGTCCCATGTCGAAATATTATGTAACGCAGTACTAGCAGCAGTGTTGTGTTACATTTCTTTACAAAGCCACGCAAGGCAGCGCAAATTGCCCCTTTCATGGCTTTGTTAATATTACTAAAGACTTTCAGTTGCACTCGCAACACCTAGTGCTATGCGAGGACAATGCAAAGGCTTGATAAATATGGGCCGTGGTGTAGTACTAGTAATGGAACTACTCACACATAATCTCACCCATTCACAACCTCAATTTATAGCAAAATGACAACCACTAGTGGAATCTATGTCAAAATTTGAATTCACTGGCTTCCAGTCGCGGATGCTGCCAGGATGTGGTGGTGGATGGTGTGTCAGTACAAGGAGCAGGGGGTTGGGGGCAGTAAAAAAAAAAAAAAAAAAAAAACTTACCTGCCTGTTTGTGATCTGCCGCTCCAGCTGCCTCTCGTCTTCTTTCCTCCCGAAACAATCCGGAGTCTTTTCTCTCATGCTGTTACACAGTATGAAAGAAGTGCCGCGATTGGCTGAGCGGGCAGAAATGCCGCTTAGAGAGTGAGTGGTGCACTGTACTTAGTCTCCACCAGCTGTAAAATACCACCAGGTGGAGAGTTTCCAAGTGCACATGGCTGTGCGTCTGAGGCCGCCCAAACTGGCATGCACACTTAGAAGCGCGCCACTACCCCTCCTCCACTTGCGGACGTGGAGAAGCCTGGCCCTGTCACGCCCTACAAAAGCATAAAAATAAAGGGATAATAAAATACCTTTATTTTTCTGCTTTCAGCAGCGGGACGACGCTCCTCTACCATAGCGGAGGGGCCGCCCCTGCTGGCTTCAAGCCCCCATGCCAGAAGTGTGAACATCTCCGACTAGATGACAGAGAGGATATCCACACCCCTCCCCCACCTACCCAAGCCTGACTATAGCCCATCTCTTCATAGAGCCACTTGTCATGGCGAACTTGGTATTCGTGGTGAAAGGAGAGAGAAGCCTTCTAAACAAATCCCACCTTATCTATCCTTACTCTTAGATTGCATTTAGTTGGTTTTAACTCGTTGGGTGCCTGGGACATAGCGGTTACATCCTGGGCACACCGCTCGGGAGCCCAGGACGTAACCATTACGTCCTGCACTAAGCCCTTGAGGGAAGCGCTAGCGATACAATGCGATCGGGCATCAGGAATGCCCGCTAGGCACCAGGGATTTTGTTTTTTTTGTTTTAATTTATGTTTCATGTGTCGGGGAGCGCCCACTTAGGCAAGGGTTGCTCCCCTAAGGGGGCATAATGTTTATCACCGTTTCTGTCCCCCCTATTTTTTTTTAGGCCTCTCTGGCAAAAGCCACTAAGGCGCCAGGGATTTTTTTTCTTTTTTTGTGGGGACGGCCCCTTGGGCAAGGGATTCAGCACAGTACTGGTGGCCATTTCTGCCCCCATTGGGGTCTGATTGATCTAGTTTTTTTAGGCCCATCTGTCTCCGAGGGGGGGCAAAGACCACTAGACACCAGGGAATATTTCTAAATGTTTGGTGGCGGGGTGTTTGTCAACTGGCGCAGTATTTGCATTTGTGATTATAACAGTTTATTTCTCCTTTTTGTTCTAGTTCAAAGCTTTTGCTTCCTTTGCTGTGGCTCGTTGCGGTTTTGACAGTGGTTGACCTGCGGTTTGCATAGTTGCATGTTTTAGGTAAGTAAAAACAATTTACTCCAAAGGAGTATTGTTGCCATGCATGAATGACATGTTTATAGGTGGTGTACTAAACGCAGGATTGTGTGTGAAATTGTCCTTAGATTTGTGCACAATGGTATTTGTGTTGTCTGATGTCGATTTGCTTTTCTTTTTTTAATTTAGTGGGATATCATTGGTGATTGCTGTGTCTGTGCAGAGTAGTTGCTGGTGAGTCTAGTTTTTTCAGGCAAGTGAGTGGTATAGTTTTTGAGTACATAACTCTTTGTGATAAAGCAACACTTTGTTTATTACTTATTTTAGACAGTGCTGGTTGTTGTTGGCACATTTGTCAAGTTACGCTTCTTAGAAAGGATCATGGCTAGCCGCAGAGTGACCGCTCAGCAGGTTGTTGGCATGCTTTTTGAGTTGTCTTCTGACCATGATTATGAGACTGACTCTGCATGTGAGGCAGAGGAGGAAGTGAGATTCTGTCAGTGAGTCTTCTGTCCGAGAGGAATCATCTGATGAGGAAGCCACTCTCAGTGCAGATGAAGGGCCTGTTTTAGAGGAGGACACTGAGGTGCAAATAGTGCAGCAGCCTGGGGCTGAAAGGTTTCCCATTGGAAGACCTGACATCTGGGTTGCCCCAAAAATGGAGCAGCCACAGTTGCCTGCCATTACTGATCTCCCAGGGTGTAAAGTGAATATGGAAAACATTTTGCCTGTCAATTTCTTTGAGTTGTTTATGGGAGATGTATTTTTGGAAGAGATTGTTGAGCAGACTAATTTGTATGAAGAGCAGTATTTGAGGGACAACGCTGCCAGACTTAGGCTTCAGTCTAGAGCTACCCAGTGGATTCCCACAAATCTGGAAGAAATGAAAAAGTTCTTTGGTGTGACTTTTTTGATGGGTTTGATAAGGAAGCCGTCACTGGCTTCCTATTGGTCTACTAGTCCCTTGATGGCAACGGCTATATTTCCTGTAACTATGACTCGTAATTGGTATTTGCTTCTTCATCAGATGCTGCATTTTGTTGACAATGCTTTAGCCTTGCCACAAGATCACCCTGATTATGACCATCTTTTTAAGATTAGGCCTATCCATGATCACTTTGTAGATCAGTTTTCAGAGGTGTATGTTCCAGGCAGAGAATTAAGTGTGGACGAGTCTTTGGTCCTGTTCAAGGGTCGTTTGTTTTTTAGGCAGTACATTCCTAGCAAGAGGGCATGGTATGGAATTAAATTGTATATGCTGTCTGAAATTAGTACAGGATATGTTTATAATTTCCCAGTCTACACTGGTAGGGATTCCAATATTGACCCCCTGGTTGTCTGCCCACTTTTAGGGTTAGTGAGAAAATTGTGTGGGAACCTGGTAGACGACTGTTTAACAAAGGTCACCATTTGTATGCAGATAACTTCTACACTGGAGTGCAGTTGTTCAAGGAATTGTTTAGAGTGGACACTGTTGCTTGTGGCACAATCAGCTCTAACCGGAAAGGCTATCCAAGGGAGCTTGTCTGTAAAAAACTTGAGAGGGGACAGTGCTGTGCCTTGCGGAATGATGAGCTGCTAGCTCTGAAATTTGCAGGCAGGAGGGATGTCTACATGCTAACTACCGTCCATGATGAGAGTACTTCACCTGTGGCTATTTGGGGTTAAGTTGCTGAAATGCGAAAACCTGTGTGCATTTTAGACTACAATAAGCACATGGGTGGTGGTGATAGAGTAGATCAGAGGTTGGAACCTTACACTGCTGTTCATAAGTCTTACATTTGGTATAAAAAGTTGGTGATTCATTTGTTTAATCTAGCAACTTTTAATACTTTTATTGTGTTCAAGGATTGTTCCCCTGAGTCTGGGATGAAATTTGTTAAATTTCAGGAGTCTATTATGGTGAGCCTTGTTGTGGTGGATCATGCAAGAGTTCCTAAAGTAGCAGTGGTGGAGGATGTGGCTAGATTGAAAGGTCGCCACTTTCCTGATCAGATTCCTCCCACTCCCAAAAAAGACTTTCCCACTAAGAAATGTAGAGTCTGTTCCTGAAAAGGTATCTGGAGGGATACTCGGATGTACTGCCCGATTGTCCTTCAAAACCTGGGCTGTGTGTGGCCGGCTGTTTCCGGAGTTTCAGGAGTTACCACACCAAAAATAACTTTTGGGAAATACTGTGAGCATAAACTGCCTGTTTTATATTTTCATATGTTCAGTTTCACGGTTGGCATTACTGCCATGTATTTAGTTAGAGTTCTTGTGTTTCTAGTTTTGTACTTACTTATAATAAGTTAGTGGTTTCTTTGTTGTTTAAAAAAAAAAGTGAAGGCGGTGTGTATGGAATGGCGCTTGGCTGGCAGTGTGCGTGGAGTGGTGCTTGGCTAGCAGTGTGCGTGGAGTGGCATTTGGCTGGCGGTGTGTGTGGAGTGGTGCTAGGCTGGCGGTTTGCGTGGAGCGGCGCTTGGCTGGTGGTGTAGATAGTGACTTGCTGTTGGCCACTGCAACACACTGCTAGCCAAACGTCAGTCCACATACTCCCATCAGCGGATGTGATTGCTGTATCATTCATGTGGGAGTAAGAAAGTGATGGGCCCTTGAATGGCGCTCTCTGTTAATGCAAGTGTTGTAATGTGCTGGGCCAGCTTCTGGCAGCGTTAATGGTCTTGTGCATGTCATGTATGAAAGGTGTGTGAATGGACTGTAAAGCGATTGGTGCATTGACGCAGCTTTACAGCTCACGAGCTGTGAGTCATTGGTTCCGTTTTTTGGCATTTCAGTTATTAACAATGCATTTCATTTTTGTGAAATCTCTTGTTAGTAAAATTTGGTCTACTGAACCATCACTCACCCTTGTGCCAAATCCAACCAGTATGTGTGGTAAAAATGACAAAACCTGCTCCACTGTAATCAGGCGTCGCAGCACACCCGTGACAGGTGTCTCGGTTGGACCCCGATGATGAAGCATGCAAACCAACTTGGTTGGTGGGTGAGGGGTCTTTTTAACATAACCTAAGTGCGTTTCTTTTCACAATTTTAGTGTTTGGAATATCACAGAAGGATGTGGATGATCTATTACAAAGCTACCTCTTTTTCCAGGGGTGGGGCACCTGCGTGTTTGGTCCCGGGTGTGGCAGTCATTTAGGGAAACCTATCAAACCCAGATTTTTTTTTAAAATAGACAGCTGGTGGAGTCCAGGGAGGTGTGGCTTGCGTGGATCCCCCAACATTTTCTTACCCATACTCCCTGCAAACCTCAGAATTTGCTTAGAAAAGCATATTTACCTCACTTTTCTTTGTAGGATCACCGTGCTGGTACAAATTTCCTACCACCCAGCGTTCACCTCAGTCTCCCAAGTACAATGATGCCTCACTTGTGTGGGTCCCCAAATCAAAGTGAGCCTAAAAATGTATTTAAAAAATTGTGCTTATCAACTCCTGTGCTAGCCCCTCAATAGCTACATGTTTTTGGCCTTTTCCTGTTGCCGGCACCTGGGCAACCCACAGAAGTAAGGTGTCATTTTTATCAGCAGACAGAGAGAAACATTGGTTGGTAGGAAATATGTACCAGCACAGTGATCCTACAAAGAAAAGTGTGGAAAATACGATTATTTTAGCTAAATTTGAGATTTACAGAGGAGTCTGGGTAAGAAAATGTTGGGGGATCCACGCAAGCCACACCTCCCTAGACTCCTCTGGGTGTCTAGTTTAAAAAAATGCCTGGGTTAGGTAGGTTTCCCTAAATGACCGCCGCACCCTGGACCAAAAACGCAGGTGCCCTTTTACCCCCACCAAAAAGAGGTAGTTTTGTAATAGATCATTTTGATGTGTCCATTTTGTGTTTTGGGGCATTTCCTGTCAGGGTCACTAGGCCTACCCAGACAAGTGAGGTAACATTTTTATAAGGACACTTGGGGGAATGCTGGGTTGAAGGAAATGTGTTGCTCCTCTCAGATTCCAGAACTTTCTATCACCTGAATGTGAGGAAAAAGTGTTTTTTTTGTGCCAAATTTTGAGGTTTGCAAAGGATTCTGGGTAACATAACCTGGTGAGAGCCCCAGAAGTCACCCCATTATGAATCCCCCTGGGTGTCTAGTTTTCAGAATTGTCCAGGTTTGCTAGGTTTTCCAAGGTGCCGGCTGAGCTAGAGACCAAAATCCACAGATAGGCACCTTGCAAAAAACAGGTCAGTTTTCTTTGGGAAAATGTGATGTGTCCATGTTGTGTTTTGAGGCATTTACTGTTGCGGGCACTAGGCCTACCTGCACAAGTGCAGTACCATTTTTATCGTCAGACTTAGGGAAATGCTGAGTGGAAGGAAATTTGTGGCTCCTCTCCGATTCCAGAACTTTCTATCACCGAAATGTGAGGAAAAGGTGTTTTTTTTGCCACATTTTGAGGTTTGCAAAGGATTCTGGGTAACATAACCTGGTGAGAGCCCCACAAGTCACCCCATTCTGAATTCCCCTAGGTGTCTAGTTTTCAGAATTGTCCAAGTTTGCTAGGTTTTCCTAGGTGCCGGATGAGCTAGAGGCCAAAATCCACAGTTAGGCACTTTGCAATAAATAGGTCAGTTTTCTTTGGGAAAATGTGATGTGTCCACTTTGTGTTTTAGGGCTTTTCCTGTAACACGCAGTAGGCCTATCCACACAAGTGAGGTACAATTTTTATCGGGAGACTTGGGGGAATGCTATGTGGAAGGAAATTTGTGCCTCTCCTGTCAGGTTCCAGAACTTTCCATCACTGAAATGTGAGGGAAAAGGTTTTTTTTTTTTTGGCCAAATTCTGAGATTTGCAAAGGATTCTGGGTAACAGAACCTTGTGAGAGCCCCACAAGTCACCCCATTCTGAATTCCCCTAGGTGTCTAATTTTCAGAATTGTCCAAGTTTGCTAGGTTTTCCTAGGTCCCGGATGAGCTACAGGCCAAAATCCACAGCTAGGCACTTTGCAAAAAACAGGTCAGTTTTCTTTGGGAAAATGTGATGTGTCCACTTTGTGTTTTGGGGCATTTCCTTTCACAGGCAGTAGGCCTACCCACACAAGTGAGGTACCATTTCTATCGGGAGACTTGGGGGAATGCTAGGTGGAAGGAAATTTGTGCCTCCCCTGTCAGATTCCAGAACTTTCCATCACTGAACTGTGAGGAAAAATGTTTTGGCCAAATTGTGAGATTTGCAAAGGATTCTGGGTAACAGAACTGCCACAGTGTCCTTTCCTCGAGATCTGCACGTTGCTGAACAAAAGGCCCACCTCCCGGCATCACCAACTCAGAAAGCTATTATAGCACAGAGTTATGATGAAGCCAGTCGGGAGGAAGGGAATTAGAGTAGGGATCAGCAGGGAGAGAGATCTGAAAAGAAAAGGTTAGAACAAATATGCACTTACTCATTCATAGCAGTATAACTCATCAATGGACTCTTGACTAAATGTGTCTCCTAGATATCAGATGGAGACCCCTTTTGAAGTAAGAGCAAAACCCCTTCTTTGAATCAAGAGCTTTGGGCTATGATCATACTCTGGATATCAATCCTGCAACATCTATGCATTCATAACATAAACTTTTGATCATGACCTAGAAAATCTCAAAGAATTAAATATGCTTTTCATGTATTATGCTTTCCAAAATACAATGAAAACTATAATTTGTTTATCTCCAAAAATACTTTCACATTCACAACTATGAGGCAGGAAAGTTTTTACTCATTGAACTGAAAGCGTTTTGTTGCTCATGCCAGATATCGCTTTCATTTGTTTCGTCTGAAGCGCTCCGCTCGTTATGCTAAGGGGCGCCTTACTCATGTGGCCTGGATCACTTTGATTGTTGTGCCAAGGGCTTTTTATGCATGTGGACTGAAGTGCTTTGATTGCTGTGCAAAGGGCGCTTTCCTTATTTGGACTGAAGTGCTTTGATTGCCGCGCCAAGAGCGCTTTACTCATGTAGACTGGAGCGCCTTGATTGCTGTGCCAAGGGGCGCTTTATTCATGTGGACTGAAGCGCTTTGATTGTTGTGCCAAGGGCGCTTTACTCATGTGGACTGAAGCGCTTTGATTGTTGTGCCAAGGGCGCTTTACTCATGTGAACTGAAGCACTTTGATAATTGTGCCAAGGGGCGCTTTACTCATGTGGACTGAATCGCTTTGATTGTTGTGCCAAGGGGCGCTTTATTCATGTGGACTGAAGCGCTTTGATTGTTGTGCCAAGGGCGCTTTACTCATGTGGACTGAAGCGCTTTGATTGTTGTGCCAAGGGCGCTTTACTCATGTGGACTGAAGCGTTTTAATTACCGTGCCAAGACCGCTTTCCGCATGTGGACTGAAGCACTTTAATTACCCTGCCAAGGCCGCTTTCCTCATGTGGACTGAAGTGCTGTAATTACCGTGCCAAGGATACTTTCCTCATGTGGGCTGAAGCGCTTTAATCGTTGTACTAAAAGGCGCTTTACTTCTGTGCTCTGAAGCGCTTTAATCGTCGCGCTAATGCAGCTTTACTCTGAAAACTGAAAACGCTTTGCTCATTGTGCTAAGGGGCGCTTTACCTTTTGGAAGTACAACTCCCTTCAAGATTTGGCTCATCTAGACCTTACCGCTACGAGTACGGCCTACTCATATCTGAATTCACTATGGAAACAAAGGTACTCCGATTTGCCATCCATCTGCCAGCAGGAAATCTACTCTTCTTCAAAGGAACCCCCATGAGGTCTGACTGCATCGAAGTCTTCAAAATAGTGAGCAACGTGCTTGGGTGTGGCTGGGCTTTATAGGCCTGCCACACCCCAAGATGGCTGCTGCCTCTAAAAACATGGGAATTGTAGTCCCTTCACGGAATAGCACTGATAAGTGCATCTTGTCCACCAATGTCCTGAACCTGCAGCTCTATGAGCTTTGCCACAGGTCAGACGACGCTGATGGCCACCTTTGGCACAAGAGGGGATGACAAGTGGTGCGCATAAAGCGCTGCAGTGCCGCGCAGCGGAGCTTCGGGCGGGACCTTGACCGCGCATGGCCTTATTCCTGACACAGAACCATGTGAGAGCCCCACAAGTCCCCCCATTGTGAATTCCTTTAGGTGTCTAGTTTTCAGAATTGACCAGGTTTGCTAGGTTTTCCTAGGTGCCAGTTGAGCTAGAGGCCAAAATCCACTGCTAGGCACTTTGCAAAAAACAGGTCAGTTTTCTTTGGGAAAATGTGATGTGTCCATGTTGTGTCTTGGGGCATTTCCTGTCGCGGGCACTATGCCTACCCACACAAGTGAGGTACCATGTTTATCGAGAGACTTGGGGAAACGCTGGGTGGAAGGAAATTTGTGGCTTCCCTGTAAGATTCCAGAATTTTTTATCACCGAAATGTGAGGAAAAAGGTTTTTTGTTTTGCCAAATGTTGAGGTTTGCAAAGGATTCTAGGTAACAGAACCTGGTGAGAGCCCCACAAGTCACTCCATCCTGGATTTACCTCGGTGTCTAGTTTTGAAAAATGACCAGGTTTGGTGGGTTTCCTTAGGTGCCGGCTGAGCTAGAGGCCAAAAGCCACAGCTATTCACTTTGCAAAAAAACAGGTCAGTTTTCTTTGGGAAAATGTGATTCGTCCATGTTGCGTTTCCTGTTGCAGGAATTAGGCCTACCCACACAAGTGAGGTACCATTTTTATCAGGGGACCTGGGTGAATACAGAATAGAACAATAAGTGTTATTGTCCCTTGTCTTTCTCTACATTTTTCCTTCCAAATGTAAGCCAGTGTGTAAAAAAAACGTCTTTTTGAGAAATGTCCTGTAATTCACATGCTAGTATGGGGACCCCGGAATTCAGAGATGTGCAAATAACCACTGCTTCTCAATACCTTATCTAGTGCCCATTTTGGAAATACAAAGGTTTCCTTGATACCTATTTTTCACTCTTTATGCAAATAAATTGCTGTTTACCCGGTATACAATGAAAACTCATTGTAAGGTGCAGCTCATTTATTGGCTCTGGGTACCTAGGGTTCTTGATGAACCTACAAGCCCTATATATCCCAAAACAAGAAGAGTCCAGCAGACATAACGGTATATTGCTTTTGAAAATCTGACATGGCAGGAAAAAGTTACAGAGTAAAACGTGGAGAAAAATGGCAGTTTTTTTGCCTCAATTTCAATATTTTTGTATTTCAGCTGTTATTTTCTGTAGGAAAACCTTGTAGGATCTACACAAAGCACAAATGACCCCTTGCTGAATTCAGAATTTTGCTAATTTTCAGAAATGTTTAGCTGTCCAGGATCCAGCATTGGTTTCACACCCATTTCTGTCACTAACTGGAAGTAGGTTAAAAGCACAAAAAATAGTACAAATGGGGTATGTTCCAGTAAAATTCCAAAATTGTGTTGAAAAATGTGGTTTTCTGATTTAAGTCTGCCTGTTCATGAAAGCTGGGAAGATAGTGATTTTAGCACCACAACCCCTTTGTTGATGCCATTTTCAGGGAAAAAACACAAGCTTTCTTCTGCAGCACTTTTTCCCATTTTTGTTTTAAAAAACGAAATTTTTGCTGTATTATGGCTAATTTCTTGGTCTCCTTCAGGGAAACCAAAAAACTCTGAGTACCTCTAGAACCCCTAGGATGTTGGAAAAAAAGGACACAAATGTGGCACAGGTAGCTTAAGTTTGACAAAAGGTCTGAGGGCCTAAGCGCAAACTGTCCCACATAGCCAAAAAAAGGCCTGGCACCTGAAGGTGAAAAGGCCTGGCAGTGAAGGGGTTAAAGAAGGGGTTTGAAAACAAGTTTATTATGTTCTGTAAAACTACTGTGTCAATACCTGACATTTGTGTTATAATTCTTGTCTTCTTCTCCTAAGCACCAATCAAAGGATTTTGAAGTAAAATCGTCCTTAATTTGAGCCAGTGATTTCTGGTGCGGGGCACTGGCACTTATTTTTGAGGATCAGCACTTATTTTTCTGCCTCAACCATTTACTGCAAGCAAAAGACAGATATGTGGAAGACGGAGGAAGAGAAAAATGAAGAAGTGTCACAAAGGGAAAATGCAGAAAGCTGCAAAAGTAAGTTGAAGGGGCTGGGAGTGGCTGTAAACGGATTAAAGAGGTCCGAGATGGCTTCAGGATTAGGCTGCCTCAGTATTCCATGCTCCCACATTTAATTTCAGCAGCCGTGTGTTTCAGAGGAGGGCTTTGGGCAGCAGCACATTTTTATTTACAAATTAAGCACAGAGTAAAATGCAAATCCCGTGATACGAGAAGAGTGTCATTTGTGGGTATTGTTTGCACTTGGGCTCTCGCAAAGCTGTATTTGAGCTTCATACTGTGTTTCTGTGGACATGTTGTTTTTCCAAATTCAGTGAGTCCATTACATGCCATTTCTGGGATATCATTTTTTCACTTCTTTGACTTCGTTTGTCTCTTACCCAAAGGTTGTGACACTCACAAGTGTGGGGGCAGGAATTAAATCTATATAGAAATCCCCACCTGTGTTTTTCATAAACATCTTGGACATTACTCTCTTGATTGTCTGATAAAGTCTTTAAATAATTGTAATAGTGTTTCATTGACCGTTCCACCTGCACTAAGGATTTTAATGTACGGCATATTGCTGATCAGATTATCTAGGATGCAAGCAGTCCTGTTGCAGGATTGTTTTTGTCTGATGTAGGTATGTTCCATTTCAAAGTCAAAGTCAAGTGCGAGTTGCAAATTGGAATGTAGGATGGTGTCCTTGACACCATCTGAAACTCGCAATGGAGTCGCAAAGGCCCACCTCATTAATATTAATGAGGTGGGTCTCAATTTGCAACCCCCTTGAGACTCGGGGCACTCACAGGGATGGTGGCCTGCTGGAGACAGCAGACCACCATGTCTGTGACTGCTTTTAAATAAAGCAGTTTTGTTTTTTTGTAATGCAGCCCGTTTTCCTTAAAGGAAAACGAGATGCATTACAAAACTACAAAATGAAACGTTTTCGTTTCATTTTTTTCAGAGCAGGCAGTGGTCCATAGGACCACTGCCTGCTCTGGAAAAATGTTTTTAATGCCATTCACAAAGGGGAAGGGGTCCTAACAGCGATTGCTTTGCGACCGCGTTTGCAGCCACAAAGCAATCTGGCATTGCACTGCGATTCGCAATTAGGAAGGGGACTCCCCTTCCTAATTGCGACTCGCAAACCCGTTTTGCGATTCGGTAATCAGGTTACCGATTCGCAAAAGGGGTTTTGTGCATTGCCAAGTGCAGTTTGCACGTCGCAAACAGCGAAATTCACTGTTTGCGACGTGCAAACTGTTACCTACATCTGGCCCATAAAGAGGTAAACAGATAAAAGTCAGATATAGCTATGTCACCCTCTTGTACTCATACGTCAAAAAATAGATTTTGTTCTGGCTGTAACGTGCTATAAATTTGATGGAGACCCGCAGACGTCATGTGAGCATTTATATGTTTGATAACCCATGGGCCGGTGACCGCATTGGGGGCTGACCTGGAGGGTGGGGGGCAATGACCACTGGGGGCGCTGTGTTTAGGAATGATTTACGATTTATAAGCACCTGCTGCAGAGTTACTTGTGCGTCCAGTTTTGAGGCAGGAACAAAAATATCAAGATAATCCCTGTGATTAATGTTCCTGGTAGAGAGAGAGAGACCGAGATTTGTCTAGTGGCAGTTTTGACTTGACATAAAGTAGTACAGTGGGTTAATATGCCTGCTGCAAAGAACAGATCGCAATTGTATGTGGATACCAGTGCGGATTAGTAAAGCCAGCCTTTACTAGTGCTTTAAATCAAATGAAATGTTTGTGAGAGAGGGTTATGGAGAGATGAGTGGCACTTTTGCTGGTTGGTAGTGAGAGAATCCAAGAAGGACGTCAATGGTGGGTGGGTGGAGGGGCACCAAAAAGATTGTCACACCAGGTGCAACCAGCACTAAAGCCGTCCCTGACCCAAGGGGCTCTCAGACTCACGCCATCTGCACACCACCAGGCCAGTTTACTTTGGCCCTTCTGTCACTTTCTGCACTCTCGGACTCACACCGTCTGCACACCACCATGCCGTGATCACTCTGGGCCTTGAGAACCTGTAATTTCTGTTTCATGCAGTTCTTAATTATTCTGTAGCAGCCAAGTTTTACTTATTTCTGTTCACTAGTCTATTTCTGAGAAATGCGTCAGATTTTTTTCTACATCTGCATTCTGTCCTACTTGTGGGCAGTGACATTATTGATGATCTAACAGCCAGTGGTCACTGGAGAGGTCAATATAATCTATAGCTCTCTCAGACCTAAGATGATCGGCGCAGCACTAGGCCAGCTTCCTTCTGTCCCACTCTATCCTTCATATCATCGGTTGCACTGCTATGCCTGCTTCCAAAGGCCCCCCACTTGGATGTCTTCCATGGCGGCATAGATTCTCTCTGTTTCAGACGGTTTCACAAATGGCTTTGTTGAATTTAGGGGAGTGTGCGTTCCCCTCAGGTCTGCAAACTACGCTATGCATGATGTAACAGTGACAAAGGTCTGATTTAGTGCAAAACATCCTATTATCTTAGTCAATATCCTATTGACTGTGCATCACAATTCAGTTCTATTGAGTTTGTTTATATTCTAGCAACCATTCCTATATTATGGCATAAACATTTCTGCTAGACAGTGTATTTGTTGTTACACGTACATACTTGTATTACCTTACAATTTATTTCCTGGACACTGTGTGGACTTTAATTAGGCAATGTAAGATTTGTCTACAGATGCTGTGATTTGTACTTTGTATATTGCAAACCAATAAACAGATGAAAAAGATAGTATTTCAATCGCCATTTTTGGGCTACGTATTTTTTGCTGTCACTAGCACTGTGTCACCACTTTCACGTTTCGGCACGTTCTTCTACGTATTTTCATTATTATACCCTATGCCTGAAGAACTAATATGAATATGACAAATATAATTACATGCTCGTAGAGTCGAGCCTATGAGTGCATGCGCTAGTACATGTGTCTCGCTTGCGAAACACTGTTGTATACAGTGGAGGGCTTGGAGCCCGCCTGTCACTTGCCATTTGTTGACTTGCGTGGCACTCTTCTTTACAGCTTTGTAATTCGCCACTGCAGGCCTAGCGTCATTTCTGCTCCTGCTCCTGTCCGTGGAGCACTGATTGATTCAACTTAATCAGTGCCTATCCGCTGCTCCCTATATGATTGAGGTGCTATTTTGTTCTTTTCAACTTCTAATGCCCTGCAACCAGAAGGCTTGTGACTGGCAAAAACGTGTCCAGTAGTACAAACAAACAAAATTGCAAAGTTTTATTTTTTATAGCTTTCTTTTATTTTGCCAAGTCGTCTTTTTGCAGTTTGCACTAATTTTTTCTTTTGTTTTTGCTCGTGAGCACTGTTCTCAAAATATGACGATAATCTTGTTCTAAATACTGCAAAGCAACATTGTTTCTTTATTATGTGTAATTTCTGAAATTATGCTTTAACATATAAATGGGCAGTATACCCCAATCCACCCCACTCCACCCTACTACAACTACAATCCACCCCAATTTACACCAATCCATCCCACTCCAATCTGAACCACTCATCCCAATCCACTTCAACCCACCCCACCCCACTTCAATTCTCTCAAACCACCCCAAACTAATCTGCCAAACTCCAGTTTGCCCCACTCCAACCCGAAACAATCTGACCCACACCAATCGGCCTCACTCCAGTCTGCTCCACTTCAATCCAAAACAATCTGTTCCACTCCAATATACCCCACTCCAATCTGCCCTACTCCAATCCAATACAATACTCCCCACTCCAATCTAGCTCATCCCAATATAATCAAAACCACTCCATCACAATTTACCTCTCTCCAAACCATCCCACTGCCATACCCTCCACCCCACACCAACACAGTCCACCCCACCCCACTCCAGCCCAATCCACTCCACTCCAGTCTACCCTAATACAATCTTCCACACTTAAATCTGCCCCACTGCAATACAAAACAATCTGCCCCACTCCAATCCAAAACAATCTATCCCTCTCCAATAAGCCCCACTCCAATCTGCCCTTCTCTAATCCAAAACAATACTCCCCACTCCAATCTAGCTCATCCCAATATAATCAACACCACTCTATCGCAAGTCACTTCATTCCAAACCATCCCACTCCCATACCTTCCACCCCACACCAACACAGTCCACCACACCCCACTCCAGCCCAATCCACTCCACTCCAATCTACTCTAATACAATCTTCCACACTTCAATCTGCCCTACTGCAATACAAAACAATCTGCCCCACTCCAATCCAAAACAATCTGTCCCACTCGAATCTGCCTCATTCCAATCCACCCCACTCAAATCCATTTCAGTCTGCTCCACTCCAATCTGCCCCACTTTCATCCAAAACAATCTGCCCCACTCCAACTTGCTTCACTCCAATCCCAAACAACCACCTCCAAGCTAAAGCAATGTGCCTCACTCCAATTCCTTCCATTCCAATCCATCCCACCCCACTCCATCCCAATTCACCCCACTCCAATCCACCACAATCCATGCCACACCAATCCAATCCACGCCACACCAATCCAATTCACCCTAAACTAATCCAGTCCACCTAAATCTAGCCCAGTCCAATCTATTCCACTCCAATCCAATACACCTAACCCCAATCCAATCCACTCAAATCCAATCCACCCCACTCCACCCACCCTACTCCAATCCAACCCACCCCACTCCAATCCAATCCAATCCACCCCTACTCCAATACAACTCACCCCTCTCCAATCCACCCACTCCAATCAAGTCCACTGTTACCCAATCCGCCTCATTCCAATCCAATCCTCCCACACCACTCTAATCCATCTAACCCCACTCCAAACCACCTTAATCTACCTCACTCCAATCCAATCACCCCACTCCAATCCAATCCAACCCATACAATCCAATCCACTCCAATCCATTCCAATCCACCACAATCCACCCCACTGCAATCCAATCCACCCTACACTAATCCAATCCAAGGGGAGCTGCAAAACTCAACATTGCGATGTCAACCCCAACACCATTCACATCAATATTTTTTTAAACCTTCAGTATAGGTCAGCATCAAGACCTTTGCGGCCACTAGTGCCAGGACTATTAGAACCGGCTAAGGATCTCTTCTTGACACCAGCCTCTGTCAAGCCAGCTCCATCCAGACGTCTTCAAAAATGCTGCCCTCTGGAGAAGGGTCATGCCTTTTTCTGTACAGATCCAATACCAGGCTCTGTTGTTGTAGTAGTGGCAAAGAAACACCATGCCACTACTCCCACTTCAACAGTTCCTCCTGATAAAGAAAGATGTTAGTGGGTTGGATGGTTTGCAGTACGGTATCAACGACAATGAAAATGGTGAGCGCAACCACATTTTTAGGAAGGTATGACAGGGCTCTAAGGGACTCTATGCAGAAGTTTGTTGACCATCTCCCATGAGAGAAATGAGAACTCTTTGTGGAAACCCTCAATGAGGGAGTTCTAATTTCTATTCAAATCATTAGGGCAGCTGAGGATTCTTCCCTACTAGCGGCACATCAGTTCTTCCACGGGGTCACTCTCCGGAGGCAATCTTGGCTTCGCCTTACCTCCCTCAAGCCAGAATCACAGCAGAGAATATTAAACCTGACATTCTCCGGTATTACTCTGTTCAGAAGGCACACAATGATGAGAAGGCAAGCATGAAAGCAGAAAAGGAGAATCTGAAGGCAGTTGTCTTAGAGAGACCCAGAGAGCAAAGAAAATCTTTCTGTCCCTATCAACGCCATTATTACTTGCAGAGGGTTCAAACCCCTCAGTGGGGATGCCAACAAGGTGGCAGACAGCAACAGCACCAGCGATCCTACCGACTATATCATGCAAGCAACCATTCATGTCAAAACCCTGAGTTATTATTTCCCCCTTTACAGTTAACCACTCCGGAGGTGGGAAGCATATCTTCCTATCTGGCAGAGTGGCAAAACATTACAAAAAACTCCTGGGTTTTGACTATTGTACAAAATGGATATTGTCTCAGGTTCACCAGTTCTTTACCATCCATTCCTCCGAAAACGTCCAGATTCCATCTCCCGCTGTTGTAGTCAAAAGTCAGCATCCTCTTACAAAACCAAGAAGTGGAACCTGTTCCTCATGAACAACGGGGGACAGGCATTTATTTCAGGTACTTTCTGGTGAAAAAGAAAGACAAGAACAAATTAATACCCATCCTCAACCTCAAAACAGCCAACAAGTGGATTCAGCAAGAAAAGTTCCAGATGCTGTTATTATACCAGATCTATCCCCAAGTACACCAGTGAGATTAGCTTTGTTTGATCGACCTTTAAGATGCATACTTTCATATTCCAATCAGCAGAAAGTGGCAAAGGTTCTTAAAGGTTCGTAGTGGGGCGTCCAGACTCCAACTCCCACTGTTGCAGTCAAAAGTCAGCATCCTCTTACAAAACCAAGAAGTGGAACCTGTTCCTCATGAACAACGGGGACAGGCATTTATTTCAGGTACTTTCTGGTGAAAAAGAAAGACAAGAACAAATTCACACCCATCCTCAACCTCAAAACAGCCAACAAGTGGATTCAGCAAGAAACGTTCCAGATGCTGTTATTACACCAGATCTATCCCCAAATACATCAGTGAGATTAGCTTTGTTCGATCGACCTTTAAGACGCATACTTTCATATTCCAATCAGCAGAAAGCGGCAAAGGTTCTTGAGGTTTGTAGTGGGGAATCACCATTATCACTACCGAGTACTTCCATTTCGTCTCAAGTCAGCACCAAGAACATTCTCCAAGTGCATGGCAGTGGTGGCTGCAGATCTCAGGAAGCACAAAATATTTGCCTACTCATACCTAGACAATTGGCTAATCAAGGCGTGAACGTCTCAAAAAGCCCAGCTTCACTACAATTAGACTTGCAGTCTCCTTCAAAGGTTAGGCCTTTATGTCAACATCACAAAATCAACATCCATCCCGGTTCAAACCTTACATTATCTGGGAGCTTTCACTGACACAATACAGGCAAGAGTGTCCCCTTCGGAGGAGAGATGCTTATCGATCCTTCTGAAGTGTCACACTCTCATGATAGCTTCCCATCCAACGGTGAGAACAATATCCTCTCTCCTCGGCTTGAGTGCCTCCTGCATTTTCCTCACACTGAATGCCCTTCTCCATATGCAACCTCTGCAAGTATGTTTAGAGGACCAATGGAACCAACTGACAGGCAACTGGATGACAGGATAGACCTATCCCATCATGCAAAGCTGTCCCTGAAATGGTGGTGCTCTCCAACAAATCTACTTTGAGGGATGCCTTTTTGTCAGGTGTTTCCTCCTCAAACAACAGTGGTGGATGCCTCACTGCTGGGACAGGGAGCCCACATGGATCACCTCTAAATCCAGAGAGAGAGAAAGACGACGTATCATATCAATCTCCTTGAGCTGCGTTAGATCCATCTAGCACTGAAGGCATTTTAACTGTTGTTCAGATCCCACTCCCTGCTTTGTCAGACAGACAATACAACCACCATAAACTATGTCAACAGGCAGGAAGGGAAAAGGTCCAGGCCTTTATCACACAAGGCCTAAACAATCTGGAAATGGCTCATAGCCAGGGTCCTAATGATCACCACAACTCACCCTCCATATGTGCACAATACTCAGGCTCTCTCAGCAGTCTTCTAGAAGAAAACCACGACTGGATCTTACACAACAACATCGTACAAAATATCTTTCAACTGCGGGGAACCCCAGGCATTGACTAGTTTGCCACTGCAGAAAACAAAAATTTCTGAAGCTTCGCCAGGGAAACTGGGGAATGCCCTGTGGATCAGCTGGTCCTGAAGATTTCTTTACATTTTTCCACCGATTCCCCTGATTCCGTCAGTCCTCATCAAGCTGTCCCAATTGAGAGCCAAGATGATCCTGATAGCTCTGTAGTGGCCACATCAATGGTGCTTCGTGGACCTCCTTCACCGGTCCGTCCATCCACATCTCAAGCTGCCATGCAGACCAGACCTGCTAAGGAAGTTCGGAGGCCAGATGGTACACCCCAATATCTCCTCTTTGAATTTGGCAGCATAGCTCCTGAGCTAGTGCAGTACGGACACTTGAATCTGCTGTAGGACTGTATGGATGCCCTCAGAGAGGCTAAGCAGCCTTCAACATGCTTGCATATGCCTTCAAGAGGAAGAGATTTTGCATTGGTGTTCCTCTAAGAATGTGGACCCTACATCTTGCCAGGAAGATGTCATTCTTCCATACTTACTCCACCTGGCAAAATCTGGCTTGCAATTCTCATCTATAAAAGATCACCTGGCACCTCTTTTTTCCAAATCCCCGTAATCAAGAATTTTCTAGAAGGGTTGAAGAAGGTTTTCCCTCCCCTTCAGCGTCCCTCGCCTCCCTCGGAGCTTAATATTGTACTCTCTCATCTTATGCAGGATTCCTTTGAGCTTACTCACAAAACCTCCCTGCAACACCTTTCTTGTAAGACAGCTTTCCTTGTCGCAATAATATCAGCTCGTAGGGTTAGCGAGATCCAAGAACTTTATTCTCTAAAACCATAAACAGTTTTCCACTATAGCAAAGTGGTTATGAGAACTCATCTGAAATTCCTCCGTAAGGTTATTTTGGATTTTCATGTGAAGCATACCATATCTTTACTTACATTCTTTCCGAATTCCTCTACTCCAGCTGAAAGAACTCTTCGTTCCCTGGATGTGGGAAGTGTTTTAAAACTCTATCTTGATAGGACACAAGACTTCCGCAGACCGAACCAGTTGCTTATCAACTATGGTCCAGTCAATTCAGGTCTTGCCACTTACAAACAATCAATCTCCTGATGAATAGTCTCATGCATCCTTTTGTGCTATCAAGAGGCTCACAAGACACTATCAGCTAAACTTAACGCACACTCCACTAGAGGGAAAGTGGATAATTAAGGATTGGATTCTGAAGTAGTCCAAGATTCAGTGATAAAGAGCATATCCAGATTATCATCCATTAATACATCCTGGGTCTCTGCTGTATGCTTTGTAAGAGAATGAGCATTGATTACGGCATACTGCAAAAAAAATTTGACCTGCAGATCGATTTGAACCAGGGCAATGTGGTTGTTTCTTAACCTCCTGTTCCATCATAGCCACTCCACATTCAAGCAAGCCAGTGGTGGAGGCTACAGATCCCACAAATTGAGAAGTAGACATCATCCTCTGTCTGCCCCACTGGGATGAAATAACAGCCAACCTCATTCATAGATGCTAAAAATTCCCTGGAGAACCTGTAATGCGTAGGAGGAAATGTCAATGTCACATCCAGCATACGGCAGAGACAACCAACAGCACGGTTGTCTCTGTGAGCAGCCAGGTGAGGATGGGAAAGGACAAGAACAGACGGGCTTGCCCTCGATACACCTTTGTGCAAAGTTCCCTCATATGTCCACATTGCCCCCAGCCCCACTTTCAAGCACCAGAGCCACCCAGCAGCACAGCCCAAAGGAAAGAACTTGTATACCCACCAGTCGTTTACACACTACTTCATAAGCTGAGGCTTTACACAGATGCAGGTACAGCCCGACAGCCAGAGGTGAAAGGAACTATCAAGGATACCCCCAGAATAGGCAGTCACACCAATGGCCCGCTCCCAACCATGCAGAGGAACAGGGATGTCCATACCCTCTGACTCCCAAAATGCAAGTCCACACCTTTCATCGAAATATATTCACCTGACACCCAAGACTTAGAGAGATGAGTGAATGTTTGTAGGGTCCCTCATATCCCCACCAACTGGGGAGGGGAAGAGAAAAGACAAGTTGCAAGGAGCAAGGCTGTTAAATGGGGAACCAAATTGGGACCTTCTGGCTTACACATATGAGAGAGGTTTTACACAGCTTGACAGATTACATAAATACTAGCTAAATTATGGCGTAAAACATCTTGGACTAATAGGTTAAAAATTTGTGAAGGACAAGCGCCACCAACTTTCATGCACATAAGCCAGAGAGGGGTGAGAAACATCAGTGTGTTTTCCTTTTCTCTGAAAAGGTCCTATTATCCTTTGCAGGCTGGAGGTGACCAAAACATCATTGGGGCTCTCACAACCATTCAGCCAATATTAAAATAGTGTAAGGTGTTATATTGCCCTGAACCAGAGGTAGACCACATCGCCAATGCATTTAATCTACTTTTTCAGATTGTTCCTTTGCTTGGTTGTGGTTGAAACATAATTTTTACTTGTAAGTGGCAATATATAAATTTGCCAGTTCAAAGGAATATGAGCAGCTGACTGCTATTTAGTACACTGGCTTGAGAAAATAATCTTGGAACACAATGGAAGTTTACAAGAGTAAATATCTCTACTAGTGTCGCCCCAAACAAATTTGAGACTGTGTGTGGTCTGTCTTTAATCTCCAGGCAGTGTTTAATTACTTCTACTGCTTCTTCATAGAAAAGATTTGTTGTAAGAAACTGCGGGTAACTACCCACCTCAAATAATAATCACAATCCTTGTCAGAGAGACCTTTAAAGTCACTAAATTACCCTAAGCCTAAACCCCAAGTAATTTAACAGACAGGCTTACATTGGAGGAAAAGTGTAAAATATGTATGCAGTACTAAAACAGTAATAAAGTCGAAATGCTAAATAATAAAAAAAATGCCAAAATTAATTAGAAAAATAAAGTACATTTAATAAACAGAATTACACCAAACTGACAAAAAAACAATAAGGGGAAGCGGAGATATTAATTTTTAAAGCTTTAAGCAGAAATATTGCCAAGAAGCACAAAGTGTCAATGGTAGTCGCTCGTTGCATTAGGACGCCTAGGCTCAATTTGCCGCTGACTGCTATGGAGCACGAGATGGATACACTAACCAGGTTCGCCCTTCTAACTATATTCTTTTAAGTCCCACAGTCCATTCTTTTGTCCTAGGTATAAGAGAAAGAACAGGTCCAGTCCTCCAGTGCTCTCATTGGGTTGCAGACAGTAGGTTCAGTTCACTTCTGCTCTTCTTCAGGTTCAGGAGTGTTCTGAAGTGGGTATCTGGAGAGTTCTGAATTGGGTGCCTGGAGAGGCCACATTTATGCCTGCCACTAGCTTGTGGGTGGGATGCCCTCACCAGTAGAGTAAGGTTTCTGGGGCTAACCCTACCCACTTTGGGCATTTTCAAGATGGCTGAAATCTTCAGCCACACTAAACTTGGGCGCTATGGGCTGGGTGTGAGGGTGAGTGGGGAGTGTACAATGGTAATCCTAGTGTCTTCACACATTTAATACCAAAGCCAAGTTTTAGCCAGTGCCTGTACCCCCAACAAACTCAGGAACAGACGTTCAGTAGTACAAAGCTGAGTTTTCAGCAACCAGACAGAAGATACAAACAAATGATTTTGATATTCTGTATTACTCCTTTGAGGTCCGCCACAAATGTCATATGAAAAACTTCAGCAGACCTGTCAAGCAGGTCTTGACAGTCCAGCAAGATTTGACTCTGTGATGTCAGCAAAAAGGCCCACTGTGATGGACGTCAGTCAGTTGTGTTAGAGATGAAAGAAGGGTGAAGGCCCAGGTGTTAGCTACATCTCCTTGTAACAAGGTAGACCTCTTTAATTTAGTTGATTCTTTTGGCCCACCCCACACACCATCCTATCAAAAGCATAAAATCACATCCTCACTCTTGAGGCCTCTTGTTCGTGACCTGGGAGCAAGTTTACATCTGATTCCCACCAACTGAAGTTCTAATTACTGGCTGTCAGAAGCTAGAGAGTAAAATGGAGTTCAGCTTCCAGATAATTCAGGCAGAGCAAAGGTAACTTTCTGAAAGGTACTTTCCTGTAGTATTTAGAAAATATCCAACTTCATCATTGAACTGAATTTTTAATAACTATTAAAACAGTTGTTCCATTATTTTTCTAGCTAGTCCCATTCCAGAGATACAGTATTAATATTTAATATTGCATTCCAGTGCTTTTCCATGAAACAGCAGCAGTCAAAATAAATTTGAGGTCACTCTATGGGCATGTTGAACACTAATATTTACTCATCCTTTAAATACTATGCACCCTGCCTTAATGGGCAGTAATACTTACGTAGGCATTATTTTAACATATTTAAAAGGGTTTTAGGCCTGTCAAAAGGGGTTATTTTGAAAGCTGAATTTGCAGTGTAAACCTGTAGATCCTGGCTACTAGTAGCAGATCTGCAGTCATGTTTGCATTGTCACTGCAGGGGGCATGAGTGCTGCAGCCAACTGTTGACCATTAAATTATTGACCCTGGGTTCACTTTGGGCACCATCCACTAGGGACTGACAGGTAAGTTAAACATGCCAATTAGGGGTATGTCAGGTTCACCATGTGCAAGGAGAAACACAAGTACTTAACTACTGGTTAGAAGGGGTAAAGAGCACAGAGGTCTATAACCAGCAAAATTAGGGTTCAGCAAAAAGGAAAAAGAAATGGAATGACCCTGCAGAAGGGCAAATTTCCAACACTTGTGTAGAATGAGTCAAAATTCATTGTAAACAAGACATGACCTGGTCGAACAGCGTCAAGTCCAAATATAGCATTCTTATCCTGTAGATAGTGTTCTGTACATCAGCTGATAGGTGATGGCTCAGTAAGCTCTGTAAGTTGAAGGCTCACAGTGAAATATACAGAGAGCTGAAGACACAAGTTCAAATTCTAGCAAGGCCAACTTAGCATTCTATCCTTCTGCATTCAGTGAACTTAGGGGGTCATTCCGACCCTGGCGGTCAAAGACCGCCAGGGCCGCGAATGGAGGAAGCACCGCCAACAGGCTGGCGGTGCTTCCCTGCCCATTCTGACCGCGGCGGTAAAGCCGCGGTCAGACACCGGGTCCGGTGGTTTCCCGCCGGATTTCCCCCGGCTGGGCAAATCCGCCAGGGCAGCGCTGCTTGCTGACCCCCTTCCCGCCATCCTGTTTCTGGTGGTTTACACCGCCAGGAAGAGGCTGGCGGGAACGGGTGTCCTGGGGCCCCTGGCCACTGGCATGGGCAGTGCAGGGGCCCCCTAACAGGGCCCCAGCCTGCTTTTCACTGTCTGCCTAGCAGACAGTGAAAAGCGCGACGGGTGCAACGGCACCCGTCGCACACCTGCAACACCGCCGGCTCCATTTGGAGCCGGCTTCAATGTTGCAGGCCCCCTTCCCGCTGGGCCGGCGGGCGCTAACATTGTTAGCGCCCGCTGGCCCAGCGGGAAGGTCGGAATGCCGCCAGCGGTCTTTTGACCGCAGAGCGGTCAAATGGCGGTTCCCGCCAGGCGGGCGGTGACCGCCGCCCGCCGGGGTCAGAATGTCCCCCTTAGTATGATTCAATTGAGTAATAGTAATATCTGCTATATACATTGGTTAAGAAAGGAAGGGTTAATAAAATTATTTATTACAAACTTTAGAGTGCTGAATAAAATGTTGAGCTCTCCTTAGATCTAAGTTGGAGTCATACGTTTGGTCTACAGAGCATCCTAATGTTTATTCTATTGCTCACGTAGTTTGGATAATATGTACAGGGCTGGTGTACATTAATGGTTGTGAATAAAAAGTAATGTGCTTTATTACACAGTTAGTCTTTCTTCAGTTCTTTATTCCCTAAATTTGCGATCAGTGTTTGAAGTCTAGGTTTGGGATGAACTATTACTGCCATGCAATCAGATTCATTTTGCACTTAGTACCTTATATCTAACTTTAAGGTCTTTGTGTTTTTCATAAGAATTCCCCCACCCATATCTGCTAGTTTTATTGTAATCTGAGTTTTGCTTACCTTCATTAATGACTCAAATTATTGTGATGTCAAGCTGGGACAAAAGTATCTCTTTCTGTTCTCCTATTTGTCAATGTTGTATAGTACGACAGCCTTCTCAAATGCAACTATGTCTGGTGGATGACTCAGCATGGCAATAGAAAGGTAGATTTAAAAAAAAACATATTTTATTGCATTTTATTGAATTATGCATGCCTGAATCGTTACAACACGTTCAATATTTGCCGTGTAAGCAGTTTGGTAAAGATCAGACATATAAGTGTTAGCCGATGTCTATATATCTTACATGATCCATAATCCTTTAGAATTCCATAAGCATGCAAATCAATAAAAGTGCCACCATTATAATAATATGAACAACAGAACAAGGGAAGAAAGAACATCCCCACCCATCTCCCACCCTCCACCTCTACCACCAAAACAATCTAGTTGCCATCCCAGTCAGCACAGAACATTAGGAAAAAAAGTCCCAGCCTAACTTAGATCCAATATATCAGTGTTGATGTCAACAACCATGATCAGGGGAAGAACAGAGATAAGAGGCCAAGTTGTGAAAGCCCAGAATGATATGGGAGGTGTTAGGGGGTGTCCTGTACTCCTGACTGAAACTGCTCCAACAGAGTATCCCATAACACGGCTATCGGGCATTTGCGTAGCAGTCTGTATTCTTCCTTCCTCAGGGCCAAAGCTCAAGCTGAACCCCATGTCCGCTCTGTCCGTGGGTGGAACAGGCGACTTCCAACTATGCGTTATCTGACATTTAGCAAGGAAAAGTGCTAAGTCTATAAAGAGGGACTGTGTCGAGGAAGATTTAGGATGTGATATAACCTTAGTATGTATGCAGTGTTCCATAGTGCCACCGACGTGTGCTCGGTTAGGGTCCTAAGCGTGCCCCGGACACCTTTCCAGTAACAAGATAACTTAGGATACACCCATATCATATGTAAGAGATCGGCATCTTCTGTATGGCATCTCAGACAGTTGGACGCAACTGAAGGAAAAATTGTGTACAGTGCGGACGGAGTCAGATGTGCTCTATGGAAAAGCGTGTACTGAACGAACTTAATCTAAAAGAAAATGCCATTCTTTATCATGAAGTGGGTGATCTAATCTTCCAAGGGTCTCTAAGAGCTGTCAGTCCTACATGTAAAAGGGGGCGCAGTCCTTTGCATAGCCACTTAACCAAGTGTCTCCCCAGGCCCATTTCGTATATCGCCTGTACTAGTGCATGTGTGTCCAGTTCTGTTCCCTGTGGGGACGAACGGTGATGTATGAAATGCAGTATGGTGGTATATGCAAGGAATAGAGGGCCAGATGTACGAAACGATTTGCAACTCGCAAACGGCAAAAAATGCCGTTTTCGAGTCGCAAATCGCAGTTTCCTATGCAGAAATGCATTTTGCGAGTCGGGACCGACTCGCAAAATGCATTTCCGAATCGCAAATAGGAAGGGGTGTTCCCTTCCTATTTGCGATTCGCAGTGGTATGCAATACCATTTGCGACCGCATATGCGGTCGCAAATGGTGTCGCAGTTACCATCCACTTGAAGTGGATGGTAACCCACTCGCAAATTGGAAGGGGTCCCCATGGGACCCCTTCCCCTTTGTGAATGGACCACAAATTATTTTTTCAGGGCAGGGGCAGGGCAGGAAACTATAGGTTTCTTTTTTTTTTTTTTTTAGTGCAGCTCGTTTTCCTTTAAGGAAAACGGGCTATACTTAAAAAAAAATAACTGCTTTATTTAAAAGCAGTCACGAACATGGAGGTCTGCTGACTACAGCAGGCCTCCATGTTTGCGAGTGCTCATAGCCGCTATGGGGTCGCAAAATGCGACCCACCTCATTAATATTAATGAGGTGGGTCTTTGCGACCCCATAGCGACTCGCAGACGGTGTCTGAGACACCGTTCTGCATTGTACATTGCGACTTGCAATTTGCGAGTCGGAAGGACTGGCAAATTGCAAGTCGCAATTTGCAATTTTGCTACATCTGGCACAGAGCCCGGGGTAAGTAGTGAGATTGAATAAAGTCACAGTACAAAATCAATATTGCATCTTCAGAGAGATCCCCAGAGGTCTCCCCAGGAAGCAGCATAGCAGATGCAAGAGTGCCCACACAAGTTGGCAGGCCACATAATGGGCAAGTCGGAGAGGGGGAGTTTACTTCCCAGTAGAAGCAACGACTGTAGGCCCCCAGTGTGTAATTTAATGAGTGTATCACCTATTTCTGGTAGATTTATTCCAGCCAGCCAATATAAGAACCATTGCAACTGAGCTGCAAGGCAATAGGACAAAAAATCTGGGGCACCCAAACCACCACCATCTGTCAGCAGATGTAATGTACGAAGCCCAATGCAGTGACGACCAGAGCACCATACGAAGTTGAATAAAAGAGTGCCTAAGGTCTTGAAGATATGTTGTGGAATCACTACTGGAAGATTGGCAAAATTATATAATAATTTAGGGAGCATCACCATTTTGGCAAGAGCCATCCTGCCCGTCACCAATAAGGGCAAGGTGACCCAGAATTTTATTTGGGGTGTCAGCGCTGAAATGGCCTTTAGCAGGTTACTCTCAAAGAGATCTGTATGTGAATGATATACCAGAAAGCCTAAGTATTTAAAAGTATGATATGCCACCGGGACCTCAAGCTCACCATAGGGGGCTCTATCACGCGGTGCAGCCCCTTGAAAAAAATGTGTATAACTTGGTGTTGTTAACACCCAGGCCTGACAATCTACTAAATACGCAGAGTATATTAGGAATAGGGGTAAGATCCTTCCTGAGATCTTGGAAATAGATGAGCATGTGATCTGCATGTAAGGAAACTGAGTGTGATTGAGGCCCATATGGAATATCCCAGTACCATGCTTCTTGTCAGAGTTTCTGCGGCAGAGGCTCCATTGCTAACACAAATAATAAAGGCGATAATGGGCATCCCTGGTGCATACCCTTGGATATTGTATATTGTGCAGAGATATGACTGCCCTTTCTAGCATGAGCTGCTGGATTAGCATAAAGTACTGTGACCCATGTAATGAAGGCAGTAGGAATGCAAAACATTTGCAACACTGAGAACAAGTAATCCAAGCCCAAGGAGTCAAACGCCTGCTGTAGATCAAGCGATGGTCAGCCAGCGTTAGGAAAGGGGCCATGTGCTGTTTCCATAACTTGGTAAAGGTGTCTAATATTCAGTGAGCTGCTCCTACGGGAACAAAGCCACATTGGTCTGCATGTATCAACTCCAGTAGTAAAGGTTGAGTCTATGGGCCAGGACCTTGCTAAGGATCTTATAATCTGAGGTCAAAAGAGAGAGGCCTGTAAGAAGACAGATCTTCTGGAGCCCGGCCGGACTTAAGTAGGGAGGTGAACAGTGCCTGGCTAGTTGAAGAGGGTAAGCCTCCCGCCTCCAAAGACTTAAATAGAGCTTCTCCAAACGGGGGACCTATTGTATAAAGTTCAAAAGGTAGACTATTAATACTCAGTGTCTTATTATGCACCATTCCTGAAATCACAGTGTGCAGTTCTTCCAGTGTGAGGGGTGCCACCAAGGACCCACACACTGCCCCTGAGACTCGCAGGAGTTGCAAGGAGCTCATGAAGTCATCTCTCTCCTCTGAAAGTGGCAGAGAGCCACCTCCATTTAGATGTGCATAATAGGAATGGAAAGCATCATTAATGACTAATTGAGAGGGGCGTGGCTAAGATCGCGGGGAAAGCAGACATGTAAAGCGCCTCTCCGCTGCGGCCTGTTCGCCAGCCACGATAATCCTGAGCAGGGCAGCTGTGGAATGGGTCGGAGCGGCCCCAGAAATGCCCCCCTGTTGACAGGGGTTTGATGGGGGAGCTTTGGCACCGATTGAACTGCTGACGACAAGGAAGCAGGGGCCGTGACCTGTGGAGCGGAGCGGGCAGGCCTACACAGAGGTGAGAGACCGGGGGTCCCGGACAGCGGGGTGAACTAGGGGTACCCAATTGACCCCTGCCCGCCTGGTTTCCCCCTAATGAAGAGAACAGATTGGCGGAAGCACAACATTGGCTGACGGGGGTGCCAGGTGCGGTGGAGGACCGGCTGAGGGCGACTGCCCGGCCCAAGTTCAGCCCGGAGGTTAGCAAAGCGGGGGACATCCCATGGCTACCAGAGGGCTGAGCGCCAGTGGGCCCCCCCTGCCTGCCCCCTCCCCCTCCTTGCAGGCGGCCGGCCAGTGGTGGAGCCCGTGAGCGGGGCTGGATGGCGAATCAATGCCAGCATACCACACAGAGCCTGGGTGCGGAGCAGCCCAGTGAAAGGTACGGGGAGCTGGGTGCGCGGTGGAGCTGGTGGAGAGCGATAGATTTACCCCCCTCGTTTATAGAAGAACAGTGATCCCTGGGCTGACCTACCTGCTTCTTCAATTGCACTGGAGGCCTGAGGGATCAGACAAGATCTGGGAGTGCTAGAGCAAGACCTGCCTGGGACACACTGCCCTGGACCCGGGACTACCTGGGGGTTGGGTGATGGCAGACTCCCACCTACTCCCCCTCCCGGATTGCGCCTACCTGCAGGGGACCAGGCGGTGAGGAGCCGGGTGGAGACAGTCCGTGGTGCAGAGTGAGAGACCCGGGCGGGTTGCTGCCCAATAAGAGGTGCGAAGAGACGGGCTGCAGGACAGGGCCAGCGAGCCCTGAAGGAGTTACCCCCCGTCTGAAGATAGGGGGGACCAACTAATCCTTTGGCTATCCAGCCTCTCGTCTAGCCCCACAACAGGAACTGGGGGACTTGAGCAGGCCCTGGAGGACCTGGTACGGAGCCTGACAAGGGCCTAGCAGACTAACTCTTCCTGGCAGGGAATTGCACGAGAGATACAAAGTGTGCTGGACAAGAGGGGAGAAGGGGCACAGCTCACTAAGCTCCTCAAGCAGCAGATACATGGGAGGAGCTGGTGAAAAGAGGAGGACTTCAGGCCTTCCCCTGACAGACTGTAGAGGGATAGTGGAACGGTCTCAAATAATCAGGGCACCGATGACGCCAGGAGAAGGCCCATATAACCTTGTAGAAGGAGGAATCGCTGGGCACGAGCCCAAAAAGAAAGTTGGCCATAGCAAGCACTTGATGCCATGGGGAAGGTGAGTAAAAAAAGAGAAGCAGGAGTCAATCGCACTGACCTCCTGTCAGGGACTGAGGCTCAAGAGCAACTAGATGAGTCCCGATCAGCTACGGGGAGCCCAACTCTTGGTGACATACTCCAGGCGACAACGGCTTCCTGTGAAGCATTGGAAACGAAGATTGATACTCTGGGAGCTGAGTTTGGTCTACTAAAGGATGATCACCGCTGCTTGGCTGAGAGGGTTTCCACTGTGGAAGGAGAAGTTGCGGATGTCCCTGCCACTATGACATGGGCGCAGTCAAGACTATCGGAGTTGGAGACCAAAGTCAGAGTCAGAGTCTTGGAACAGAAGGCAGACAACGCAGAGAATCGTTCTAGGTGAAACAACATACAAATACTGGGAGTACCGAAAAAATCAGAGGGCCGGGACATGCTTGCCTTCCTTGAAACATGGCTCAAAGACAAAATAGCACCAACTGGGCTCTCAGCGTTTTTTGCGCTGGAGAGAGCACATAGAGTCCCTCCACAGCCGCTACTGCCGGGGGCTTCCCCTAGAGCGATAATAGCACGACTCCTGCACTATAAAGACAGGGACACAATCTTGGCTCAAGCTCGGAAGAAAAGTGATATAATGTTGAACAATAATAGGATTATGATATTTCCAGACTGCTCAAAAGAAATCCAAACATGTAGGAACACGTTCCTTGCTGTAAAATGGAAACTGAGATAAATGGGCCTGACCTATGCTATGCTCTACCCGGCCCGACTGCGGGTCTGTCTCACAGGGAGACACCCTCTTCTTCAATACCCCCCAAGAAGTGTGGTCCTGGATCAAAATGCAGCCGGTACAGGACTTACAGGACACCCAGACCTGGCAAACGCCGTGTGCACAGCGCACCAAACGGAGGAAGGGAGGGCCACGGGGAAGCCTCCCCACGGCTGAGGAGGCGAAGCAAGCCCGGCACTGGGCGCTTGCAGATGTAATGGCCTCTGGAAAGGGAAATCGGGTCAGCCCTACTCCCAGTGTAGAGAACCCAACAGACCGAGAAGAGAACAATGAAATTGCCATGAGTAATGGAACAACCCAGTCTGACCCATCGGACCTGTCAGACTTTGAGCTGGATCTTCCCATAGTTACACCCAGAACGGCAAATGATCTCCTCTGAGACCAACAGACACAACGACTACAGTATAGCCGCATCTCATTCACATAAGAGTGGAAGAATCTTGGGCACTGAGGCAACATATTGGACGTCTGCCCTGGAAGAGACAAAATGTGGACAGTAACTGTAGAGGACTACACCCCAAAGATTAGGATCGCCATAACGGACACCATGCCATTCCTGGGCTGGCAAATTCTGCATTGATGGCTGGTAAAACGGGCTGCCCAGGCGCATGGTCCCCATCCACCCCTCAACCAAAGAGGTAAAAGATATCACACTGGTGGTGTCTGTAATTACAATTTGGACAGGGAAGGTTTTCCAACCATTCCCGGAGAAGGGGAGTTGGAGAGTTATGTTGTTGTTTTGTTTGTTGGTGAAAACTGCAGTACTCCATGACATAGGGGAATTTTGGCCACAGGGCATATATGGCTGGCCCCAGCACTCCCTTAAGCAACCTATACTGGGAGGGGTCAACTGTACTATAAGACCTATTCGGCATATGCTAGGGGGGTACTAATTTGGGTCAAGCCTGGGGTCCCGTTTCAATACACTACTCACAGGGTGGACCCACAGGGGCGTTTTGTGGTGCTCCAGGGTCACCTGGATGGGAAAGATATCACTATCATTAATATTTATGCCCCTAATGTCAATCAGACCATTTTCTTCGGTGAGCTGTCCCGGAAGTTAGCACCATACATTACAGAAGAAGTACTAGTAGGAGGTGACTTCCATTGTGTCAGTGACCCCAACATGGATAGGTCCCACCCACCGCTAGATAGGACATCGACAAGTAAGCTCGCTCACACATTTAAGGACTGGGGAGAGAATTGGAATTTGATTGATACATGGCGTGTGTTATACCCCCAAGGGCGGGACTATTCATATTTTCCCCCCGTGTACAATTTACATGTAATATGGATACATTTCTAAGTTCGCCTCCACTACAGCAGAAAATACACAATGTAGAATATCTCACTAGAACCATATCAGATCATAACCCGGTACTACTGTATTTGCACCGGGGAATTGACCCTCCTCCCATACCCATGTGGAAGCTTAGGCCAGAGGCATTTTTGGATCCCCCATTTAGGGGACAAACAGGGTCATGTATTACACAATACTTCCAAGAGAACAAAGAGTCTGCTGACTCCAGACGTTTGGAATGGGCTGCCTTTAAGACGGTCCTCAGGGGTCATTGCATAGCAGAATCAGGGGAGGTATGATGAACTCTCCTTCGGGAAATTCAAACTGCGGAAGCAAAGCTGAAACAGGTAGAGGTTGAATTTGTGTAAGGACGAGCTGATAGAGAGGCTCTACTACAGGCCAAAGAGCAAGTGGCAATTCTGGTGGAATGTCTCCGCTGTCACGACTACTGAAATTATATGATAAAAACTCATGCAATTGGAGATAAGGCAGGGAGACTAATGGCCTGGTTGGCATCTCCAAATGTCAGAGGTTACCCAACAGTAGAGATTCAAGTAGTGTCTGGGCTAACTATGACTACACAAACTGAGATTAATGGGGCCTTAGATGACTACTATGCTGAGTTATATAAAAGTAAATCTCAGGTCTCCCCAGCTGAAATTAAAGCATTTCTGGAACCGCTCACGTTTCCTAGAATTACGCATGAGAAGGCAGAATTATAAGGAGGGGATGTTACGTTCCCAGAGGTGAGGACAGCCATAAAACACATGGCGCGAGGGAAGACTCCAGGAGTAGACGGACTCCCAGTTGAGTTCTACGCAACTTTTACAGACCAGGTGGTGCCTAAATTGGTAGCAATGTACAATGAGGCTAAGCAAATACAGGTCCTTCCATCAACGACCAGGGAAGCACTGATGGTCCCCCTGTTAAAACCTGGGAAACTACCCCATGACTTGAAGGCCTTTCGCCCGCTGTCCATCCTCAACACAGATTACAAAATTCTGAGTAGAATACTGGTAGCCCAGTTACGGACCCATATGCCGCAGCTGATCCACAAAGAACAGACGGGCTTTATTCTGAGTCGTAACACAGCCCAACATATATGTCGGCTGTTGTTGCTACTGGAGAAAGTCCTGGCACCACAGGCTGCAATCTTGTCAGTTGATATTGAAAAAGCATTTGACAGCCTAGAATGGAATTTCCTGGAAGAGGTCATCACTAGTTTTTGTCTTGGTAATGGATTCTTGCAATGGGTCCAACCTCTATATGCGGCAGGACAAGCCAGAGTAAAAACTGGTGCATATATTTCACTGAGTTATGGGATAAAACGAGGCACTCGTCAAGGATGCCCCCTGTCACCACTACTGTTTGCCCTGGCAAAGGAGCCCATAGCACTCTACGCTCACCTGGGAACCGATTACAGGTGCCCTAGGATATTAGTGGAACGGCAACATATTGCATTATATGCGGATGACATTCTGTTGTTCCTACAAGACAGGGAGCCAGACTTAGCAGGGGCACAACAATTGTTGAGCACATTCGGTGAGATATGGGGCCCTTGGGTCAACTGGGAGAAAACTAGCCTATTTCTGGTCTGCTGTGACATCCCCCCTCCAGTGGGCCAGGATACAGTCCGCTGGGAACCGAACCATATTACATACTTGGGAGTGAGAGTTTATCATGACCACTCTGAAGTGATACAGGGTAACATCGGGAGAACGGCTATGGACTTCTGGGGAACGCTCGCATTGTCTGTGATGGGGAGAGTGGCACTGTTGAAGATGATTGCATTGCTGCGTCTACTTTATTACTTTACTACTTTACCTATTAAAATTCCTTGTGCTGTTTTTTAAGAGTTGGACTCCATGACCCTATCATTCATATGGGGCACAAGGCGCTAAAGGGTGGCTCTGCCCACCTTACAGCGACCCACGTCCGCTGGGGGGCTTGCGGCACCTAATTTTGAAGACTATTACATGGCGGAGCAGCTGCAGTACTTTGCGCAATGGATGAGGAGTCAGCAGTGCCCTCCAAGCGAACGACGATTCGTAACGCCTATTGATTCCTGACTTGTTCGACTCCTCCTAGTGTTAAAAAACCCAGGACCATGGGAGACCAGGTAGCAGGAAGCAGTGGCATACTGCTGGTGTAGGTGCCTCCAAAAAACAGGGACTAAGCGCCATTACTCCGCAGAACTTCCAATTGATTACTTAACAACTCTTTTTCACAAGGATCATAGACTGGGGCTACAACAACTTAAAGAAGCAGAGGTACACCAAATTGGAGATCTGTACAGAGATGGGACATTGCTCCACTATAACGAATTGCTGAGTTTGAACTCAGTCCGCATTATTTCCTAGTTCACGGCGCCCTAGTGACCAAAATACAGCAACATTGGGAAGCAGGCAGTGCAGAGCCTCCCTAGCATCCGGGCTGCACATATATTGCGACAGCGGTGGGCACATGGAAAGCCGTCACTTGCCTATATTGGAAGGTACATTGTGGCTTACCACCACCCCTGACCCGCCTGCGTCAGAAATGGGAAACAGATGTTGGTAAACACTTTACATATGAGGAGTGGGAGATGATGATTGAGCGAGTGCCCAAAATTTCCCGCAATGCCAGGTTTAAATGAATACATTTCTACATCTTCCACAGAGCATATCTAACCCCCCGTAGGCTGAATAAAATGTTGCAGATGTCGGAAAGCAAATGTCCCAGATCTGAGGAAGAGGGGGCTGGGTTTCTGCATATGTTCTGGAATTGTCCTATGCTCTCTCAGTATTGGCAAGAGGTAGTAAACTCGCTGTCCAGACTGGTTGAAAGAGACGTTCTTAGAGACCCCACTTCCTGCCTGCTGAGTGACTTCCAGCATACTACCAAGACTAAAGTTACCAGCAACTTTCTAGACTTGGGCTTTATAGTAACCAAATAGCCCCCAACTGTAAAGCTTCCCGGGGCCCACATGGGCTAGTTTGGCGAAATGAACTCTTAAGATGGGTGGACTATGAATGGGCAGTACTGACACTGGAGGCGCAGAAGTGAGGTTGTCCTTCAGAGAGAGCCAGAGGGTGGTCGATCCTAGTAGAGGAGGTCAGGAAATTGATAACACCAGCGACCATCTCACCGACTGGCACCCCCTAAGAAGGTAATGAGTGATGAGGAAATCAGGGAACTGGGGCAAGGCAAAATACAAATAGGTTGCATTGAATGGATAAGTTATGGGGCTAGACACACGGCTGTAGACCATTGATTACAAAGACTGCACAGTTTGAGGTGGAGGGGGAGAGGGGAGCGGGGGGGAAATAGGAGGTGGTGGACTTAAAGGGAAAGTTTGAATGGGATAGTGTCAACACCAGGACAGTGCGCGATCTACGGGCAACATAATACAAAATGACAAACCTTATGCAATGTAATAATTCATGCATTGTGTGTTGATATTGCATATTAACTTTTTGCATTGCAGGTATTTATCTTGAAATGTCATTAATGCTGTTTGTAATGTACTGTTCATTTTCAAGCCTTTCCTGCAGCCTGGTTGGGTGTGGCATGTGGGCGGGGCTTGGGTCTATTTAAGGAACCCAGCCCAGCTCCACGTGCTCACTATTCAGAGGTCCCGGTACAGAGCAGCAGCATTTTCCAGGGCTCCTGTTCCGGAGGCTTACTTGGACATTTCCTGGCCCTGTCCTCATTATCTTGCTGATCTTCAAGCAGGGCAGTAAGGTGGAGTTCGGGATAGGCCTCGACTCCGTTTTCTAGAAACATTTGAGTTTTTTGGCTTTGTGATTTAGAGTGTGTGCGATTTACTCTTGGCACTTAATCCTTGCAGCTCGGGTCGGCAGAGTGCGCGATCATTTCAAGGCATTTGAATCTTGATGGTTGAATCTGCAACAGGGAGCGCAATTCATTTTTGGCAATTAACCCTTGCAGTTCGGATCGGCAGAGTGAACAATCATTTCAAGGCATTTGAATGTTGATGAGTGAATCAGCAACAGTGTGAGTGATTCATTATTGGCAATAAACCCTTGCAGTTCAGATCGGCAGAGTGCGTGATCATTTCGAGGCATTTGAATCTTGATGGTTGAATCGGCAACAGTGTGCGCGAATCATTCTTGGCAATTAATCCTTGCAGTTCAGATCGGCAGAGCCTGCTTTCATTCCAGGTACTTGAGTCTTGATGCGCAGTCTGGCAATATGGTGTGCAATAATTTCTGGGCAATTGAATCTTGAAACTTAGATCAAACAGAGTGTGATCTTTCTAGACAAAACAAGTTTAGTCAGTTTGCCTATTCTACAGTATCATTCATGAATCCTGTAGCAGTTAATTCTTTGGGAACGAATGTACTCATTGACTCTTGTTGTTATGTAATTGCTATTCTAAAACCATGTATTTAACTTTTTTATTTTTTTATTGTATTTTTTTTGAGAAAGTTCAATGTTCAGAGTATATGATTATAAAAAGGTCACGTTATTGAAAAGTTCTTGATCTCTCATGTTATTAGAGCATAAAGAGTTAAAACAAAGTTCATGAAGATTAATGTGAATGACCTTGCTATTGTGTTCTTAACTCTTGTTTCCACAGGTCTCCTTCCCCGCTGTTCCCAACCTAAACCCCATCCTCCGCTTGGCCATTCTTTAACTCTGTGCTATAATAGCTAGTAGAGTTTGGAGCTGCAAAGAGGTGGACATATTGGGAACAGGCGCAAACCCCGAGGATCCGGTCTCGCTGACAGAATAGTGAGCCCACTCATTTTTATGCTCCTGGTTTGTGCTAGGTTTTCAATATGGCCACAATGGACGAGTTACTTAAGGTAATTACACAGCTTCGATTGGATGTAGTCAAATCTAAAAACATAGCAACCAATCTAGCAGAAAGGGTGGATCAGTTACAAGACAGAGTGGGAAAGAAGGAGCAAAGTCCTTTGGGTGCGGGTTGGCTTAATCCTCCTCCTCAAAGTTCAGGAGGGAATCCTCCAACTAACATATCACTCACAGTTCCCACACCCATTCCTTTGGATCCCCTAGAAAGGTTTTCAGGTGATCCTCGGAAGGTACAATCCTTTTTGACTCAAGTAGAATTGCATTTCACCTGTAGACCAAACACCTTCCCTGATCCCCAATGCAGGGTGGCCTTCTTGATTTCTTATTTGACTGGAGACGCGGCCACCTGGGCAATCCCTCTTGTGCGTCAAGATAATCCTTTGCTTTATAACTGGAGAGACTTTGTCTGAGAATTTGAAAGTGTTATTGATTGAAGAACAATTACTCTGTCCGCAGACCGAGAACTGTTAGAATTGCGACAAGGAAATAAGGATCTTGTCTGTTACTTGGCTAACTTTAATCAGCTGGTAGCAGAAACGGCCTGACCTGAGGAAAAGAGATCAGCCCTGTTCTACCAAGGACTCAAAGATGAGTTAAAAGACATTCTTGCACAGATTGATCCTCAACCCACGGATTGTCAAGATCTGATAAATCTTGTTTTAAGACTAGACCATCGTCTTGCAGAACGACGGGGAACACATAAAAAGACTGAGAACAATTCCTGGCGTGTTCATGAGCATAGAGAATCACAAGTTCATGGAGACCACAATCATGAACCAATGGAAATAGGAACCATCAGGCGCCCCTTAACGAAAGAAGAAAAAGATCTACGAAGAAAGAACGGACAATGTCTGTATTGTGGTCGAAAGGGCCATTTCGCTAAAGAATGTCCAGCAAAAGCAAAAAGTAAACAAACCCCTACCAAGAAGGTTGTAACAAATGCACAGATCAATCAGGAAAACTAGAACACCCAAGATGTAAGGAAGGGTTGCTCTTGGGTATAACCGTGGACCCTTCACAAGATGCTAAAAAGGTTTTACTTGAGTCAAGACATTTAAAATTAGATCTAGAAGTACTGGTAAAACAAAAGACTTATCTAAAGAAAGCCTTAGTAGATTCCGGGGCTACTGGTAATGTTATTGATGCACAATTAATTCAAACATGGGTGATCCCATGCAAGAAGAAGAAAACACCAGAAATAATACAAGCTGTAGATGGAAAACTCCTAGCTGGAGGTCCGGTGACTCTGCAGACCTTCCCCTTGTTTGTGATCTGTAAAGGAGGAAATCAAGATACCAAACATGTGGAAAAAATAATCTTTGATGTAATCCATGCTCCTCGGTATGGAATTATCCTAGGAATGCTGTGGTTAAGTTACCATAATCCTTTAATAAATTGGCATGAAAGTAAAATCACGTTTTCTTCATTTCTGTGTAAAGAAAAATGTTTCCAGGCATCAAGGTGGTCATTACAACCCTGGCGGACGGTGTTAAAGCGGCGGTAAGACCGCCAACAGGCCGGCGGTAAACAAATTGCAATTATGACCGTGGCGGAAACCGCCAACAAAGACAGCCACTTTAACACTCCGACCGCCATGGCGGGATAAACAAACAGCGTGGCGGTAACCGCCAACAGATAGGCGGAAGACAATGTACCGCCCACAGTATCACAACCTACCAATCCGCCACCTTTTCCGGGGCGGATTCACCACAGATAAAAACACGGCGGAAACAGGATTCCGAAGGGAAAACGCTCACCTCTACACACTCCACGAGGAAGGAGGGCACCATGGAGCCGGAACTCCAGATCCTGCCAGCGCTAGTCTTCCTGCTCCTCTACGAGGATCATCAACGCTGGCGGCGAAGACCACGGTGAGTACTGCACCTACGACATAGGGGAGGGGAGAGGCAAAAACACAGGGACACACACACTCAACACCCCAACCCCCACCCCGACCCTCACCCACTACAACACACACACCAATGCATATCTACACATTACAGTAACACCCCCGGAAGAATGCAAAGACAAAAGGAAATGAGTGGAACCATTGTAATATATCAAAATACAGTAAGCAAATGTACATATATATATATACACAATAATCAAAATATACACCACGATTAGAAGTGCAGGTATTACACCATTCATAGTCCATGGACCACTGGGCCCAAAATGCATGGGCGAGGCCCACACAAGATACCCGATCCAAATGGAGAGAACACTGCAGGGGCATCAGAACGAAATACAACAGGCACCTCAGGGGGAAGGGAAGGGGGGCACCTCAGCCAGATGAGTGCACCACGCCAGATCCACGAGGGGGCTCCATGCCCATTGATGTATCCTGGGGAGTGCAAAGCCACAGTCTCTCAAGTCTCTACAGTGGGTGGGTTTCCCACTGTTCCATCCTGGGGAGTGCAAAGCCACAGTCTCTCAAGTCTCTACAGTGGGTGGGTTGCCCACTGTTCCATCCTGGGGAGTGCAAAGCCACAGTCTCTCAAGTCTCTACAGTGGGTGGGTTGCCCACTGTTCCATCCTGGGGAGTGCAAAGCCACAGTCTCTCAAGTCTCTACAGTGGGTGGCTTGCCCACTGTACCATCCTGGGGAGTGCTAAGCCACAGTCTCTCAAGTGGATGCTGTTCTCCACTGGTTCTGGAGGGGGACTGGTGCCCAGAGTGCTTCATCCTGTGCAGGACAGACGGAGTGGATGCAAGTCTCCACTGGTTCTGGAGTGGGACTGGTGCCCAGAGTGCTACATCCTGTGCAAGACAGACGGAGTGGATGCTGTTCTCCACTGGTTCTGGAGGGGGACTGGTGCCCAGAGTGCTTCATCCTGGGCAGGACAGACGGAGTGGATGCTGTTCTCCACTGGTTTTGGAGGGGGACTGGTGCCCAGAGTGCTTCATCCTGTGCAGGACAGACGGAGTGGATGCTGTTCTCCACTGGTTCTGGAGGGGGGCTGGTGCCCAGAGTGCTTCATCCTGTGCAGGACAGACGGAGTGGATGCTGTTCTCCACTGGTTCTGGAGGGGGACTGGTGCCCAGAGTGCATCACTCACCCTGTGACGGTCCCTGTTGCGTCACTGCCCCTGCCGCTCATGGGCTAGCGGTGCTTTCCATGGCGGTCCTTGCCCTGTTCAGCGGTGCTTGAGTTGCCAGTGTCAGACCTGTTCAGCGGTGCTTTCCATGGCGGTCCTTGCCCTGTTCAGCGGTGCTTGCCCTGTTCAGCGGTGCTTGAGTTGCCAGTGTCAGACCTGTTCAGCGGTGCTTTCCATGGCGGTCTTTGCCCTGTTCAGCGGTCCTTGCCAAGGCGGTCCTTCATTGCCCAGCAGGGCTGTGGCTGATGGTCCTTCATGGGTCAGCTGGGCTGTGGCTTGCGGGGCCCTCCTGGCCAGCTGGGCTGTGGCTGTCGGTGGCCTCCTGGGCAGTGACTCTGTCGGTGGCCTCCTGGACAGTGACTCTGGCGGTGGCCTCCTGGGCAGTGACTCTGGCTGTGGCCTCCTGGGCAGTGACTCTGGCGGTGGCCTCCTGGGCAGTGACTCTGGCGGTGGCCTCCTGGGCAGTGACTCTGGCGGTGGCCTCCTCGGCAGTGACGATGAGGCTGGCGTTGGCATCCTGGGCACTGTCGATGGGGCTGGCGGAGGTCTCCTGGGCAGTGACGATGGGGCTGGCGGAGGCCTCCTGGGTAGTGACTCTGGCGGTGGCCTCCTGGGCAGTGACTCTGGCGGTGGCCTCCTGGGCAGTGACGATGAGGCTGGCGGAGGCCTCCTGGGCAGTGACGATGGGGCTGGCAGAGGCCTCCTGGCCAGCGGGGATGGTGGCGGTCTTCTCCGCCGTGCTGCTCCTCCCAGACTTTGGAGATTTCTTCTGCCCCTTCCCCACCTTGGGAGGAGTCACAGCTGAGTCGACACTCCCCCCGGGACCCCTGTGAGCGGCTTTGCTGGCTGGAGTCTTCCCCCTCTCCCGCCGGGCACTGTCCAACTTCTGGTGCTTCACAGGGGGGGACTGGCTGTGCTGTGGCTCCGTGATACACTGGCTGGCCTGGTGGCCGGTGTACTCCACAAACCTGTAACAACAGGCACCACTGGTCCCGGAGATTTTTTGGCTGAGGTGCTAGTACGGGACCTATGAGTTGGACGGGGGGGGAATAGGTTAAGGATGGACAGAAAAAGTTTTTTGGAGACACTGGGACGGGTAGCTGGAGGGGGTTTGGGAGTGGAGGAAGAGGTGGTGGTTGTAGGACGTGTAACTTTAGTGGATTTGGGTGCAGGTGCATGGGCTGGAGGCTGTCGTGAGGTGGATGGCTGTTGGGTGGGTGGCTGCCTGCGTTTGTGTATCTTCGGAGGGGGCGTCACAGACACACTGGGAGAGGACACAGGGGACGTGTAAATGGTAGTGGGGGTGGTGAGTGCACGTGAGCGGGGTGTGGTGGTGGGTGTGCTGGTGCGGGACGTAGTGGCTGTAGTGGAAGTGCATGCAGGTGTGAGTGTAGACGAGACTGGGAGGGAGGAGGGAGAGAAGGAGGAGGGGGACACAGTGGAGGCAGTGGATGTTGGTGTGTCTGCATGCGTGTGATGCTTGCGTGCGTGCCTGTGGGATGTGTGGTGCTTATGTTTGCCTGAGCTTCCCTTGTGTGATGAGGTGTGTTCAGGCTGGTCTGATGGTGTGCTTGGGATAGGCAGAGGTACAGGGGATTGGGTCTGGGTGGAGGAAGTTTGAGGGGGGAGGCTAGACACAGGGACAATGGCTGCCATCAGTGCTGAGGCCAGAGTTTGAAGGGCTCGATGAAGGGCAGCCTGACCAGAATGAATGCCCTTCAGAAATGCATTTGTGTGTTGCTCCCTTTCTACACCCTGGATGGCATTCAAAATGGTAGACTCCCCAACAGTGAGGGACCTGAGGAGGTCAATGGCCTCCTCACTGAGGGCAGCAGAGGTGACAGGGGCAGGGGCTGAGGTGCCTGGGGCGAAGGTGATGCCCACCCTCCTGGGTGAGCGGACACGGGGCAAAGGCTGAGGGGCTGCTGGGAGGGCGGTGCTGGTAGGGGGGGTGGCGGCTGTACCTGTAGAAGTGGGGGGCACAGATGTTGCCACCACCACAAGGGAGCTCCCATCGGAGGATGAGTCCGTGTCGCTGGTTGCAGATCCTGTGACCACCGTGGTGCTCCCCTCCGTCCCACTGGTGTATTCTGAGTCCGTAGTGTGGCCCTCCATGGCAATGTGGGATGCAGCTCCCTCGTGCTCCGGTGCCACTGTACCTCTGCCTGATGATGCTAATGCACACAAGAAAAGGGAGACCACAAAAAGGGGGGGGGGCGACAGAAGAAAGACAGGTTGAGTGCATGGCTTACCGCTACCGTTGGCGGACAATACAGACACAGCAGCCCCCTGCACTACGTCGCGCTGTTGGGCTCTACAGATGCAATTCCTGGGAAATGGCCTACAAGGCTATGGACGACATCTGCACACATAGATGACACAGGGACATGAATACCTGTACTTGGCACTCTACAGAGGTGGGGTGGGGTGCCACATGGCCTGCCTTACGGAGGAACTCGCCCTTGCCTAGGGAAAACCCACAGCCCTCCTCCCCCACCCAGACACCTTCACTGCGCGCAAAGTCCGCTGAATGATAGTGTACTCACCCCCTTGTGTCTGCTGTGATGACCTCAAGCGCCCATCCAACTCAGGGTAGGCCACCGCCAGGATCCGGAACATCAGGGGGGTCATGGTTCGACGGGCACCCCTCCCACGTTGGGAGGCCATCCCCAGCTGAGCCTCCGCTGTCTTCTTGCTCCAGCGGCGAATGTCCTCCCATCTTTTACGGCAGTGGGTGCTCCGTCTGTGGTGGACCCCCAGGGTCCGGACGTCCTTGGCGATGGCACGCCAAATATCCTTCTTCTGGTGGGCGCTGACCTACATGACATGTACAGGGGAAGAAGAGAAGTCAATACCAACTGCACCGTCAAAGTGAGTGGCCCACATCCCTATCCTTGCCATGTGGCACATGCATTCACAGTCCTTCATGCACGCAGAACTGTGCCCCCTTCCTTCTTACAACAAGCCCTCTCCACACAGACATAGCCCATACAACATGCTCCCTGTGTACTTACCTGTTGGTCTGGAGGACCGTAGAGTAGCGTGTACTGGGGGAGGACCCCGTCGACGAGCTTCTCCAACTCCTCTGCAGTGAAGGCAGGGGCCCTTTCCCCAGACGCACGAGCCATTGTCTCTTCCAGACCGAGGTCACAGCAGCACTTGCAGTGTAGGTCCTCTCCTGTCGAAGATCAGGTATCGAGTGATTAAACTGCTAGAAAATAGCGGTCACGTCCGCGGCGGTCACGTCCGCGGCGGTGCGTACCATCACCGCCGGCGTACATCGTCATTGGCTCCTGGGACCCATAGGGTCCAATGTTAACCAATGCAGCATTGCGCCGCGGTCTTCGACCGCCTACCGCGACAGCGTACAACGCCAGCGTAGTTACCTCACATCCCATTGTCCCGCTTTAGAGGTCAGGTAGCCGCCATTTCAGGGGCCCACATGGCCTAATTACCAACTGCGTCACACATACCTAGGCCTTGTCTCACAACACAAATACAGGCCACATTTTGTGTATGAATGGTGTTCTGGGTAGACTGTGGGTACATACCTCTGAGTTGTTTGACTCTGTGGTCGCTGTTGTCCTTCATAGGCACCGTCCGCCGGGACATGTGAGGAGATGGCGGCATCCTCCGGTGTACCGACCACTGGTGGACCGGTCGACAATGGAGGAAAGAAGTTTGATCATCACCTACAGGTTTGACCGTGCCACAATCCAGGAACTGTGTACCCAGTTGGAGCCTGACCTGATGTCAGCAATCCGCCATCCCAAAGGAATACCCCCTCAAGTGCAGGTGCTATCAGTGCTCCATTTCCTTGCAAGTGGGTCATTTCAAACAACAGTGGCCATGGCATCAGGGATGTCCCAGCCTATGTTTTCTAACGTGTGGTCCAGAGTGTTGTCTGCCCTTCTGAAACACATGCAGAGCTATATCGTTTTCCCTCAGGTGGAGGACTTGCCTACAGTGAAAGGTGACTTCTATGCCCTTGGACATATCCCCAACATCATAGGTGCCATTGATGGGACCCATGTAGCTTTGGTCCCCCCCCACCAGAGTGAACAGGTGTACAGGAACCGGAAGAGTTATCATTCCATGAATGTATAGATGGTATGTTTGGCAGACCAGTACATCTCCCAGGTAAATGCTATGTTCCCTGGCTCAGTGCATGACGCCTACATCCTGCGGAATAGCAGGATCCCTTATGTAATGGGTCAACTCCAGAGGCAACGGGTGTGGCTATTGGGGGACTCTGGTTACCCCAACCTGTCATGGCTACTGACCCCAGTGAGGAATCCCAGGACCAGGGCAGAGGAACGCTACAATGAGGCCCATGGGCGGACTAGGAGGGTGATCGAACGCACCTTCGGCCTCCTGAAGGCCAGGTTCAGGTGCCTCCATATGACAGGTGGATCCCTATTCTACTCACCAAAGAAGGTGTGCCAGATCATCGTGGCCTGCTGTATGCTTCACAACTTGGCTTTGCGACGACAGGTGCCCTTTCTGCAGGAAGATGGTCCAGATGGCGGTGTTGTGGCAGCTGTGGAGCCTGTGGACAGTGATGAGGAGGAAGCAGAGGAAGAAGACATTGACAACAGGGACTCAGTCATCCAGCAATATTTCCAGTGACACACAGGTGAGAAAACATTCCTGCATACTACAAGTACTTTTACACTTCTACCTCTATCCTGTCTGTCGATTTCAACCAGTGTATGGTCACTGAGTTGTAATTTTCCCTTACGGTTTCACAGGTGTGGTTTCCAACGTGTGTCATCTGCTTAGATTCCTCATGGACTTGAGATGTGTGACATAGGTATGTTGACATTACATTTGAAAAAACATTTTGTCACTGTCATTGCTAATACACAATTTCGAAATCACAGGCTGACTCCAGATTGTTTTGTGCTTCAAGGGTGTTTATTGAAGTGCTCAAAATTGGAGGGGGTAGTAAAATGGTGAGGGGGGATGGTGGAGGAATGTCCATGGCAGAGTCCAGTCTATTAGTCTCACAGGTGCATTGCCCATATGGGCATAGGAAGTGGAGCTGGGGCAGTTCCAATATAGACAGGGTTACAAAGTGGGACAGTGGGATGACAATCAGGGTGGTCTCATTTCTTGGCGGGGGTCTTGGCATCGTGCTCTGTCTTGTTCCTGGATCTCAGGGACAGCTTGCGGGGTGGTTCTCTGTCTGCAGGGGGGGGTGCTGGGGTGGTGGTCCTGTGGCTCCTGTCCACTAGCACCGGCGGAGGTGGTGGGTAGTTCATCGTCCATGCTAGTGTCAGGGGCCCCTTGTAGTGCCACAGTGTCCCTCCTGGTGTTAAGTATTTCCTTCAGCACCTCTACGATGGCGCCCAGGGCGGAGCTGATGGTTCTGAGTTCCTCCCTGAACCCCAAATACTGTTCCTCCTGCAAGCGCTGGGTCTCCTGAAACTTGGCCAGGACCGTTGCCATCATCTCCTGGGAGTGGTGGTATGCTCCCATGATGGAGGAGAGGGCCTCGTGGAGAGTTGGTTCCCTTGGCCTGTCCGCCCCCTGTCGCACGGCAGCCCTCCCAGTTCTCCTGTGTTCCTGTGCCTGCGTCCCCTGGACCGTGTGCCCACTGCCACTGCCCCCAGGTCCCTGTTGTTGTTGGGGTGGTGGGTTATCCTGGGTTCCCTGTAGTGGTGGACACACAGCTGATTGACGTGTCCTGGGGACGGAGGTATGGGCCCGCTGGGTGGGTGCTGTGCTGTGCTGGTGTTACCAGAGGGTGGAAGGTCTGTGGTGGGCTGTGCCTGTGTGAGGGGAACCGACTGTCCCGAGGTACCAGATGGTCCGGGCTGGACATCTAGATCCAGTTGGACAGAGGTGCTGTCATCACTGTGGGCCTCTTCTGTGGGTGGGGTGGAGATGTCTGGACCCTCCTGTCTGGTGACGTTGGGTAGTGGTCCTGCAGGGGTGTAAAAGCATGATTATTGCATCTGTGTGTGCCATGGTGTGCAATGGGTGGGTGACCGTGTACCCCAGTGCTAGCATTCCTGTGTGGGGGCTTGTGTGATGATGGTTGAGGGTGGTGTTATGGGTATGTGCAGTGGGCATGCTTTAGTGATGAGTGTCCATGCTTTGTTCTGTCATGCAGGGCTTGGTGTTGGGATGTGTGGTTTGTGTTATTAGTACATTTGTGAGGAGTTGGAGTAATAGGGGAGGGGGCGAGGGTGGGGGTCTGTGATAGCATGCAGATAGGGTGGGGGATATGATAGTTAAAGGTTTGACTTACCAGAGTCCATTCCTCCACCGACTCCTGCGAGGCCCTCAGGATGCAGAATCGGCAAGACCTGCTCCTCCCATGTTGTTAGTTGTGGGTGAGGAGGTGGGGGTCCGCCGCCAGTCCGCTGTACCGCGATGTGGTGTCTTGAGACCACGGAACGCACCTTCCCCCGTAGGTCGTTCCACCTCTTCCTGATGTCGTCCCGATTTCTTGGGTGCTGTCCCACTGCGTTGACCCTGTCGACTATTCTTCGCCATAGCTCCATCTTCCTAGCTATGGAGGTGTGCTGCACCTGGGATCCAAATAGCTGTGGCTCTACCCGGACGCTTTCCTCCACCATGACCCTGAGCTCCTCCTCCGAGAACCTGGGGTGTCTTTGCCGTGCCATGGGGTGGTGTGGGTGATGTGTGGGGTGGTGTGTGTGGTGATAAGTGTTGTGATATGTAGTGGTGTGTGGTGTTTTGTGCGTGGAAGTTGTGTGGATGGTGGTGTCTCTCTCTGGCCTTCTTTCTGAATTTTTGGTAGTAGGGGTTTGTGGGTGATGTGGGTGTGTGTTTTATATTGTATTGGGTGTGTGGGTGTGGTGTGTGTATGTGTATCAGGTGTGTGTATTTCGAATTGTCCAATGTGGCTGTGTTTTGTAAGAGTGTGTGTATTTTGAGCGCGGCGGTGTGTACCGCCAATGGAATACCGCAGTTGAAAGACCGCCGCGTGGATTCGTGGGTCGTGATAGCGTGGGCGTATTTCTGTTGGCGTGATGGTGGAGGTTTTGTTTTTTTCGCCAGTTTATCACTGACCTTTGGTGTGGCGGACTTGTGTGGGTGTCTGAATTTTGTCAGATTTCGAGATGTGGGTCATAATAGCTGTGGCGGAATTCCGCAGCCGCAGCGGTGTGTTGGCGGTGTTCTGCACGGCAGTAAGCGCCTTTTACCGCCAATGTTGTAATGACCCCCCAAGTTTCACAGATTCCCACAAATCCCACATAGCCACAGCTGCTGAAAAAGAAGTAACGCTGCCTTTGCAGTATTCAAAAACAGCCACAACAGCAGAGAACTCTTCAGCATCGTAAAAGAGTTCTCCAACCCCAACGCCAATGCCATCACGCCCTCACAAGACCTGTGCAACTCCCTCGCCGCCTTCTTCCATCGTAAGATTACCGACCTACACGACAGCTTCGGACACCAGACCCAGCCGACCAACACTGAACCCACACCCCCAGCCATCACCCTCAACGCCTGGACCCACATCAACACAGAAGAAACCAAAACCACCATGAACTCAATCCACTCCGGTGCCCCCTCGGACCCCTGCCCATACTTCATCTTCAATAAAGCCGACGACATCATCGCCCCGCACCTCCAGACCATCATCAACTCCTCATTTTCATCTGCTACCTTCCCCGAAAGCTGGCAACACGCTGAAGTCAACGCCCTACTGAAGAAACCTACGGCTGACCCAAGCGACCTGAAGAACTTCCGCCCCATCTCACTCCTCCCTTTCCCTGCCAAAGTCATAGAGAAGACCGTCAACAAGCAGCTTACCAACTTCCTTGAAGACAACAACCTTCTCGACCCCTCACAATCCGGATTCCGAGCCAACCACAGCACTGAAACCCCTCTCATCTCAGTCACAGACGACATCAGAACCCTGATGGACAACGGTGAAACAGTCGCCGTCATCCTCCTCGACCTCTCGGCTGCCTTCGACACCGTCTGTCACCGCACCCTAATAACCCGCCTCCGCTCCACCGGGATCCAAGGCCAGGCCCTGGACTGGATCGCCTCCTTTCTCTCCAACCGCTCTCAAAGAGTCTACCTCCCACCTTTTCGCTCAGACCCCACCGAGATCATCTGCGGCGTCCCTCAAGTCTCCTCGCTCAGCCCGACACTCTTCAATGTCTACATGAGCCCCCTCGCCGAAATTGTACGCAAGCACAGCATCATCACCACCTCTTACGCCGACGACACTCAACTTATACTCTCCCTCACCAAGGACCCCACCAGCGCAAAGACCAACCTGCAAGATGGTATGAAGGACGTCGCAGATTGGATGAGACTCAGCCGTCTGAAACTGAACTCAGACAAAACGGAAGTCCTCATCCTCGGCAACACCCCGACCGCCTGGGACGACTCCTGGTGGCCCACGGCCCTTGGCACCGCACCAACCCCCTCAGACCACGCTCGCAACCTCGGCTTCATCTTGGACCCTCTCCTCACCATGACCAAACAAGTCAACGCCGTGTCCTCCTCCTGCTTCCTCACCCTCCACATGCTCCGTAAGATCTTCCGCTGGATCCCCGCCGACACCAGAAAGACCATGATCCCTGCCCTCGTCACTAGCCGCCTGGACTACGGCAACACCCTTTATGCTGGGACCACCGCAAAACTCCAGAAACGTCTGCAACGAATTCAAAACGCCTCCGCCCGCCTCATCCTCGACATACCCCGCAACAGCCACATCTCCGCCCACCTGAGACACCTGCACTGGCTTCCCGTCAGCAAAAGGATCACCTTCCGACTTCCCACCCACGCACACAAAGCCCTCCACAACAAGGGACCAGAATACCTCAACCACTGCCTCAGCTTCTACGCCCCCACCCGTCTTCTCCGCTCCACCAGCCTCGCTCTCGCCGCCGTCCCCCGCATCCGCCGCCCCACAGCGGGTGGGAGGTCCTTCTCCTACCTGGCGGCCAAGACTTGGAACACCCTCCCCACCATCCTCAGGACCACCCAGGACCACTCCATATTCCGGAGACTCCTCAAGACCTGGCTCTTCGAGCAGCAGTAACCCCTTCCCCCTAGCGCCTTGAGACCCGCACGGGTGAGTAGCGCGCTTTATAAATGCTAATGATTTGATTTGATTTGATTATTCATCCTTCCTTGATGTTTTTGATGAAAACGAAGCAGGAACATTGCCACCTCACAGACCCTATGACTGTCAAATTGATCTGACTCCTGGTGCTATACTCCCTAGTTGTCGTGTATGTGCCCTGTCTGAACACGAAAATCAATATCTAAGAAACTATTTAGATCAATTTCTAGCTAATGGATTTATCCGCCCTTCCAAGTCTCCTGCAGCATCTCCTGTTCTTTTTTGTTTCCAAGGCTAATGGGGATCTTAGGGCTTGTATAGACTATAGAGGGTTCAAAAAAATCACAATAAAGAATAAATACCTATTACCCTTGATCCCTGTCCTGTTGGATCAAGTTAAAAAAGCCAAAATTTACACCAAGTTAGACCTAAAAGGAGCTTACCACCTAGTGAGGATGAGAGAAGGCGACGAGTGTAAAACCGCCTTTAAAACTAGATATGGTCTATTTGAATACACAGTCATGCCCTTTGGACTTTGTAATGCTCCAGCAGCATTCCAATTCTTTCTGAATGATGTCCTTAGAGAATATCTAGATCTATTTGCAATAGTTTATATTGATGATATTGTAATCTATTCTGATAATGAAGTCGAACATGTACAACATGTCCAAAAGATTCTCACAGCCCTTCGGAAACATCATTTATTTTGCAAATTGAGCAAATGTGAATTTCATGTTACCACCGTTGAATTTTTAGGAGTCATCCATTCCCCTCAAGGCATGGTCATGGCAGAAAGAAAAGTGCAAGCAGTATCCGACTGGCCAATCCCAAAAACTGTTCGAGATGTTCAGTGCTTCCTTGGTTTTGCAAATTTCTATCGCAGGTTCATAGACCACTTCTCACAGACAGTGGCACCAATCACCAAGTTACTACGAAAGAAAGAACCATTTGTATGGTCTCCAGAAGCTGACAAGGCTTTTTCAACTTTAAAAGAAGCCTTCTCCACCGCCCCAGTCTTGACTCACCCAGATACTGAACGTCCATTCATAGTAGAAGCAGATGCTTCAGATGTGGCAATTGGTGCAGTGTTATTGCAACGCAACAAAGATACCGGTCAGCTACACCCTGTAGCTTACATGTCTCGAAAACTAAACTAAGCGGAACAAAATTACGTCATTGCTGAGAAAGAACTTCTAGCAATCCGTGATGCCTTTAAAGAGTGGAGACACTATTTGCTAGGCGCCAAGTACACTATTACAGTATACACAGATCATCGTAATCTCCAGTTCATGAGTTCAGCTAGACTTTTGACTCTGCGACAATTACGATGGATGTTGTTTTTTGCCGAGTTTGATTTTGTGGTAACCTTTCGTCCCGGCAAAGACAATCGCAAAGCGGATGCCTTGTCCAGACTAGACTTTACTATGTTACCCACAATCCAGCCCCCCCAAGTTATCATTGCTCCAGACAAAATCCTTTGTCTCCCTAAAACAGAAGATTTTTTTGAAAATATTCGTAATTCTTTCACCATTGAAAAATGGCAGAAATGGGCTCAAGCAGACCCCAAAAGATCAATGAAACAAGGCCTACCTTTTCATGATGCATGTTTATTTGTTCTCACTACCAAGTTGCGCAAATTAGTGTTTCATTGGTTGCACGTTCTACCTACGGCAGGTCATCCAGATATTCCTAAAACACTTGAAAAAATCCAACAATATTTTTGGTGGCCTACTTTGACAAAAGACATCAAGCAAATGGTAACTAACTGTGAAGTTTGTGCTCGTACCAACACAAGTCATTCAAAACCAAAAGGACTGTTACATCCTCTCCCAACTCCACTCCGACCTTGGGAACACATATCAATAGACTTTATTACAGGACTGCCAGTTGTTCAACATCACTCAGTAATCCTTGTAGTGGTAGATAGTCTCACAAACTATGCACATTTCATTGCTTGCAGGAAATTGCCTACCTCCAGTGAATTGGCAACAATACTTTTAAATCGAGTGGTCCGTTATCATGGATTACCAAAAGTAATTCTTTCCGATCGAGGATCACAATTTGCCTCTAACTTCTGGAAAACATGGTGCAAAACGCTGCAAGTTACATCTACATTATCTACCAGTCATCATCCTCAAACAGACGGCTAAACTGAGAGACTCAATCAAACACTGAAACAATATTTGCGTGCTTACGCTGAAAAAGCACTCCATTCTTGGGTATCAATGCTTTGGTTAGCTGAACTGGCCTACAATAACTCGTATCTTCTACTTCTACTGGAGCGACGCCCTTTTTCGGTCTTCTCTTACACCAGCAGTGTCAAAAACAATACAACTCCATCAAACCCAGAAACAAATCCAGCAACATCTAAACAAAGCAAAACAAAAGTATAAAAAACATTATGACAAAAAACATTGTGAGGGACCGCAATATAACCCAGGATATAGAGTGTGGCTTTCCACACGCTACATTGATTTCAAGAAAAGACATATGTTTAATCCCAAATATATAGGTCCTTACACAGTTCATCAACAGATCAATCCAGTAACCTACAAACTACAGTTACCAAAATCACTACATATTCATCCAGTGTTTCATACTTCTCTCCTGAAAAGAGCTTTCCAGAAAACTCGGTCTCAACCTACTCCAGTACTGGTACAAGGAGAATTGGAATACGAAGTAAAACAGGTTCTGGATTCAAAATTTAGAGGTCGTACTCTCTGGTATCTAATATCTTGGAAAGGGTACTGTCCAGAGAACGACTTATGGGTCTCAGCATCTGACATTCATGCTCCACGACTATTGCAGCGTTTTCACCGTCTAAACCCAGACAAGCCAGGCCCTAGAGCGCGTTCTGGAGGGGGGAGTACTGTCAACACCAGGATAGTGCGTGCTCTACAGGCAACATAATGCAAAATGACAAACCTTATGCAATGTAATAATTCATGCATTGTGTGTTGATACCTGCATTGCAGGTGTTTATCTTGAAATGTCATTAATGCTGTTTGTAATGTTTTGTTCATTTTCAAGCCATTCCTGCAGCCTGGTTGGGTGTGGCATGTGGGCGGGGCTTGAGTCTATTTAAGGAACCCAGCCCAGCTCCACGTGCTCACTATTCAGAGGCCCCGGTGCAGAGCAGCAGCATTTTCCAGGGCTCCTGTTCCGGAGGCCTACTTGGACATTTCCTGGCCCTGTCCTCATTATCTTGCTGATCTTCAAGCAGGGTGGTAAGGCGGAGTTCGGGATAGGCCTCGACTCCATTTTCTAGAAACATTTGAGTTTTTTGGCTTTGTGATTTAGAGTGTGTGCGATTTACTCTTGGCACTTAATCCTTGCAGCTCGGATCGGCAAAGTGCACGATCATTTCGAGGCATTTGAATCTTGATGGTTGAATCGGCAACAGTGAGCGCGATTCATTCTTGGCAATTAACCCTTGTAGTTCGGATCGGCAGAGTGCGCGATCATTTCAAGGCATTTGAATCTTGATGGTTGAATCGGCAACAGTGTGCGCGATTCATTCTTGGCAATTAACCCTTGCAGTTCAGATCGGCAGAGTGCGCAATCATTTCAAGGCATTTGAATCTTGATGGTTGAATCAGCAACAGTGTGCGCAATTCATTCTTGGCAATTAACCCTTGCAGTTCAGATCGGCAGAGTGCGCAATCATTTCGAGGCATTTAAATCTTGATGGTTGAATCAGCAACAGTGTGCGCAATTCATTCTTGGCAATTAACCCTTGCAGTTCAGATCGGCAGAGCACACGATCATTCTAGGTACTTGAGTCTTGATGCGCAGTCTGGCAATAAGGTGCGCAATAATTTCTGAGCAATTGAATCTTGAAACTTAGATCAAACAGAGTGTGATCTTTTTAGACAAAACAAGTTTAGTCAGTTTGCCTATTCTACAGTATCATTCATGAATCCTCTAGAAGTTAATTATTTGGGAACAAATGTACTCATTGACTCTTGTTGTGATGTAATTGCTATTCTAAGGATTAACTTGAGAAAGTTCAATGTTCAGAGTATATGATTATAAAAAGGTCACGTTATTGAAAAGTTCTTGATCTCTCATGTTATTAGAGCATAAAGAGTTAAAACAAAGTTAATGAAGATTAATGTGAATGACCTTGCTATTGTGTTCTTAACTCTTGTTTCCACAGGTCTCCTTCCTCGCTGTTCTCAACCTAAACCCCATCCCCCGCTTGGCCATTCTTTAACTCTGTGCTATAATAGCTAGTAGAGTTTGGAGCTGCCAAGAGGTGGACATATTGGGAACATCCGCAAACACCGAGGATCTGGTCTTGTCGACAGACAGTCTATTAGCACATGTAGATTCAAACTGAGATAATAATGTATGAAGATATCCATTATGTCAAATGTACTATCCAGATGGTTGTTTATTAAAAGTAATAAAATGTGTTTAAAAAAAATTAATGGCTAGTTGAGTAACGCTACTTGGGCCAGTAGATATGGTTATGGATAGGATCGGCGTGGGTGATAACTGTGGACAAATCATATGAGCAAGAAGAGTACCCGCCCTGCCCGCCCTGGAATGTAGCTTTTGGGTATATGTTTTGAAGTCAAGCAGCCGTATTTGTTTTTGGAGTTCTGCATGTTGTATTCTATTGGCTTGCAGGGCTGGCTGTCGTGAAGCGTCACAGGCTGTCTCTTGTTCAAGGATACCCAATCGCTTCTCTACATCTTGTAGTTCCTTAGAGACTGACTGCTGAACCCCTGTGGTGGTTAATAATGAAATGCCTGGGAATGGTCTAAAGTAGTATCGAGGGCCGCATTGAAATCACCACCCAAAAACCAGGGCAGGTAGGACCACTCTGACAGGGCTGTGGATACCGTTGGTAAAATAACATCTTTTTTATTTCCCAGTATTGTGTAGTGCTGTAAGATTGTCGACATCTTGCTATTACAATATAAGTTAACGTGGTGGTATCATTTCCGGCACAAGAAAAGCTACTCCAGACTTGGTGGCCCATCTGTTGAAAAAAAAACAGTTACCTCATACTAGGTTCAACATACAAACTGTGTTCGACCAAACAAAACTGAACCAACTAAACATGAAAAACAAGTAAACCATTTGCAATCACTTGAGGTGGGGGACCAAGTAGAATCAGATAGTGCCATCTCTAGCAGGGAACAGGTATTGCATGCACCCCGACCCAGCCACCCAAGAACCCCAAATGAAAACAACTGTAGGAAGACATAAAAGTCATATTACTGTAGTTTCAGCCGCAAATTAGATGCACAGTAACTACCCAATTGGCACCCACCCACAGCCAGACAAGCAAATAAGAGGGGGAGGAGGGAACATCCATTAGAGCAATGCAGTCAGTTATATTGACATCAATAAACATAATAAAGTGAAGAAAAAAAAACTTCTGTTAAGATCAAATCACAGTGTCTGCAGTTTGCAGTGTCACAGTTGGGTATAGCGCCATCCTGGGATTAGAGTTGGAGTCGGAGTTCACACTTGCCAAAGAGCTTGAAGGAGAGAGCTGGCGTTGCTGTGAACCAAGCAATGCGATCTTGCTCAGTACTGACACTCTGCACTCTAACGCTTGTTGTGCAGAGGATGCAGCCTGCGAGATTGATCACCTCGGCTGCCTGTGGCTCTGAGGCAGTCCACATTCCACCTTCTGTGGTCTCTCCTACAGGGGTGGGCGACGTTCATCATGTATTATGTTTAAGAGGGCAGGGAACCTTAAATCATACTTAAGGCCTTAAAGCATGTGCAGCGCGTCTGCACTTACAATCTATAGTCAGGGAAAAGGGATACCTTGACATTGTCCACTCGGATAGAAGCCCCACAGTCCCTGTAATTAAGTATCCGGGCTAAAATAGGTTGCAGTGGTGCTGGGAAAAGATGCCAAGATGGCATCCTATGAGCCCACTCTAGTACAAAGATGATAGGCCCTGAGGGAGGAGCAACTGTTTTTAGGAGGCATTGTTCAATGAGTTCAATGATGAGCATCGGGTTGAGGTCCTCCATACCCTCCAAGATGCCCAATATGCGTACATTATTCCAACGGGCCCAGCCCTCAGTGTCTTCCACTCTCTCATGCAGGTATTGACATTGTTTTTGGAGTTGCGCTGTAGCAGAAGAACTCAATGCCTGTTAGGGAGCAAATTCGGACAGTGTTGTTTCTGCTGTGTGCATTTTGCCAGGCACCATGCAGTGGTCATCAGATATGCTGACAGGGCATCAATACGATGCTCAATGGATGATATGGAGTTGCGTATCTCATGAAGTATTAGGTCTAGCTTATCCAGTGGGGCAGCCAGGTTCACGGGTGGGATACAGTCATCTAAGGTGTGCGTGGAGGAGCCATCTGATTGACTGTGCTATGAAGTCTCACAACCCTGTTTGGACAAGAGCACATAGACTTAGTGCACCCTATGGCGGTATCGTGGAGTAGGGTATGTGGAAGGTAACAGGGCTTGGAAGGTCCCTCCACAGAAGTGGTAGTAGGTTTCAGATGTCTCCCAAGGGCAGCCCGTCAGGATATCCCAAGTCCAGCACCCCAGGGGCTGTGCAGCCCACCCCTCAGGGCTTCACACAGGTCCTCAGGTAAGACGCTTTCGTTGTTGGCAGGAGACCACCTCCAGTCACAAAGGAGTGCACAGGCTATGGTACAACAACACAAGTGTCCACCTCCAACAGGGACTCCTAGCAATGCACCCAAACCAGTCAGACATTGTGCTCCCAACTGCAGCAGTCAATAACAAGGCAGACTTATTAAGCCCCACTCCTTATGCTTTTTTGTGCACCCCCAGCAAAGCATCCAAACAACATGGCAAGCAGGAGTCCGTGCATCTCTTGGAGTGCAGAGCTGCAACCTCAAGGGCCCCTATGAGCTACGGCTGTAGCAGCTCAGCACTCCCCAGACTATTAGTAGGATAATATGGGCAAAGAGAACAAAGGGCTGGGGTCAGGGGCTTTTTAGGGTGCCTTCTCCAGTCTCACATAACTGATTATTATAATCCAGGTTATCGCATCGTGAGAGGTCTCTCCTCACACATGGCACACAGCAGGGACAAGCGCTGAACTCATCCAGCCACCCAGGCCGAGGGAGGGCCACACAATGCACAGATAGGCAGGCCGCTCCACAAGTCATCATTACTCACAGTGTGAAGTAAGGCTGGTTCGCCCAGCCATTTCCATATCAGACCTTACCTCTGAGGTCCAGTCACAGGTCGCAGAGGCAGGGTCCAATCTCTTGGCAATGGAGTACTTGCTTCAGCAGCAGCCTCCCCAGAGAGGAGGGAATGGAGTCGGCCCGCCTCAGGCCTCCATACCGGGAGTGGCCCTGTGCCAGATGTCGCCCCATTCCTTGACAGTAAAGGTATGTTCACACTCAAGTTTCCAGCGTTTATGCACTGGGGATTTGGGGGGCTCTTGGGGGCCAATACTAAATTTACGAATGTTGGAGAGTATGTGCTTGTCAGACGATCAGGTGATAAGGCACTTTTTAAATGAGGTCAGATGACGGCATAAGTGGGAGCTAACCTGGGGTTGCAGTACCCAGTGCATTAAGGCCACGTATTGCCAGCGAGCATTGGAGGGAAAACCATATTGATTCTGGAGTTGTGCAAAATCCATAATGCCCTCGGTCTCAAATACATCACTTAACCTCTTGCAGCTCGTCATCTGCCGGGGCCAAAAGAGGGGCCCTGTGCCACTGGCAGGAAGTCAGAATTGCCTATAAAGGGGGCCGGGGTGATATGCATGAGGAGAGCTTATGCCAGGTTTGCACTGTGTCCCAGACTCCTATCGCAGCATGCGTCACTGGTGAAATATATACACTAGGGGGACTGCAGGGCAGAAGGAGGGGGCTACAGTGGTAATGTTTGCATGACATACAGCAGCTTTGGTAGAAGTGTCATTTTGACCACCACTAGCCGTCCCCGCCACGAGAGAGTGTGTCTCTTCCAGGCAGAGAGATCAAACCTGGTAGTGGTCAGTAGCTTTGCATAGTTGCTGTTGATAGTCAGGCCTTGCATCAGGAGTATCTGGAGGCCCAGCTAGGTCACCCCCTGGGCTGCCCAAGCGAAGGAGAAAAGTGTCAGAACAGAGATCTCCTTACTCAGGAGGTGCATGCGATGCTGACAAAGGCCCATCTCCAGGCACCTCCAAATCTGAAATGCTTCAACAGCACTGAGTCTTAGAGTGGCCAGGTGAGGGGAAGGGATAGTGTAAGGGAACAGTGAGGTGGGAGACCTGTTAAGTTAAAGATTAAAGCAACAACAAAGAAATCAAAACAATATTTTCATTATAGAGCCTCTTGATCAATGCTAACACACGGCTTGTGGATAGTCAAAGGATCACCAGGAATTGAAGCTTTTGTGCACTGTGCACTTTGATCGCTATTCAAATGAAAATGTTTATATAGGTGGACTCTTTAACTTCATGAGTTCTTACTGATTTCTTTTAGGGCAAGGCATCTGGTTCTCTTCTTGCCCTGCACCACAGCTCAATAATATAAAAAACAAACAAACAAAAGGTTAACTCTGAGTAAGTTTCTCACATAAATCGAGCGCTGTCAAACACAAATACTCTATGCGCCCAAACTCCTGTCTCAAGTACCAAGATTCCTTCATAATTCAAGATCATTCACACTTTAAGATTCGTTCACACTTTTTCACTGACCACGTACCGCAACATGTGATACGCTCACTACACACGCATACAGCCATATGCGATCCTTGCACTCACACTTGTATTGATCTTTCTCTTACCACGCAGAGCATGGCCTGCTCTGAACTTGTGCAAAATATTGGACAACCAGGGAAGGACCTTCTTGGCCTGTTGGTCAAAAGCTGCCACAAGACCGGGCTACGATTAGCTGAATGGGAGAGGGATCCACCTCGGAGGACATCCGGAAGAACAGTGAGCACGAGGCACTGGGCGTGGCAGCTTTATTCAATCCTGCCACGCCCACGATGGCTTCCATTGAGGAGACCTGGGAAACATAGTCTTAACTAGACTACAAGGCTATAAAGGAAACAAACAAACCAAAGTGGGCACAGAGTATATAACAAAAGGTTCTAAAACTGCTGAATACAATGGTTCTTCAAACCTTTAGAATACAATAATAGTTCTAGTCATACCTTTCTATTCAGCACATACAACAGCGCAACCACCACAGAGCAGACGACGCAGCTTTGTGTGCCTTGCCACATCTAACGTTAAGACATGAGGGCGTAAGTGCTTGTGAGGTTGGTCCAAGGATGCATGCAGCGGGCCCTAGATTGAGCATCGCCCTAGATCTGACAAAAAGGTGATCCAGATGTGCCTGGTCGGCCTTAGGCAGGGTGAGGTTAACAATATTGGACAGTCGGAACTTCAGAAAGTTGATTTTAAAACCGGGGGCTCTCCTGAATGGCTCCATCTCCATGATCAGTGAGGTTAAAGAGGCTTCATAAGTATGATCATCACATAGTCAGCATAAAGTGCCAGTTTATGCTCTCTGCCTCCCATCTGCAAGTCCTCAATGCCATTGTTTAAGCATACCTATTCAGCAAAGGGTTCAATATAGTAGGCAAAGAGCAGGGGGGACAGCCCTGACATGTACCCCTAGTGAATTCAAATGACTGAGTCATCAGGCCGTTGACTCAGACAGCTGTCCATTTGTGCTTGTAGCTGGGCCATACCCATCGGCAGAACCTTAGGCCCAAGCTCATTTTATCGAGGACCAGTTGGAGATATGGTCAGTGTACCCGGTCAAAAGCCTTTGGTGTCAACAGACAGTAGAATGGAGGGGGTACGGGACCGGGGGGCCTTGTCAAGAAGATGGCACAAATCTTGTTGTTATCATTACAGTTAGTTCACATATGAACCCTGCTTGAGCAGGGTCCACTAGATGTTGCATGTATGGGGCCGAGGGGGTGGCTAATATGCTTGTACAAATCTTGGCGTTAACATTTAACAGTGAGATAGGGCAGTATGAAGAATAGTAGGCGAGGTCATTGCCCGGGTTAGGCATAACTGTAATGGTTGCTAGATGCATAGTATCAGTGAGTGTACAGACGTGCTAAAAGAGTTATACAGCCGAGTTAAGATGGGTACCAGGTCAGTGTCTGCAGTTTAGCCATCCAGGCCCGGGGCTCTGCTAGCAGGCGAAGGCAAGCCCATCTGCGCCCGTCCGTGCCTGGACCACGCCCAGCGCCATGGACCCATCTGCTGGTTCGACGCCAGCACTCTACGCACCCTCAACCCGGGAAGATCGTCAGCCACCTAGCCGACCCCAGGAACACTAATGAACCTTTTTCATACCGTGCATGCTCCCGCACCCTCCAAGGACCACCTCACGATCCTGTACCAAGCACTGACAACCACCTCAAGTGCATACTCCTCAATACATGCCCCCCTCGTCAAGCACGCAGTAGTAGTCTAGGACCTCCTCGACTCAACAGCCCCGGGTGTCGCCTTCTTCACGGAGACATGGATCACCCCCACAGCTGCCCCAGACATCGCCACGGCCATCTTGGACATTACAAAATCAACCACAATGACAGAGCTAACCGGCCTGGAGGAGGCATTGCCATAGTCTACAAGAACAACCTCTGCCTGACAACCACCAATGAGTCACAGTCTCCATCAACCCATGAACCCTACACTTCCAGATTCAGACCAACCCCAACGCCTCCCTTTGTGTCACCCTCACCTACAGGTCTCCTGGACCCCGATTCTGCGAAGACATTGCCGACCTTGTCACCCCCCAAGCACTCACCTCCTCCAACTACATCCTACCCGGCAACCTCAACTTCCACCTTGATACCCATGATGACCCCAACACCACAAACCTCCTGGACAACCTCACAACACTCGGGCTCCAACAAATCGTCAATATCCCCACCCACAGAGCCGGACACATTCTCGACCCCGTTTTCTCAGCAGGGAACAACATCACCATCTCTCACACCTCCGAACACCATTTGACCAACCACAAGTGCATCCACTTCATCTTCACAAAGAACCATGCACGCTACTATGACCTCCACCACCTCGGCAGATGCTTTTGGAAAATTACAGAACTACAACTCACCAACGTTCTCAACCACTCCCTGCCACTGGACGCCGCGGATGCAAACGAAGCTGCACGCAATCTAAACCGCTGGTTATCAGAATGCGCCAACAACGTATCACCCTAAGAAAATCAGCAGGAAATTGACATGGCAAAACACCTAAATGGTTTACAGCAGACCCACAAGAATCCAAACTCTCCTGCAGACGACTGGAATGGAAATGGAGGAACAGCAAATCAACCTAAGACCACACAGCCTCCAAGAATACAGTCACCACGCACCACCAGAACATCAGAGCCACCAAAAAAGCCGCCATTCAAGCAAGCCTCAGCACCAGCACTCACAACAGCAAAGAGCTCTTCACCATCGTCAAAGAGTTCACGAACCCTGGGACAGACACTTCATCCATCCCTCCCTCCCAAGACCAATGCAACAACCTTGCCACCTTCTTTCACTGAAAAATCCAGGACACTTACAAAGGCTTCAGGAAACAAACCCTCCCGCACCTCTCACCACCACGGACCAAGCACCTCACTAGATCCTGAACTCCTGGACCCCCATCAACAAAGAGGACACCCAAAGACTCATGAACTCCATCCACTCAGGAGAACTCTAGGATCCGTGCCCTAATCATATCTTTAACCTGGCCAGAGCCACCATAGCAGCGGAGCTCTGCCGAACTACCAACCGATCCTTCAAGACCACCACCTTCCCATAAGACTGTAAGCATGCCGAGATCAACACAATTCTCAAGAAACCCACTAATGGACCCAAGGGAGCTGAAAAACTACAGACCCATCTCTCTGCTCCTTTTCCCAGCCAAGGTAACAGAGAAGGCCATCAACTAGCAACTCACAGAATTCCTCGAGACACACCAAATCCAGGACCCATCCCAATCCGGATTCAGAAGCAACCACAGCACCGAAACTGAACTCCTAGCAGCCACCGACAACATATACATCATACTACACTACTGAGGCATCGACCTATCTGCTGTCTTTGACACTGTCTCACACTTCACCCTCTGCGCTAGACTACAAAAAGCCAACATCCAAGATAAAGCAGTGGATTGGATCAGGTCCTTCCTCACCGGAAGAACACAGTGTCAGACTACTGCCGTTCACATCAGAACCCAAAGACACATGCTGCAGAGTGCCCCAAGGATTTTCACTCAGCCCGACACTTTTCAAAATCTACATGGCCTTGGGAAGGAAAGTAGCCTCTTCCTAGCTTGGTTACCCCTGCTTTTGGCCTGTTTTTCAATGTGTTTAACTGTGTCTTCTGGGATCCTGCTAACCAGGACCCCAGTAGTTATGCTCTTTACCTTAAATGTAGTTGTTGGTTACTGTTATCACAGTATTTAACCCACAATTAGCACACTGGTGCCCCCTTGTAAGTCCCTAGTATATGGTATCTAGGTACTGTTAGGGTTTGTGCACAGCAAAGAGCATGTCCCCTCTCACTGCACTAGTGGGTTCTGTAATAGCTCCCTTTTAAACTTACTATTGAAAGCCTTTCTTGTTATCTCACCTTCCCCCCCCCCTAGGCTTCTGTGTATGTTGTTTAATGTGCTGTTTTGTTTACACATTGGGCCTTGCTTTTACCAAGGCTTCTTTAAAACACTCCTCTCTAGGCCATGTGTTAATTTAACTCATTTGCATAATAACTGAAACTCTGCACACCTTTCAAGAACATGTGCAGCATGTGAGGACCACACCCAGCTCTTCAAACCACACCCAGCTCTGCACACCTTTCAAGAACATGTGCAGCATGTGAGGACCACACCCAGCCCTGTCTATAAAAGGCAGCCCTCGAGCCTCGCCCAGTGCTTGTGCTCGTCTACCTCCTGCTTACCTGAGGACAGATCCCTCGGCGCTGGCACTCCTGCTCTCTACAGACTTTCATTGGCTTCAATGGGCGCAGCTGCTGGCTCTTCCTTCTTCCGGTTTCCGGTTCCTCCTTGCCTCAGCCTCTCTCCTACAAGCAACCTGCAAAATAGAAAGAAGACAAGGTTAGACTGATCAGTATCTCTTGCCAGCAACAAGTAAGTGCAAAACTTTTATTACCTGAAAGAACTTTGACAACAATTTCTGGATTCGTGTATAGACAATTTGAAACAAGATACCTTCCACGAACATTGTGATTCAAACTCTTTGTTACAACAATACTTTGCGGAACTTTGTGAAGCAAACATTTTTTTATGGAACTTTTAAGAATCGAACCGTGGAAACCATTAACAGCAAGGCAAACAGTAAATCAAGGACTTGCACAAATTACATGCTGTATTTTGACGTAAAAGTACAGTATTTGTTTTATAAAAGATTCTGGAAATATGGGAAAAGTGAGTCTGCTATTGGCAATTTAGGCTTTAGTTATATTAAGATGAATGTTTGATATTGATAATTCTGATAACGGTATTTGTTTAATGTTTTAGAAGCTTTAGAGTAATAGAAAGCACATCCCAGAGCAGTAACACATTCCAAACCTGGAAACTACAGACCAGGATCCAAGAGGTACTTTTAGAAGAAAATTTCTAATAAATAAAGGGATAGTCAGGAACCCAGTTAGGAATAGGATGTACTTATCTGTTCTTTGTTTATGTTTCATTAGGCACCAGTTTCTACCGAAGTCAGAGAGGGCCGCAGATTTGTGCAGCACTTTAACAGTGGAAACGCAAGAACGCTGTTGTCTCTTTATTTTATTTTATCCACTTCCCCCCTTCCCTTGAGCTTCTGTTCTTAGTGCACTGTTTTAAAAACTAGTGTGCTGGAACAAGCGGTTTCAGGGTGGGGTCGGATTGTCTTCAACCTCCATCAGAACTGAACAAGGACTCAGGTGAGCTGGGCTTTGACAGAAGCACAAGCCTTAAATAAAAAATAAAAATTCAGTTCTGGTGGACGATGAATATCGGGGAAGAAATAGAGGGCATTGACGTCACGGATATGGCGCAGGCCCTAAATGAGGACTTGGCTCATAATGAATCAGTGTCTGGCATCTTGCAACATATGCAAGAGGAAATAGAGAGATTAAAGATGGAGAATACCTCTTTAAAACAGGATTTAAGCAGGTATAAATTTAGGGTATCTCAGTGGAACACAGCTTTTACACCTTTGTTTAAAACCTCCTCAGAGACAGGGGCGCCATCAAAACATACAACTTTGCCTCACCCAGTTGAGGTCACTGTTAATGTTCCTAATGCTGTGCCCTTAGCAGCACCTGAACGTTTTCATGGAGATAGTAACAAATTCCATGTTTTTATCAATCAATATCAATTACACATCGTTTGTAAGCCACAACAGTTCCCTACTGATGCTACGAAAGTGGCATTCATCTTGTCTTATTTGGGTGGCACAGCAGCCAATTGGTCAATTCCTTTCGTGGAGAGAGATGATCCCATCCTCCATAATTGGAATCAATTTAAACATACCATGACCAGCCTTTTTGCAAAACACACTTTAATACAGGCAAGTGATAATGAGCTTTTAAATCTTAAACAAGGTAACAAGGATTTATTGACCTATCTCACTAGTTTTAATCGTTTACTCACGAGACACACTGGCCAGAAGAAAAGCGTGTCTCCCTTTTCTATAAAGGTTTGAGAGACGAGTTAAAAGACGCGCTGGCTCATATTGTTGATTTGCCAGAAGACTATTCGGACTTTGTAGATTTAGTTGTGAAATTAGAACATAGACTAGGAGAAAGAAAGGGAGATAAATACAAACTGGAATCACGGTTAACTTGTATTAGACACGAGAAGAAAGACCCAGATAATAAACTCCCTGAACCTGAGCCTATGCAAATAGGGACACTCAGAGGTTCACTCACATCAGAGGAAAAAGAAAGAAGGAGAAAACTTCAATTATGTTTATATTGTGGAAGGGCAGGTCACTTTGCCAGAGAATGTCCAGTAAAGCCTAAAAATCCACGAAAGGGTGCTGTTTCCTCCACCTCCTCAACTGAATCGGGAAACGATTAAGCTCGACAAGGGGAGAGGTTACTTGTTCGAGAAAACATCTTAATCAAACCTCTAATGCTGCAGCCTTCATGGTACCGCACATACCTAGACATTTCATAATTCAGGTTGTTTTAATTGTTACTACCCAAGTGAGGCATTCTCTCCCTGTCCTACTGGACTCAGGCGCGACAGGAAATTTTGTGGATAATAAGTTAGCTGAAAACTTAGGACTTCCTATGTGCCTAAAACCTTGTCCAGAAGCAGTATGTGCAGTGGATGGGTCAGAATGGACCTCTGGATTAATCACAAAACAAACAAGTCCACTTGTTATGGTCTGTCAGAACGGGCACACAGAGGTGATTAGCTTTGATCTGATAGATACTCCTAATTTTGGTTTGATTCTCGGGGTACCCTGGTTAACAACTCATAACCCAAAAATTGATTGGGTGAATAGAAATGTTACTTTGGATTCCTCTTTCTGTAGAACCAATTGCTATCAAGAAGCAGGTACAGAACAGAGCACAGTATTACACTGTGCTAGTGTTATACAAGATGAACCAAGTCTCCCTCCTGAATATTCTGACTTTAAAGACGCCTTTGATCCAGTAAAGGCTAGTGTGCTGCCCCCACATAGGTCTTATGACTGTCGTATAGATCTTATCCCAGGGGCCCCTTTACCTAATAACAGAGTATATGCTTTGACTGACGAAGAAACCAAATACTTAAGAACCTACCTAGATGATCTACTACAGTCTGGGTTCATCCGTCATTCCACATCTCCGGTGTCATCTCCACTCTTTTTTATCCCGAAGCCGGATAAATCCCTGCGCGCGTGTATCGATTATAGAGAACTAAATAAGGCTACAATAAAGAATAAATATCCTCTTCCTCTAATACCTGTGTTGTTGGATCAGTTAAGACATTCTACTGTATACACTAAACTAGATCTGCAGGGAGCTTACCACCTGGTCCGAGTAAAAGAGGGGGATGAGTGGAAGACAGCTTTCAAGACAAAGTTTGGTTTATTTGAGTACACAGTAATGCCCTTTGGGTTATGTAATGCCCCCGCGGCCTTTCAGTTCTTTATAAATGAGGTCCTACACGAATTCCTGGAAGTTTGTGTCATAGTATACATAGACGACATCCTCATTTACTCTAAGAACTCAGAAGAACACACCCAACATGTTCGTGCAGTATTATCAAAGTTAAAAGAAAATCATCTTTTTGCTAAGTTAGAAAAGTGTACTTTTAATGTCAGCAAGGTGGACTTTTTAGGATACTGCCTGTCACCTCAAGGAATAACTATGGATGTAAAGAAAATCAGTGCTATTGCTGATTGGCCAGAACCATCCTCTGTAAAAGATATTCAGAAATTTCTGGGTTTCGCCAATTTTTATAGGAGGTTTATTGCACATTTCGCAGACATTGCGGCCCCAATAACTACCTTGTTGCGGAAAGGGCAACGATTTCTTTGGACTGATGAGGCGGCACACGCCTTTCAACTCCTAAAACAAAAGTTCACTTCAGCCCCAATTCTGAAACATCCTGATCCTGACTTGCCTTTTTTTGTTGAAGCGGATGCTTCACAAGTAGCTTTAGGAGGAGTTCTCTCTCAACGAGATGCAGTAGATGGCCAGTTACATCCTATAGCCTTCTATTCCAAAAAGTTATTACCAGCTGAACAAAATTACACTGTGGCTGAAAGGGAACTACTAGCTATCAAAGTAGCCTTTTCAGAATGGAGGCACCATTTAACGGGAGCCAAGTACCCAGTTACAATCTTTTCTGACCATAGGAACCTACAGTTTTTTGGATCACTTAAAGCACTAACACCACGTCAGATGCGCTGGTTAAATTTTTCTAGCACATTTGACTTTGTAATAACCTATAGACCAGGTGCACAACAAATTCAATCTGATGTGTTATCTAGATACGGACATACTTCAGACATGAAACAAGATAAAATAGGAGAACCCATTATTCCTCCCCAAAAGTTTTTGGCACCAGTACAACAGAAGGATTTCATCACAGATCTATATAATGCACACATGCAAATAGCACCTCAGGATTGGTTAAAAGATTCCCATAACACAATACAACGAGGTTTATTGTATCACGACAACATGCTGTTAGTGCCCACCTCTGAATTACAAACACAGGTGATAATTTGGCATCACGCCTCACCGTTGGCAGGTCATCCTGGTTGGGTAAAAACCCTGGAAAATGTGCAAAAACATTTTTGGTGGGACACTATAAGAAAGGACATTAAGCAATTTGTCACTACCTGTCCAATTTTTGCAAGACATAAATCTTCTCATAAGGCCCCTGACGGTTTGTTAATACCAATGCCAACACCCAAGCAACCTTGGCACACTGTGAGCGTAGACTTTATTGTAGGTTTACCACCTGTAAAATCTTTCACAACAGTGTTGGTTATAGTGGATTTTTTATCTAAAATGGCACATTTTGTACCATTACGGAAATTACCCACGGCGGCAGAATTTGCCGATATTTTTATAAGGGAAATTGTGCGTTTACATGGTTTGCCAAGCAAAGTGGTGTCAGACCGAGGGAGCCAGTTCAACTCTAAATTTTGGAAAAAATTATGTAAAAAACTGAAAATAGATGTGGCATTATCCACTGCTTTCCACCCAGAGACAGATGGACAGACTGAACGACTGAACCAAACCTTACTTCAAACGCTACGTTGTTTATTGGCTGATTATTCTAGTGAATGGTTGGAAGCTCTCCCTGTAGCGGAGTTTGTTTATAATAATACTGAGCATTCAGCTCTACTTTGCTCACCATTCTATTTCTTGCAGGGGTATCATCCAAGAGCTATAACCATTTTGTTAGAAGATTCTCTGTTACCTACAGTAACGGATAGACTAACAAGGTTAGGTGACATACAAGACAAAGCCAGGAAACATTTATTAAAGTACAAGGAAAGCATGAAAAGACAAGCAGACAAACACAGATCTGAGGCCCCAATGTATAAAATCGGTGACAAGGTATGGCTCTCCACAAAGAACCTAAACATAGAGGGATCCCGAAAGCTGTAACCACATTTCATTGGACCCTTTAGTATAACTGCCATAGTAAACCCGGTAACAGTAAATTTACCAAAAGAATATCCAGTAAATACTACATTCCATGTGTTCTTGCTTAAGCCGTACAATCCAAAAACCCGACCTGAACCACCACCTCCACCCATACCAATTAAGGGAAATCTAGAATATGAAGTGAAAAGCATAAAAGACTCAAAAAGAATTAGTGGATGTCTGTTTTATTTAGTAGAATGGAAAGGATATGATGAATCTGAGAATTCATGGGAACCAGCATCATATGTACATGCCCCACAGCTGATTAGACGGTTTTATTTAAAAAATCCAGGAAAACCCCGTCCTGTAGGAGGGCCTTTGAGGGGGGCAACTGTTAGGGTTTGTGCACAGCAAAGAGCATGTCCCCTCTCACTGCACTAGTGGGTTCTGTAATAGCTCCCTTTTAAACTTACTATTGAAAGCCTTTCTTGTTATCTCACCTTCCCCCCCCCCTAGGCTTCTGTGTATGTTGTTTAATGTGCTGTTTTGTTTACACATTGGGCCTTGCTTTTACCAAGGCTTCTTTAAAACACTCCTCTCTAGGCCATGTGTTAATTTAACTCATTTGCATAATAACTGAAACTCTGCACACCTTTCAAGAACATGTGCAGCATGTGAGGACCACACCCAGCTCTTCAAACCACACCCAGCTCTGCACACCTTTCAAGAACATGTGCAGCATGTGAGGACCACACCCAGCCCTGTCTATAAAAGGCAGCCCTCGAGCCTCGCCCAGTGCTTGTGCTCGTCTACCTCCCGCTTACCTGAGGACAGATCCCTCGGCGCTGGCACTCCTGCTCTCTACAGACTTTCATTGGCTTCAATGGGCGCAGCTGCTGGCTCTTCCTTCTTCCGGTTTCCGGTTCCTCCTTGCCTCAGCCTCTCTCCTACAAGCAACCTGCAAAATAGAAAGAAGACAAGGTTAGACTGATCAGTATCTCTTGCCAGCAACAAGTAAGTGCAAAACTTTTATTACCTGAAAGAACTTTGACAACAATTTCTGGATTCGTGTATAGACAATTTGAAACAAGATACCTTCCACGAACATTGTGATTCAAACTCTTTGTTACAACAATACTTTGCGGAACTTTGTGAAGCAAACATTTTTTTATGGAACTTTTAAGAATCGAACCGTGGAAACCATTAACAGCAAGGCAAACAGTAAATCAAGGACTTGCACAAATTACATGCTGTATTTTGACGTAAAAGTACAGTATTTGTTTTATAAAAGATTCTGGAAATATGGGAAAAGTGAGTCTGCTATTGGCAATTTAGGCTTTAGTTATATTAAGATGAATGTTTGATATTGATAATTCTGATAACGGTATTTGTTTAATGTTTTAGAAGCTTTAGAGTAATAGAAAGCACATACCAGAGCAGTAACACATTCCAAACCTGGAAACTAGAGACCAGGATCCAAGAGGTACTTTTAGAAGAAAATTTCTAATAAATAAAGGGATAGTCAGGAACCCAGTTAGGAATAGGATGTACTTATCTGTTCTTTGTTTATGTTTCATTAGGCACCAGTTTCTACCGAAGTCAGAGAGGGCCGCAGATTTGTGCAGCACTTCAACAGTGGAAACGCAAGAACGCTGTTGTCTCTTTATTTTATTTTATCCACTTCCCCCCTTCCCTTGAGCTTCTGTTCTTAGTGCACTGTTTTAAAAACTAGTGTGCTGGAACAAGCGGTTTCAGGGTGGGGTCGGATTGTCTTCAACCTCCATCAGAACTGAACAAGGACTCAGGTGAGCTGGGCTTTGACAGGTACCCAGGGCATTGGGGTTCCTGGGAATCCCTATAGGCTGCAGCATATATATTGCCACCCATAGGAAGCCCATGCAAAGGCTTCTGCAGGGCTGTCATTGCAACCTGCGTGAAAAGGTGCAAACACCCTTTCACTGCCATTTTTCACTACACCAGATCACTTATAAGTCACCCCTACAGTAGGCCTTCTAGCCCAGAGGGCACGGTGCAAAGTACCTGTGTGTGAGGCCACCCTTACACTAGCAGAGGTGCCTCCACAAACTCCAGGCCCATTTTCCTGGACTTCGTGAGTGCTGAGGCACAATTTTACGCATGTACTGGACATAGGTCACTACCTATGTCCGGCTACATAATGGTAACTCCGAATACAGGCATGTTTGGTATCCAACTTGTTGGAATCATACCCCAAGGCTTTTGCAACCATTGATTGTATGATTCCATGCACTCTGAGGGCTCCTTAAAGGACCCCAGTATTGTCATTACAGCCTTCTGAGGGTTTCCAGGCAGCCCAAGCTGCTGCCACCTCCCAGACAGGTTTCTGACCTCCTGTTGCTTGAGAAGATCGAGCCCAGGAAGGCAGAACAAAGGATTTCCTTTGGGAGAGGGGTGTTACACACTCTCCTTTTGGAAATAGGTGTTACAGGCTTGGGAGGGGTAGCCTCCCATGCCACTGGAAATGCTTTGAAGGGCACATTTGGTGCCCTCCTTGCATAAACCAGTATGCACCGGTTCAGGGACCCCCAGTCCCTGCTCTGGCATGAAACCGGACAAAGGAAAGGGGAGTGACCACTCCCCTGTCCATCACCGCCCCAGGTGTGGTGCTCAGAGCTCCTCCAGAGGGTCCCTGGGTTTTGCTATCTTGGAGTCAAAGTTGGCAGGGAACTCTGGGAGCATCTGAGTTGCCAGCAGGTGACGACAGAGCCCCCTCCTGATAAGTGGTCATCCAGCTAGGTGACCGCTCCCCTTTCCAGGGCCATTTAGGGTCTCTCCTTTGGATGATTCTCCAGGTTTGGATTTGAAGACCCCAGCAGGAATCCTCTGCATCCTACACTTCGACTTCTGATCAAAGATACTGCATCTGGATTCTTCAGAACCCTACAAGCTGCAACAAAGAACCAAGACACCTCCTGCAACACTGTATCTCCGGCTCCTTTCAGCAACTGCAACATTTCCCCAGTCGTGCATCCTCTGAGGACAGCCCGTCTTCAGTCTGCATCAGAAGAAAGAAGAAATCTCCCTTGGTGTGAAGGTCCTGTTTCTGCCGGCACCAACTGCAACAATGACCGGCTGAGTGGATCCCCTCTCCTGCTGAGCAGCATCGATCCTGCATCACGGGTTGTGGACTGAAGTGGTCCCAACGATCCTCTCTTCCAAGTGTCCAACTTTGGTGGAGGTAAGACCTCATGCAACTTGAAGCTCTGGCCCCCAGCACTCTATCCTGTGACGCACAGCTTCCTGAGTGGTTCTCCGGCGGCGTGTGAGCCTTTGTCGTAGTGCTGCGTGGGCCTCTTCTGCAACTTTCTTGGCCCCGTCCTGAGGGACTCCTGTGTGCGCTGCCTGGTTTTCTGTGGGCTCTCTGTGTTGCTGAGGGCCCCTCCGGTTCCCCCTCCTGGGTAGAGTCTACCTGGTCCTTCCTGGTCCCCAGCATCGCCATTTTCTGCTAACCGTGAGCTTTGCATGGGCCAAGGGTTGTTAGCCGACTCCGACGACGCAAACTCGACTGCAATCCTCCATCCACCCTGGGGCATCACTTGCGCCCTCCAGGAACCCAACTTTGTCTCCTTGGGTGCAGTGCGGACTTTTCTTTTTCACCGGTGGTTCACCTTTTGCACCTTCATCCGGGTTAGCCGGGGCTCCTGCTCTTCCCAGACTTTTCTGTGCTTCTTAGACTTGGTCCCCTTCTTCCACAGGTCTTCTTGTCCAGGAATCCACTGTTGGTGTCTTGCAGTCTCTTCTGGGTTTTGCATAGTTCTTCTTTTCTTCTCTGTGTCTTAGCTGAGAAACTTACTGTGATTTACTCCTGTTTTCCTGGTCGCTGGGGTGGGTTGTGGTACTTATCTTTGGGCTTTTCTAGTACTCCCAGCTCCCCTCTACACACTACACTTGCCTAGGTGGGGGACCGACTTTCGCATTCCACTTTCTTAGTATATGGTTTGTGCTCCCCCAGACCCATTTCTAACTATTGTGATTTCCACTATTTGCACTGTTTCTCACTGTTTTTATGCCTATTTATGTATACAAGTGTATACAATGTGTGTATTACTGCACTCCTGCCTGGTGCAACTTCTGCACGGATCTGTCCTTGGAAGCATCTGGGACCAGATTAAAATCTCCCCCGATCATAATATCCGTGTCCGGAGTAGCTAATATCCGTCCTACCACCTCCTCAAGGAAGGCCTCCTGACAGTCGTTTGCAGCATATGTGTTTTCTAAAGTGAAAGTGTAGCCCTTTGTGTCAATGTCTAGGCATAACACTCTGGGGGTCATTCTGACCCTGGCGGCCGGTGACCGCCAGGGTCACCGACCACGGGAGCACCGCCAACAGGCTGGCGGTGCTCCCTCGAGCATTCTGACCGCAGCGGTTCAGCCGCGGTCAGAAACGGAAAGTCGGCGGTCTCCCGCCGACTTTCCGCTGCTCGGGGGAATCCTCCATGGCGGCGGAGCACGCTCCGCCGCCATGGGGATTCTGACACCCCCTACCGCCATCCTGTTCCTGGCGGGTCTCCCGCCAGGAACAGGATGGCGGTAGGGGGTGCTGCGGGGCCCCTGGGGGCCCCTGCAGTGCCCATGCCAATGGCATGGGCACTGCAGGGGCCCCCATAAGAGGGCCCCACTTAGTATTTCAGTGTCTGCTTTGCAGACACTGAAATACGCGACGGGTGCAACTGCACCCGTCGCACCTTCCCACTCCGCCGGCTCAATTCTGAGCCGGCGTCCTAGTGGGAAGGTTGATTTGCCCTGGGCTGGCGGGCGGCCTTTTGGCGGCCGCCCGCCAGCCCAGGGCAAATCCCAAAATACCCTCAGCGGTCTTGCGACCGCGGAGCGGTATTTTGGAAGGGGAACATTGGCGGGCGGCCTCCGCCGCCCGCCAATGTTAGAATGACCCCCTCTATCTGGTATTTCAGTTTGGGTCTGAACCATTCCCCCTGGAAGCACGTGGCCAGTGGGATCGCTACACCTGCTTTCTTCCTCTGACCTAAGGAGAAATACTGGTGGTCAAACCAACTAGAGCACAAACGCTTCAAGTCTGCCTTAAGGAGGTGTGTCTCTTGAATGAGGCAGACATCGCAATCTTAGTCTCTAAGCAGGGAGAGAAGTGCAAGCCGTTTCATCGAGGCATTCAAACCATGGACATTAAGACATAAAAGGTCCTCATTATAACATTGGTGGTAAATCCCACTTACCGCCACACTGACTGCCGCCAACATACCGCCGCGAATATCCGTTCACCATATTATGACATACACACACCAACCCGCCACTATTCAGCCACAGACACAAATCCGCCACACCAAAGGTCAGTGATAAACTGGTGGTATCCAAACCCACACCGTGACGCCAACAGAAAAACGCCCATCACATTATGACCCACAAATCACCAGGGCGGACATTCAATGGCGGTAAACCATTGGCAGTACATACCGCTGGGCTCAAAATACACACATAAACAAAACAACACCGCATTGGACAATTCAAACAACACACACCTGACACCTATACACACACACCACACAGCCCCACTCACACCACTATAAAACACCCACCCACATTCCCCACAACCCTTTAAGAATACAAACAATTGCCACCAGAGGAAGACAGCAAGACTACTGACACAACCAGAGCCACACATTACTCACACCTTTACACCACTCACGTACCCCACATCACACACCCCAACACATTAACAACACACCCTCACCTACACAACTCACACAACACCCATGGCACCACAAAGACACCCCCGATTCTCAGAGGAGGAGCTAAGGGTCATGGTGGAGGAAATCATCAGGGTAGAGCCTCAGCTATTTGGAGCACAGGTGCAGCAGATATCAATAGCTAGGAAGATGGAGCTATGGCGGAGAATCGTGGATAGGGTCAACGCCGTGGGACAGCACCCAAGAACTAGGGATGATATCAGGAAGGTGGCAATCATGCATTCTGAGGGCCTGGCCAGAGTAGGAGGAGGACTGGACTCTGGTAAGTCAACTCTCTACTACTACTACCCCCCTACCTGCATGCCATCACATACCCTCACCCTCACTCCCATCACTCCACCACCTCCCACACAACTCACCATCACATCTCACTCATCCCAATGCCAAGCCCTGTATGCCCTATCAATGCATGGACATCACACACAGCCCTGCATGGTCACCTATCACCAAAGCATGCACACAAGAGAGAATCAGCTAGCTCACCACATACCAACTTACACAAGTGAAAGCTGCCAGGGCAATAACAACCAAAGAGGGCAAGCCACCAATGCACAATATGTCACACACAGGAACAATAACACATCATTTGCATCCCCACAGGTATCCCAGGCAATGTCACCGGAGAGGAGGTGCCAGCAATATCCAGTCCCCCAACTCAAGAGGCTCACAGTGATGACAGCAACTCTGGTCGCCTGGATCTGGATGACCAACCTGGCCCATCAGGGACCTCTGGACAGTCGGTTAACCAAGCCCAGTCACAGACAACCACAGAGCCTCCCCCATCTGGAAACACCACCACAGCACCCACCCAGCATACCCACACCTCTGTCCCCAGGACACGTCCACCAGCAGTGTGTCCACCTCTACAGAGACCCCAGGGCACACCTCAAACCCATGACAATCAGGGACCTGAGGTCAGTGGCAGTGGGCACACGGTTCAGGGGACAGAGGCACAGGCCAGCAGGGAAACTGGGAGGACAGCTGTGCGCCAGGGGGAGGACAGGCCCAGGGAACCGACTCTCCAGGAGGCACTTGAAGATGATCCTGGAAGCATACCAACATTCCCAGGACACAATGGGCCAGATTCTGGTCAATGTGCAGGAGAACAGGTGGCTGCAGGAGGGACAGTACCAGGGGATCAGGGAGGACCTGCAGGCCATTAACACCACCCTGATCTCTATAGTAGGGGTGCTGGCAGACATGGCCAATGTTATGAGGGAGGCAGCATCACAACAGTGGGCCCCTGCCACTAGCCAGACAACAAAACTGCCTTCCACCTTCGCTGCCGCTGGTGGACAGAAGGCCCCGCCACAGGACTCACAGGCCACTAGCACCCCTCCCCCTGCAGAAGGAGAACCACCTCGCAAACATTCCCTGCGATCCAGGCAGAAGCCAGAGACTATTGCAAGACCCCCGCTAGGAAATGAGACTCTCCTGATTGTGCCCACTCTGTCACCCTGTCCACTTTGAACTGCCATTGCTCCCCTTCCTATGACCCCATGGACAATGCACCTGTGCTACAGACTGGAACTATACCCTGGAATTTCCTCCATCATCACCCCATCCCATTGCACTTGCTCCTCAATATCTTAGCACTTCAATAAACACCCTTGGAAAAAATAGAAGTATTGAGTTTATCATAATTTTAAGTATGTATATGTTTAACCATGTAAAAACATTGCAATTCAACTGAACAGTAAATGAGCACATATGAAAGACCTGTAGTTGGCTGCAGTGATCACACCAGGAGCTATTGTGAGACACCAACATCTGTAAAATTAATTGCCAAAGGGTACAGTAAGTGAGCATAGAAGTGCTAAAGAATTTCAAAATAATGACAATGAAATGTGAAGTAACACTGTCTTACCTGTTTGTCATTGGAAATATTGTCTGATCACTGCTGTTCTGTTGTCCTCATCCTCTGCCTCCTCATCCGCACTGTCCACAGGGTCCACTGCTGCCACACGGGCATCTCCAGCCTCCTCCTCCTGCAGGAAAGGTACATGGCGTCTCAGGGCAAGGTTGTGCAACATGCAGCATGCCACTATTATCTGGCAGACCTTCTTGGGTGAGTAGCACAGGGATCCACCTGTTAGATGGCGGCACCGAAACCTGGCCTTCAGGAGGCCAAAGATTCTTTCTATGATACTTCTGGTTCACCCACGTGCCTCATTATTACGTACTTCTGCCCTTGTCCTGTTATTCCTCACAGGGGTCAGTATCCATGATAGGTTGGGGTAACCAGAGTCACCTGCAAATATTGAGGGACAACATTTAGCCACACACTATCCCATATGGCCCACACCATACCCATACACCACCATATACTGGGTGGGGACCAGGGCTCACCTATTAGCCACATCCTGTGCCTCTGTAGTTGGGACAGCACATTTGGGATGCTGCTATTCCTCAGGACAAAGGAATTATGCACCGACCCAGGATACTTAGCATTGGCATGGGAGATGTACCGGTCCACCAAGCACACCATCTGTACATTCATTGAGTGTAAACTCTTACAATTTCTGTACACCTGTTTATTTTGACAGGGGTGTGACAAATGCAATATGTGTTCCATCAATCGCACCAATTATGTTGGGGATATGTCCCATTGCATAGAAGTCAGCTTTCACTGTGGCCAAATCTTCCACCTGGGGAAATACAATGTAGCTGCACATGTGTTTAATCAGGGCAGACAGCACTCTGGTCAGCACAATTGAGAACATTGGCTGTGACATTCCTGTTGCCAAGCCTGCTGTCACTTGGAAAGAACCAGTTGCCAGGAAATGGAGCACTGATAGAACTTGCACAAGAGGGGGGATCCCAGTGGGGTGACGGATAGCAGATATCAGGTCAGGCTCCAATTGGGCACAGAGCTCTGTGATTGTGGCCCTGTCAAGTCTATAGGTGAGGATGATGTGCCTGTCCTCCGTTGTTGCCAAGTCCACCAGGGGTCTGTACACGTGGGTATGTCTCCATCTTCTATTCATCCACACCGGTAGCAATCTAAGGGACAAAAGAGTGAGGAGCCGGTCACAAACTGAACAATGGGGCAACAACAGTACGATGCTTGTTGTCAAATTGTAATGGGTCAGTGAGAATTGTCCTGTATGTCCAAATTTAAACAGTGACACAGTAATTATCCAGGGCCTGCCCCCCCCTGAAATGGCGTCTGCCTGTCCTGTGTGGAGGGAAAGGTGGAAGTGAGGTAATTTTGCTGACGTTGTGCGCCATTGCAGGAGGCGGTCGGGAACCACCGTGCAACTCCTCATTGGTTAATATTGGGCCCTATGGGTTACAGTGGCCAATGGTGATGTACGCCAGCAATGACAGTATGCACCGCCATGGACGTGACCGCCATTTTCTATCATATTCATCACTTGCTACCTGACCTTCAACAGGAGAGAACCTACACTGCATGTGCTGCTGTGTCTGGAACCTACCAAGGCTCGTGTGACTGGGGAAAGGGCACCTGCCTTCACTTCGGTGGATTTGGAGAGACTGGTGGATGGTGTCCTACCCCAGTACGGACTGCTGTATGGGCCTCCAGACCAACAGGTGAGTACACTGTTGGCACGATGCTTGTACATGGATGCATGGAGTGGTGTGTGAGGGCATCCTGTAAAGGGGGGGTGGGTGGATGTCCCCTGGGCGGCGTACAGGTTGTGTGCTGGACCATGTGTGTGTAAATGGTGATGTGAAGGGGTATGGTGGGCCATAAGTGTAACAGGCAGGACTGTCTGACTAATACTATTTTCCTGTGTGTATTCCCTCTGCAGGTCAGCGCCCATCAAAAGAAGGGTATATGGCGTGCCATCGCCAAGGACGTGCAGACCCTGGGGGCCTACGGCAGGCGAGCACCCACTGACGGAATGGTGGGGGGACCTAAGACACTGGGCACAGAAGACTGCAGAGGCCCAGCTGGGGATGGCCTCCCAACAAGGAAGGGGTGCCTGTCGAACCCTGACCCCCCTGATGGCCTGCATATTGGCGGTGGCCTATCCTGAGCTGGATGGGTGCTTGAGGTCATCACAGCAACCACAAGGGGGTGAGTACAGTGCCCATCATTACAACTTACGCATGGTAGGGTGTTATCCAGGTGGGGGATGTGTGTCAGTGGGTGCCCCTAGGCCAGGCATGACATTGCAGCATAGCTCCCCTGGTGGCAAGGGTCCAGAAGGGATAATCCTGCTACCTAGCTCGTAGGCATCCACTACTGGTCAAGGCTGCATGGGTCCCAGGTGTGCTGGATTTGCTGGTGTGTGCCCCTCCCCATGCCTTGGTGGCTTGGTGGCTAGCAATATCACTGGTAGTGCAATGCATAGTGCGAAGGCCTGTATCCTGTGTGTGATTGTGCTGTGTACGCCAACGATGGTGTTGGGTGGAGCCATTGACCAAGTGTATCCTTTGTCTCTCCCCCCCCTTTTTGTTTTGTCCCCCTGTCCTTATGTGCATTAGCATCATCTGGCGGAGGGCACCAGTGGGACGGAGGGCGAGGGGAGCACCACGGCGAGGACTGGAGGGGACAGTTCAGACACAGATACCTCCTCCGATGAAAGCTCCTTGGTGGCGGCGGACACCTCTGTGACCACCCCAGCTAAAGGTACAGCCGCCACCCCCGTACCAGCACCGCCCTCCCAGCAGCCCCTCATTGAGTTGCCTGTGCCTGTTCACCCAGGAGGGTGGGCATCTCCTTCGCCCCAGGCATCTCAGGCCCTGCCCCAGTGAGCCCTGCTGCCCTTAGTGAGGAGGCTATTGACCTCCTGAAATCCATCTCTGAGGGGCAGTCAACCATTGTGTATGCCATACAGGGGCTGGTATCCCAGATGCAACAGACTAATCCATTCCTGGAGGGCATTCAAACTGGCTTGGTGGCCCAACAGAGATCAATCCAGACTCTGGCCTCCTCTCTGATGGCAGCTATTGTCCATGTTTCCACCCTCCCCCTCCAACTTCCTCTTCCCAATCCCATTCCCCTCAACCCCAACCTATCTCAAGCACACAGGCAGACGAGCATGTACACAAGACAACAGACAAGAGTGGCATGGGCAAATACAAGCACCACACATCATCCCACAGGCACTCACACAAACACCATCCAGATGCAGACACACCAACATCCACAATTTCCACTGTCTCCCCCTCCTCCTCCTCCACCTCCCTCCGAGTTCCGTCTAGACTCACAACTGCATGCACTACATCCTCATCCACTACCAGCATAACCACCACACCTAGCAGAACACACACCTCACTTTCCAGACACCTCCACAACAGCCATGCACATGTCCCCTGTGTCCTCTCCCACTGTGTCTGCCCCCTCCTAAAGTACACAAATGCAAGCACTCAGACACTCAACAGCCATCCACCTCACAACAGCATCCAGCCCATGCACCTGCACCCAAGATCAGCAGACACCTCCTACAACCATTCCCTCTTTCTCCACTCCCAAACCTTCTTTCTCTTTCCACCCCAATATCCTTGAAAATCTTTTCCTATCCACCATTGACCTCTTCCCTACCCCCCCCATCCTGCACGACTGGCCAGGGTGGCATAAACTCAGCCAAGCACCTCAGCCACCAAGTCCACAGGCCGAGTAGTCACCACACCCACTTGTGGTGGGAAAGGATCCAGGACACATGTCCTGAGGGTGAAGGAGCCTGCACCAGGCAGCCTCAAGGGTAGGGAGCCTGAACCAGCTGCTGCCAGGAAGACCAAGGAGTCTGCCCAAGCTGCTGCCAGGGAGACCAAGGAGCCTGCCCCAGCTGCTGCCAGGAAGACCAAGGAGCCAGCACCAGCAGACAGGAAGGGCAAGGGGCCTGGGGCAGGAACTCTGACAGAGCCCCCACCACCAACCATGGTTGTGCAGCCATCCGAGGCTGCAGGGGATGGGTTGCAGCCTCCCCCCACCAGCAGCAGCAGCACCACCACCAGTGGGCAGCCATACGAGGCTGCAGGGGATGGGCTGGAGCTTCCCCCCACCAGCGGCTGCAGCAGCACCACTACCACCACTGAGCAGCAGTCACCACTGGTGGACGGTATGTAGTCCTGCCTCCATGGGCTGCTGTGCGGCCTGCCCCCTGCAAATCCAGTGGGTATGAAACCCACCTGAGAGACTGTGACCTTACACTCCCCAGGTTTATGAGCACGATGCTCCCTCCAAAACCACTGGGTAAGACACCCACCAACCCCAGCCTCCCAGGAACAAGAGCACAGGGCACAATGCCCCCTCCAGAACTAGTGGGTAAGACACCCACCAACCCCAGCCCCCAGGATCATGAGCACAGGGCACGATGCCCCCTAGAGAGCATGTGGGCAAGTCACCCACTTGAGAGACTGTGGCCTTGCACTCCCCAGGACCAAGCAAAGGGCATTTTGCCCCCTCCAGAGCATGTGGGCAAGTCGCCCACTCGAGAGACTGGGGCCTTGCACTCCCAGGACCAAGCACAGGGCATGTTGCCCCCTCCAGAACATGTGGGCAAGTCACCCACTCGAGAGACTGTGGCCTTGCACTCCCCAGGACCAAGCACAGGGCATGTTGCCCCCTCCAGAGCATGTGGGCAAGTCACCCACTCGAGAGACTGGGGCCTTGCACTCCCCAGGACCAGGCACATGGCATGTTGCCCCCTCCAGAGCATGTGGACAAGTCACCCACTCGAGAGACTGGGGCCTTGCACTCCTCAAGACCAAGCACAGGGCATGTTGCCCCCTCCAGAACCAGTGATCTTGTTCCATCTCCCGGCTGAAGTGCCCCCCCATCCCCTGTCCCCCTGAGGTGCCTGCCTATTTACCAACTGATGCCCCTGCAGTGTTCTCTCCGTGTTGATGCAGGTGACAAGTGGGGCCTTGGACTTTGGCTTGTGGCCATGCAAATATCTGTAACATTGGCTAAGTTATTTATATACTGTGTTGATATTATTACACTCACTTCAGTATATTAATTTTGTCCTTGCATTATTCAGCCGATTTAGGGCGAATAACTTGTTTTCTTGTGTATCTGGTTGTGTGTATGGGGTGTGTATGTCGGGTGAGTGTTGTGCGTGTGTATGTCACTCTCTTTTCCCTCCCCCCCTCCTTGTGTGCTAGTCATCTTCACCGTTGTGTTCGTGGTATAGCAACAGGTATAAGAGCATGGGGAAGACATGCAGCTCGGGCTCCATGGCGGCATGGTTGTTGCCTGTGTCTCCAATGGTGAGTCCATTCCCTTCAGAGCTCTGTTTCTGCCAGGCTTTTGATGTCCTTGGTACCGCCCTGGAAAAGGTGGCGGATTGGTATGTCTTAATACGGTGGGCGGAACATTGACTTCCGCCTGGTTGTAGGTGGCTACCACCGTGGTGCCTGTTGGTTCCACCCTGGCAGTCGGTGTGGTAAAGTGGCTATCTATCTGAGATCTATCCGCCTTGGTCATAATTTGGTGGTAATTACCGCCAGTCTGTTGGCCGTCTTACCACCACTTTTACACCAACCACCAGGGTTGTAATGAGGGCCAAAATCTTAATCGTTTGACAGGAGGTGTGTGGAGCTACTGCTGTGTGGGTAGGCAAGTGCCCCCGTTGGAGCTAGTGGGCTATTTAACTGAATGTGTGTGTGGCCACTAGCATCTGACCTGGTATGAGCCGTTGAGTGTGGGAAAAACCAGGACAAACAATAAACAATATAACTGGGTAGTTAGCCGCCTGGGAACATTCTTGAGGAGTGAAGTTTGAGGGTCCGTGTTGTCAGCGAAGCTCATCTGAAGCACCCAAAAGGTGGAGGAAAGGGGCTCTGCTTCCATTGGCAAGAGTCAGCAAATAAGGGTATGATGCTCCTGGCCCCACAAGTCTGCAGAGGGGATGGGTCACTTGGATTCATCTCCCTTGGGAGGGGGGCAAGGGAGCAGAATCCAAGTGACCAAGCAGGCCCTCCACTAGTCATTATTGGTTCGGAGGCGCTGTCCCTCCTCTGGAGCTGTTGCAATAGGGGAGACGGTTCCTGACTACATTCTTGGGCTGAGGGTTTGCAGAGTTGTTTCTTCTTCAAGCTGTGGATGTGGGTATCTGTTACAGATGGGGAAGGAGAGAGACCGAGTTGAGCTTGTGAGCGGTCACGGATCTGCAAGCCATCCCCTCAATAGTGAGTGAGCTTCCTCCAAAGTAGGAAGGCTCTGTGTTTCCTTATTCCATATGAATGTGATGCAGAATAAGTGTCCCTATTTATATCCAATCCCTTTCTCTCGAAGAATACTGGTGAGGGGCCAGAAGGCCATTTGGCGCTGCAAGGTAATAGAGGACAAGCCTTGATAGAGCCACACCTCAGTACCTTCGAAGTCAATAGCGCTTTTGTCTTGCACTGCAGCCATGATGGCTTCTTTCTGTTTGTAGTCATGAAGACAAGTAAGAATGTCCTGCAGCTGCTCTGGGGATTGAGCAGGATGTCCCGCTATGTGTGTGCGATCTAGAATAATTTCTTGATTCGCTAGTGCCAGTGCCACCTAACAGAATAGCCGGAGAACATAGTCTTCTATCTTCCCGGAATCTGCCTGCAGGGGGGTGCCTTTTATGCGTATGTTACAGCACCTCAACCAGTTCTCTAAATCCTTCAGTTGGTAGTTAAGATCAGTCGTTTTATCCCTGAGAGCGAGAATTTTGCAGCGGTGTTCCTCCAGTTCTTCATCGTGGGAGTCACAAACTTGTTTCAAGGCATTGACCCTCTGTTCCAGTCTGCCCATATTCCTTCTAATGCCTTTAACATCGGCTGCCAGTTCCTATTTCAGGGCGATCCATTCCCCGCTTGGTCGCTTTTCTTCATGGAGGGCTTTCTAAGCAGGTCTTTAATGGAAGAGTCCTTCTGAGCCTGGTGGGCCGCTGACATGATGGCTAGGAATTATGTTCAGGCCCCGGGGAGTGCAAAATGTGGGCCATGCTGGACCGGTCCTCCAGTTGTCATCTGTGCTTTAGCCCAAGGAACATGCAGCAGTAGAGGGGAGGTCCCTGGTCCAAGGGGGTCCAGCGGGGCACCACATTGTGCCACAGCCCCACACCACCGAGTACTTCAGGCCCCAGTTTGAGGCATGCCTCTTTCTGGGGGCACCCCACTGCAGGTCTTCCCTGTGCGAGTATTCGCCTAACACTCCCTTCAGCTGAGATCTGCAACTCAGTTAATGCAAGGCACAAACGTGGCCATCTGGTACTCAATCAGTGGCTTGCAGTCTGTTTGTTATTGATGTAACCAGAGATTTAACCTGCACTCTGCCCTCAGGGGTCTTCTGCTAACAATTCATGCCCCAGCCCAGCCAGGCGTCAGCTGAGGGCCATTGATCACCTTTGCACGATATCCCCCGTGGGGCCCCAGGCATGGCGTTGGGATCTAGAGGAACAGGGAGGTCAAGAGAGTGACATTCTATGGGCTGCAGTGCGTATGGCGTGTAGTGGAGTACCTTTCCCTACCCCCAGCAGTTCATGCATCCTGACGGTTCCCCGCCACTTTCATCACTCAGCTTTGAAGCCCTCTGGCAATCCCCTCGTTAGCCTGGGCTGGCAGGCCCATTCCATGACCTGAGGTAAGTCCAGTCAAAAAGGGGTCAACAGCTCCTCCGCCCCTCTAGTCAGCGACCATGCTGCTTCTTCCTCCAGGTGGAACCCAGTTCCCACCACGCAGAGGAGTCCTCGACTTCAGCAATGCACGAAGGGTCACCACCCCAATCTCTGCTGCCAGATCCTCCCACAGACCTCACAGGGGGGCAACTGGTATCCGGCACTCATGAGGGACTACCGCTGCGTCTGTGGGCCATGGGGCCTAGTGGTGCCCCTCACCTGATGCTATTGTCGTCGGCGTATCCTCCTCACAGAGCCCCAGGCAGCCACAGAACCCCCAAGGCGTCCAGCCGGGCACCAAGTCCATGTGGCAGCGGGTCTCCATGGTGCTGATGTGGGGGATGCACAATGCAGCAAGGCCTCACGGGTGTCCATGCCCGGTCAAGGCCCAGTCACTGCTGCCATCTTGCTCGCAGTAGTGCTTTGCTTCTCACTGAGGGAAATCACATCAGCCACGTCCATCCACCGGGGAAGCCATTCCCTCTGCTTCCCCCTGTGTTCAGGGGATGTCCCCAGATGCTGCAGCGGGGTAAGGAGCCCCTTGGGGAGGCAGGACCACTGCTGATAAAGATCACAGTGGCGGAGCTCCATGAGGGCACGTCTTACATGGGTGCCACGTTGGACACACCCCTTCTATATACACATTTAAAACAAAATTTGTAATAGGTAATCACACTTAACCATTACACTTGAGCTAACATATTGTAATTAGTTAAGTTAGCTGAAATGCTAATGCCATTTTGAATATTGACTTTACACGTTAGAGCTAAGAGGCTTGTTTTCACATTTAAACTGTTGTTTTTCACAAGATGTTTTTCTCTTTCTTACCCCTGCAGATACTGTAATTTCCCAGAGGTCTTCTGCTAGCTAGTTAATAGGCATTTGTTATGCACTAGAACAACTGACAGTGAGGTTCTCACCATGAAGAGAGGAGATTTCACGAATAGAGACTCGTGGGAAGAGTTGTCTGAACCACACAATTCTGTTAATAGTAAAAAGCCAAGGGCATGGATATGTATGTTCCATTGTTTTCTAATGTTTTGTTTAGTTATATTAGTGTGTGTTCCTTAGGCTAGAGATGAGATTTAAGGTTGCAGATGTGAGAGATGCTTGCTGACTTTGAGCTGAGAAGACTCTTCCAGCCTCTGCTAATCTCTACTGCCTGAGTGTTAAGGCTCCATGCCTTTGCATTCCCATTCTCTCATCAGAAACCTTCTTTTGGTTTCCTAAAGCTTACACTTTACCTTAATTTTCTTAAAATAAATGCCAATTATGCCCTTAGATTAGAGATTTTCCTTTATGGAACACACTTGCTATTCTGCATTATATTTGCAATTCCTACCAATGTGCTGTTTTACATTATTTTAGAATATATTGACCTGTAGACAATTTGAATTTGTAAAAAGTATGATAAAAAATACTACATACTGAACTAACGATTTGATTCAAACTAATTTGTTCATAAATCCCATTTAAACTCATTCTAGTTCTCTTTGCCATTTCCTGTGAAGTCCCAGTTATTCTTCACTGTTATGGTAACTAAGGTGAATGACAGCTCCTTATCCTCTCTACTTGTCGACATATGACCAATGGCAGGGGTTATTTGACGACTAAACCTAACGTTTAAGATGCAAAAATCCCTGTTCTGGCACTTACAAGTTGCCACTGTGCACGGCTTTAGTTTACAATTCCACAAACTTTGAAAAATACAGTCTCTCTTCACTTCCCATAAAACTAACATTCTAATTTATTGTGATACATCCCCATATGGACTACTGTTCTCTCTTACTTATGCTCCCTGCTTTGTATCTCACAACCCTTAACTCCATTTTCAATGACCCATCACACTACTTTTGCGCCTCTCTTCTACAGCCTTTATTCTCACCTTCCATGCCTATCTCCGCTGGCTTTGATTTCAGCTGGGCATCCTATACCTTCTAGTTTCACTACTACCTTCTAGAACTCCATAAATGTTATTGCTTCATTGTATGTCTTGTCTTATTTCCATATATGTTTCTACCTCTCAGTTTTGTTACTCTTCTCAGGTCCTGTTGAAAAGTCCACCATCCAAGTGCTTAATCTCACTTCTAAGCCTTCTAACTTCTTATTGCTAAGCAGTGGATCATCTTATGTGCTACTTTGTACTTGACCCCAATCTACAAAATGTCATACTTTCTCTAAAGAACCACTTCTCTTTTTCATTGCTTGACAGTACTCTTTTGTCCTGTGTTTTTCGTGTAATTATTGTTTTTGTACTATAGATTTGTACAGCACTTGGGCAATATCATTTACTAAACTTGATGAAAAGGAAATAAAGCAGTCCAGTCGTATGGAACAAAAATGGAACATTTTTCTGCACTCTAAATTTCTACCATTTAAAAAAGGACTGTATTTTTAAGATATAAATATGGCAGTGTTCTACTGGCCACTGGGAGAAAGAGGTCTCCTGTTTGTAAATGCAACGCTTTGAAAAAAATTGGGAACATTAAAATGAAAAGTAAACTAAAATATACTGCGACTTTTCATTTTCATTTTGTCAGATTTCAATTCTTCACCTCTGTGCCCTGGGTCTTAAATCTGACTCCAGGACTGCTCCTTATCAAGGCCTGCTGTCTGCAGCCTGATCATAACAATGTAAAATAAACACAGCCTTCCCTTAACTTTAAAAGAAAATTAGTGGGGGGCATGTCCAAGATGGCGGAGCGTTAGGACGGGTCCGCCAGCGATCTGCCGCCTTGATCCACAAGAGCGCCTTGCAGCCCGTCTGGGGGAAGCCTAGAGGCTCCCCCGAGTCGCGGAGCACCCTCGAGGGATCCTTGCCATTCGGCGGCTGCTCTGGGTGGGGTTGTGCCGCTCCCGCGGGAGAGCGGAGTTCGGCCCCGGAGTTGGGGCGAGGCTGCGGAGCTACCTGAGAGGCAGCCTGGGCCGCGAGACGGGCTCTCCCCCGGCGGCCCACGGGAGTTTGGCGCCGAGAGAGCGGGGGTACTGGGGGCTCACTCTGGGCCCCTGAACGGCTGGATTGCGCCGTGGGCCTTGGCCCCGAGACGCCTGGGCGCCCTGGTGGAGAGGGGCGCTCCAACATGTGCCTCTGGATTGGGGGCTGCAGGCCGGTGTTCTTCGCTTGGGCGTAGCTGTTTGGGGCCTAGTGGAGTGCGGGGCCCCGATAGAAGCTGAGGGCCCAGCTGCTGGCTCTATATTACTGCTCGCTATTATTTGACTTTTAAATAAGTGCGGGCCCGCGCCCACGGCGGAAGAGGCATCAGTGGCGTATTTCCGTGAGCGGTGGCTCCTAGCCGCTGGACCCAGGTGCGGTCCCCGACAGGGAGGCAGTTGTTGAGTGGCATCGGACGGAAACTCTGGAGCACTCAGTGAGGGACATGCTTGCGGGGACGCGCCTGACATCGGGGACTATGTCCGAGGACGTGCCTGGGACGAGGGCCCTGGAGGGTCGGGCGGAGATGGACACAGAGGAGAGCTCTCCCGTTACGAAGGGCTTTTTGACCTCCTTGTTTGACTCGCTCCGGGGCGATATTCAAGAGCTGCGCAAAGACATCTCCTTGGGTGAACGTGTATCGCAGATAGAAGATAGTGAGATCCCTCGTGGTCAAGAGGTGGCAGGACTGCAACAGGAGGTGGTCGAGGACTTGGAAAACCGCTCAAGGTGACAAAATATTCGTATTAGAGGGTCCCCGGTTGGTGCGGAAAAGGAGGGAATTGGAGACTACGTGGTGGACTTGTTCTGCTCCTTGCTGGGCCCGGACGAGACACAGGAGGTGGTCCTGGATCGGGTCCACCGGGTTGGGTGTGCTGGGGGCCCCGGAGACCGCCCCCCAGATATTCTAGCCTCTCTCCATAACTTTGTTCTTAAAGAAAAGATTCTACAGCGGGCCCGCAATCTTCAGCAAGTAAACTTTCGAGGGCATGAACTCCAGCTATTCCACGATCTATCTGTGCGGACCTTGCAGAGGCGGAGAGAATTCAGACCGATCACGGATCATTTGAGAGTGCACATTGTGTCTTATTCCTGGGGCCTTCCGTTCCGCTTGGTCTTCCGCTGGGAGGAGCAGCTTCGGCAGGTGAAATCCGTCCTGTAGGCCAGCCGTGTCCTGGGCCTGGAGGATATAGGCCGGGAGGCTTGCGAGGGGGCGACCCTGCCGTCAGGGGGTTCTCCTCGTTGGCGGAGAAAAGAGAAGAGAAGGAAGCTTCAGCGTCTGACGGCCTCGGAGCTGAGGTCGGAGAGAGAACCGCTTTGAACAGTGTGGCCGCCGGAACTTCAGCCTAGGGAAGACGCTCGGGGTGCCCGGGTTTGCTTTTGGCCGTGCTGCTAATGGCATGCTGATCGTCGAAGAGGGTCAGGGCGGCGGGGGCGATGGACCTGGTTACTTGGTATGTTTGGATATATTGCCCCGTGGAGACTTCACCTCGAGACGATCGACGACCGAGGACTATTGTGTTCTATGCACCTGTTGTGTTTGTTCGTTGTTTGTTGTTGGGTTTCCCTGCAATACTGCTCTTTGTAGAGGCACCCCTGGACCTGGGTGTTTTAGGTGGTCTATATCCTTATGCGGGGGGAGGTCCTCTGGTGTGCTCCTGCCCTTTTGCTTGCTCCCCTCAACATAGGTTATGACCATTAAATGAATAAGCTTAAATGTTAGGGGGCTTAATAACCCAACCAAGAGGCTAGCCATCCTGTCTGCCATAGAGAGATCCGGGAGTCATATATGTCTCCTGCAGGAGACGCATCTTGTCTTCAAAGATACCTACCGTATGCGCTCTAAGTGGTTCCCCAGGCAGTTCTGGTCTTTGCTACCATCAAAGCATGCAGGGGTGGAGATACTTCTCTCACGCTCATTCCCTGGGGAATTGATATCACAATTGCACGAGGTTCCAGGGAGGCTTTTAGCCATGAGGATTAGATTGGGGGGGTTTTCTTTCACGATCGCTTCCCTATATGCGCCTAACTCCCAACAGGAAACCCTCCTACGACAGGCTTTGACTCCGCTGCTCCAATCCCCGGATGGAGCCATACTGCTGGGGGGCGACTTTAATTTGGTGATGGACAGGGACCTGGACCGTTCAGGCCATCGTATGGGCAGACGGGGTCTTTGTCGGATGCTGGCCGGCAGTGGCTGAGTGAGTCTGGCCTGGTAGATTTGTGGAGGAGTGTGCACCCCTCGTTGAAGGACTATTCCTTTTACTCATTAGCAACTAAAACGTATGCTAGGTTGGACCTTTTTCTGGCAACTCAGGAGCTTCTCCCCCGGGTTAGAGATTCAGCAATTGAGCCACGGGCCCTGTCGGATCATGCCCCAGTTTCAGTTGAGATTCATATGGACATGGAGCGGGTAGGCACACCGGGGTGGCGATTTAGGGACTCGATGCTCCAGAACGGTGCAACATTAGAGGCGATCCGAAGGCCAATAACAGATTACCTTAGCTTTAATGATGATGGGACAATAAGCATTGCAACACTGTGGGAGGCACTGAAGGCTGTCTTGAGGGGCGAGGTGATGTTGCTTTCCTCTAGGGACAATAAGGCAAGGAGACGACTCAGGGAGAACCTAGAGCAGCGAGTGAGGGTGTTGGAGCATTCACACAAGCATACTGGCGCTCCTAGAATATGGCAAGAGCTCGAGAAACTGAGGAAGCAGCTGAGGAGGCTGGACTGGGACAGGGCAGAGTATGCGATAGCCCGCCTTAAACAAAAGTATTATTTAGGAAGTAACAAGTGCGGGAGGCTACTGGCGCATAGGTTGAGAGCGCAGCGTGCAGCGTCAATGATAAAAATGGTCCGCTCCCCCTCGGGAGCAGAAGCGCATACGAGCGACCAAATAGCGGAGGCTTTTGCGGAATTTTATCGAGGCCTATATAGGGCTGAGGAGCCCGGCACCTCAACTCCAGAATCCTTCTTAGAGGGTATAGCAATTGCTCCCTTGACTGTAAAAGAGGCAACTTCGTTAGACCAACCTATAAGGGCAGAGGAGGTTATATCTGCAATCGCACGGCTGCAGACCGGGAAGTCACCCGGCCCGATGGTTTTTCTGTGCTCTTTTATAATTCCTTTCGTCAAACGGGCGCCCTTACGCCTAGCATGTTAGATGCTACTATCGTGCTTATCCCGAAACCGGGGAAGGACCCAGAGGAATGCGCCTCATACAGGCCGATCTCCTTCCTGAATATTGATGCCAAACTATTTACTGGCATCTTGGCACACCGTTTCAACTATTATATGCCGGGGCTAGTGGATGCTGACCAAGCGGGATTTATACCGCACAGGCAGTGTAGCGATAACACCAAGAGACTGCTCCATCTACTGGATAAAACAGAACGCTCTCGTAGGGAAGCACTCTTCCTATCTATTGATGCTGAAAAGGCGTTCAATAGGGTTTACTGGCCGTACCTGTTCAAGGTGCTTGAGCGCTTCGGACTGGGTCCGGGCTTCATGGCATGGATTTGCTGTATTTATCAGGCGCCCCGGGCGGCGGTGCGAGTTAATGGGACGCTCTCTTTACCCTTTGCTGTCCAAAGGGGGACCAGGCAGGGGTGTCCGCTTTTGCCCCTCTTGTTCGCGCTTTATATGGAGCCTATGGTGCAGAGGCTCCGGGATGACCCTCAGATTATGGGTGTGAAGTTTGGGGGGATGAGCATCTAATATCGTTATATGCGGATGACGTCAGCCTTACCTTGGCGGAGCCTATGACCTCATTGCCGGCGCTAATGGGTGTCTTAGAGGAATTTGGACGGGTCTCGGGGTTCCGAATGAACATGCTAAAATCGCAGGCTATGGGCAAGTTTATCAGTGCTGAGCATGAAAGGGACCTGAGGGCCCGATTCCATTTTATATGGTCTTCCTCGGGGCTTCCATACCTGGGGATCGAGCTGGGCTCCACAGTCGCCCGCACGGTGTCGTTGAACTACGCGAAACTAACCCGGGAGGTGCAGCGCGACTTAGAGACATGGGGGAGGCTCAAATTGTCCTGGCTGGGCAGGGTGTCGGCAGTGAAGATGACCATCCTACCACGTATACTGTATTCGTTTCAGGCCCTTCCGCTGGAGCCTCCGTCCGGAACGATAGCGACCCTCCAAACGGCAGTTCTAAGATTCATATGGGAGGGGAAGGCGGCGCGGTTACTGCAACAGGTGCTGTACCGTCCTAAGCGGGAGGGTGGGTTGGCGGTCCCTTGCCTCCTTCGTTACTTCCAAGCTTCACAATTGCGTTTCCTCCTGGAATAGAGCCGCCCGTCTTCTGAGAAGCATTGGTGCTTCATGGATCAGGCAGTGGCTGGCTCTCACATATGGAAGGAACCCTGGCTTAGGCGTCGTCACAGAGCGCTGGGTTGTATATATCCCCGGTCACGGAGGTTTCGATGAGGGTATGGGATCGGGTGGCCGGCAGAGCGGGCTTGACGACCTTTCCGTCCCCAATGACTCCCTTGGGTGCGAACCCTGATTTTGGTCCGGGCCTACAGCCTGAAGCACTGCGTCGATGGTATGAGGGGGGCTGTAAAAGGGTGGGATATTTATTCGACGAGCAGGGGGTTATCCCTTTTGACCAGCTGAGGGAGACATATGGTCTAACCGAGGCGGATAGGATGATGTACTATCAAATTCGACATTGGGCCCTGCTTCCAGCTAATAGGGTATTAATAGACAGGCCGTTAACACCGTTTGAAAAATGGATTCTCATGAAAAAGGGCGATAAGCGAGTGGTTTCTGAACTCTATGCCCTCTTGCGAGGAGAGGCCCGCCTGCCCAAGACTAAGGGTCAATTGAGATGGGAGAAGGAGCTAGAGAGTTATCGGATGACGAGTGGGAGAGAGTTTTTTATAGGGCGCACCACACGGCTTATAACGCAGCAGGTACAGAGACAGCCTATAAAGTGGCCACCTCCTGGTATTACACCCCAACAAGGATCCATGCTTGGGATCATGATAAATCTAGTCTTTGCAGGAAGGGGTGTGGGGAAGGGGGGTCGCTTGTGCATTTATTATGGCACTGTCCCAAACTACACCGGTCCTGGAAGAACATAATAGATACTGTTGACATGGCTTTTGACACTCAGATCCCTAGATTCCCTGCATACGTCTTGCTGGGCCTTCCCAACCCTCTCACTTTTCCCCTGAGATCATTGAAGGGACGGCAGATGGCTTTAGCTTTAAACGCCGCCATACAATTGTTGCTATCCGTGTGGGGGACTGAACAGATTCCGACAACGATTTCATGGCTGCACAAGCTCTGGTTTATTCTCGCTATGGAAAAGCTCACCCTGACTTCTCAGCAGCGGAGCGGGATTTTAAAGAACTTTGGCAACCATACTTGCGTATTCTATCCGGGGAGTTTTCAGAACTCACATGCCCAACCTATTTGAGGGTTCTGAATTTGACTTGAGTGCAGGGGAGCGAACTGTTAAGGAGAGGTACATATAGGACCAGGACTATAGTGTAAAGGAGCCTGAGATTGTTTGATTCTTGCACTAATAGCCAGCCGTGGGGAAACATAGTTGTACCTTGTACTTAATATTTGTTTGTTTTTCTTTCCTATTGTTACACATGGAGTAAGTTAACTATGAGCCTATTGGCAAACTGAGATGTGGTTTATATGCAATGTTTTATAATTGAAAAATCAATAAACAGATTTGATCCATAAAAGAAAATTCATAACCTGTGCCTACTTGAAAATGAACTCTACTCTGAAGGGGTATGGGAGCTACTGATATCTTGTGATCGACTGGTTTAAATCAAAACACCACCCAAAAAAGCATGAGAGTTAGATCTGCAGCTCACAGAGAAGCCAGTAAGTATTACCAGGCAGAAATATGATGTAATGCAACTCTCACACCCATGTCAAAATCTGCATTTCTGTTCAATGCAACTAAGAGAGGGAATGTCCACATCAATATTCCCATACCTGTTTACGTGCACAATCCGATTTGTTTTCTGGTGTTCCACAGGGGTGCAGGGCTCATATGCAGTTGATCTTCCACTTATAAAAAGGATGTTTGCAAACCAAGAAAAATGAAAACAAGCATTATCAAAGTTGATAGGGTTTACTTTTGTATATTGCATGCACACAGACACCCAAAATCTGCACTCATTGCAATAGATCATACTTTTATGCATATAGGTTCACTGTTATATATGTTAATGGCCATCCGTAGTAGTTAGGCTCAATGGGTTCCAACAATAATGAGCATCATGACCTCAGTCAGTAATAAGCATATCCGGCCCAAAGCAGTAATGCACATTAATGACAGTAGCCATTGATAAATCACAATGGCCCACAGCAATAAAGAACGTCAATGCCACCAGACAAGTGGAATCAGTCTGCAGTGGAAACAGTGTTTGGTTCACCAGTCGGGCAGTCTGGCACTGCCAGATGGGCCAGCTTGAAAGGGTCAGTGTGTATGCCATTTATGTTTAGTCCCACAGTCAACATTACCAAAAAAAAGCTTACACACCAGCTCTTTCAGGCTGGCACATCTGTCAGGCCAGACCAACACTGAGTGGCATGCCTTCCTACTGAGCACCAATGATTGACCAGGCCTGCTGTCCAGTGCAGTAAATATAACAAAGTGGTCCTAGGAAAACATATAAAGTAGATAACTCAATTAATATACTACATTCCCTTACATTGAACACATCAACATTTGAAAAACAAGCAATGGTAAATGCATTAGGTTTTGCCTTTGTGACTAATATGTTTAGGGTTGAGCCTGCGAGTGCATGCGTTAGTGCATGCGTCTCACTTGCGAGACTCTGTTGTGTTCAGTAAAGGGCTTGGAGCCTGCCTGTCACTCACCATTTGTTGGTTTGCGTGGCACTCTTCCTAACAGCCTCGTAATTTGTCAAGGCATGCCTGGCATCATTTCCGTTCCTCTGTGAGGAGTAGGGATCATGCACTAATTATTTCAACTTAATTAGTGCCCGACCTCTGCTCCTGACATGATCAAGGTATTATTTTGTTCTTTTTAACTTCTAGTGCCCCGCAAACAGAAGGCTTGTGACTGGCAAAAACATACCCAGCAGGACAAACAACATTGCAAAGTTGTATTTTTTTTAACTAGCTTTCTTTTATTTTGCCAAGTCATCTTTTCTCACTTTCCGCTCAAGTTTTCTGTAGTTTCTGCTGGTATGCACTGTTCTCAAAAGATGACAATTCACTTGTTCTAAATATAGCAAAGCAACAGTGTTTCTTTATTATGTGTTATCTCTGAAATTATGCTTTAACACATAATCATACAGTACACCCCAATCCACCCCAATCCACCCCACTCAAATCTACCCCACTACTATCCACTGCAACCCACTTTACCCCACCCCAATCCAGTCCACTCCAACCCACCCCATTTCAATCCTCCCAACCCACCACAATCTAATCTGTCCCACTCCAATTCGTCCTCTCAAATCAAAAACAATCTGCACCACTCCAAAGCAATCTGCCCCACTGCAATCTGCTGCACTCCAATCCAAATCAGTCTGCCCCACTCGAATACGCCCTACTGCAATCCAAAACAATCTGCCCACTCCAATGCACCACACTTCAGTCTGCCCCATTCCCATCTGCCTCACTTCAATTCAAAACAATCTGCTCCAATCCAAAACAATCTGTCCCACTGCAATCTGCTGCACTCCAAGCGAAAACAATCTGCCTCACTCCAATCTGCCCCACTGCAATCCAAAACAATCTGCCCCACTGTAATCTAAAACAATGTGCCCCACTCCAATCCAAAACAATCTGCTCCATTCCAATGCGCCACACTCCAGTCTGCTCCACTCCCCACACCAATCTGCCCCACTCCAATCCAAAACAATCTGCTCCACTCCAATGCACCACACTCCAGTCTGCTCCATTCTATTCAAAAACAGTCCGCCCCACTCAAATCCAATCCACCTCACCCAAATCCACCCAACTCCATTCCAATTCACCCCACTCTAAACCACCCCACTCCCATCCAATCAACCCCACACCACCCCACTCTAATCCACCCTAATACAATCTGCCCCACTCCAAACCAGAACAATCTGCCCACTCCAATCCAAAACAGTCTGTCCCACTCCAATCCAGCCCACTTCAATCTGTCCCATTCTAATCCAGAACAATCTGACAGACTCCAATCTGTCCCTCTACAATCCAAAACAATCTGCCCCAATCCACTCCACCCCAAAAAAATCTGCCCCACTTCAATCCAAAATAATCTGCCCACTTCAATCCAAAACAACCTGCCCCACTCTAATCCATTTCATCCTACCCGACTCCATTCTGTCCCACTTTAATCCAAAACAACCTGGCCCACTCCAACCTGCTCCACTACAATGGCAAACAACCCACTGAAGTCCAAAACAATCTGCCCTATTCCAATCCAATCCACCTCACCCTTCCCCAGTCCAACCCACTCCATTCCAATTCACCTCACTCCAATCTACCCCACTTCTACCCAACACCCCACACCAATCCAATCCACCCCAATCCAGCCCAGTCCAATCTACCTCACTCCAACCCAATACATCACACCCCAATCCACCAGACCCCAGTACAGTCCACCTCACCCCACTCCAGTCCTTTCCACCCAACTGCAGTCCGATCCACCCTACCCAATCCAACCCAAACCACCCCACTCCAGTCCAACACACCCCACTCCAATCATCCCACCCCTTCCAATCCAAACCACCGCTCCATTCCAATCCATCCCACTCTAATCAAGTCCGTAGCTACCCAATCTACCTCACTCCAATACAGTCCACCCCACTCCAATACCATCCACTTTAATCCACCCCACTCAGTCCAATCTAGTGTATATTAATCCACCCTACTCCAGTTGAATCCACCCCAGTCCAAACCACCTTAATCTTCCCCATGTCCTTCCAGTACACCACTCTCCAAACCAATCTATCCCACTCCAATCCAATCCACCCTACTCCAGCTAAATCCACCCCAACCCAATCCAGTCCACCCCACCTGAATCCAGTCCACCCAACCCCTATTCAATCTTCCCCAATCTAACGTACAACACTCAATCCAATCCACCCCATCACACCCTAATCTACCCCACTCAGTCCAATCCACCTCACTCCACACCAGTCTACTCCCCTCAAGTCTACCCCACTCCTGTCTACCCCACTCCACCCCACTCTAGTGTACTACATCCCACTCCAGTATACTCCACCCCACCTCACTCCAGTCTATCCCACTTCAGTCCACTCCACCCCAATCCAATCTACCTCACCTCAATGCAATCCACCCCAGTCCAATCCATCCCAGTCCACCCCCTCGAGCCCCACCGCAATCCAATCCAATCCACCTCAAACCAACCTCCTCCTGTCCACCTCAATTCACCTCAGCCCACTCCAATCCACCACCCTCTGCCACAATCCATCCCACCCCATCCCAGTTCAGTCCACCGCACTCTACCACAATCCAGCCCATCCCAGTTCAGTCCACAGCACTCTACTACAATCCACCCAACTCCACCCCATCCCAGTTTAGTCCACAGCACTCTACCACAATCCAGCCCACCCCATCCATTTCAGTCCACCCCACTCTACCACAGTCCAACCCACCCCATTCCCGTTCAGTCCACCAAACTACAATCCAATCCATCCAGCCTACCCCACTCCAATAAACCCCACTCCAATATAATCCACCCACTACAATCCATCTCACCCTATTCCAGTTCAGACCACCGGACTCCAATCCATCCACCGCACCACACTTCAATCCACCCCACCTCCATGCAATCCACCCCCCTACATGCAATCCACTCCAGTCTAATCCACTACAATCCAATCCAACAAACACCCCACCACAATACAATCTACCCCACTCCAATCCGATCAACCCCACCTCTGCTTTATCACTCCAGTCCAAACAACCCACCCAATCTAATCTAATCCACACCACTGTTCTCCACCCCAATCCTATCCAACATCAATCTACCCCACTCCACTCAAGCCACCCCATTCCAATCCCCCCATTCTACTCCAATCCAATCCACCCCACTAATTCAATCCACTCTAAACCACTCCACCTTATTCCACCACTCCACCCTATTCCACTCCACCCTATTCCAGCATCTCCAATTGCTATGGTAGATTTCCACACAAAATTATAGAGTTGACAGACCAAGGGCAAACGTTAACTAGTATTAGTTGGGCAGGTAATTCACTCACATTCACAACAGTAATGGCTGCTTGCTTCTTTAAAACAGTGTCAAGCAGATATATTTAGTTTCCTTTAAATGGATAAAATTACATTTCCACAAAATTACACCCTGACAACAGGCATACCACCAATATAGTGTGCTCTCTAAAAAGAAGATTCAGAAGAAATTTGAACTAAACTTATCCCCTTGCCTGAACTTAAACTTCCAAAAAAACAAAAAACATCATACATTTTGTCAGACAACCAGAAATAAGAGAAGTGCCACGCAAACAAATGTTAGAAACTTGCGACAGAGAATTCTGCCTATAAAAATACTCTGTAAGTACACATTATAATGCTCACCAGTGTTTTCAAAGAAATGGTTTCTGTATAATGCCAAATAGTTGAACTATGGGGGAGAGTGGATTCAATCTGGAATTAGGCTGTGGACGAGCTACCACACAGTTATAACTATTTAGTAAGTCAAAATAAAAGCATATTAAACAATCCTGATTTTGCAGAAACAGCAATTCGTTCCTCACAGAAAAAGCGTTCATGTTAAAAGCATCAAAGACAATATCATGAAGTAAAACATTAAAGCAATGACTCTGGCTGTAATTCTGAAACGTGTTGTGTGCGGGAAAATTAGGCAACTGTTATAAATGTGGATTTGACGCTAGCATTTAATATTTTGTCGTTCTGCAGAACCCAATCATGGGGAACGGCACAGGTAGGTAGGTGCAGCAGCACATTTCTTAGGAAGCTCTACCCCACAGAAGCCCCATCAGTGTATCAAAAGGTGCTGACAGGTCGAAGAGAGGGACAGAACCCACACACCTCATCCGTTTTGAAGTAAAAAAAAAATGTCCTGCGTACAGACTGCTTCCGGCCTCTCTTTGTGTTCTTGTTTACGCTATCCTTTGAAAAGAACAAAACTTCCCCCAGAGTAAACATAGCAACATTCTCTATTAGATATTCCTGGGAGGATGTGGCCTAACAGCCAGAGGTGCTAACTTTGGAGCTAGGGACCCACCTTCGATTTTTGGCGTCAGCTCAAAATCCTGTGATTCTGGGCAAATCAATCTCCCCGTGCCTATCAAAAAGGAATGTGTCCTTGTGTAACTGATGCTCATGAAAAGCGCTCCAATAACTTCATACTATATAAAACTACAAAACAAATAAACTAGTGTATTGGGGGGTGGGGTCGCCTAACTGCTCCCTGAAACCTTTAGTTTTTTTCACGTCGCCTAGATTATTCCGAAACTCATAGAGTTGCTTCTGTTTTTAAACACTGCTGGCTACGGTTCTGTTGCGGCATTTCTGTAACACTTATGTAGGGCTCCCAGTGTTATGGTATTTATTGTTTTAACATTTCTGTCTTCATTTATCCATATTTATTTTTTGGGCCATCTTATCAGTATTCATCCATATTTATTTTCTGTTCTGTGAATAAATGAAGATGTAAAATGATATATTTCCACATTTATTTAACTAATAAATGTGCGCTTATACTTTGACGCCTGTTGTGTTTTAGCAAATTAGGCAGCCAAATTTAACATAACAATACACTCACATGCAAATATTAGCATTATACAACAAATGCATGTCAACACTTGTTGCTATGTAAGGAAATCCCATCTTGTTTTTAACGCTCCATGCCATCTATCTGCCCAGCGGCTGGCTTGGAACTGATGAAAACAGTATGGAAAGTCACTCAAAAGTAGACAATATTTTCTGTATTTTTCCATTAAAAAAAATAAATATAGACAGAAAACACTTTGGGCCTGATTACAATTTTGGAGGAGGTGTTAATCTGTCCCAAAAGTGACGGATATACCACCAGCCGTATTACGAGTCCATTATATCCTATGGAGCTCGTAATACGGCTGGTGGTATATCCGTCACATTTGGGACGGATTAACACCTCCTCCAAAGTTGTAATCAGGCCCTTTGTTTTCTGTCTGTATTTATCTGTAAAAATCAGTAAAACAGAAAACAGGGAGCCTTATTTATACGTCGCCCACTGTGTTCGGCTGTTTTTGTTTTAATGTAGAGGATTGGTCCACTTACACCCTTATTAAACATGGACCTCTGTTGGGGAACGTCCATGTGAGTCAGAGGAGTCCTGGTGGTGCTGCTAGGAGAGATATCACATGTGGTACTGTTATGATCTGTCCTTTAAGCCCCTGGCTGCCTGCTGAGTATGCAGATTGTCAAAGTACCAACACATTCCGTGCCATCCTTTCTGCAACCCAAGCTTCCTGTGTCTGTGTTCTCAAGTGCACATGGTGAGTTGGGCCTGAGTCCCCCTGAACTCTGGGGCGTCAACAGCCTTAAAGGTGGCTTTTAAACAAAGTTATCCTGTGAGAAATTGGAGCAAACATTCAGAGAAACAGTAGCAATTTAACTAAAAATACATAGATTCCAGCGTATGGAAAGTGAAGCTCTGCAGTGGCAAAGGAGAATTGGAGGAAGGTTATTTCATTAGGGCAAAATTATAGATGATTAATATCACAGTAGCTTGGACAAAAGGAGAGGACACCAATAAGTAAGACTAGCTGACATATATGCATGGTGCAGCAGTTAAAAATATGAATGTGTTCATTCTGTGATAACTACATTATGCAATGAGGTGTTAGTGACTAACAGCATCATTTCCTAACTTTATTTCACCAGTAGTATTCCCCTTGGAAATGCAGCTGCACATAGATTCTGCATTTCCTATAACACAGACACTTCAAATGGGTGTAGTGCAAATGAACTAGCAAGCTGGAACTGTAACCAAGACAAACTCAATTTCATACAATGACTCCCAAAAACTCAACATACCATAAACTATCTAGGGAATTATGAACCACTTCAATGCAGGATGTGAAAGGCGGCATAGCCGTTGTCTTTATCTGCCTATGCAATCTCAGACCCTAGACGTCATGCTTACATACCTTAGCGCATGGGCATCATGGACAGAGCTGTGTCTTGTGTGTATAAGAGCAAAACAAAAGTTAAAATGACGAAATCATGGAGTGTGTGATTATACGTCCGCCGATAAACAAGCACTGTGAAGTAAAACTACAGTGGGTACCTGCTTCAACCTCTGGGGGAACTGGTGAGTGCACGTTGCCCTGGGGGGACTGGTGAGTGCAGTTGCGATCAGGGTTCAGCCTCCATGTGAGGCACCACAGCCAGTGTTTCTGTGCATATAACTTAATCTCTCCATGCCTGTAAAGCGCTCCTATACGTTCTTTGGGATTTGCACTATGTGTAAATAGCAAATCAATTAAGAAAGGAAGTTAGGAAACCAAAGCAGATGAACACAGTACTGGGGCCTCTGGACACTGATGAGAGCAAACACAGAGGAACAAGCATTGGTAAATGCAAAAAATAGTGCTACAGCCAATAGAAACGGAGGAAAAGTAAGTGGCAGACACAGGAACCAATGAAATGCAAGAAAAGCTAGGGGGTAGAATGTGAGTCTCTTTTAAGATTTATATTAAATACAATAGATTTCACAAGCACAGCGCAAGCACTGTGCAGGCGAATCCTAAAAAGAGGAGAAAGAGCATCAAAAACAACAGAACCAGATCTATGCAAAATTCTTCCAGCTATATTTGAGAACAATCATAAATATACATCATTTGAAAATACAATGGGTGCTCCTTTGTTATATGAAATGACTATTAGCAAGTGCTTGTGCAAAGATATAAAAACATCCAATAAATCATTTAGAATTCATTTGTAGCCTTTCTGTATACATTTCTAATAATCAATGTATTGTCCATTCATAAGATGGGAGTAACAGCTTTCCGTTGTTGTACTCCCTCATTGGAAAAGGAAACCAATACAGGCAAGACACAAAATTATTGTTGATGTTTTGACCCAAAAAGAAGAGGAGCCACTTAAAATCTTGCCGGTCTTCATCAGGACTATACACAAACTAAAAGAGGCAACATATGAAATAAAGAAAAAATAAATTACAATCATTTGGATATGGCTGCTAGGTGCAGGCATGCAGGCTGAAGGCAAGCGCTGATAGTGCTCTGGTGCGACTCGGACACTTCCACCAGGGTGGAGAGTTACAACAGTGGTTGGACAGTGCAGTGAAATGCTACCCCTGGCCCAGGGCCAACTTGTGCAGCCTGATCAATGTGCTCTGTCTGAGCTGTAGAGAGCCATCAGTTGGCAGTAGCTGATAGCTGGCTGCCTGCCAGCATGAGCCAGACAGACAAGGGGTGTCAGATAACCCTGAAGCTAGAGCGCTCCTCAGTTCTCTCTGACAGTGTGCCCAGAGGAGACTGTAGCTGAATTATACCATTTTGGGAAGAATGGCATACACTTCATGAAGTCAAATCTAACAAAGACAAGACAAGCAAATCACCAATATGTTGCTGGTACACTTTTTAGTGATCGAGATTTCTAAAAACAAAGACAACTACCATAGACCGAATAAATAGTTCTGATATGAGAATAATGTGCTGATAACCAGGGGCGTAGCTATCAGTGGCGCAGCTGGTGCAGTGGCTCAGTGGCCCATTAGCTCTAAGGCCCACCCCCTTGCATATGTTCTAGTTTACTTAATAAGACCACTCAATTTTCATGTCAAGCCTATGACAGCATATGTGCTGCATGGGCCCTTGCTTGTGAGACACTATTGTTTACAGTACAGGGCTTGGAGTCTAACAATTGCTTATCATTTGTTGGCTTCAGTGTCACTCTTCTTTGCAGCCTCCTAATTGGCCAGCGCAGGCCAAGTGTCACTTCCGTTCCTTTCTGTGGAGTATGGACCACTCACAGATCGATTCAAATTAATTAGTGTCCATCCGCTGGTTGAGCGATGATTGAGGTACTATTTCTGCTTCCCCTTGCCATGCCCCCCATCTGGTGCTCCGTCCCTCTTCCCCAGCACCTCCCTTGTTTTATTTTCCTCATTCACCCCTCCTCCCATGTTCATTATTGCTTCTCCATACCCCTCTGCCTAATGTTGAGCCCCTCCTCCACTTTTTTTTTAGATAGTGGACTGAGCTGGGGCTGCTTTATAACATGGTTTAATTTTAAAAAAATTAAGACGCAGTGAAAGGAAGCTCCGTCATAGTGATTTTTTTCTTGACATTGAGGCATGTTGCAGAGCAGATTGCGCTGCTGTGCAACATGGCTTAAAACACTGACGAAGCCAATAGCTCTTGTATAGGCAAGACCTACTGGCTTTGCCAATGCTTGTTTTTACAATTGCCTGCCTGTGGTCCCTGGGTTTTGGATCTGTGCTTACTCTTCCCATGCAGAAAAAGGGCAGAGCTGTGTGGGCCAGGCAGTGTAGCATAGCAAATGGTGATTTTAGAAAAGCTAAAAGGAAAAAGAAAATATGAAAGAGAATGTAAAGGAAGAGAATTGGTATGGGGAAATGCAAAAATGTATGAAGAAGAAACATGATAGAAAGACAGAAGGGGAGATGGAGGAAAGCTATAATAAAGGAGAAAGAAATGGAGAAGTAGAGACAGCAAACAAAGGGAAAAATGTCAAGAACAGAGAGAGAAGGAGAAAGACGAATTTTAAGGTGAGACAAAGAAAGGAGAGAATAAAGGAGAAATGTAAAACAGGAAAGAGAGGGAAAAGGGAGGTAAAAGGTAGCAGGCAGAGAAAAAAATGAGAAGAAGAAGAAGAGTGACAGAAGAGAAAGATAAAAACAGGCAACAGAGAATAGGGGGTAGGAAGGAACAGAAATCGACACCAAGGAGATTATAAAGAAAAGAAAGGAGGAGAAAATGTGGAAAACTCAGCAAGTGCATAATAAGGTGGGTGAAAAGAGAGACCAGGTCAAAGGGAAGGGGGAATCATGTGGGGATAGAGATAAGGAAGAGAGTAACTGGTGCAGTAGGCGCAGTGGCACCGGCTCCAATTAGGACTGTGTTTAAATATCAACCGAGGCGAGGAGTAATCCCATTTTTAGGTCGAGCTTTCAGTCCCTTGTATATACTTTAGTAAATACTTCTGTGTGGGCTTAAACTCCCCCCACTGCTTTTCATTTGTTTGATTCAGTGTCCTTAAAAAATCCTTGCTTGCTAGTGGTAAGTCCTGCCTCTTTGACCCTCCTTTTGTGCTTGTTTCCTCCCACCTGAGCAGGGACTGAGTACTGTATCATTACCCTTTGGTTGTTTATCTGTTCTTTGAGGGACTTTTTTTTTCTTCATTTCCCGCTCGTGTTTGGGGAAGCTTACCTTTCCTTTTTCATTTGCAGATTATTCTTCGCACCAACGCTGTTTCTGTAAACAGGGCTGTAAATCATGCTGTTATGTCGGTCCCATTTGGGAAGCATTCAAAGATAGAGATCAAATGCAAGAGAGCATTTGTTCGTGCCCCAAACCCCTCATTGCCCCTCCTGACATATCAAACTCTTTGTTTAATTTTTCTTTTAATTTTCTTCCTAACAGTCACACGATGTTTAGCATCCCTCTGAGACTCGAACCCGGTTCCCCAGGTTAAAAGTCAGCCACTCTAGCCATTACGCCACATCCACATTGATGGGACTGCTCTAGCAGCCATCTTGATGTTTTGTCATCAGTAAGTCCACAAAGGTACTATTGTCCAAATAAATGCTGCGTGAGTCAAGTGTGGGCATAGAAGGCCAACACATGGAGAGAGCACACCAATCATAGAAATAGAAGAAATCCTACATGCTCTAGGGTCTACTTTTTCAGGGCTTTAAAAAGAGAAATAATCTGAAACACATAACTTTAATAGTAGATAAGTAATCATTTACCGGAGCGTTGCAGCTCTGTTTTACATCTCACATTCTTAGTTAACTTTATTTCTGTTACCCAAACATGAAGCAAATGTTTCATTTCCCTTGTTCGGCTAGTTAAATAATTTTGTATCTGATTTTAGTGTACTTAACTTTGGATGTCCTCGCAATTCCTTCAGCAGTGAATTGGCTGCATGGACAATGTCTCTTACTGAGTTAAAGGGAGGGGTTTCGGCATAGGTTAGTAGCTCGGGTGTGCTGCCATGCATGGGGTGTTACTTTGCGAAGCCCAATCCTTGTGTAAATAGTAGTGATAGGGAAGATCACATATTGGTCAGCAGTGCAGGTCATATACGTTGGGGGGGGCGGCCATCCGTAGACACTGAAGGGGCTAGCAGTTCCAACACTACTGATTCAAGTGGTGTTTGCGTTGCAGACTCCGAAAACAGTAGGCATTCACGCCTCTTGCAGGCTTGTGCAAGTCCTCTGCTTCGAGATGATAATTACTTTAGGTGAATAACTGATTCTAAAAGGTGGACTCTGCTACAAAGCTGTGCTCCGCCTTGAAGCATTCATCAAAAGCAGGTACCCAGTCGTGCTTAGCGCTACAAAGTTTGCTTGGGGGCTGTTTGAATGTGCCTTGTTACATTGTGTCAATACCTGCTGCTTTCTGCATTAAGCTAAAGCCCGCAGAGGGTCTTCATTTGTCATGGCTTTAGAAAGGGATGTAGAAGTTTGTTCACTTATACGTTTCCTGCAGGAAGACTCGTTTTCCTGCTAAGCTGCCTTTGTTTCCTGGCTGATTTATGCGTGTGTGTTGTGCGTGTGTAAGAGCTTCATTCACAGATCCCACTTTAATGCAATAAATCAGCAGTTTTTGGTCTCAAACTTGTTGCATTTATGGAGTGCCAGGCTGCTTGCCAAAGGTGGAAACTGTAAGAAGTGCTGCATCTGCATGTACGAATTTTTCTGAGGCAAATTCATTGAATTATACACCATATTTTTAAGTAATGAGGAAATCCTAGTGTTATTAACATGGTATTGCTTTATTGTTGTAACCTATGTTGGCAAGGTGTTTTCAGCACCCCCTCCAAAAAAATAAAAACGCCTGGCCAACTACGCATTCTGTCATTTTCTCATGAGTTTGTATAATAGGGTCGTTAGTCCAGCAGTATTTTTGTAAGTACCAGAGCAAGGGATAATTTTGGATTCAACCCAGTCAACAGAATAGCGTTGTGATTGCATATGTAATCACGTCCTATTCTTATGTGAGTCTATGTCAGGACCAGAGTCTCAGATTATGCTTCACTCTTTCTTTACTACTCTTCAACAGCAGCCAATCAACATATTAATCCAATGCGTACATTTACATAAAAAACCATAGAGCATGTATCCCACCATGCCTTGTGTGCATCTACCAATACCCTGAGGCCTATCCCTGTAAAGTCCACTACGCACGCATATCTTCCTCTTTCTTTGCTGATCAGCGAGGCAAGATAAGTGTCTGTCATGTCCCTTGTTTTTTTCTTGTTGTGAGGCTTATTGATTATGCCGTTGTTTTCTGTTTTCGTTTCAGTGCCTTCCCATCGCAGTCATTCTGGTGACCGCTTAGCTTGCGGTCGGCAGGTTTTGCTTAATACTCTAACTCTCACCGGCCGGCTGCCTCCTCAGCCGGGATGCAGAGTCAACCAGGCTTGGTGGAGTTCTAGCAGTGCAGCGCACTGCGAGCAGTAGTCTGTTTGTGTTTTTCCCTCCTTTCAGGCTCCTCACTTACCTCTTGGAGGTGCCGTTTTCCTCACGGCATGGATTCTCAGTGCGTCCCCTAGTCGGCCCGAGGACGAGCCTTTGGCAGTTCCGCATAGCACACTGGACTTCTTCTAGTAGATTGGGCTCTACTGAGTCCGATTTTGGCTTTGACAGGTCTGGTTGCTTGGCAACACGTGCACGTCAACTGCCAAAGCAGGAGGGAGATGCCGAGGCTGCAGCTGAAAGAATGTAGTCAATTTCCTGTGGAATTTATTGATTTTTTGAGTGGAGTGCATGCTCCGCTAACCATTTGGCTCGATTTTGACACCCACATTCTCAGATTAGGTGTGGGCTGTAATAATCCGATTCACAGGCTTGCCCGAGGAGCACAGTGAGTCTTGCTGCGGCAGAGTTTGGTTTAATCTGAATCCTTGCATTTTGGGGTTGCTCCCCCCTGATGCCAAGCGTCTCTTAGACTGTGAATTGTGGCCAGATTATGGCAGACAAGTATTTATTTGATGAGGTGGCATATTTTGAGAAGGATTACAAGGAAGTTGGGGAATATAATGATGAGGTAGACCCTCTGCAGACTTTGGACGCGTCTGTTCAACACTCCATTCATAAGGCCTTGACGGCAGCCTTGCGACCCATCACAGCCAAATTGCAGTTATTGGCTAACTCCCAGGTCCGGAATGTAAGGAGAAGGTTAAACATTAGCCTCATGAGGAGGTTATCTCTCCATTGGAGCAAAAACCAGTTCAGGATCATGGTTATTGCACGTGTGCCTCAAAGCGCACTCATTCGCCTTCCAGTTCTGATCCGGAGTCTCGTTCTGGTGAGTCAAGCAGTTCAGGAGCTGAGAAGTCACGCCGCCCTAAAATCAGGAAACAATCTCCTTCTCCCAGTGAACCATCTCCTTCTACCCCCTTTAATTTCGATCCAGAGAGTATCATCCATCCTCGGTCTTTGGACTGGGTTCCGGAACGGGAGGTGTCGATTAGTTGCATAATACCCTGCGCAAACCTTTCGATAAAGATGTGTGCGATCGCCTTAGGGCAGAATGCCCCATATCAGACCTTCCGGATAAGGTGGCTCTTACGCTGGAGGTAGATCCCAGCATTAATACCTTCCTGAAGAAATACTCCAGGGATCCCAAGAAGGGGATCGATAGGGCATGGAAGGCATGCCAAGATAAAATGCTGGATGTTGTGGGGCCCCTTGCGAAAATCCTGTAGATGTCCCTACAAGCTAAAGAGAAGGGTGACTCCATCGATCCAGATATTCTTGCTGGTTGGACTCAACGTGCCACCTGCCTCCTTGGTAACACCAATTGTGCGATATCTATGGAGCGTCGTAAGTCTATTCTCATGAGAATAGACCCCAAACTTTCAGAGTTGGCACCAGTGGAAGCGGGCCCCTTGGCTGACGGACTCCTCTTCAAGGGAAAATTTGTTAAGGACATTGGGAATTCCGTTAGTACCTTTACGGCCCTTGATGAGGCACAGACGTCTTTGAAAAAGGTTTTCCACCCCAACCTTTTCATCAGGTTGTCAGGCCATCAATCTTTGTAAGGCCTCCAACAAGGAGCGTATGGCCGCCGGCGGGGAGGATATCAAGACTCCACTAGAAGGGAAAACGTTCTTCCCCTCCCGAGCCCGGTATCAGAAGTCAAGATCAGGTAGCATTTCGAGGGGACTCTATACCTCTGGTAACTCAGGTAAGAATGCTCGACTTGTCAAAGGTTCCTTTGGGGGGCAGGGGCAGATTGTTTATACACAACTGGCAGGTTCTTACCCACAATGCGTGGGTTCTTCAGGCGGTTCAGGGTTTTCACATCAAGTTTTACCAAACCCCTTATCAGCATGCGCGTCCAAACCCTCTCAATTTTTCCGAAAAAGAGGAAGAGTTTATAGATGCAGAAATAGAAGCATCGCTGCGGAAACAGGCAGTGGACATATCTGAACCCCAAGGTTTCTGCAACAATATCTTCCTGGTGCAAAAGAAAGGAGGTGGTCACAGATTGATTTTGAATTTGTGAGAATTCAACTTCTGGATTGTTTACAGGCATTTCAAAGTAGAGGGGATTTACCTCCTAAGGGATCTTCTTCAGGAAAACAACTGGACGGTCCGGCTGGACTTGAAGGACATGTACCTGACCATTCCCATCTTTCCCCCTCACAGGTGTTTCCTTCAGTTCCAATGGAAAGATCAATGGTACGAGTATCTGGTGCTACCGTTTGGGCTGGCTTCAGCCCCGTGGTGTTTCACCAAAGTCATGAAGCCGGTCATAGTGTGTCTGAGAGAGAAGGAAATTCGCCTGATTGTGTATTTGGACAACATATTGGTCATGGCGCAATCGCGCGAGAGGGTGATCAAGCATGTTCAGGGGACAATCGATCTTCTCCAAGATTTAGGTTTTGTGATCAACAGAGAGAAATCCAGATCCTGCTTACTGCGGAGATCAGAGTAGAGCTGCAGTGGTGGTTGGATCAGATCGTGGCGTGGAATGGCAGAGCAATTTACGGTGCTCAGCGAGACGTCATCATAGAATCTGACGCCAGCCTTTTGGGCTGGGGCGTGCATTGTGGAGAGGTGTCCACGGGGGGCAGATGGACCCCTCATGAATTGGAGATGCACATCAATTGCCTGGAACTATTGGCAGCATCCTTTGCTATTCAGGCTCTATCCCCAAAGCAGGCATCATGTTGCATCCTTTTGAGGATGGACAATATATCAGCAGTCAGATATATCTACAAGTTGGGGGGAACGGGTCCAGACTCCTGGCTGGGATGGCCAAGGACTTCTGGCATTTGTGTCTGGATCGCAAAATCATGGTGGTAGCGGAGTACATTGCGGGGCAGTCCAACACCATAGCGGACTGGAATTTCAGTTTTCTGAGAGATTCCAGCGATTGGAAGCTGCATCCACAATTATTTGCTCTGATTCAGGACACATGGGGGCTTTGTTTCATAGATCTGTTTGCCTCCGACTGAATCATCAACTGGAGAGGTTCTTAAGTTGGAGACCGGATCCATAAGCATTGGCAACAGATGTTTTTCTTCAAGATTGGTCGGGCAAACTGAACTACGCCTTTCCCCCATTCAGCATGATATCAAGAGTGGCCGCTCAGGTGAAGCGCCAGAGGGCGGAGGTGGTGCTGGTCACTACAGTGTGGAAAGCACAGCCATGGTTTCCACTGTTGTTAGCACTGGCATGCGATTATCCATTGCTTCTTCCATGGAGACCGGACATGCTCCACAGCCCTCTTGGGGAAGTTCATCCGTTAGTGATGTCGGAGAGACTCTCCCTGATGGCCTGGAGGCTGTCAGGCAACTTTGGTATTTGCCGGGCCTTTCCGAATCAGCTTCAGAATTTCTTAAGCAGGCGTGGGTCTCGTCCACTAGGAGACAGTATGCATCAGCTTGGAGATGCTGGATGGGTTGGTGCCTGGAACAACAAGTGGATCCCGTGGAACCAGGCATTACAGAGGTTGTAAACTTTCTTTGTATGAAGGCTTCTGACGGTTTGTCTTACAGGTCAGTAAATAACTTTCAGTCAGCCATTGCAGCAGGACATGTGCAGGTAGGTAATTTGTCTGTGGGTATGCATCCTGTGGTGTGCAAATTAATGAAAGGTATCAGGATGACAAACCCTCCGAAACCTAGATACTCTTTTTTGTGGGATGTAAATAAGGTTTTAGACCTTTTTGAGAAATGGCCTCAGAATAGTGTGTTGACTGAGAAGCAGCTTTCTGCCAAATTGGCAATGTTATGATGTCTGGTTTCCTGCAAGAGAACAGTGGATGTGAGATCATTAGATCTTGCAGGTAGAGTTTTTACTCCGGAAGGAGTCTCTTTCTCTATTACTAAAAGAATGAAAACCTTGACCAAAAGTATTGATTATCTAGCTTTTCCTTTTAAAGAGCAATTGTGTGTTGTGAAATGTTTAAAGGCTTATGAATTCAGTATTCAACTGATTAGAAGCAATCCGCATTGGCAGTTATTGATTGAATTGCAAATACCTTTCAAACTGGTGTCATCCGCTACTATAGCGAGATGGGTCAGAGATGTCATGAAGGAGGTTGGTATTGATATTAGTACCTTCGGAGAACACTCCTTTCGGGGTGCTATGTCTTCGAAATCTGGGTACTTCTCTGCAAGACATTATGAAAACAGCAGACTGGTCATCAGATTCAGTTTTTAACCGGTTTTATTATGAACCTTTGGTGGATGTTGCTTCAGTGGTAGTTTCTCAGCGTTAAACTAACATACTCTGAGCCTCCGGTCCTGATCTAGAATGAAAAATTTGCTAGCATTCGCACCAAGAATTTTCAGTTAAGGACACGGAGGGGAGTATTATCCCACTCTAGTTATGGGTTTTTAGAGATATGTTGATGCTGTTGTAATTTATCTGTGGTGTGCAACTTGTTGTTGATTAAGACAATTGCTTGAGTTTAATTTTGTTTATCCTGCCCATGATTGCAGCTAATGAGACTTCTAGGTTTCTAATGTGCTGTATTGTTTTAGTTACAGAGCAAAAGACGGAATGAGGACTGATCTGCAGATACTTGGGTGGAGTTTCAGTTCGAACACCGAAAGAGGAAGGTTCTCCGTTGGTCATTGGTGGCAGCAGTTATGACCTCAAGTCTGATTTCCATCTAGTAGAACCTTTGGGGATTTGCTGTTGTTTTCATCATTAGTTGGTTATTTTGGACAGTTTATGAATTTTCTGCAAAGAAAGAGGAAGTTATGCGTGTGTAGCAGACTTGTTTATAGGGCTAGCCCTCTGGGGATTGGTGGATGCACACAAAGCATGGTGGGATACATGCTCTATGGTTTTTTATGTTAATGTACGTTGTATTAATATGTTGGTTGGCTGCTGTTGAAGATAAAGAAAGAGTGAAGCATAATCCTCGCATCCGTGTCCTTAAGAGAATTGAAAATTCTTGGTGCGAATGCTAGCAAATTTTTCACTCTGGTTGTGATGTAAACCCACCCGCCTCAATACAGAACATGTTATGTTAAATCTAAGAGTGATCATAGAACTGTAATTGGTTGGAAAGGTGGGTGTAGGGTTTTGTTTTTGCACGGTCCATTCCTTCCTGTCCTGTTAAGTTGGAAGCATTGCTGCTCCAGACAGGGCTTTTAACATGATGGTGGATGTTGTTGCCTGTTACTACATGAGCCACTGATATTAGTGTTTCACACCTAGCGTAGCAGGGTGCTGCATAGCCGTCCTCCTTTGCTAGTTGCAAGGAGGCCTTATTTCCAGGGAACCCTGTATTTCTCTCTGTACCTACAGGATTGGTTGCATGAGATTTGGCAAGTTTAATGGGTTTGTCTGTAGTTTTGTGCAGTGAAGTGAGGTTTGGGGGCAAAGTGAGTCCTGGTTTGGTGCTTGACTCAAACTTAAGTAGCCAACGGGATGTGCCTGTTTCAGGCACTTTGGGTGGGTGCAAGCCGAGGCTTTGAGTGGACCTCCAGATGGGATTCCAGCTTTTAAGCTGCCAATAGACTGGCTTGCATGATGGTGTGGGCTCTAGACAGATGTCACAAATCGCTAATTCCTGCAAATGTAAACATTGTCTCAGCAGCAGCTGCCCGAATGGGTGCGTATGTAGAATCAAATCGAAGTTGCTTTGTTTGACATAATCTGATAAGTGGGTATGAAATGGTGAAACAGCAATGCTAGATAAATACAATTTAATGTGGACTAGAATCCCACCCATCCTTCTCCATCGTCCTTTCTATCTATTCTGTGCAGCTCTCACCCCTATCCGGTGGTCGCAGTGGGTGGGATCGGAGAGGCATGATATGACCATACTTTTATGAATTATGATACACTGTTCCACTACTTTTTGTAAACAGACAACCATCCGGAACGGTTAATTCCAACAGCTTAAATGCCTCTGCCGAAGTGTCATTCAGTAAGCCTCCTGTGCTGTGAAACCGAAGCCGAGCAGACAGCTAAAGAAGCCTTGCTGCCAGGGTACTGCTTCCTGAAAGAAATGCAAATGTGGGTATGAGTTGATCTGCAATTCTAAAGGGTGCTTTGGAGCAGGTACTGACTTCAATTGACCTAACCTAATTTATCCAAGCTTTGTGACAACAAAGATTTTTTTCTTTTTGAGTGGTAGTGCAAAGTGTTAACAACTGGGCTGTGAAGTGCGTGCTGTTAATTGTAATTGTATTTTTATATCGCGCTTACAACACCTGGCGGTGTTTAAGAGACAGAAATGTAAAACAATTCCACTCCCTACACTGTAGGTGTTACTAAAACTTATATATTTGGAAGTACCATTCTATCTTATACTGTGTGTAATGCAAGCTTAAAATAATGAATTACATACTCACAGTGCTTTCTGTCACAAGCTCTGACCTCATAGGACTAAAAATATAAAGTCACTTTTCTCCACTGCAGCTACAAAGACTTAATTCTGCGGCTCTATGGTTACACATCATCTTCTGCAGTGTACTAACCACTAGAGGTTTCATAATGTAATATAGTGCATTTCCCAATAAGTAAGAACATTTTTTATTTATTTTTCATTTAAGCTGCATGTTACTTTATATGTAGCTACCTGACAGTGAAAGACCAAGACAACTTATAGAATTATTTTATTTTAACCACACCTATGACCCCACCCCCACTGCATGAAGCATCACAGTTCCCACACATTCTTAATGCATTTCTCTGCCCGAATCTATTCACCATACCACATAATTCCACTACACAAATAGACGACACACCACGTAATTCCCACACAATTCCACCCCACACAATTCCACAACTAAGAATTCCAATTCAACCAACATAATTCCACTCCAAACCAAAACACATGTAATTTACAATGCCAGTAACTCTAATTCTCGCAAATGCGAGACCGATTGCATTGTAAATGCTTGTTTTTCTTGCTTGCATTAGGAACCCACGACACCCTTGCCTCGCCACTGCTGAACACTTATTGCTGTCCCTGGTAGACCTTGGCAATGGCAGCCTAGTCTAGCGCTATTTAGAGTCCAACATTAAATCACCACACTGCCTTTCCACAATAAAACGCTCGCTCTTAGCAGGCGCAGAAGCTGGAGAAATGACATTAAACCACAAGTGTCAGTGCACAGTGTAATGGCTGGCAGGGCGCGAATACAAACGGATGGTAAAATTAGAAACACGTTTATTATTGAATTAAAACATACTGATTGACGAGTTTGCTGTCTGAAATAGTCAGCATTGCCGGGCTATATTTACCCATGGCTATTTTCTGCTGGCACAACATGTTTGTCTTTGGGAGGCTCAAGATGTGATTGCAACTGCCTCATCAGTTAAAAGCTGGAAATCGGAACAGAACAAACTATAGATAAGTGAAAAGTGAGGGGTGGATGCAGTATGAGGCCCCTGGATTGGCTGCACAGGCGCCAGCAGCCTTTTGATAAGATTAGTGCCAGGGGCGGTCTGCCCATCTATTGTGCAGTTCTCCTGCTGCCAGAACACGCATCCCCTGGCACGTACTTCTCACCTGCAGTGATCAGTCAGAGGGCACGCTGTGGTTTCCCAGTACTGTAATGACGCCAGGGTACACTTAAAAAAGGCGGAAAGGTAGGCAGCCTCTATGACTTCTGCCAGGTCTTACAACATAACCTACCACGCGTCTCATTTCACTTCCCATACCTGGAAATACTTTTCCCATGTGCAAAGTCATTGCTTCTTCTTGTTAGCGACCTACAAAGCACATGCACAAACCTGCACACACACACACATTTCCTTTAATGCTCCTTGAATTTTTATTAATCTATTAATCTCTCACCATCTAATAACAACTGGGCTGGACTACTACCAGAAAACAGTCCCATCCCTAGCATTAGACTCAGATAACTGGACCGGCCTTGAAGCCCATCTTCACTTTTGCACAGTTGCCAACTCAACCACTAAACAGTCTCTCCTCTAAAGAACTTAGGGACCAGCACATCCCCGAGCAGAGAGCACGTGTTCCTTGCAATGATCCTGTACCAGGCTCCTTGACTCATGTTTGCACCAAATTTAATTCCATTATGGCCAGTAAACCAAGTATCATAGCAAGAACTATGCCATCAGCTTTATCCATTGCCACCACTCTAGTGGCGAATTTGCAGCAGTTAGCAGTTCTCTGCAGATTCACACCAGTACATCTCTAGACATCAAGAACACCCTGCAACCCTTCAAATAATTTTGCTCTATAACTGGTACCTGCAAAGTGAAAGACAAGGAGGTCCCCTGAGTGATGCTCTGAACATTACACCTAATTAAAGACTGGATTCCGGGCATCCAAAACACCCCAAAACATTGAGGAAGGTGGCATTCATCTAAATATTTAAAAACAGCTACGTGCCAAGCCACTTTGGCCATGCTTACACGTCAGACGGAGTGGCATCTGTTGGTGGGATAATGCTCCAATCATACCTACCTAGTGTTTTTACATCTGGATTTTGAAAAGTCACTGGGCTTGAGTTTACCAGCTGGAAAGGCTGTCTGCAAAAGCAATTTAGACTGCAAGGGCAGTTCAGCATGGCCTTCGGCCCTTACCCAGCATGTGGGGTATGTACTGCCCCCCGTTAGGCCACCTCCTCTCCTATCCACTGACAAAAATCACGATGTTCCCAATCTCTCAGCTCCACAACGCACTTCCTGCCTATTCTCACCCTGCTCCAAGCAGGTGGGAAACAGGAGCATTAATCCACACAGAAAAGGGAATACTGTGCGTAATTTCACTCTCAAGAAAACAAGTCCAAGTGTTTTTTCTCATCATTCATCAGCACAGGAAGTGACATCACTGCATTTCCCTTCATCAATCTGCACAGAAAGCGACAACATTGGATTTCCCATCTGCACAGCAAGTGACATCACTGGTTTCCTGACAAAACTGTTGTTAAAAGAAGCAAAACAAGGTCACTTAATTTCTCATCATGCATATTGTTAGACATTAGGTTACTGGTTGACTGGGATGTGAGCCCTGATCAAGCAGCAACCATAGTCCAATTCAGGGTAAGGTACAAGCAACCACAAATTAACCTGTGCTCATCCTGCTGGTAGCTTGGCACAGAGCAGTCAGGCTTAAATGACAGGCAATGTGCAAAGTATTTGTGCAACACTGTAAACAACAAAACAGTGAAAACACAACACAAAAAGGATCCCGCACGAGGCTACAAAATAGAGCTTAATTTCATAAATGAAAACACGACCAAAATGACAAAAATCCAATCAGGAGAACCGGAGATATGAATTTTGAAAGTATAAACTGCAATATTGTGACTAAAAACATAAAGATCCAACCGCGACCATCTGGTTGTGTGGGATCGGGTCAAAGTCAAAAGTTCAGGCCAATCGTGATAGAGTGCAAGTCAGATGCAGCCCCACGTTAGTCCTGCTGAAGTTTTACCTTTGCAGATTTTGTGCCAAGAGTCCCTTTCGTGTTGGAGAGGGTCACAAGGAGCAAGGAGAGTGTTGCAGGTGGCAGCCGGCGTACAGGGCTGGCTTTATGACAGTGCAACCAGTTCGGCTGCACCAGGTGCTGACCTGGATATGGGGCGCTGACCTCAGGGGGGCACTGTGTTTAGTAATAACTCAGATGATGAAAAGTTCCTTGTGCGTCCAGCCTTCAGGAAGCAATTGAAATGCTAAGGTAACTCTTGTGAATAATGTTCTTGCTAGAGAGAGAGATCAGAGTTGCCCAGTGGCAGTTTTGACTCAAAATAAAGTAGCTCACAGGGTTAATATGCCTGCTGTAAAGAACAGAACTATGTTTTATATGGATAGCTGAGTGGATTAGTGAGGCCAGCCTTTACAAGTGCTTTAAAACAAATGAAATGTATGTGAGAGGGGCTATGGAGTGATGAGGGGCACTTTTGCTGGATGGTAGTGAGGGAATCCGAGGAGGTGGTTATGGGGGGGGGGGGGCGGGCAAAAAAAGATTGCTGCACGAGGCACCACCAGCGCTAAAGCCGGCCCGGCCAGCTTAGTGCAAAGAGCAGGCTGGGTGTTGGGGATGGATGGGCTGTAACTTCAGACTGGCGGTCCACTGTTGACTGTTGATGCTGCTATGTGAAGAGATGGGCTGGCGACAGCTTGCACTGACTTTTGGTGCGAGCACTGTGGTTCTGATGCAAAGAGGCCCATTTGCAGTCGTAAAGAGCCCAAAAGCTTGATTTAAAGAGCTTGTGAGACACACCAAGGGTCCCGGACCTGAGAGGCATCACTTGGGGGTGAGGAACTCATGCAGCTGGGTTTAGGGGATGGTTGAGGAGCCTTTTATGTCCCTCAGGCTCAGATCAGGAGGCCAGCAGACTAGCCCTTTGAGTCACTCTGGGGTTCTGGGTTCAAGATGTAGTTGTAGGTCTAGTTCTTCTTCCCCAGGCAAGAGGGCAATAGGTAGCAGGTCATCACAGCACGACAACAGTTCCTTTAGAGCAGCAGTCCAGCAGAGCAGCAGTCCTTGTAGCAGCACGGCAGTCCCTCTTTCTGGCAGAGTATTCACAAATCCAGAAGTGTACTGAAGAGGTAGTGTCTGAGGTCCTTCTTTTATACAGATCTGTGCCTTTGAAGTGGAGAGAAGCTTCTAGAAGCATGCCTTTGAAGTGCACATATTCTTCGCCTCTCCTATCATGGCTCCAGACTAACTGAAGGGGCTATGCAGCCCTTTGTGTGGAGACAGGACACAGCCTATTCAAGTGTAAGTAGGGCTGTGCCAAGCTTCTCCCTCTCATCCTGTCAGTTATGGCCCATCTAGTCACATCTAACCTCCCATAGTTTGTCGCTCTCTAGGATAAAGCCCAACTGTCAGCCACACTCGGTCACTTGACTAGAGACAGGCTGCTTACTAGATACAGGCTGCAGGCACCAAACCGCAAAGGCAAGAAAATGCCAACTTTCAAAAAGTATACAGAAAAAATGCACCCAGAGTAATTATTTGCAATCTTCTTTTCAATTAGTTGGCCTCACAATTTAACAATGAAATCAATCTATAGAGCCAGAAGATAAGACCAAAGGCGTACTGTTGTAATATAATTATTTAGGTTTTACAATTCATCATACATAAAGCATATCATATTCAGGGTCAAAGACACAATTTTAAAATATTAATGCAGCAACACTGTTGCAACCCAAATGATAAAAAATCATAGAATAAAGCAGAACATAAGATCACTAAGAAGGGAAAAATCCTCCTAACCACATGTGCTTGCAAAACCTTGGTCCTGTTAGATTCTTTATCTGTCCCAACAATTATATGGACTGATAATATAATGTTGTAAATTATGTTAGAAAGGAGAACTCATCATGCAGACAGTCAAAGGCACTGTTGGACTTGGATCTCACTGCACGGTCACACCCAAACTTTTTGCCTTTACCCTCCTATTTTTCTGTCTTTGTTTTTGTTAAGCGTGATTGCTTTTGTGCTAAGCTACCAGAGGGTTAAGCACAGGTTAATTTAGTGACTTTTATGGTTCACCCTGACGGATTGTGGTTGCTGCTTGAGATGAGCTCACATCTTCCTCAATCAACAACCCAATTTCTCATAGGTACTGCCTGTTTGGGCCAGGAAGTGACTTACGCCACAAGCCCTGCTCCAGCGAAACCCACAAGGTAAGACATAATCAGGTAATTGCGCTGAGGTTGTGGGCCTTTGTGGGAGGTTGTCGATGACCGCCGTGCAACACATCATTGGTTATCATTGGGCCCTATGGGTTCCAGTAGCCGATGGTGATGTACGCCGGCGGTGACGGTACGCACCGCCGTGGACGTGACTGCCATTTTCTATCTGTTCACTCACTTGCTACCTGACCTTCCATAGGAGAGGACCTACACTGCAAGTGCTGCTGTGACCTGTGTCTTGAAGCGACCATGGCTCGAGTGTCTGGGGAAAGGGCCCTTGCCTTCACTTCGGAGGAGTTGGAGAGACTGATGGATGGGGTCCTACTCCAGTACCGTTTACTTTATGGTCCTCCAGACCAACAGGTGATTACACTGTGAGCATGATGCATGGGGCATGAATGCATGGAGTGCTGTGTGTGTAAGCCTCGTGTAAGGGGAGGGTGACTGAGGGGTCCTGGGCTGAGTGCTGCATGTATGGTGGTCAATGTCTGTGCGAAAGGGGATGGGAGGGATATGGTGGGCCCTGAGTGTAACAGGCCGGACAGTATGACTAAACCTATTTCTACGTATCTTTCTCTGCAGGTCAGCACCCACCAGAAAAGGGTATTTGGCATGCCATCGCAAAGGACGTGCGGACCCTGGGGGTCTTTGAAAGGCAGAGCACTCACTGTCGCAAACGGTGGGAGGACCTGCGCCGCTGGGCAAGGAAGACGGCGGAGGCCCAGCAGGGGATGGCCTCCCAACGAGGAAGGGGTGCTCGTCGTACCCTGACCCCCCTGATGTTCCGCATCCTGGCGGTGGCCTATACGGAGTTGGATGGGCACTTGAAGTCATCACAGCAGCCACAAGGGGGTGAGTACAGTTTCATATTCAGAAAATTGCGCGTGTGTATGCCAACGGTGGTGGTGTTGCTGGCATTGACCAAGTGTATCCTCTGTCTCTTCCCCCCCCTTTTTTTGCTTTATCACCTTGTCCTTCTGTGCATTAGCATCATCTGGCGGAGGAGCAGAGGCACCGGCGACGGAGGGAGCTGCATCCCACATGGCCCATAAGGCCGAATCCACCGACGGTGAGGGCACCAGTGGGACGGAGGGTGAGGGGAGCACCACGGCAGAGACTGGAGGGGACAGTTCGGACAGCAACACCTCCTCCGATGGAAGCTCCCTGGTGGTGGCGGACACCTATGTGGCCACCCCAGCTACAGGTACAGCCGCCACCCCGTACCAGCACTGCCCTCCCAGCAGCCCCTCAGCGTGTTTCCCGTGCCCGCTCACCCAGGAGGGTGGGCATCTCCTTCGCCCCAGGCACCTCAGGCCCTGCCCCAGTCAGCCCTGCTGCCCTCAGTGAGGAGTCTATTGACCTCCTGCGATCCATCTCTGTTAGGCAGTCAACCATAGTGAATGCCACCCAGGGTCTGGCAGGGCATTTGAAACAAACAAATGCATTCCTGGAAGGCATTCTCTTTGGCGTGGCAGCCCAACAGAGATCATTCCAGGCTCTGGCCAACTCCCTGATGGCAGCCATTGTGCCTGTCTCTAGCCTCCCCCCTTCAACTTTCTCTAACCAGTCCCATTCCCCTTAACCCCAGCCTATCCCAAGCACACCTTCAGACCAGCATGCACCCAAATCAACACACAGAAGTGGCTCAGGCAAACACAAGCACCACACTTCATCCCACAGGCACTCACACAAGCACCATACAGATGCAGACACACCAACATCCACTGCCTCCACTGTGTCCCCCTCCTCCTCCTCATCCACCTCCTTCCTAGTAGCGTATCCACTCACACCTGCATGCACTACATCCTCATCCACTACCACCATCACGCCTATCACTACACATCCCTCACTGGGAGTCACCACCCCCACATCAATGCACACGTCCTCTGTGTCCTCTCTCACTGTGTCTGTGCCCCCTCCTCCCAAAGTACAGAAACGCAAGCACTCAGACACCCAACAGCCATTCACCTCACAACAGCATCCAGCCCATGCACCTGCACCCAAACACATTAGACAGACACCTCCTACCACCACTCCCTCTTCCTCCACTCCCAAACCAGCACCACTGCCAGCAGCAGCAGCCCCAGTGGGCAGCCGTCTGAGGCTGCGGGGGAAGGGCTGGAGCCTCCCCCACCACAGGCAGCACCACCGCCAGCCCTGCCACTGCCACCACTGAGCAGCCGTCACCGCTGACGGGCAGTGTGTAGTCGTGCCTCCATGGCCTGTAGTGCGTCCTGGCCCCTGCAAAAACTGTAGGTGTGTCACCAAGGTGAGAGACTGTGACCTTGCACCCTCCAAGATCTGCATCACAGGGCACAAAGCCCCCTCCAGAACCTGTGGATTAAGGCATCCACTCGCCCCCTCCTTGCCAGGATGAAGCACACTGGGCACAAAGCCCCCTCCAGAACCAGTGGATGAAGGCATCCACTCACCCCCACCTTGCCAGGATGAGGCACACTGGGCACAAGGCCCCCTCCAGAGCCAGTGGACAAACCACCCACTTGAGAGACTGTGGCTTAGCACTCCCCAGGACCAAGCAGTGGGCAAACCACTCACTTGAGAGACTGTGGCTTTGCACTCCCCAGGACCAAGCAGTGGGCAAACCACCCACTTGAGAGACTGTGGCTTTGTACTCCCCAGGACCAAGCAGTGGGCAAACCACCCACTAGAGAGACTCTGGCTTTGCACTCCCCAGGACCAAGCAGTGGGCAAACCACCCACTTGAGAGACTGTGGCCTTGCACTCCCCAGGACATCGCAGAGGGCATGTAGCCCCCTCCAGGAGCAGTGGCGTTGTACCATCTTCCGGCTGAGGTGCCCCCACCCCCTTCCCCCTGACGTGCCTGTGTATTTTCGATCTGATGCCCCAGCAGTGTCCTCTCCGTATTGAGGCAGGAGTCAAGTGGGGCCTTGGCCTCTGTGATATGGCCCTGTGGGCCACGGACATTTTGGACTGGGCAGTGTCCCGCCATTTGTAAATATTGTAGATACTGTTTTGTGCTTTGAAGGTGTATTTCTTGAAATGTATATTATTACATTGACTTTACTCACTACCTTTTGTCCTTGCGTTATTCCTGTGAGGTACGGGATGTATTTGAGATGCTGTTGCATCTGTTTGTGTGTATGGTGTTGGGGGTGGGAGTGTTGCGTGTTGCGTGTGTGTGTGTCACTCTCTTTTTCCTTCCACCCTCCCTTGTGTGCTAGGTGCAGTACTCACCGTGGTCGTCTTCGCCGCCCTTTGTGTTCCTGGTGTAGGAGGAGGTAAACCAGCATGGGTAAAACCTGTAGTTCGGGCTCCATGGCGTCGTGGATCTTCCTTGAGTGTTCAGAGGTGTGTCGTTTCCCTTCTGTGTACTGTTTCCGCCGTGCTTTTGATGCCGTTGGTTCCACCCTGGAAAAGCTGGCAGATTGGCTTGTTGTAATAGGGTGGGCGGTACATTGTCTTCCGCCTGGCTGTTGGCGGTTACTGCCGCAGTGCTTGTTGCTACCGCCATGGTGTTAGGTGTGTTAAAGTGGCTGTCTGTGTTGGCGGTTTCCGCCGTGGTCATAATTCCATTTTATTTACCGCCGGCCTGTTGGTGCTATTACCGCCTCTTTATCACTGACTGCCAGGGTTGTAATGAGGGCCTTAGTGTTACTAAGTAAATCAAATGCGGCTGGGCTCCGCATGTTGACTTTTGTGAATCCTTGGCGATAATGTGGTTGGGCTCTGCATCTTGACATTTGTGAATCCTTGCCCATAACAGTTTAATATCTATTACTGTTTATGGAGTGCAACGTGGAGAGTTCTGCATTGTGAATTGTGAGTAACATTGATATTGAAATCGTAACACAAGTGGGCACTGCATTTTAACTGTGCAGAACAATATGATGCAGTTAAGATAGTACGTTCCAAGTGGATGTTTATCTGGTCAAAGGGTATATGGGAAAATATCCTTTCTGATGTTACACTGTATGTTGCATTACAGGGGTTATGAACAAAGATAAGAAACAACCCTGTGCACAAGAAGCGTAATGCATTTAGGTAGGAATACTGGAGGAAAGTAGTCACATAATTCATTAAGTGTGTCTCTTGTAGATTTAAATTCTGATTTTGCCCAATCGAGGAGTCAAAACATACAACAGTCTTTGTTTTATTTACAGGTATATATGATTCACAAGGTCACCAGTGACTTTGGGATAGAGGGCACATTGGAAAGACGGAGGATCTTATTGTGGTTTGTCTTTCTGTCAGGTCTCTCTCTACTCGCTGTTCCCTTCCCACCATCCCTCTCTTCCCTCAATTGATCATGTTCATTGTCTGAGCAGTAATAGCATTCAGCAGTTGGTGATATCAAGAGGTGGACATTTTGTGCATCACACCAATTCTTAGGAGTTTGTCTGGCTGATAGATTCACCTATTCCTCACTCCTCTGAAAAGTGCAATGTCATCAACCTCTTCTTCAGTAAACAATACAGAGGATCTGACAGCACATCAACAATACCAATAATTCTTCACCTCTTACACCCACCCTTTCCTGTAGAATCTAGCAATGGTCAGACGTCAAAGCCCTATCTCTTCCAGATCCAGCTGACATAAGCTACTCATAGACAACAGGATCAAGATTCACCAGTTTGCCAATGATACACAACTCTACTTGAAAGGCTCCTTTGCTTCAGACACCCAACGTCTCAAACACTGCTTGCACATTGTCCAGACCTGGATATCCAGTGCCTTCCCGAAGCTTAACCTAACCAGGACAGAGTACTTACTGTTTGTCAAGAGCAACAAAGAAGATACAGTACAGACCTGGCTCATTAACATGAGCCTGTTAGCTCTTCACACCACAATTGACACTGAATGGCAAATCCTTTGGATTCACTCTGGACAGCCACAAAAAGGACTTTTGCTATGTGCAAAACTAAATTGCGTTACAGAATCATAATTTAGGTTTGCCACAGATTCGATATTTGGAAGGGATGTGTTTTGGGCATCCCTCCCAAATACAGAATCAAATTGGTATGTATTAATGTTTAACGACCAAATTCTGGTCACAAAACATTAATTTTTTACCATCCCCTTGAATAATGTTTAAACCATTTTCAAATGGGAAGGGGTTCACAAGGGGCCCATTCCCCTTTGTGACTGTTGATAAAATAATTTCTTAGGAGTAAAGAATGGCCTTATGGATCACTGCCTCTTTAAAAAAAATTACACTTACAATTTTGATTTTTTTTCCTAAGGCATTGCATTTTCCTTAAAAGAAAATAAAGAAAACAATTGTTTCAGTTAAAAGCAATCACAGACATGGTGGCTGTAATTCCTAGGGGGGCACAATTTACTATCTACTTCATTAAAATTCATGAGGTAGGTGGAATTTGGGTCCACTAGGAATCAGTAATTTGCAAACCAACCTATCAGTATATTGATCGGTACACAAATTCCCACACCTGTAGTAGAAATACTGGTTGCAAACTGAGGCCAGTATTTTTTTACCAGTTGTTTGTACAGCTAGGCCATATTACAAAAGAAACAAAGACAGCCTGGCACCATCTCTCTCTTCTAAAGAGAGTCAAACTGTTTCTTCCGGAAGCCAAATTCATAATTGCTGCTCTACTGCTTGTACTCTTGCATCTGGATGGTGGTAGGTCCCAAAGTTTTGCCCCCCAGACTCCATACTGGCATTCTTTAGGGGCATCTTACACAACACAGCTCGTTTCATCAGGGCCAGAAGATTTGATCACATCACCCCCATCCTGATGGAACTTCATTGGCTCCCCTTGCCAGCTCACACCATCTTGAAAACCAGCTGCATCATTTACAGAGCCATCACAATCAGCATCATAACTTATCTTACATATAAGCTCATCATCTCTATTGGTTCTGGGCACATTCACAGCAAAGGCACCATCAAACTGCAGACTAAGTGTAAACAAGAGAAAACATAACAACAGGCCATTTCACTCTATGCACTCAAGATCTGGAACAACATCCCCACATCCATCAGGAACCCCTCCCCCCAAACACTGTTCTGATTTAAGAAAGAGTTGAAACTCCACCTCATTAAAGAACATTACATCACAATGAATTAACCATTGGCATCCCTACTTCCTCTTCTATTACTCATGGACTTTACACTTGCCTTAGGCCATGTGAAGTGCTCAAGTGCCCTTTGTCTAGGTTTGTGCTTTAGAACTATTATATACATATATACTTATATACATATCACATTCCAAGTGAATTAACTCGGAAAGGTAAGAGTAAGAAGTGGCGATACCAGCTAGAATTGTTCATTCTGCACCTAATTCCACACAACTTGTAAGCAGGCCCTTCAAGATTTCAATTCCTTGGAGAGACAAAAAAGGCACTTCTGCTCTTAACAATGGCCCATCTTGTGAGGTGAGTTCATGGGGTCACTAGTTAAAATTTAACACAATGTATTTACTTATGTAGTTTCGCACTGTGCCAACCAGGACAAGAGAGTGTGGGACAATAGCGAAGAATTCATTTGAATAAAGATTAATAATAAAATGAAGCAGTATGGGGAATAAAATAAAAATGTACAAAACTGAATGTGTTTAAAGGCTGGAATGTTTCCAAGTTCATAAAAATTGCCACTCAATGAAATTTAATCATTTAATATAGTAAACTGAAATGTACTGCAATACACTTTTGTTCGAAATTTTACGTTTTTATGGTATATGTACAGTCACTGTTTAATCCATGCAACAGAAGTTGACCCCCCAGCACCTAAGCCGTGGCAGTCAGCTTTGCTCCTGGCGACCTTGCCGGAGACAGGAACCACTGAAATGCAAAAACAAATTTTAAAGCAAGCGTGGTAGATCTGGGGTTTAAAATAATTTGTTTTGCGGTGTTTATTTTTTAAAGCACTGAAGGCAGGAAACGTGGCAAGAGCAGCCACCAGCAAGAGAAAGGGCCTAGTGGCAGGGAAGCCAGCCCCCAAACTGTCAACCCACTGAGAAAACGCCTGGTGCCCGGTAGAACCAGTCAGGACCTGGCTATCACCCAAATCCCAGGCTGAACTTAGTACCTCCACGTTGCCCATGCAGCGTCAGCTCCAGTTCATGCACATCCTCAACTTTTACTGTTCTGTCAACATAGGTGCCCAAATAGCGCCTACCGTACTCTCTGAGGTTAACACATAACCAAGCAAATATTATTACCTAACACATTTAGGTTGACCATAGCTAATGTAGGCCTCCATTTAAAATGGCTCCCTAGATTGCTGTACTGCTTTGTGATACGTGAATCCTTTGTTTCTAGGAGAAGCTGAAGTACCAATTAACAAATACAATGTTCTTTTCCTTTATTTTCCACGATAAATGTTTTCATTCCATTGTGTTGGCCTTTGAATCTTTTAAAGGTAAGACATCAAAGAGTACAGGCTGAGCCAATGTATCTTGTTTTGTTGCAGATAAATGAAAGTTTGAACAACACAGACAAACATTGTATTGTAATGAATACTGAAAAGCTAAGAAGAACAAGATTGTGTCGTTATACTTTAACCTCATTGGATATTTACTTGAGAACTGTGTGTAGCTGTAGCAAATGTTAGAATTGATTTAAGCTAGTGCCGAGTATACTGCAGTGCAGAACACATCGGAATGTTATAAGACCGGTGCAGAATGCTCACAGGTCCAGTCAGAGCTGGGCCAGTAGGAAACTTTAGGTTTCTCTCTTTATGGGAGAACTGACTTCCCTTAAACTTTTATTTGAGGAGACTATGGGCCTGATTTTAACCTTGGCGGACGGCAGAGGCCGTCCGCCAAGGTTCCGCCGCCAAATGACCGCACTGCGGTCACAAGACCGCGGCGGCCATTCTAACATTTCCTCTGGGCCGGCGGGCGCTCTCCAAAAGAGCGCCCGCCGGCCCAGAGGAAATGCCCCTGCAACGAGGACGCCGGCTCAGAATTGAGCCGGCGTAGTTGCAGGGGTGCGACGGGTGCAGTTTGCACCCGTCGCGTATTTCAGTGTCTGCATGGCAGACACTGAAATACTTTGCGGGGCCCTCTTACGGGGGCCCCTGCAGTGCCCATGCCATGGGCATGGGCACTGCAGGGGCCCCCAGGGGCCCCGTGGCACCCCCTACCGCCATCCTGTTCCTGGCGGGAGACCCGCCAGGAACAGGATGGCGGTAGGGGGTGTCAGAATCCCCATGGCTGCGGAGCGCGCTCCGCAGCCATGGAGGATTCCCCCGAGCAGCGGAAAGTCGGCGGGAGACCGCCGACTTTCCACTTCTGACCGCGGCTGAACCGCCGCGGTCAGAATGCTCGTGGGAGCACCGCCAGCCTGTTGGCGGTGCTCCCGTGGTCGGTGGCCGCCAGGGTCAGAATGACCCCCTATGTTGCTTCGTCCTCTTCTTTATGACTTTCAATTGATTCCACCTTCAGAATTATTGTTGGATTCAAAAATTGATAAAGGATGTGCCACTAGCCTGATTGATTTTGTCTTCTGTAAACGATTAACCTTCAATAAACCTTTATGGTTTGAAAGTTTAGCCACTCTCCATCTTTATTGCGGAGCCTAATGTGCTTCACGTTATTTGAATGTATTAATTTGTTGAATAGGCTCAGTTTTGAATTTCGATTCATCAAATTGCGCTTTGTAGGCCTCGATATGTGCGCAAACACAAGCATTAACAAGAGTCATCCAAGCTTAAGAGTGAAACGTCATGTGGAGAAAGATATGTTCAGATATGATGCACTGTCAGCTTAGTATTTTCAATATGGTAATTTCAGTGTGCAGTCTTGTCTGAAAGCCGATTGTAGAGGCCAATCCTGTATGAATGTAGGTGTTACTAGACCCCACTGTTATAATAGGCTTATATGCAGGCTATACAGATCAATTCCATGATCCAGCATGGCACAATATATTGTTACGGTTATGTGAACATGGAATGTGATGAGGCAGGGAATTCAGAATGAGACAGTTATCGCTGAGGGGAAGAGAGAAGTTGGAGGTGTTCACTGTGTATGGAGCTGTAATTAAGAAATAAGAGCCTACCGCAGGTCCTGTGGATAGATGTAATGCAACACCTACCAATACCGTCACAAAAACCTGAGATGCAAGAGAATTTCTTTAGGTCCATGTCATTTTCTGAGATTTTTTGAAAAGTGGTGTCACTTGTCCACATGTAAGGCAGCGTAGAATGTTATACTGACCTAATAAAAGGTTAATGAGTGTTGGAGGCTGGCCCTCTATGTTGTGTGCAAAAAACAGGCACACTGTCTAGAGGGTCCAGGCAACCACTCGTTGGTTTAGAGAGGGAAAAACTAGACCACCTCATCCTGGCATTTCTATGGTAGCTTGGTCGAGCAGTTAGGCTAATCTTGGAGAAGTGCAAAGCATCTGTTGTACTCACAATATCAATAAGGCAAGACACACACTCAAAAGAATAACTTGAGACCAATTTACAAAAATACTTCAGATTTTTCTAACATTTTTAAAAATTTAGAAAATATGTCTCAGTTCTGTGCGTAATTACGCACCCTAGGAATCAATGGACAAATTACTTTAAAAATGCATCTAAAATCAGGCAATGCGTTTACCAATGTCTCCTTTTGCAAATAGGTCAAGGTGTCAAAGGGCCCTGTGGACCAGCTCGAGAAGTTCAGACAGCTCCCGGTTTCGGTGGAAGCAGCTGCAGAAAGTTGTTGGAGCTGGTGCAAGGCCACTGCGGTGGACCACTTGGAACAGCACTGCACAGGTGGACTTCAAGGTGATCCGGTGGGTCCCCTTGGAGTGTCGAGGTCGTAAGGGGTGGGGGACCCTTAGGGCACAGGTGGATCTTCAGTTCAGGGCACAGGGCAGCCAGGTGCAGAGCAAATCGGTGAGCCAGGAGCTGAGTGCAAAGGTGCCCTTGGAAGCAGGAGGTGGGTTGCTTGTAAGTCAGCAGGGGCACTCTGGTGGGAGGTCATGGTGTTATCTGAAGTCCCTCAACTGGGGCTTCCTCCTGGTTTTTTTACAGTCCGGTATGAACTGTCCTGGGTGTCCGACGTTGAGTGACCATTATCCGGGGTTACTGCACAGTTTGGCCACTGGAGATCACAGTGCCACCAACCTTGGCAAACTTGTAGGTGTACTGGGTGAAATTTGGTTTGGCTGCTGTGTCCGGCTCCTTGGTCAGCAGCCAGTCAGTGAACTAGACTTCACTGGTGAGAGAGCGTAGCTTATATAATGTATATTAACATAAAATGTTTATATATTAAGGTGTGATGATGCCACATAGAAACTATAGTAATAGCAATTTGCTTAGACATGCGCTTGAATTGTGACCACGAAGAGTGACCACCAATGTATACGCAAACTAATAATGATGACCAAAATGTTTATGTTACGTTCAAATGAGCTTATACTAACATTTGCGTTATTAACCGTATTGAAAACCTCATAGGCCTTAAGTTAGCATGAGCTGCAGCTTAGCTGCTTGGCTCTCAGATTAAATGCATTTTTCTATTTTTCAGTATGCTGACTCACAAAGGGCCCTGACCCTGTTTATTCTTTTTCTTCGACTTGGAAGATGAATGTAACCATGTAAATCCGTTTCACACCACTTCTCATCGTCTTGCAAAATAAATGTTAAAGTAAATTGAAACAGTGTAGATTAATGTAATGTACAAGGTCATTCAAACCGGTGAAGACAATGGAACTGCTGACCAAAAGCTGTACAAAGAATTACAAGGGGATGAAGTCACACCGGACGTGCCACCTCTGAAGACGTCAATTATGAAGACCAATCAAAAACTTGTAAATTAATATTGGGTGACAAGTTAGATTACCTAATGTACTCTATGATATGTTAAAGATAGTGGGGTATAGCAAATGTCCAATAGAATTTTAGGGGAACGTACAACGAAAAAGGGATAAAAACCCATGTCACAGAGAGGTCATTTAGGTGGGTTAGGAAATGCTATTGATTTTATCCAGAAACTCTGTCACTCTGTTTGATGACTTGAGATTTTTATTAAAACCATCCTTGCCCTTAGTTTGTCCATTTACACTTTACCTCCTTATGAGGGAAGTGCCCTTTTGCCCCAGAGCTGAGTCCTGACTGATGGCGATTTGACTGATGTCCTGAAGACGAAGACTGAACCAGTGCGCTGACCTAATCCTTGGAGGGTAATTATGACAATGCATTTGTAATTTGTCTGTTTGCTTTTCCTTTCTAGGTACCAACTGCTTGCTTTTGACAGAGACCATAGCTAGATGTTTTCCAAATTAGTGTTCTAAATTGTTTTGCATGAAGCCCAACATGCGAATGCTAATCAGTGGTTAGGACAGGTGTTCCCCAAACTGACGCAAATAGACAAACGACCGAGACTATGCTTTGTTGAAACTGACGCAATATTGACACTCTGCTTAACTTGATCTATGTTCACGCCATGTTATGTTTTGATGTTTGTGATTCTTGCTTTAATAAAATCTTATCATAGTTGCCATATCGTAACTATGCTATTATGTTTCTTGGTATTGAGATTAACGCACTTGCTGTTAGATTGTAATTAATAGAGAATAAAACTCATAAAATTCTACTAAACTGGTGTGATTATTCATGACTGAAAGGTCATGGTAGCGTCATCAAACTGATTAATGACTTTGAATAAAGTGAAATGCATTGTCGTGATAAATATTGATGACATTATTGATGTATTGATTGATATATTGATTAGATATCTCGTCCTATGGTGTCTCTCAACTGGGTCAAAAGATTAATTGGCCTAAAACGAGTCCTGATGTGTAATAGAATATCATAAAGGGATGCGTTTACAGTTCTGGTAGCAGAGCGACGGTTTGGCCCTTTGGGGCCCTAGGACAGAGAATCATTGCTTAAATTATTTTTCTGAGATAATGCAAATTGGAGGTATGATGTGTTTCTAAATTCACCATGACTTTCCCGGGATCTCGGAGCCTGCCTAAGTGAGTTGGGAATGTTCTCGGCGTCATAGCGTGTGTGGTATAGGGTTTTGCGCTTGCTCAGCTTATGCCTTTTTGCAGGTGATTGTGAAATCTGTGTGTATTTAGGCCAGGTAAATGTTGTTTTAGTAGGAGTGGCCTACTCCACAGTATGAGAGTAGGGAAGTCGGCGTACTTCATATGAGTGTGGCGCTTTGTGCTCAAAATTATCCACATGGTTGGTTGTTCATGTACGGACCCGTCGTGGTCTAAGACTCCGGAGTATATTGACAAGTGTAGGAGACACTTGGGTTTATGTTGTAATCTGTGCGGTTTAATAGGTCAATTGGGCGCGGTTGACAAGTCGAGTTCGAGTCAAATTGTATGTGTGAAACCTTCGATGGAGATTTGGCAAGTTCTAAAGAGCACTAGGACGAACCATTGACAAGTCAAGAGTAGGATTTGCGGGTTGAATTCTGCATGCATATGCGGGAATTGAGAAGGAGAGAGTAGCGGCCGAGGCTTCAAGTGAAATCTCTGTAAAGTTCTGAAGCGAATGTGTTACCCTTCCTGTAGTAAACCAGCAGATTTGTGTTGTTGTTAAGGTGCTCGCAGTAAAATTTTGCATTCGTTTGGTGTGAATCCAGTGAGGGGCGGACGAGCCGCAAAACTTTGTCAGCTGCAGTGTGTGAGTGTGACGTCAGTGGTGCTGCGCTGAGATAGGTCAGTTGTCGAGAGGGGTCGCGCACGGATTGGATGCCGTCCGTGAGAGGCAATAGGTTGAGAAAGGTGGGTGAGGAGTGTACTGGGAACTAAAGTCACTTCTGATTAAATACAAATAAGAGAAAACGCAAAGATGAATTTTGTCAAAGCTTTTAAGAGTGCTCTGAAAGGAGATGTATACATTATGGCGAGTGAAGGGGAGCCTACACCGCCTGAGGGTACTCCAGCTTACATAGTTATGGAGGAGAAAGGTGTTGCACCTTGTTTATGGATGAAACAGTGGCGCAAATTAACAGAGAAAGAGGGATGTTTAGCGTTCCCAGAACATGGCGCGTTCAATACGAGGGTGCTAGAGAATTTGAGGTGGATGTTAAGTGTACAGAAACCACCTCCAAGGCCAGCTCAGTATGAGGCTTTAGCGATTTGGGGTCTAATGGCGATTAAACAGAGACAAGAGAAATTCCAAAAAAGAATAAAAAGGGCAGAAAAGACTTATGCAGAAGCTAGGTGGGATAATGAGAGAAAAATGTGGAGACAGGGAATAGTTGATGGGTTAAAATTGTTCCCAGCAATAACACACGGAGAAGAGACGCAGGGAAAGAAAGCCACCTGTAAAACAGACAAAGACTCTAGTAAGCCTAAGGAAACTAAGAGACCTTGGGAAGAGGAAGATGATTCAGACGATGAAGAGTTCATGGATCGGATATTACATGATCGCCCGCCACCTTATGCAGCGAGCGACAATATCCCGAGCACTAGTACGGGTCCTGGGAACCAGACGCAGGAGAAGGGAGTTACTGATACCGTACAGACTAGTGATACGGCTTCGATACAGAATGGTGTCAGTGTACCCACTGCGCCAGACATGCAGATACAGTTGCAACCTCCACCGCAGATACAGAGAATCTATCCAGACGTCCCAGTGCTAGAGACTACTACAAACCTGATAGTGCCGTCAGACCCGATATATACAAAATCGAGGTTAGTGCAGATTGAGCCAACTCCACGATTGCTGCCCCAGCCGCAACCACAACTGATACCAGGATATAACCCAGTAGCAGATCCTCCATTAATACCTGCCCCGGCTTCAGAGGATCATTTTGGAGCAGCAACTCCAAGAGGTTTGGGACCAGGTCAGACACCTGCCACAATATCATTACCAATTACTGTTGGTCCACCGGTACCATTGTATACACAAGGTAAAACTGGTGGACGTGATCAGGGAGCAATAACCCAGGATCTAAACGGAGGGGAATTCACAGGAACCCCTCGATCAATATCGCCAAGATCACAAGCAGCTGAACACCTCAAGTCTCTGATAAGCCTTAGTCCGATTGGGGCTCCTGTCGAGGCGATAAGACAAGTAGGGTCAAGCGTTTTAGCCCCTCAGACAATGAGTGTGGAAAAATCACAGACTCCAATAATGCAGACAGGAAATATCTCATTACAAGGTTTTTCTGTGCAGCAACTAAACGAGTGGCTGGGAAATAATAAACCTTCACCACTTGCTGCAATAGAGGCAGAGAAAGATGATTACCTGAATTTTGTGAGACTGGGGGTGGAAGCTGCTGAACTAGTGGACGGAACAATGGGGGTAAACAGATTAGAGTCATACACAGAAGCAGAACTGAGATATCTGTGTCCTAAGATTACTAAAGAGGTAGGCAAGGTACATCAGAGATTAGCGAACCTCGCAGACAAGTACAACATTGATATTGAGAACACTAAACATTTGAAAAGAAGTTACAGGTTAGACTTTGATTCAAAAGACTTTGAGCATATGAGGTCTGCCGGAATGAAAGCGCATTTAAAAGAAATACTGCAGAGTGCGCAAATTTGGGGAGCGCTGGAAAAATGGGAAGGCAGATGGGCAAAGAAAAGAGATAAGGAGAAAGGTGACAGTCCGGGGTCAAGTCAGGCTAAAGCTTCACCCGATACGGAATCGGTAAAAATACTACCCATGAGAGAAACAGCTGGTGGAGTTTTAATTCATGTGCCGTGGTCCAGAGGAGACATCCTATCTTTTACAAATGATTATCCCAGATTGAGGGAAAAACCGATCGAGTGGCATCAACAGACAGATAGGTTTGTGAAGCTTGCAAAGTGTCTCTGGGAAGACTTGAATACCTTGTTTGAGATCATTGTTCCGCCTGATTTGTGGCTCGAGTGCAAGAGAGGGGTAGATTGGCCGACGAAGGAGCCGGCAAGGGATAAGGTAACCGGAGCACCCTCTGAGGAGGTGATGAAGTACTATCATAAGGTGATTGAGTTTTTGAAGCAGAAAGTGTCGCAGAAGGTGACTGATTGGCAGAAAATCGACCGGACCTCACAGGAGGTTAAAGAATCAATTCATGCTTATTATGAGAGATTGTTGAAGGCATTCAAACATTACAGTGGTACTGAGACCATTGAGCCGAAAGATATGAACCATCTTGTGTTCAGATTTGTTGAAGGGCTAAGCCCAGAAGTTAGTCAGATGATTAAGAATCATTTGATTTGTTGGCAAGCGAAGCCGATTGATGAGGTGTTGCAGTATGCGAAATACTGTAGTGACGAAATTGAGCTGAAGCAGAAAAGGTTAAAGGAGAAAGTGATGGTGATGCAGATAAGGGCAGCACAGGCAGGAATACAGGGAAATGGAGTTCAATAGATGATACAGCAGCAACCACAAGTGAATGGTGTGTTTCAGGCACAATCGAGAGGTCGAGGTTTTGCGAATCGCGGTCCAGACTTAAATACTGTTGTGGTTCAAAACGATGTGCAAGGAATGAAAAAGATGTCACCATGTCACGCGTGCGGGGGCGTGGGGCATTGGAAGAGGGAATGCCCAAATGTGGTGTAGGATGGTGTCATTCAACAAAGTACTAATGTGGGTACATTGCAAAATATGAGAGGTCCAAAGTTGAGAAATCAAAACCCGAACTTTCAAAATAACATGGCTCAGATGCAAGGGTTACAGCCCATGCAGCAGATGCAGATGCCACGCGTTCAACCAGCGCAAATGCAGCAAGTACAACAGCAGGTTCCAATGGTACCTAGACAGCAAATGCAATTACCAATGGCTCTGATGGGACAGCAACAGGTGATGCTTCCTCAGCAGGTCACAGGTCAGGTGATGAGTCAAAATAATACCGTACAGCAATTCCCATTGCGTGGTGAAGATGGAATGAATGAGGAGTGGTCGGATGACAGCTCAGATAGCGAAGAGTTCAGGCTTGCAGCGTCCCTAGAGGTAGATCAGAGGGGACCCTATGTAGAGGGAAAGGTAATGGGTCACAAAGTTTCATTCTTGGTTGATACCGGAGCTACACGCTCTACAGTCAGAAGCGCAGAGGTTCCGAAATTACCACTTTCGGGGCGTGCCATAAGGGTGGTCGGAGTAGCAAACCAGTACCTGACAAATCCGATTACAGATCCAGTGCAAGTTGAGATCGGCAACTTCCAGGGACTGCATAAGTTTATAGTCTGCGATTCGAGTCCGGTATCCCTACTGGGAAGAGACTTACTGTGCAAGACGAAATGCTCGATTACCTGTTCCAATGATGGAATCGAGGTGCAGACAAACAGTGATGATGAAGGGGATGATGGTCAGTTCTCAGAGTCAGAGACAGGAACTGCAAATGGAGATTATCATTTGATTACATTATTCCCGATGCTTACAGTAATCGACTTACCTGCTGAATTACAAGGAACAGTGACAGAGAAAGTGTCGGATTTGACAGGAAAAGAAGTTGGCTTGATAAAAGGAGTGGAACCAGTCAAGGTACAGGTAAAGCCAAATGCAGTGTTTCTCCAGGTGCCACAATATCACATGGCACAAGATGTTCTTATCCAAGTCGCACAAATAATTGCAGATTTCGTGAAACAGGGAGTCCTGAAGGAAGTGTTGAGCAGCCCATGTAATTCACCGATAATGGGTCTGAAAAAGCCCTGTGGGAAAGTCCGAATTGTGGTAAAGTGTTGCCCCATAGCACCCAATCCAGCAGTGATTATGTTTCAGGTCCTGTGTGATGCTGAATGGTTCACCGTTGTAGACCTGTCACAAGCTTTCTTGTCAATACCTCTTCACGAGGATAGCCAGTTTTTATTCAGTTTCAAATTCCTGGATAAGGTGTACAGTTGGTGCAGAATTCCTCAAGGGTTTTCTGAGTCACCGTCCATCTTCAATCAGATATTGAAAAAGGACCTAGAATCCTTAGCACTGCCTTTTAACTCGACTCTAGTGCAGTACATTGATGACTTGCTGATTGCATCCAGGACAAGGGATGACTGTAGGTATGACACAATTGCTTTACTGAATCATTTGGGAAAGAATGGACATAAAGTGTCACCCAAGAAGCTGCAGTACTGCCAGAAAGAAGTAAAGTACTTAGGACACTTGATTGAAAGAGGGTCCAGGAGAATATCGAAAGAAAGAATAACAGACATTTTGCAAATGAACCCCCACAACAACAAAGAGAGATGTCAGGATGTTTTTGGGAATGGTGGGCTACTGTCGTCAGCGGATACCCAACTTCTCAATTATCTCAAAACCTTTGATAAAACTGACAGGTAAAGAGATTAAAGATGAACCGTATACCATAGCCTTGTCCAAAGAAGAGCTTGAGTCATTCATGGAATTGAGAGAGTGCATGTGCAGGGCACCAGCTTTGGGAATGCCTGATTACACGAAGCCTTTTCTACTGTTTTGTCATGAACGTGATGCTTGTTCTTTGTCTGTCTTAACACAGGTCCATGGAGGTGCAAATCGCCCTGTAGCATATTTTTCAGCTACCTTGGACCCCGTCGCAGCAGCTTTACCGGGTTGTGTGCGCGCAGTTGCAGCAGTTGGTCAGAGCCTCATGCAGTGTGAAGGCATAGTAATGGGATATCCCCTAACAGTAATGGTTCCGCATTCAGTTGAAATTTTGTTGACTCGAACCAAAACTCAGCACATGACAAATGCTCGACTTACCAGATATGAGACAATTATACTGGGGTCACCTAATGTTTCATTAAAGCGATGTACTGTGTTGAACCCGGCAACTCTACTTCCTGCTGAGAATACTGAGGTTAATAATAAAGAGGAAGTTGAGCATGATTGTCTTGAGGTAACAGAACTATGTACCAAGCCACAACCTGATATTCAAGATACACAGTTAAAAGAAAATTACTGCATTATGTTTGTTGATGGATCCTGTTTGAGAGACTCAGTCGGAATGCTGAGAGCCGGTTACGCTGTATGTACCATAGCTGGTATCATTGAAGCTTCCTGGCTCGAGAGAGTGTATTCCGCACAAGTGGCAGAGCTAATTGCCCTTACTAAGGCATGCCACGCAGCTGAAAATCTGAGAGTCACTATCTATATTGACAGCAGATACGGATTTGGAATTGTACATAATTTTGGCCAATTGTGGTCACAGAGAGGTTTCATGACCTCTTCTGGTTCTCCTGTGAAAAATGGTGAACAAATTAAGGATTTGTTACATGCGATTCAGTTACCTCTTGAAATTGCCGTGGTGAAATGCAATGCTCACGTTAGGTCACAAGACTTTGGGGGTCATTCTGACCCTGGCGGTCTTTGACCGCCAGGGTCACGAATGACGGAAGCACCGCCAACAGGCTGGCAGTGCTTCCAAGCCCATTCTGACCGCGGCGGTAAAGCCGCGGTCAGAAAACCGGGGCCGACGGTTTCCCGCCGTTTTTCCCCCGGCTGGGCGAATCCGCCAGGGCAGCGCTGCAAGCAGCACTGCCCTGGGGATTCTGACCCCCTTCCCGCCAGCCTGTTTCTGGCGGTTTTCACCGCCAGGAAGAGGCTGGCGGGAACGGGTGTCCTGGGGCCCGTGGGGGCCCCTGCACTGTCCATGCCACTGGCATGGGCAGTGCAGGGCCCCCCTAACAGGGCCCCATGAAGCTTTTCACTGTCTGCTTAGCAGACAGTGAAAAGCGTGACGGGTGCAACTGCACCCGTCGCACGCCCGCAACACCGCCGGCTCCATTCGGAGCCGGCTTCTGTGTTGCAGGCCTCCTTCCCGCTGGGCCGGCGGGCGCTAACATGGTTAGCGCCCGCCGGCCCAGCGGGAAGGTTGAAATGCCAGCAGCGGTCTTTTGACCGCGTAGCAGCCAAATGGCGGTTCCCGTCTGGCGGGCGGCAACCGCCGCCCGCCAGAGTCAGAATGACCGCCTTTGTGTCCATGGGAAACGGCTATGCAGATCAAGTCGCAAGGTTTTGCGCATTGAACTGTATATCGTTTAAGGATCAGTGGGAATTGATGCCGCAAACTGAAAATGACACATGCTTGAACCTTGCATTAAGAGTGGTCGATACCCTAGATGAGCTAAAGACACTACAGGGTTGTGCTAGCAAAGAGGAAAAACGCTCCTGGCAAAGAATGCAATGTGTGAGGGCTGACGACTTGTGGGTCTCAGAGGAGGGGAAGTTAGTTTTACCAAACAGTCTTCTGTCACAATTCGCAAGGCTCTATCACGGACAGGCTCATCTTGGAAGAGATGCAATGATCAGGTCATTTAAAAACAATTGGTTTAACCCAAAGTTCAGACATGCCGCAGAGGTTACCTGTCACAGGTGCATCATCTGTCAGCAGATGAATGCCGGAAAAGGGACTGTGGTAACTTTGAGCCACATAGGGAGAGCTGGTAGTCCATTTGGCAAGATGCAAATGGATTTCATTGAAATGCCTGTTTGCGGAGGATTGAAATACGTGTTGGTGATTGTGTGTGTTTTCATCCATTTGATTGAAGCTTACCCCACACGTAGAAATGACAGTCTCACAGTTGCAAAGCTGCTGCTTAGAGAACTAATACCCAGGTTCGGGTTTCCGGTCTCTATAAAATCAGATAGGGGCAGACACTTCGACAATGAGGTGATTAAGCTTTTGTGTGCTGCATTAGACATTGAACAGAAGCTACATTGTAGCTACCGCCCTGAAGCCTCAGGACTAGTAGAACAAATGAATGGTACCTTGAAGTTGAGAATGGCAAAGATGTGCACAGCTACCAATATGAAAGGGCCAGATGCATTACCCTTAGTGCTGATGTCAATGAGGAATACCCCTGATAAGAAGACAGGACTATCACCACACGAGATCCTAATGGGTAGAGCCATGAGATTGCCCGCAGTACCTGCGAATGCTCTAGTGAATATCACAGATGATATGGTGTTGGACTACTGCAAAGGCTTGGCTGATATGATTCGCTCTTTCTCTCACCAGGTAGAAGCTAACACATTGCCACCGATCGGGGATCCAGGTCACACCCTACAAGCCGGTGACTGGGTGGTTGTCAAGAAGCACGTGAGAAAGTCGTGTTTGGAGCCGCTCTGGAAGGGGCCATATCAAGTAATATTGACAACAAGCACTGCTGTGAAATGTGCAGGCGTTCCAAACTGGATACATGCCAGTCACACAAAGAAGGTAACGTGTCCAACTGCTGAGGAACTTGAAGTTTCCGGCACAACAGTTCCAGAAAAAGAAGTCTCAGGGCCAGAAAACAGCCAAGAGGGAACTGAGACTGCAGGAGAGCCCACTGAGTACAGCCTAGTCCCTCAAACAGTAAACGAGTTCGAGAGAGGTGACAGTGTGCCTATCTCAGTAGAGGCAGCAGGAGAACTAAATCAAGGAGAGGTTCTCCCAGAAATAGACGGATACGGGTTAGAACTTGAACCCGTTACAGATCCAGAAGAAGAAGGGGGAATAATAGAAAGAGACCAAAATACACCGGCATCCCCTAAGCCAGTTGCAGGTCCATCAAGAGAAAACACCATATTACAAGATGAGGGTGCTGTTCGGCGTCCTGAAAAGACAAACAGGAATCAGACGCATAAGGGAGATAACTGGCCAGAGAAACAGGCTGCAAAAGCAAGAAGCGTACCAGGTGAAACAATAACAGAAGAGACTGATACATCCCGAGTAGAAGATCTGAGTGAAGGAGAATTGCAAGGTGAACGCAGACTGAAAAGAAAGAGAACAGCAAATAGAAGGTACGCAGGTCCTGAGTGGGCGTATGCAACAACATCTGAATGGCAACAAGAATTCTTAGCATTCTGTTTCGATCGAGAAGTACCAGGCCAATACTACGGTACCTGAAGTAACTCAAAGGAAAAAGACTTTGCTCAAGAATCGAAAATTGAAAATCTAAAGAAAAGAGACTTATAAATTACCGGATGAGACACTGATAACCTGATTTGACTTTGAGAACCTGATTATGACAAGCTGCTAACCTGATTTGACGAAGGGGTCCTGGAGTGAGTGAAACGCTGTAAATATACGCAGAGAGAGAAAGACTTTTGCATCAAAGAAAAAAAAAAAGAGAAAAGAAAAGAGTTTTATATCGTCCTCAAGTTGATTGTTATTCTGCTATCTGATTCTTTACAGACATGGCTTATAATAGAGGTAGTAACAAGAAAGGTAAAGTGTGTGGTTGGTTGAGTCTTATATTAGGTATTGTGTGTGCAATAATAATTGTGGGAGTGATTGAGGGAATGCCATGGTTGGATAAGAAGGTGACTAACAATGCTTCAAAGCCTGAAACTACAACACTAACACCGTGGGAAAAGTTTGAGCAGGATGCAAAGCACTTGCATGAGGGAACTAATTCAAAGGGGAAACTTTCTACTAATGTCTTCTATCGCTTGCTGAATGAGTATGTTGAGACTATGGATGCGAAAAACTGTTATGTGTGCACAAAGATTCCTTCATCAGTACAAGAAGGGGGCACCTATCATAGCTTACCGTTAGCTTATGGGATAAGCTGTAGCTTGCTATTAACAAGATTCTATAATCAAGAGCATGTGCAATACTTTTATTCAAATCTGGATGTTGTGTTTTCTTTTGTGCCTGTGATTGAGTTTCTGAACAGAGGTTTCTTTGAACCAACTTATGCACACCGCAACAATCTGACCTGCTTATTGACACCTGTAGAGAAAAGCTTCTTAGATCACACTGATAATAGACGCAAAGCATTGAAGGAAAGATTAGAAAAGGGGTTAGAAAAACGCACATATGCAAATGATTATGCTTACACTGCAATAAAGACGCAAGGCAAACTAGCTATAGATGCATTACATGTAGGGAGGCTTTGTATATATAGGCCGAAATCTGAACATGACACTTTATTTGTGGGAACGAGTGAATGCAGACATGTGTTTTTGTTTCAGAGTAAATGGACATTCATGTTAAATGGACAAGATCCAGCGATCCCTGGGATCTATTATATCTGTGGACTTAGGGCCAGATGTAGGAAGCCTTTTGCGCCTCGCAAACGACGAAAAACGCAGTGTGCGAGGCGCAAAAGGCCTTACGCGATGCAGAGTCACATTTTGCGAGTCGGTACTGTGATTCCGACTCGCAAATAGGAAGGGGTGTTCCCTTCCTATTTGCGACCGCATCGCGATGTTGAGTTGCTTTGTGACCGCGAAAGCGGTCGCAAACCAACTCGCAGTTACCATCCACTTGAAGTGGATGGTAACTCATTCGCAAAAGGGAAGGGGTCCCCATGGGACTCCTTCCCCTTTGTGAATGCCACAAAAAAGTATTTTTCAGAGCAGGCAGTGGTCCTATGGACCACTGCCTGCTCTGAAAAAAACGAAACTAAATGGTTTCAGTATTTTTTCTTTTTGCAGCTCGTTTTCCTTTAAGGAAAAAGGGCTGCAAAAAGAAAAAAAAAACTGCTTTATTTAAAAGCAGTCACAGACATGGTGGTCTGCTGTCTCCAGCAGGCCACCATCCCTGTGAGTGTCTAGACTCGCTATGGGGTCGCAAAATGCGACCCACCTCATTAATATTCATGAGGTGGGTCTTTGCGACCCCATAGCGAGTCGCAGAAGGTGTCTGAGACACCTTTCTGCATTTCATTTTGCGAGTTGCAAATTGCGAGTCGCTAGTACTCGCAATTTGCAACCCGCAAAATGAAACCTACCTACATCTGGCCCTTAATGCTTATTACCGTCTCCCTAAGGATGGTATGGGACATGTTATTTGGGAATAGTTTTTCCAAGGATTTACCAAATTGATGACTTAAAGCAAATACCTAAAACGTCTGAATTGCAACATGCTAGACAAAAACGAGAGACAGCGGCTGCTGTCGTTGGAGACATATTTGGAGCCATAATTCCTTCAGAAGGGGTTATCTTAAACTCCATAAAGATTCAAAAGTTGTCTACTATTGTGGATAACATGCTGACAAATTTTACAGGGGCTATACTCCTGATGGATACTGAACTTGCTGCAGAAAGAGCTATGACTCTTCAAAATCGGCTTGCTTTAGACATTCTTTTAGCAAAGAGTGGCGGAGTCTGCAAGATGCTCAACGAGCGTCATTGTTGCTCATTTATACCGGATAATAGTATAAAGATTAGAGGTATGCTTACTAACCTAACTAGAGATAGTGCAGATTTGAAGGATTTGAAGGAACCTGGAGTGTGGGAAAAATTTGGAAAAGGAATTGCCAGAGTAGGGAGCTTGTTTAGCAATATTTGGAATGGGGTACTTGCTAAAATTTTAGGGGGTCTATTAATTGTTTTGGCCTGTCTATTAGGATTATGGGGAGCATGCAAAATAAATGATAAAATCAAAAGAAATTGGACAAAGCGAAGCAGAAAGAATGAGGAAAATGAAAGGGAGAAAATGTTTAATGAAATTTGGCAAAGTTCACACAAGGGACAAGATGTTGAAATGCGCATTATGCGTAAAGTGAAAAATTAAGTGAAAGGTTGAAAGGGAAAGGTTTGTGTGATGACAATCGTCATCAGAGGAGGAACTGAGAGAGCGTAACTTATATAATCTATTAACATAAAATGTTTATATATTAAGGTGTGATTATGCCACATAGAAACTATAGTAATAGCAATTTGCTTAGACGTGCGCTTGAATTGTGACCACGAAGAGTGACCACCAATGTATACGCAAACTAATAATGATGACCAAAATGTTTATGTTACGTTCAAATGAGCTTATACTAACATTTGCGTTATTAACCGTATCGAAAACCTCATAGGCCTTAACTTAGCATGAGCTGCAGCTTAGCTGCTTGGCTCTCATATTAAATGCATTTTTCTATTTTTCAGTGTGCTGACTCACAAAGGGCCATGACCCTGTTTATTCTTTTTCTTCGACTTGGAAGATGAATGTAACCATGTAAATCCGTTTCACACCACTTCTCATCGTCTTGCAAAATAAATGTTAAAGTAAATTGAAACAGTGTAGATTAGTGTAATGTACAAGGTCATTCAAACCGGTGAAGACAATGGAACTGCTGACCAAAAGATGTACAAAGAATTACAAGGGGATGAAGTCACACCGAACGTGCCACCTCTGAAGACGTCAATTACGAAGACCAATCAAAAACTTGTAAATTAATATGGGGTGACGAGTTAGATTACCTAATGTACTCTATGATAGGTTAAAGATAGTGGGGTATAGTAAATGTCCAATAGAATTTTAGGGGAATGTACAACGAAAAAGGGATCAAAACCCATGTCACAGAGAGGTCATTTAGGTGGGTTAGGGAATGCTATTGATTTTATCCAGAAACTCTGTCACTCTGTTTGTTAACTTGAGATTTTTATTAAAACCATCCTTGCCCTTAGTTTGTCCATTTACACTTTACCTCCTTATGAGGGAAGTGCCCTTTTGCCCCAGAGCTGAGTCCTGACTGATGGCGATTTGATTGATGTCCTGAAGACGAAGACTGAACCTGTGCGCTGACCTAATCCTTGGAGGGTAATTATGACAATGCATTTGTAATTTGTCTGTTTGCTTTTCCTTTCTAGGTGCCAACTGCTTGCTTTTGACAGAGACCATAGCTAGATGTTTTCCAAATTAGTGTTCTAAATTGTTTTGCATGAAGCCCAACATGCGAATGCTAATCAGTGGTTAGGACAGGTGTTCACCAAACTGACGCAAATAGACAAACGACCGAGACTATGCTTTGTTGAAACTGACGCAATATTGACACTCTGCTAAACTTGATCTATGTTCACGCCGTGTTATGTTTTGATGTTTGTGATTCTTGCTTTAATAAAATCTTATCACAGTTGCCATATCGTAACTATGCTATTATGTTTCTTGGTATTGAGAGTAACGCACTTGCTGTTAGATTGTAATTAATAGGGAATAAAACTCATAAAATTCTACTAAACTGGTGTGATTATTCATGACTGAAAGGTCATGGTAGCGTCATCGAACTGATTAATGACTTTGAATAAAGTGAAATGCATTGTTGTGATAAATATTGATGACATTATTGATGTATTGATTGATATATTGATTAGATATCTCGTCCTACGGTGTCTCTCAACTGGGTCAAAAGATTCATTGGCCTAAAACGAGTCCTGATGTGTAATAGAATATCATAAAGGGACGCGTTTACACTGGTCTTTGTTGCAGCAGAGTGATGTCTTAACTCTGGAGGGAGATCTTCGGTGATTTTCAGAAGTGTGGCGGTCCTCTGGGGGGGGTTTCAGAGTCCGTCTGATGTCTGAGCAACCCCTCAGCGGCGATTGTAGAGTCCTGGGTGCAGCAGGCAGGGTTTGGCACCTTCTTGGTGCAGTAGGACTTTAGTTCTCGAGTTTTGGGTCTCTTTTGTTGCTGGTCTTCTTGGGTCATTGGAATCTGAATCTGTGGTCAAGGGGTGCCCACTAAATACTGTCCTAAGTGGGCATTTAGGGGAGTTCCTAGCAGTGACTAATGGGTCAGCTACCTTAAGCATCCACTAAGTGACCACTACCTGTGGGCAGAGGTCACTTATCTATCCCTGATAGGCTATTTTCCTCCCATGTAAGATAGAGGAAAATGAAATGGAGGGGTCACCTTGCATGCAACATCTTAGGGGGGGTGCAAGCTGGGGTTGACCACTCCTCCTGTCCTTTGTGTGTTTTTCCGCCGTTGCTACCGCCATAAGTGGGAGTTTGTGATGGGGGCTGCCATCTGCTGCTTGCAGCAGGCTTAGGGGTCGAGTTTCAAAGGCGGTAAGACCTTTGAAGCTCGCTGTAGGAAAGTACCATCTTGCCTGGCATATTACCCCCATATTTCACTGTATATATGTTGTTTTAGTCTATGTGTCACTGGGACCCTGCCAGGCAGGGACCCAGTGCTCATAAGTATGTGCCCTGTATGTGTTCCCTGTGTGATGCCTAGCTGTCTCACTGAGGCTCTGCTAACCAGAACCTCAGTGGTTATGCTCTCTCTGCTTTCCAAATTTGTCACTAACAGGCTAGTGGCCAATTTCACCAATTCACATTGGCATATTGGTACACCCATATAATTCCCTAGTATATGGTACTGAGGTACCCAGGGTATTGGGGTTCCAGGAGATCCCTGTGGGCTGCAGCATTTTTTTTGCCACCCATAGGGAGCTCTGACAATTCTTACACAGGCCTGCCAGTGCACCCTGAGTGAAATAACGTCCACGTTATTTCACAGCCATTTACCACTGCACCTAAGTAACTTATAAGTCACCTATATGTCTAACCTTCACCTGGTGAAGGTTGGGTGCAAAGTTACTTAGTGTGTGGGCACCCTGGCACTAGCCAGGGTGCCCCCACATCGTTCAGGGCAAATTCCCCGGACTTTGTGAGTGCGGGGACACCATTACACGTGTGCACTGTACATAGGTCACTACCTATGTACAGCGTCAAAATGGTAAGTCCGAACATGGCCATGTAACATGTCTAAGATCATGGAATTGTCACCCCAATGCCATTCTGGCATTGGGGGGACAATTCCATGATCCCCCGGAACTCTAGCACAGAACCCGGGTACTGCCAAACTGCCTTTTCAGGGTTTGCACTGCAGCTGCTGCTGCTGCCAACCCCTCAGACAGGTTTCTGCCCCCCCGGGGTCCAGGCAGCCCTGGCCCAGGAAGGCAGAACAAAGGATTTCCTCTGAGAGAGGGTGTAACACCCTCTCCCTTTGGAAATAGGTGTGAGGGCTGGGGAGGAGTAGCTTCCCCCAGCCACTGGAAATGCTTTGATGGGCACAGATGGTGCCCATCTCTGCATAAGCCAGTCTACACCGGTTTAGGAATCCCCCAGCCCTACTCTGGTGCGAAACTGGACAAAGGAAATGGGAGTGATCACTCCCCTGACCTGCACCTCCCAGGGGAGGTGCCCAGAGCTCCTCCAGTGTGTCCCAGACCTCTGCCATCTTGGAAACAGAGGTGTTTGTGGCACACTGGACTGCTCTGAGTGGCCAGTGCCAGCAGGTGACGTCACAGGCTCCTTCTGATAGGCTCTTACCTCTCTTGGTTGCCAATCCTTCTAACCTGGTAGCCAAACCTCCTTTTCTGGCTATTTCGGGTCTCTGCTTTGGGGAATTCTTTAGATAATGAATTCAAGAGCTCACCAGAGTTCCTCTGCATCTCCCTCTTCACCTTCTGCCAAAGGATCGACCACTGACTGCTCAGGACGCCTGCAAAACCGCAACAAAGTAGCAAGATGACTACTAGCAACCTTGTATCACTTCATCCTGCCGGCTTTCTCGACTGTTTCCAGGTGGTGCACACTCTGGGGGTAGCCTGCCTCCTCTCTGCACCAGGAGCTCTGAAGAAATCTCCCGTGGGTCGACGGAATCTTCCCCCTGCAACCGCAGGCAACAAAAGACTGCATCACCAGTCCTCTGGGTCCCCTCTCAGCACGACGAGCGTGGTCCCTGGAACTCAGCAACTCTGTCCAAGTGACTCCCACAGTCCAGTGACTCTTCAGTCCAAGTTTGGTGGAGGTAAGTCCTTGCCTCCCCACGCTAGACTGCATTGCTGGGTACCGTGTGATTTGCAGCTGCTCCGGCTCCTGTGCACTCTTCCAGGATTACCTTCGTGCACAGCCAAGCCTGGGTCCCCGACACTCTAACCTGCAGTGCACAACCTTCTGAGTTGTCCTCCGGCGTCGTAGGACTCCCTTTTGTGACTTTGGGTGGACTCCAGTTCACTTTTCTTCTAAGTGCCTGTTCAGGTACTTCTGCGAGTGCTGCCTGCTTCTGTGAGGGCTCCCTGACTTGCTGGGTGCCCCCTCTGTCTCCTCATCCAAGTGGCGACATCCTGGTCCCTCCTGGGCCACAGCTGCATCGCTTGTTTGCGGTCTTTCTATGTGGGAACACCTCTGCAAGCTTCTTCACAATGTGGGACATCCATCCTCCAAAGGGGAAGTTCCTAGTCCTCTTCGTTCTTGCAGAACACCAAGCTTCTTCCAACAGGCGGCAGCTTCCTTGCACCCTCAGCTGGCATTTCCTGGGCTCCTACCCACTCTCGACACTGTCGCGACTCTTGGACTTGGTCTCCTTCTCTTACAGGTACTCAGGTCCGGAAATCCACTGTTGTTGCATTGCTGGTGTTTGTTCTCCTTGCAGAATCCCCCTATCACGACTTCTGTGCTCTCTGGGGGTTGTAGGTGCACTTTACACCTACCTTTCAGGGTCTTGGGGTGGGCTATTTTTCTAACCCTCACTGTTTTCTTACAGACCCAGCAACCCTCTACGAGCTCACATAGGTTTGGGGTCCATTCGTGGTTCGCATTCCACTTTTGGAGTATATGGTTTGTGTTGCCCCTATAACTATGTGCTCCTATTGCAATCTATTGTAAATTTACACTGCTTGCATTACTTTTCTTGATATAACCTGCATAATTTTGGTTTGTGTACATATATATTGTGTATATAACTTATCCTCATACTGAGGGTACTCACTGAGATACTTTTGGGCATATTGTCATAAAAATAAAGTACCTTTATTTTTAGTATATCTGTGTATTGTGTTTTCTTATGATATTGTGCATATGACACCAATGGTATAGTAGGAGCTTTACATGTCTCCTAGTTCAGCCTAAGCTGCTTTGCCATAGCTACCTTCTATCAGCCTAAGCTGCTAGAAACACATCTTCTACACTAATAAGGGATAACTGGACCTGGCACAAGGTGTAAGTACCTCTGGTACCCACTACAAGCCAGGCCAGCCTCCTACATTGGTTGTGCAGCGGTGGGATAAGTACTTGTAACTACTTACCACTTTGTCATTTTGTACTTTTCATAAGAGAATAATATACAAAACAAGTTCAGTGTATGTACACTTAACCAAAAAGTTTTGCTTTTCTCCTCTTACACTTTCTACTAAGTGCTGAAAAGTACTCAAAAACTTCTAAAAAAGTTTCTAAAAGTTTTAAAAGGTTTTTTTTTCTCTGTTCTTTAAAAAGTTCTGAAACTTTTTCTTTCTTCTCACTGTTTCTAAACCTTCTTTTATCATGTTTGGAGTGGGGGCTGCTCTTAAAATGGTCAATACTACCTATGACAATTTAAATTTCAAGAGCCTAAGGAGTCTCTGCTTAGATAGAGGTTTAGTGATAGGAAAGAACCCTACAAGAGAATTTCTGTATAACATGCTCATTGTGAATGATGAGTCCCTAGCAGGCACTTCAAATGAGAAGTTAATAGATAGCTCCCATTCTGACTCAGGGGAACCCCTTGAGGGAGGTGGGGAGGGTTCTATTCCAAACCTGCCCCTCAGCAGACCACATAGCAATGCTGGTAGTAATAGGAGCTCCCATCATAGTAGGGATGTTTTTATTCCTGGAGGCCAGGTTGTTAGAGTCCAAGCTGTTAGGGACAGATCTCCCTCTGTTGTTTCCAATTTGTCCTCAGTGTCCTAGCATTCCCAACCCACCCACCCTGAAGACAACATGTTAGAAAGGGAACTCAAAAAGTTGAGAGTGGAAGAGACCAGACTGAAGCTTAAACAGCAACAGATGGCTCTAGACAGGGAATCCCTAGACCTGGAGAAGGAGAGACAGACATTGGGGCTAGGACCCCATGGTGGCAGCAGCAGTATTCCTGATAGTAATCCTGTTAAAGAGCATGATTCCAGGAATCTGCATAAGATAGTTCCCCCTTACAAGGAGGGGGATGACATCAACAAGTGGTTTGCTGCACTTGAGAGGGTCTGTATGGTACATGGGGTCCCTCAAAGACAGTGGGCTGCTATATTGTGGCTATCTTTCAATGGAAAGGGTAGGGATAGGCTCCATACTGTTAGAGAAAGTGATGCTAACAATTTTGCAGTTTTGAAGGATGCACTCTTGGATGGATTTGGCTTAACCACTGAACAATACAGGATTAAGTTCAGAGGCACCAGAAAAGAGTCCTCACAAGACTGGATAGACTTTGTTGACTGTTCAGTGAAGGCCTTGGAGGGGTGGTTACATGGCAGTAAAGTTTCTGACTATGAAAGCCTGTATAATCTTATTCTGAGAGAGCATATTCTGAAAAACTGTGTGTCTGACTTGTTACACCAATATCTAGTGGACTTAGATCTGACCTCTCCCCAAGAATCGGGAAAGAAGGCAGAGAAATGGGTCAGAACAAGGGTGAACAGAAAAGTTCATACAGGGGGTGACAAGGATGGCAAGAAGAAGGACGGTAAGTCTTCTGACAAGGGTGGGGACAAAAGTAAACATACTGAGTCTTCATCAGGCCCACAAAAATCCTCTGGTGGGGGTGGTGGGTCCAAATCCTCTTCAAATCAAGTTAAAAAGCCTTGGTGTTATTTGTGTAACGTCAAAGGCCATTGGACAACTGATGCCAGTTGTCCAAAGAAAAACACCAAACCTCCCACTACCACAACCCCTACTGCAAACTCTAGTGCCCCTGGTAATAGCAGTGGTGGTGGGAGCAAACCTACTAATAGCCAATCCAAGGGAGTAGCTTGGCTCACATTTGGTAATGTAGTTGGGGTTGGTCTTGTTAGGGAGACCACAGAGGCTGTGTTAGTCTCTGGAGATGCCATTGATTTGGCCACCTTGGTTGCTTGTCCCCTTAATATGGATAAGTACAATCAACTTCCCATAATAAATGGTGTTGAGGTTCAGGCCTACAGGGACACAGGTGCCAGTGTTACCATGGTAATAGAGAAACTGGTATACCCTGAACAACACCTACTTGGTCACCAGTACCACGTGACAGACGCTCATAACAACACTCTTAGCCACCCCATGGCTGTTGTGAATCTCAACTGGGGGGGGGGGGGGTTTACTGGTCCAAAGAAAGTTGTGGTTGATTCAGGTTTACCTGTAGACTGTCTACTAGGAAATGATTTAGAGACATCAGCTTGGGCAGAAGTGGAGTTGGAGGCTCATGCAGCAATGCTGGGCATTCCTGGGCATATTTTTGCTTTGACAAGGGCTCAAGCCAAAAAGCAAAAAGGACAGGGTAACTTGGATCCTGGAACAATGGACCAAGTGCTCCCTAAAGCTAGGGGTAGCAAGGGTAAATCCCTAGCCGCTATCCCTCCCTCTACAGATGATTCTCCTTCTGAGTAAGAAGAATTTCCTCCCTGTGCAGAACCTTCACCAGATGAGCTGGCAGCAGACACTGCTGAGCTTTTGGGTGGAGGGGGGCCTGCCAGGGAAGAGCTGAGTGTGGCACAGCAATCCTGTCCCACATTAGAGGGTCTCATACAGCAAGATGTCAAACAGCAAAATGGGGATGTCAATGACTCACATAGCGTTTACTGGGAGGACAACCTCTTATACACAGATGCAAGGGACCCAAAACCTGGAGCAGCCAGGAGATTGGTCATTCCCCTGCAGTACAGAGAGTTCTTCCTAACTCTGGCACATGACATTCCTTTGGCTGGGCATTTGGGCCAGATCAAAACATGGGAAAGGCTTGTCCCCCTGTTTCACTGGCCTAGGATGTCAGAGGACACTAAAGATTTTTGTAAGTCTTGCGTGACCTGCCAAGCCAGTGGCAAGACTGGTGGCACACCAAAGGCTCCCCTTATTCCACTACCTGTGGTTGGGGTCCCATTTGAAAGGGTAGGGGTTGACATAGTTGGCCCCCTTGACCCTCTAACTGCTTCAGGCAATAGGTTTATCTTGGTGGTTGTGGACCATGCCACAAGATATCCTGAGGCAATTCTTCTAAGGACCACTACAGCACCTGCAGTGGCAAAAGCCCTCCTGGGAATCTTTTCCAGGGTGGGTTTCCCAAAAGAGGTTGTATCAGACAGGGGTAGCAACTTTATGTCTGCATACTTGAAGGCTATGTGGAAGGAATGTGGTGTAACCTACAAATTCACCACACCTTATCATCCACAGACTAATGGACTGGTAGAGAGGTTTAATAAAACTCTCAAAGGAATGATAATGGGACTCCCTGAAAAACTCAGGAGGAGATGGGATGTCCTGTTACCTTGCCTCCTTTTTGCTTACAGGGAGGTACCCCAGAAAGGAGTGGGCTTCAGCCCCTTTGAACTCCTATTTGGGCACCCTGTAAGAGGTCCACTAACACTTGTGAAGGAGGGTTGGGAACAACCTTTAAAAGCTCCCAAACAGGACATAGTGGACTATGTACTTGGCCTAAGATCCAGAATGGCTGAGTACATGAAAAAGGCCAGTAAAAACCTTCAGGCCAGCCAAGAGCTCCAAAAGCAATGGCATGACCAGAAGGCTGTTCTGATTCAGTACCAACCAGAACAGAAGGTGTGGGTATTGGAGCCTGTGGCCCCAAGAGCACTCCAAGACAAATGGAGTGGACCCCATCTCATTGTTGAGAAAAAGGGCGAGGTCACCTACTTGGTTGACCTGGGCACTGCCAGGAGTCCCCTTAGGGTGATTCATGTCAACCGCCTAAAACCCTACTATGACAGGGCTGATCTCACCCTGCTCATGGCAACAGATGAAGGACAGGAAGAAGAGAGTGACCCTCTCCCTGATCTCTTCTCCTCCACTGAAGAGGATGCTCTAGTGGAGGGAGTAGTTTTAGCAGATTGTCTGACTGCAGAACAGAAAGACAACTGCATAAATCTCCTTGGACAGTTTTCTGAACTCTTTTCAACTGTGCCAGGCACCCCATCTTGGTGTGAACACACAATTGATACTGGAGACAGCATGCCTGTCAAAAGTAAAATCTATAGGCAGCCTGACCATGTCAGGGACTGCATAAAACAAGAGGTTCAGAAAATGCTTGATCTAGGAGTGGTTGAACCTTCTGAAAGCCCATGGGCGAGTCCTGTGGTGCTTGTACCAAAGCCTCACTCAAAAGATGGAAAAAAGGAGATGAGGTTTTGTGTAGATTACAGAGGTCTCAACCAGGTAACACAAACTGATGCTCACCCTATACCCAGGGCAGATGAGCTCATAGATACACTGGCATCTGCCAAGTATCTAAGCACATTTGATTTGACTGCAGGGTATTGGCAGAGAATGCTAAACCTAAAACTGCATTTCCAACTATAGGAGGGCACTACCAATTTACAGTGATGCCCTTTGGTTTGAAAAATGCACCTGCCACTTTTCAGAGGTTGGTGAACACAGTCCTGCAAGGGTTGGAGGCTTTTATTCCAGCATATCTAGATGATATAGCTGTCTTTAGCTCCACCTGGGATGAGCACCTGGTCCACCTTTGGAAAGTTTTGGAGGCCCTGCAAAAGACAGGCCTCACTATCAAGGCTTCAAAGTGCCAGATAGGGCAGGGAAAGGTGGTTTATCTGGGACACCTGGTAGGTGGAGAACAGATTGCACCACTGCAGGGGAAAATCCAGACAATCATGGATTGGGTTCCCCCTACAACACAGACCCAGGTGAGAGCCTCCTTAGGCCTCACTGGGTATTACAGGAGATTCATTAAAAACTATGGCTCCATAGCAGCCCCACTTAATGATCTCACCAGTAAAAAGATGCCTAAAAAGGTATTGTGGACAGCTAGCTGTCAGAAAGCTTTTGAGGAGCTCAAACAGGCCATGTGCACTGCACCTGTCCTAAAAAGCCCATGTTACTCCAAGAAATTCATTGTTCAAACTGATGCATCTGAATTAGGGGTAGGGGCAGTCTTATCACAACTGAATTCTGAGGGGCAGGATCAACCAGTTGCTTTTATCAGCAGAAGGTTGACCCCTAGAGAAAAGTGTTGGTCTGCCATAGAGAGGGAGGCCTTTGCTGTGGTCTGGGCACTGAAAAAGTTGAGGCCATACCTGTTTGGCACTCACTTTATTGTTCAGACAGACCACAAACCTCTACTTTGGCTAAAACAAATGAAAGGTGAAAATCCTAAATTGTTGAGGTGGTCCATATCTCTACAGGGAATGGACTATACAGTGGAACATAGACCTGGGAGTACCCACTCCAATGCAGATGGACTCTCCAGATATTTCCACTTAGACAATGAAGACTCATCAGGTCATGGCTAGTCTTATTGTCCTTCGTTTGGGGGGTGGGGGGCTGTAGGAAAGTACCATCTTGCCTGGCATGTTACCCCCATACAGGGCCCCAGTGCTCATAAGTATGTGCCCTGTATGTGTTCCCTGTGTGATGCCTAACTGTCTCACTGAGGCTCTGCTAACCAGAACCTCAGTGGTTATGTTCTCTCTGCTTTCCAGATTTGTCACTAACAGGCTAGTGGCCAATTTCACTAATTCACATTGGCATACTGGTACATCCATATAATTCCCTAGTATATGGTACTGAGGTACCCAGGGTATTGGGGTTCCAGGAGATCCCTGTGGGCTGCAGCATTTCTTTTGCCACCCATAGGGAGCTCTGACAATTCTTACAGAGGCCTGCCAGTGCAGCCTGAGTGAAATAACGTCCACGTTATTTCACAGCCATTTACCACTGCACTTAAGTAACTTATAAGTCACCTATATGTCTAACCTTCACCTGGTGAAGGTTGGGTGCAAAGTTACTTAGTGTGTGGGCACCCTGGCACTAGCCAGGGTGCCCCCACATCGTTCAGGGCAAATTCCCCGGACTTTGTGAGTGCGGGGACACCATTACACGCGTGCACTGTACATAGGTCACTACCAATGTACAGCGTCACAATGGAAACTCCGAACATGGCCATGTAACATGTCTAAGATCATGGAATTGTCTCCCCCAATGCCATTCTGGCATTGGGGGGACAATTCCATGATCCCCCGGGTCTCTAGCACAGAACCCGGGTACTGCCAAACTGCCTTTTCAGGGTTTGCACTGCAGCTGCCGCTGCTGCCAACCCCTCAGACAGGTTTCTGCCCCCCTGGGGTCCAGACAGCCCTGGCCCAGGAAGGCAGAACAAAGGATTTCCTCTGAGAGAGGGTGTAACACCCTCTCCCTTTGGAAATAGGTGTGAGGGCTGGGGAGGAGTAGCCTCCCCCAGCCTCTGGAAATGCTTTGATGGGTACAGATGGTGCCCATCTCTGCATAAGCCAGTCTACACCGGTTTAGGGATCCCCCAGCTCTGCTCTGGTGCGAAACTGGACAAAGGAAAGGGGGGTGATCACTCCCCTGACCTGCACCTCCCAGGGGAGGTGCCCAGAGCTCCTCCAGTGTGTCCCAGACCTCTGCTATCTTGGAAACAGAGGTGTTTGTGGCACACTGGACTGCTCTGAATGGCCAGTGCCAGCAGGTGACATCAGAGGCTCCTTCTGATAGGCTCTTACCTCTCTTGGTAGCCAATCCTCCTAACCTGGTAGCCAAACCTCCTTTTCTGGCTATTTAGGGTCTCTGCTTTGAGGAATTCTTTAGATAACGAATGCAACAGCTCACCAGAGTTCCTCTGCATCTCCCTCTTCACCTTCTGCCAAAGGATCGACCGCTGACTGCTCAGGACGCCTGCAAAACCGCAACAAAGTAGCAAGACGACTACTAGCAACCTTGTATCGCTTCATCCTGCCGGCTTTCTCAACTGTTTCAAGGTGGTGCATGCTCTGGGGGTAGCCTGCCTCCTCTCTGCACCAGGCGCTCTGAAGAAAACTCCTGTGGGACGACGGAATCTTGCCCCTGCAACCGCAGGCAACAAAAGACTGCATCACCGGTCCTCTGGGTCCCCTCTCAGCACGACGAGCGTGGTCCCTGGAACTCAGCAACTCTGTCCAAGTGACTCCCACAGTCCAGTGACTCTTCAGTCCAAGTTTGGTGGAGGTAAGTCCTTGCCTCCCCACGCTAGACTGCATTGCTGGGTAACGTGTGATTTGCAACTGCTCAGGCTCCTGTGTACTCTTCCAGGATTTCCTTTGTGCACAGCCAAGCCTGGGACCCCGACACTCTAACCTGCAGTGCACAACCTTCTGAGTTGTCCTCCGGCGTCGTAGGACTCCCTTTTGTGACTTTGGGTGGACTCCAGTTCACTTTTCTTCTAAGTGCCTGTTCAGGTACTTCTGCGAGTGCTGCCTGCTTCTGTGAGGGCTCCGTGACTTGCTGGGCGCCCCCTCTGTCCCCTCATCCAAGTGGCGACATCCTGGTCCCTCCTGGGCCACAGCAGCATCCAAAAACCCTAACCACGACCCTTGCAGCTAGCAAGGCTTGTTTGCGGTCTTTCTGCCATGGGAACACCTCTGCAAGCTTCTTCACAACGTGGGACATCCATCCTCCAAAGGGGAAGTTCCTAGTCCTCTTCGTTCTTGCAGAACACCAAGCTTCTTCCAACAGATGGCAGCTTCCTTGCACCCTCAACTGGCATTTCCTGGGCTCCTGCCCACTCTCGGCACTGTCGCGACTCTTGGACTTGGTCCCCTTGTCTTACAGGTACTCAGGTCCAGAAATCCACTGTTGTTGCATTGCTGGTGTTTGTTTTCCTTCCAGAATCCCCCTATCACGACTTCTGTGCTCTCTGGGGGTTGTAGGTGCACTTTACACCTACCTTTCAAGGTATTGGGGTGGGCTATTTTTCTAACCCTCACTGTTTTCTTACAGTCCCAGCAACCCTCTACAAGCTCACATAGGTTTGGGGTCCATTCGTGGTTCGAATTCCACTTTTAGAGTATATGGTTTGTGTTGCCCCTATAACTATGTGCTCCTATTGCAATCTATTGTAACTTTACACTGCTTGCATTACTTTTCTTGATATAACCTGCATAATTTTGGTTTGTGTACATATATATTGTGTATATAACTTATCCTCATACTGAGGGTACTCACTGAGATACTTTTGGGCATATTGTCATAAAAATAAAGTACCTTTATTTTTAGTATATCTGTGTATTGTGTTTTCTTATGATATTGTGCATATGACACCAGTGGTATAGTAGGAGCTTTACATGTCTCCTAGTTCAGCCTAAGCTGCTTTGCCATAGCTACCTTCTGTCAGCCTAAGCTGCTAGAAACACATCTTCTACACTAATAAGGGATAACTGGACCTGGCACAAGGTGTAAGTACCTCTGGTACCCACTACAAGCCAGGCCAGCCTCCTACATTGGTTGTGCAGTGGTGGGATAAGTACTTGTAACTACTTACCACTTTGTCATTTTGTACTTTTCATAAGAGAATAATATACAAAACAAGTTCAGTGTATGTACACTTAACCAAAAAGTTTTGCTTTTCTCCTCTTACACTTTCTACTAAGTGCTCTCTGGGGGTTGTAGGTGCACTTTACACCTACCTTTCAGGGTCTTGGGGTGGGCTATTTTTCTAACCCTCACTGTTTTCTTACAGTCCCAGGGACCCTCTACAAGCTCACATAGGTTTGGGGTCCATTTGTGGTTCGCATTCCACTTTTGGAGTAAATGGTTTGTGTTGCCCCTATACCTATGTGCTCCTATTGCAATCTATTGTAACTTTACACTGCTTGCATTACTTTTCTTGATACAACCTGCATAATTTTGGTTTGTGTACATATATCTTGTGTATATAACTTATCCTCATACTGAGGGTATTCATTGAGATACTTTTGGGCATATTGTCATAAAAATAAAGTACCTTTATTTTTAGTATATCTGTGTATTGTGTTTTCTTATGATATTGTGCATATGACACCAGTGGTATAGTAGGAGCTTTACATGTCTCCTAGTTCAGCCTAAGCTACTTTGCCATAGCTACCTTCTATCAGCCTAAGCTGCTAGAAACACCTCTTCTACACTAATAAGGGATAACTGGACCTGGCATAAGGTGTAAGTACCTCTGGTACCCACTACAAGCCAGGCCAGCCTCCTACACTCACTAGCAGGGCAGTGCAAATTCCTGAGGAAGGAAAGTCTTTGTTCTGGGACCCAGAGAGCAGGATCTCTCACCCCAGGGTTCCAGAATCTTGTCTGGTGGTGGCAGGCTGGTTGTGACCATGCCAGGGCAGTTAGCTTTTGCAGAGGGCACCTCTAAGGTGGCCCCTGAGTACATTCTGGGATAAATCCAATGATGGTATCAGTTTGGATTAATCATACTGAGTTGTTTGATACCAAACAACTCAGGGTTCAGAGTAGCTGTCATGTAGCTGTGAAACTCGTCCTGACCAGTGTCCAGCAGATGCATGTAAAATGGCTGCTCTGTTCACTTACTATGTCCCAGTTTGGCAAGGACACAGTAGAGGTATATTGCACATGCATCTATGCCCGCACATACAGTATAGTGCACCCTGCTTTGGGGCCCCTTTCCCTCCATACAGAAAGTGGAGGTGTGATTGTACCTGCAGTCTAGTCCTCTCTAGCCGATATTTCGGGTGAGTGTGGGGTGTAAATATCCAGTCAATGATGGTTACCAAATGTGCAGCACAGTAGTAGGCCTCAACTTCTGGGTGGGTGATCCCCCATTGTAAGGATTGTGCTTCAGCGTCTGAAGTGCTACTCTGCGACGATCCTTGTTCCACAGGAGGGTCCTCAGCTCCCCCTTTATTTTGGTGAACATTTCTTCTGGAATTTTGTAGTATATATTTTGGAGATCATAAATGAGCTTGGGAAGTGTAATCATCTTAAAGATAGCCGCTCGCCCCAGAATCGTCAGAGGATACCCCCGCCATCCCTCTGTACTACCCACCCTAGGTTCCTGGCTAAGCCCAGTTCTCTACTGGGCGGGTTACAAAAAGGCAGAAGTATTGAAAGCCCTCTCTATCTACTACCAAACCTATGTGGAAGGGCGGTCAAATATAGTGAGCCATACAGCTGACAAAGCATCAACTTTCCCCATTTTATTCTATACCCAGAGTAGCCACAATGTGTTTCAAAGGTCTGGAAAATTACAGGTATTGTTGTTGTGGGTTTGGTGATGTACAGTAGAATATCATCTGAGTACAATGAGACATTTTCCTCCTCAGTGTCATAGGGCTCTATCTTCAAGCCAAGTATATGAGGATGGTCTCGGACCGTAAATGCCAAGGCCTCAATGGGGAGGGCTAAGAGGAGAGGGGACCGTGGACATCCCTGTCAGGTCCCTCTCTCAATCGGGAAGACTGATGAAAAAATACCATTAATCCTTTGTGCTGCTAGTGGGCCAGATAGAGCAATGCTATCCACTTCCTGTATTTGGGGAAAACCAAAATTCCTTAGCTTCTGTTGTAGGAAGGGCCAGTGTTTAGCGTCAAATGCTTTTTCAGCATCTAACAAGAGGAATATATGAGGCTCCCACCTATCCCAAACATCTGCCCTCCAGTTATGGAGCTGTCTCAAGTTGAATCTGGTCAACCTACCTGACATAAAGCCTGACTAGTCTCTGTGTATCCGGAGCCAGGTAGACAGTATTTTGGCTCCACTGTTCAACAATGAAATTGGACAATATGAGTCAAAACTGTCCTTGGGCTTACCTTCTTTGTGAATCAGAGTAATGATAGCATGTTGGAGACCTGGCGGTAGCACTACCTTCTTCCTTCCCGAAAGAGAGTCAACAAATGAAGCCCAAATAGTCTAGCATTCCCTTATAAAATTCTGCTGTTATATCATTGGGCCCAGTGTTTTCCCTGGTTTCAGCTCTGCAATGGCCTCCTGAATTTCAGGCAGCATTATTTATTTCTTCCAATGCCACCCACTCCTCAGCTGACACCACCGGAGTATCTGCAGTGTCAAGATAGCTCCTAATGCAGATAGTGTCCACCAATGGGCGTGCTCTGTAGAAGGACCCAAAGTACCGACCAAACTGCTCTGCTATATGCCTGTCTGTAGTGTGGAACGCCCCCAATTGATCAGTGAGGCTTTACGCCCATCAGGCCTCCTTTTCTCTCCTGCTTAACCATGCCAACAACGTGCCTGCTTTATCACCCATGTTACACAGCCAATGGTCTGTGGCTAGTATGTATTTCTTTGCCTCACCCAGTGCCAGGTTCCTGGATTCAGTGCAAAATATTTCAATCTTTTGAAGGACCTGTGAGTCCTTCAGTGCCCCCGGGGACCTCTCTAGGCTCAGAAGCTAAACCTCTATTGTCATCATGGTCGGCTTTAGGGCAGTGTGAGCGGCGCGGCTGCACTGGGTGCTGACCTGGATTGGGGGGGATTTGTGTTTAGCAATGACTTATGAAACTTGTGCATCCAGCCTTCAGAGCGCAATTAAAATGTCAAGATATGTCACGGTTTCGGGCGGGTCTGATCAGGATTATGGTTGGGACACCCCTTGAGGTCACCGAATATCCTAGAGAGGTAGTGTGCTGGGGCAGAAGAGCAGCGAAAGGCATACACGGAAAGGACAGCTTTGGACAGGCACAGGAAACAGGAAAGTAAAAGCAGAGCAACCCTTGTGTGAACAAACAGGAAACGGATTACCAGTGGACAAACACGCTGGGGTTGTACACAGAGTAAGGCGCAGAACCTCCCACAGTGACAGGGAATCTCAATGCCTCTGTGCAGTTTGCTCTTACAGATAGTCACCCTGCCAGCCCCATAGAAAGGAGGCAGCAGAAGTGATTCTGTCTCTGGACCCTAGAGCACAAACAAGGATAGTACTTACATACACAGGACACGCTCTTGTGGGTCCAGCTGTAAACACAGTGGCGATTCCTGAGAAAACAGTAATAGCACACTGTCACTGTTAGGCACGAAATACAACGTATAACACTAGACAAGGATGGGGGCTGGAATTGCCTCCTGGAAACCAGGAGCCAACCCCAGTACACAGGAGGACACGTATACACTGGTGAAGACTGATAGAACACTTACCAGACACAAAGAACCAAGAAGAAACAGAAACAGAAGGGAACAAACAAAGAGGCAGAGGCAAGAACTAGGAACAGGCTCAGGCTGAAGCAAAGGCGGGACTAGGACTTGAAAACAGGGCGCAAACTTCTGGCTGGGACAAACAGAGACAGGACTGGGAAACTGAGAACAGGCTCTGGCTAGAACAGGCAAGGACAGGACTGGAATACAGGGAGTAGGAAATGAGCAGTAAACAGGACTGGGAAACAGAGAGAAGGTTCAGGCTGAAACAAGGCAGGAGCAGGGCAGAGAAACAGGGAGCAGGCTTTGGAAGAAACAAACAGATACAAGGCTAAGAGATAGGGAGCAGACTCTGGCTGGAACAATCAGGAGCAGGGCAGAGAAACAGGAAACAGGATCAGGCTGGAACAGAACAGGAACAAAACTGGAACACCATCCGACAAGGGGCCTGTAACACAAAGGAATTGAAGTCCAATGCACGACGGGGAGCTTGAGGAAATGGCTGCTTATAAGCAGTTCCAAGCTGGGCTGCACAGGAGAGGTTTCAGGTGTGTGTAGTTTCGGACACTTGCAAGTCCTGGAGGAGAGGATCCAGTGAAAAGGAGCAACTGGACTTCTCCCATAGAAGACAATGGGAAACAGAATCTGGGTTTTCCTGACTACCAAGCTGTGCATTATGGGATTTGCAGTACCAAGAAGCAAATGTAGTCCTACACAAGTGTACCATGGAGAAAAGAGAAACAAACAGGAGTCAGCAAGGGACTCTAGATAGGTGTTCAAGGTGTTTCCCAGGCTTCTGACAGTCCCCTTATAGCGCCCCCTGGAAATGGGACGACCGAGTCGTAACAAGATACCTCTTGTGATTAATGTTCCTGCTAGGGAGAGAGATGCGAGGTTTGTGTAGGGGCAATGTTGACTCGCCATAAAGTAGCGCAGAGGGTTAATATGCCTATTGCAAAGGTCAGAAATATATTTTATGTGGATAGCTGAGAGGACTGGTAAAGCTAGCCTTTACCAGCGCTTTAAAACAAATGAAATGTATGTGAAAAAGAGGCTATGGAGAGATGAGGGGCTCCTTTGCCGGGTGGTATTGAGTGAATCCAAGGAGGAGATCATGGGGGGTGGGAGAGCGCCAAAAAAGACTGTCACACAGGGCGTCACCAGTGCTAAAGCCAGCCCTGATAGCCACCACCTCCACTACCTAACACCTTATGTGCTATTATTTTCTGCACTTTAGCGCTAATGACCATTTTGTAGGTCTCCCAGAGAATGATCGGAGAGTCCACTGAGTTCTTGTTCTAGGTAAAGTAGAGCTCTGTGTCAATCTGGAGCTCTCGGGCCACCTCCGCATCCCACAGTTCCCGAGATGCAGTTTCCAACTGATTCCTGGCCTTTTCCCCTCCTGCCCAGAGGAGATGGTAGTTGGACAGACCCTGTGCCAGATACTCAGCCCTGGCTACGTGGTCTATCTCCCCCACTGGGAGAACCTCATCATAGAGCCTGGAGAAGACCCTGAAAAGTCCTGAAAAAAATGAATAGCATCTCTCCTCCAGATGGCAGCGTCTCCACAGGTCCAGGAGACCCAGCATGGCCGCAACTCATGCCAAAGGGGTGTCTCATTAGGGCACCACATCAGAACAAGAAAGATCCAAGTCAGGGGACCATCCAGTTTCAACTGATGCTTGGGTTCAAAATGTTCATCGGAGGATCAGTCTTTCATGTCAGGAGTCACCATTTCTGGCACCTGCCTCACACTGAGTCCTGGCTCTCTCAGGCTCTCTCAATCCCCTCCAAGAGGGTCTGATGCACTGCAGCGGTGCGCCCTTTCTAAGTCAGTTGTCCTTTCATCCTGCCCCTGGGTGCCCCTCAGCGCGCCACTCACATTGTCCATTCTGCTCTGATTTTTCTTCCTCTTCAGTGTGTGCTAAAGTTCAGGTCGGCTCCCAATTCCTCATGACCTGTCAATGGCAGCCGGTGTTCTCGCACTGCCTTAAGCTGAGGCCGTTTTTCAAGTTACTGCCATGCTTTCTCAGGCGACTGGAAAATACAAGTCTTCTCCTGATAGAGCACCTGCAATAACAGCATGTATTGTAACTGTAGAGCACGAAGCTTGGTCTTATTTGCATTGTATGATTCTGCCCTTATCTAGAATAGTCCGGGAATATCATGATTGTGGAATTGGCATATTTGATGACCCCCATGAGCCCGGCTTCCTTGAAGATTGTGTTTTGGTCTGTAAAGTTCAGGAGGCACACAATGACCGACCTCGGGGGAAGCCTACTGTGAAGAATTACCACTGAGTGCCTTATGAGCTCTTTCAATGACGAAACAAGTAGAGAATTTGTCAGCTACGACAGTGGAGCGCAGCCACTGAGGCAAAAAGCTCACCATATCGCCTTTTTCTATCTCCTCAGGAAAGCCCACCAGGTACAGGTTATTTCTCCTTGCCCTGTTTTTGGCATCATCAACTCTTTAGGCCGGATCTATCGGGGTCCCCCTGACCTGACCTTGCCTGAGGATGTGTACAGCGTCCTTCAGCTCTGAGATTCTGCCTTCAGGTGTAGTTACTCACTCAGCGATATTACCCAAGTCCTGACACAGGAACAACACCTCAGAACGCACTTCCCCAATGCTGGATTTCAGGGCTTTCTTGGAGGTTTGGATCGCCGCCAGTAGAGCTGCATTGTCCGGCATCACAGGAGAGTCAGCGGGGCCTTCCAAGGGGGCCTCCACCACCTTTGTGTAGCAATCTATCTTCCTCTGGTGGGGTGGTTTGGGCTTCTTCTCTTTGGCCATGGGTGCAGAGGGCACACCGTCACTACCCCAGCTTTCCTCCAGGCCAATTCAGAGGATGCCCCACGTGGATGCAGCCGAGAGGATGGGGGTGAAGGAGCCCCTCATATGAAGCACCAGCTGTCACTGGGATCCTACCTGCCCAAACATAGCAGGGCTTGCAAGATCAACAGTCCAGGCACATCATGTCAAGCAGGGCGCTCCAGGAGCTCACCACCTGCAATTCGTCTCAGCAAAGGCCAGTAGACAGTCCTCACCTTCTATGATGTCCTCCACCCCCAGGAGGCAGATCCAACAGCCAGGCTCAAGGGCTGTCTCCACTTGCGGCAACCTGGACTGAGTGCCCCTAATGCCTCAAGAGAGTTGCAGGTCATCTTCAGTTTAGGGGAGTGGGAGGGACTCCACATGTCTCCTCTTAGCTCTCCACCGGTGTTCCAGTTAATGACCCCCTGTTGGGCTCAACTTAGGAAAGATTAGCACCACACAAGTGATGCCAACAGTTCTTTGTTTCTGGCGCCACCCTGGGAACCAGCACAGGCTGGTCCTCTGTCATCACAAGGTGGGGGACCATGAGACTGGCAGTCGGCTGCTGGCCAGTACCAGCCTCTCATGCCCCCGGGGAACTGAGGAGTGAGGACGGGGGCCCCCACACCATAGCCCCTGCATGTGCTGCTATTTCCCTCACCAGAACTTACTTAACACGGCCGCCATCTTGATTTGCAGGCCGCAATGATAGGGCCGGTCGCAGTGCCAACTGCAGTTGCCAGTTGTCTGCTCGGCTGCCAGATGGTGTCAGATGACACCCGGCACCATATCATCTATTAAGCAGTGATTTTTGGCGCTGGATGGGCACCCCATGTGGAAGGCAGCAGATAAAAATATCCCTGATAAACTGTGCTCTTTATTAAAAAATGGAAAATATACCTGCTGCTGTGCTTTTTTTATGGATGACCTAGGAAGTGTGACGAGTAAAACAAAGAGCCTGGGTGGGTGGGATGTGAGGATGCAAGCAGCACATGGGGGAGAGAGCAAAAAAACACATGTAATCTGTTGCAGCGCTCAAAGGAAAAAAAATGTTCATAAAGTAAGTCGTGGAGTGGTACAAGTCATCTAATTAAAGAATGGTAAAAAAAGCTATTCAATAGGAGAGATAAAAGCACAAGAAGAGGAAGGAAGTCATCAAATAAGAAGCAAGCAAGTAAGAGTGGCAAGAAAGCCAACCAGTGGTAAGCAACTGGCTGGCCCACTGTAATTATTGGTAATGTCCACAATAGGTCTTCAATGACTAAAAACTGTCGTTAGACAAACCCTAAAAAAGAAAGAAAAATTTAATGAGGAAAAGACATCAAAAAATCAAACTCTTAAAAAAGAAACAGGAGATACGATTTTTAAAGTGGTAAGGTAAAAAGCACCTAGACGATGTGAAGCCTGGTGCAAAGTATCAGCTCACAGTTGATCAGGACCTAAAAGCAATTTCAGGATGACAGTGAAAGTTTATACTGTGCTATTTCGTCTGCATTTTGAAGCCCACAATCTTTCAGCAGGCAAGGTCCATAGCTGAAGCCAGCAAAGTTTTTTTAAGTCAGATACGTTGTTACTGAGCTCTTTCTGAAGCTTCTGGTTTCAGCACAAACAGCTCCAACTGGGAAAAAGATGAATATCTTAACCACCGAGATCACTTTGCCACTTGTACAGATTTGCTAACTTGCTCCATTTCAAGTTATTACCTTCTGGATTGGTCACTATTATTGTTCTTAAAATCCACCAGCAGGGGAAGGCTGAAAGCTGCACAGTGGAAAGGCTCTGCAAGGCTGAATACTTGTCTTGTGAGGTCTTGCTGATCTGGTTTTCATCATGGTGGAAAGTTCAGAGCAGGACAAACCTGGGTTTGTTCTCCACTGAAGGCGAAACCTCTCTATACAGCCTCAGTACCTTCTCTGATCCTACAGGGTTGGAAAGGTCCTATGTTTCTCCAACTATTGTGAAAGTTCCTCCTAGTCACTACTGCAGCCTTAAGGTTCTCAGGACAGCAATCTAGATACCAGGTCTCTCTCCTGCAAGAAATTCTGCAGGGTCCAGAGTTCGGCTGTGCCCTCTAACTGCCAGGAGTCCTTCTATTTTTTGTGAACATGAAATATGATATCAGAGAGTCAGTCACTTGTAGAGCAATTCCAGTCCCTGGGTGCCAGTAGGAGTCAGAAGTCATTGGAATGTCCTCTTCCAACAATCAGGCACAGTATTTTTCTGTATTCAAGATTTCTTCCAAGGTTCAGGAATATTCTGAAGAGGAGTTTGTGGGATGCCATTTTTGTCATGTGTGCTAGTCAGTGGTGGGAGAATTCCCTCTTCCCAATCCCATTTTCATGCAAATTCCCCACCTCCTTTTGTAGAACTTCCTTTATTGGGTTACTGCAAACCTTCCTCTTCCTCAAAACTAAATGACTCTTGCCATCCACCTGAAGGAGCTCTAATCCTACCCCCCAGCCATTGCCCTGTGTAGATGAGATGTGCTCCATGCTGCCAGGGCCAGAGCTGTTTTTCCCTCCAGAAAGTATGGGGGCCAGGGAATGAATGGGTTCAGGTCCTGTAGCCCATTTGGCATCTCCAAGTGCAAAGAAGAACTGTTACAGTTGTCCTTTTTCATGCCAACTGTTGCTATTCCCCTCCCAGATTCCTAATAAGTGCTAACAGATCACTTGTTGACAATATTCCTGCTTTCCTGGGTCCAGAGGCCAACACATTTTCTTCCAAGTGCCGGGTTTCTGTCACGAAAAGGAGATCAAAAGTATGGGGGGCAATAGTATCAGCAATCTTTATATAGTATTTGGCATTTGATCGCCACTTTTGTAGTGACCATTTAAGAGAGAAATTTGGCAGCTTACATGAAGGAGTAGATGTCAGAGGAATGGTAATGCGGTTGCTGTGTTCGATCACCCTCAAAGACAGCTGGAAAGGAGAAAAAGAGAGTCAATGGTATGAGATAATGGGGATAAAATGTAGTAAAGGATTGTTCAGAAGAACTTGCCTTACTGTTTTTGTCATTGTTGTCTTCCAGAAAGGATCCTCTGGAAAAAGACCACTGAAGCAAATAGTTTAGACATTCATGACTTTTAGGGCCAGATGTATCATTATTCCAAATAGAGATTACCTAATTGTGATTCTCTGTGAATCGAAATTAGGTAATTGCCATTCAAATGTATGAAACTCCATGAGTTTCATTTAGCGTTTCCTAATGGATCACAAATCAACCTGCCTCCTTAATATTCATGGGGCAGGTCGCAATTTGCGACCCATTAGGAAACGCAAAAATCAGAGGGATGGTGGCATGCTGGCGTCAGCAGACCATCATGTCTGTGATTGCTTTTAAATAAAGCAATCTTTTTTTCAAATGCAGCCTGTTTTCCTTAAGGGAAAATGGGATGCGTTTAAAAAAGAAAAATGAAAAGTTTTCTTTTAATTTTTTAAGAGTAGGCAGTGGTCTATGGAACCACTGCCTGCTTTTAAAAAATGTTTTCAAATTCACAAAGGGGAAGAGGTCATTTGGGAAAGGGTTACCACCGACTTCAAGTAGGTGGTAAAATGCAAATGTTTTGAGACCGCATTTAGGTCACAAAACATTCCTACATACCGTTGCGATTTGGTATTAGGAAAACACACCCTGAACATGCGCCTTCCTAATACCGAACCGGTATGTATTCGCAATTGCAGATTGGAATCACACATACTAAAATGCATTTTAACAGTTGCAAACGGCCCGATTCTGCAAATCGGTCCATTTGCGACCAGTAAAATGCATGATGCATATCAGCCTGTGTCATCTAAGGATTCCCATGGATCCACAAGAGACAGAATGATGCAACCTTTAAAAGGGAAAAATTCCCTGCTACTTCTTGGGACGATGGTTGTGGCCAAGAGGTATGTGACTGTCGAGAGAAAGGAGTGACAATTAGTCAGTGGACACTTAGAATATCTTTCAAGGGCATGTTCTTTATAGTAGCTTCTGATGAGCGTGGTGAGTGCTGTTTATTTGGTCTGAAGTGCTAATGCCTGGTGACAAGAGCTAAATTAGCAAACTAAATAGGATTATTGTTTCAGTTTTACCTGGGATGGCGCAGATTAGTTCAAGGAGAATTGTGTGAGGGGATGAAAGGAGAGTTTATGGAGGTGTTACTGAGAGAATAGCAGGGAATGGGGGAGTGAGATTGGGGGATTGAAATTAAGGGTGTAGAGTGAGGTAGAAGGATGGGAAACGTGTGACTGTCATGGGAAGCGACCAGAGTGACTGTGGTTGGGAGGAGACTAAGGAGAGTGATGGGGTAATAAGGTGAGCCATCCAATTTTGTAACAAAACCAGAGAACGGTAAACGGAGAGCTGGTAAATTGGGAGGAAGAGGCCAAAGAGTAATGAAGGGAGGGGGATAGGAGGGTTTAGAACCAATATTGTGAGGAATATATATATATATATATATATCACATTATTGGTTTTATAGGTTGTATATATATATATATATATATATATAGGAAGAAGTTGAAAAGGAGGCAGACTTCAGTAGTCTAGCAATGAGTAAAAGTATGAGTGAAACAGGAAAAGATTTTCATCAGAAGCTAGAATTATGAATGTCCTATTTAAAAAAAATCTATACTGTCTAGCGATTTTATGTCCAGGGTGAATGTCAGAGTTACAAGAGACTTGAAGACATTTAGAAAAAAGTCATATCACAAGGCTTTATTAAAGGAAAAGAAAATAATGTTTTAATCTGGGGTATCCTTAATGGACACAATGACATTAGCTGGTAATGATGGCTTTAGGATATTCCTTTATTGCTCTATGTTCCTTTGTTATAGGTGCACTTTGGAACGAATGGGGGGGGAGGTTAAACTATTTTCAAGAACTGTAAACCGGATTTAAGAAGGTATTCTGAAGTGAAAGCAGAAGTGCGAGGAGGCATTTTCAGGAAAGAAGGGACGGGAGCAGAGCAACTGAAGAGCAGAGGATTGTGGAGCAGGGCCAATAATAAGAAAAATATGCTGAAACATCCAAACCCCTATTACTAAATGTGCAACAAGGGCAGTCCTTTCTATTTGTATTAACTATAGTTAACTGTTTCCTGCATATTCACATTTGATATGTTTTGAGGCAAGTTTACAGAGGCATCAAAATGTGGTTAAAAGAGTGCCTTGTAATGGTACTTCCTTGCCGGATTCTGCCGCCACTTGTCAACAGAAAGGGTGTTTGGCCGTAAAGTGCATTGCTGTGTGCCATTTGGCTAAAACTAATGCCAGATCTATGTATCTGTTGCCTGCTTTCTGTATTTTAGGTCTTTAAAACAGGCCTGGGGTGGAAACCCAATACCCAAAAAGGATTCCACCTGCTTCCTGACACTCCTACCATACACCTGTGTCTCAGGCTGATGCCATTTGATAGAAGCCTATATTATGACAGTCACAAAGACATTTAATACCCTCTTTGCCCATCATAAGAAAGCCTTGAAAAATCATTAAAATGTTACCAGACCTGCAAGTCTAGTGACTTGAATAATCTACTTGAAATAGCGCTATTGCTTTTGACCCATAAACTGGTCTCAATTTGTGGGTCCTAGGCAAATATTCGTTTTTCATCAAGTCACCTTTTTCTTTATTATCACATAAGAGCACCTTCAAATATGTGAATTCAGCAGGTCTTTTGTTTGATTTATCAGACTAAACCTTTGCTCTATGTACAATACAAATCTAGGCCACAAATAGGGTAGACAAGACCCTTGACTTAACTCTCAGTTTGGTAGTAGCATTATCATTATTACTTGCCTCTCAGTTTGGTAGAAGCATTAACATTCCATGACAAGGCCAGGAATGTTGCTCAGTTCATGTTTAAAAACTCTCACTATGGGCCAGATGTAGGAAGGCTTTTGCGCCTCGCAAACGGTGAAAAACGCCGTTTGCGAGGCGCAAAAGCCCTTACACGATGCAGAATCCGACTCGCAAAATGTGATTCCGACTCGCAAATAGGAAGGGGTGTTCCCTTCCTATTTGCGACCGCATCGCGATGTAGAGTTGATTTGTGACCGCAAAAGCGGTCGCAAATCAACTCGCAGTTACCATCCACTTGAAGTGGATGGTAACTCATTCGCAAACGGGAAGGGGTCCCATTGGGACCCCTTCCCCTTTGTGAATGCAAACAAAAATATGTTTTCAGAGCAGGCAGTGGTCCTATGGACCACTGCCTGCTCTGAAAAAACCGAAACAAATGGTTTCGGTATTTTTTCTATTTGCAGCTCGTTTTCCTTTAAGGAAAACGGGCTGCAAAAAGAAAAAAAAAAACAGCTTTATTAAGAAAGCAGTCACGGACATGGTGGTCTGCTGTCCCCAGCAGGCCACCATCCCCGTGAGTGCCTAGACTCGTTATGGGGTCGCAAACTGCAACCCACCTCATAAATATTTATGAGGTGGGTCTTTGCGACCCCATAGCGAGTCGCAGAAGGTGTCTGAGACACCTTTCTGCATTTCCTTTTGCGAGATTCAAATTGCGAGTCGCTGGGACTCGCAATTTGCAACTCGCAAAAGGAAACCTACCTACATCTGGCCCTATATCACTAAAGCATGATGTGGTAGCATGCTGTCATTTAGAGTCAGCACATTTTCCATTGAAATGTGCCAAAAATGCTCACTTTTATACTGTTATACTGATAAAACTATGTAGTGTAAAAACGATAATGTTTTGAAATCGGGTTTCTGCAAATATTTAAAATTTGCACATCACCAAGTAAAGTTCTGATTTGCTTTGATCCAATTAAAATGTTTGGTTTTGTCCCATTTCTATCTTTAAAAAAAATTGCTTTTCTGATTGCTTATATATTTTGAAATATTTGTTCTGTTCATTGACAAGCTATTTAAATGTTGTGTGTTAAAAACAATCTGACATCCTTCACAATGACAGTTCACTTTTCACAAAATCTTCTAACATTCCAGTCCAAGACAGTAAATAAACACCAATCTCTGGGATAAAATAAGCATCAATTTGTAAGCAGACAATCTGACATTTGACCTCAGTTTTTGAGCATAGCAAATATGACAAGATAAGAAAAAGATTTAAAGACATTTTTATTGCTCATTCACATTCTGACTGAACAGAACTGGTGTTCTTTGCCAGGTCAATTCTCACACCAAAACGGGTCAGTAGGCCCTAAACATAGCTGACCCCTGTCAAAATCGGACTCACCACAGTGAGTGGGCGAGTAGATTTTTCTAGGCCTGATCACATTTATCCACTTGATGAACATGTAAGGCCATATGTAAATAGTTAGACTGAGTGTATTTGAGCCTCATGTTCCTATAAACCTTTTTGTGCGCATGTTTGACTCTCCCCTATTTTTTGTTGTTAGACATCTGCCCAGGTCGAACTCCCATTTAGCTTCAATATGTAATAGATAAAATGTAGTCCTCTCTAACAGGAAGAGATCACCTATTTTTGAGTCCTGCCGTAAACAATAACTGCAAACCCTCATGTGTTTTGGATCCTGCTCACACACGTTAGTTTTCCGTTTATTCTTGGCAGTTTGTGCTGTTGATGCGTGTGTTAGATTCAGAAAGTGGGAAGGTGGGTGATAAACTTTGTCTAACAGGCTAGTGAGTGGCAGCAATTCATTAAAAAAAAATATTTGTATTATAAAGCATAAACCACAGTACAAGCCGCATAGTACACACATAGTAGAACAGCAACAGTAGAGCAATTCCTGGTGCGATCCCATACATTTTAATCAAAACCACCCAAATACACACCCACTTCACCCCCGGCCCATATACCCCAAACGATACTAACAGGTTAAGCATATCACACCACAATTTCAGATCATCCTGCAATTTCAGCTCTGTTCTGACCATTTTCATTCTGATCTCCTCTGCTGTGTCCCACTCCTGCAGTTTCCTTTCCCAAATTGCCATGGAGGAGCACCATGCTCTCATCCATTGAATAGTGACACGTCGCTTCCCCAGCACCAACCCAACATAGCAAATGTATAAATAATCTGCAGCTCTCTTGAGGGAAATAAATCTCTTAGTGCCAAGCATCCCCTTTCCTCCCATCTAGTAAATGACATATCTTCACCAGTCTTACAGAAGGGTTGTACTAACCAGATCGCCAGTGTGTAGGAGTCTGGACTGGCTTGTAGTGGGTACCAAGGGGTACTTACACCTTGCACCAGGCCCAGGTATCCCTTATTAGTGTAGAGGGGTGTCTAGCAGCTTAGGCTGATAGAAAAGGTAGCTTAGCAGAGCAGTTTAGGCTGAACTAGGAGACAAGTGAAGCTCCTACAGTACCACTAGTGTCACATGCACAATATCATAAGAAAACACAATACACAGATATACTAAAAATAAAGGTACTTTATTTTTATGACAATATGCCAAAAGTATCTCAGTGAGTACCCTCAGTATGAGGATAGCAAATATACACAAGATATATGTACACAATACCAAAATATGCAGTAATAGCAATAGAAAACAGTGCAAACAATGTATAGTCACAATAGAATGCAATGGGAGCACATAGGGATAGGGGCAACACAAACCATATACTCTAGAAGTGGAATGCGAACCACGAATGGACCCCAAACCTATGTGAGCTCGTAGTGGGTCGCTGGGACTGTAAGAAAACAGTGAGGGTTAGAAAAATAGCCCACCCCAAGACCCTGAAAAGTGGGTGCAAAGTGCACCTAAGTTCCCCAGAGAGCACAGAAGTTGTGATAGGGGAATCCTGCAAGAAAAAACAACACCAGCAATGCAACAACGATGGATTTCCTGACGAGAGTACCTGTGGAACAAGGGGACCTAGTCCAAGAGTCATGATCAAGTCAGGAGTGGGCAGATGCCCAGGAAATGCCAGCTGTGGGTGCAAAGAAGCTGCCACTGGATGGTAGAAGCTGAGGATTCTGCAGGAACAACAAGGGCTAGAAACTTCCCCTTTGGAGGACGGATGTCCCACGTCGTGAAGAGTCGTGCAGAAAGACCGCAAACAAGCATTGCTAGCTGCCAGGGTCGCGGTTAGGGTTTTTGGATGCTGCTGTGGCCCAGGAGGGACCAGGATGTCGCCAATTGCGTGAGGAGACAGAGGGGGCGCCCAGCAAGAGAAGGAGCCCACTCAGAAGCAAGCAGCACCCGCAGAAGTGCCAGAACAGGCACTACGAAGTGGAGTGAACCGGAGCTCACCCGAAGTTGCACAAGAGGGTCCTACGAAGCCGGAGGACAACTCAGGAGGTCGTGCAATGCAGGTTAGAGTGCCGGGGACCCAGGCTTGGCTGTGCACAAAGGAAATCCTCGGTGAGTACACAGGAGCCGGAGTAGCTGCAAAACACGCGGTTCCCAGCAATGCAGTCTAGCGTGGGGAGGCAAGGGCTTACCTCCACCAAACTTGGACTGAAGAGTCACTGGACTGTGGGAGTCACTTGGACAGAGTTGCTGAGTTCAAGAGACCTCGCTCGTCGTGCTGAGAGGAGACCCAGAGGACCGGTGATGCAGTTCTTTGGTGCCTGCGGTTGCAGGGGGAAGATTCCGTCGACCCACGGGAGATTTCTTTGGAGCTTCTAGTGCAGAGAGGAGGCAGACTACCCCCACAGCATGCACCACCAGGAAAACAGTCGAGAAGGCGGCAGGATCAGCGTTACAAGGTCGCAGTAGTCGTCTTTGCTACTTTATTGCAGTTTTGCAGGCCTCCAGCGCGGTCAGCAGTCGATCCCTTGGCAGAAGGTGAAGAGAGAGATGCAGAGGAACTCTGATGAGCTCTTGCATTCGTTATCTAAGGAATTCCCCAAAGCAGAGACCCTAAATAGCCAGAAAAGGAGGTTTGGCTACCTAGGAGAGAGGATAGGCTAGCAACACCTGAAGGAGCCTATCAGAAGGAGTCTCTGACGTCACCTGCTGGCCCTGGCCACTCAGAGCAGTCCAGTGTGCCAGCAGCACCTCTGTTTCCAAGATGGCAGAGGTCTGGAGCACACTGGAGGATCTCTGGGCACCTCCCAGGGGAGGTGCAGGTCAGGGGAGTGGTCACTCCCCTTTCCTTTGTCCAGTTTCGCGCCAGAGCAGGGCTGAGGGATCCCTAAACCGGTGTAGACTGGCTTATGCAGAGATGGGCACCATCTGTGCCCATCAAAGCATTTCCAGAGGCTGGGGGAGGCTACTCCTCCCCAGCCCTGACACCTTTTTCCAAAGGGAGAGGGTGTAACACCCTCTCTCTGAGGAAGTCCTTTGTTCTGCCTTCCTGGGCCAAGCCTGGCTGGACCCCAGGAGGGCAGAAACCTGTCTGAGGGGTTGGCAGCAGCAGCAGCTGCAGTGAAACCCCTGAAAAGGCAGTTTGGCAGTACCCGGGTCTGTGCTAGAGACCCGGGGAATCATGGGATTGTCTCCCCAATACCAGGATGGCATTGGGGGGGCAATTCCATGATCTTAGACATGTTACATGGCCATATTCGGAGTTACCATTGTGAAGCTATACATAGGTAGTGACCTATGTATAGTGCACGCGTGTAATGGTGTACCCGCACTCACAAAGTCTGGGGAATTGGCCCTGAACAATGTGGGGGCACCTTGGCTAGTGCCAGGGTGCCCACACACTAAGTAACTTAGCACCCAACCTTTACCAGGTAAAGGTTAGACATATAGGTGACTTATAAGTTACTTAAGTGCAGTGAAAAATGGCTGTGAAATAACGTGGACGTTATTTCACTCAGGCTGCAGTGGCAGGCCTGTGTAAGAATTGTCAGAGCTCCCTATGGGTGGCAAAAGAAATGCTGCAGCCCATAGGGATCTCCTGGAACCCCAATACCCTGGGTACCTCAGTACCATATACTAGGGAATTATAAGGGTGTTCCAGTATGCCAATGTAAATTGGTAAAATTGGTCACTAGCCTGTTAGTGACAATTTGGAAAGAAATGAGAGAGCATAACCACTGAGGTTCTGATTAGCAGAGCCTCAGTGAGACAGTTAGTCATAACACAGGTAACACATACAGGGCATACTTATGAGCACTGGGGCCCTGGGTGGCAGGGTCCCAGTGACACATACAACTAAAACAACATATATACAGTGAAATATGGGGGTAACATGCCAGGCAAGATGGTACTTTCCTACACAGTGTTCTTGAGAATCGGGTACATCCGAGAACCCTGTTAAGTCACCATCTCCCAGATAGCTGCCAGATGGCGAAAGGTGGATGGCCACTTCGTTGGCACCCTTTTACCCTAATTACCTCATTAGTGTCACAGGCAAGTGCTCCTCCTCTCAGCATTCTTTTAACGGCCGATTCTCCCAGTATTCCTCCACTATTCAGGACGGAGCTGCATGCCATATATGGGGATGCCATATAATTCCAGATCCGGGAGTCTGAGCCTACCACCCAACCGATCAAGTTTGAGGACAGGTAACTTCTTTTTCCAGCCCATACCAGTGAGACTACAAGGGAGTCTATCTCTTTGAACTCAAATTTGGGAACAGCACAAACATGTTCTGCAGGTGATACAAACATCCAGGCAGGAGTACCATTTCCACACGTGCAATGTGACCTATGAGAGAAAAAGGGGGCGTATTCCAGAAGTCAGTAGATCCTATATGCCCTTGAATGACCATTCCCATATTTTACTCTTATTGTTTCTTTAGATTATGCACAACTTGCTTGCATAGATATGCAATTCACCATTTTGATATAAATTCAAACCATGGTCAACCCAGCTTCTATCCAGTGATCCCACCCTGGATATGAAAGGGGCATAGAGTGGTTTGGATGCTATTTTGCACACCCAGCATGCTCAGCCTATGATGGCTATCCTTGTCAAAATATTTGTCATGTCTGATTTCCTTTGTAGACCCAGAATTCTCACTTCTTACTCGCCCTTTGCCGACACCGGTCTCATCTAACCTAGTTCTTAGACAAGTCCACCATCCATCCACCTAGCCATCCAAAGACTATGGACTGCCAAATATTACATTTCAAAATCTGGAAACCCCAGTCCACCCTCTAGCAACATCAGTTGTAGGCCTGTTAAAGCCACTCTCTGTTGGCCCTCAGCCTAAATGAGGTCTCTGAGTCTCATGCACCTCTTCAAACCAGGACACTGGAATCGATGAGTACAATGCTAAAATAATAAAGCAATCTTGGAAGCATCCCCTTTTTAATAAGTACTGTCTTGCTCATGACTGATAGTTGTAAAGATTGCCAGAAATTAATGCTACCTCTTAAAATCCTTATGGTGGCTCCCTGATTGCCTGCCAATAAATCCTCTGGATTATGATATATCCCCAATGACAAGTATTTTAATGTGTGTGGTTCCCACTTGATGCCCCAGTGGTTTAACATCCTAGGCCTTACCTGCCTATTTGGGTGTATGGGTAGGCGCATGTTTTCGGCAGTTGGCACTAAGGCAAGACAGCTCACCAAATTCTACCAGGTAATCCACTGTAGGCTGTAAACCCTCTTTCCCATTTCTCTGAAGTATGAACAAATCGTATGTATAGAGTGAAAGAACAGGTGGTCCATCTGGCAGGGATATTTCTCTGTTTCTATTTTGTTTCCACAGCTCACTAAAGAGCTCTATGGTCGAAGCAAAAAGCAGAGAGGAGCGTGAGCAACATATATACCCTCACTGTAAATCAGGTATCTATATATTTATTATTTTAGTCCTACTGTACAGGAGAAAAAAGGAAAAAAAATACTCTCTCCAAAGCCCTACTCTTTCTCACCATCACCCTATACCTCTATCAATCTATCCTCTATCTCCACTCGCGGACTCATCCCACACCCATTCTACTACTATGATCTCCAAAATAACCCTTCCTCAACTCATCCCTACTCTAGCTCTACTGGCTCACCCCTAACCTCATCTTACTACTATGAGCTTCAAAACAACCCTGCTAAATTCTCCCTCATGTATCTCTCCTTTGACTCATCTCAAACCTCATTTTACTACTATGATCTCCCTAATCCCCTTCTACAGACTCTTCCCTCCTCCATCTCTCCTTTACTCATCCCAAGCCCATCTCATTTTACTACTATGATCTCCCAATTAACACTTCTAGATTCTTCCCTTTTCCATTTCTTCCATTATTCTATTCAATCCAACTAACAGACTCACATGTCCTCCGCTCAAATTAAATCATACTGCCCTATTCTACTACTATACTCATATTTCCCTATACTATTCCACCACTAATCCTTTTGGGTTTCAGAGTAGTGTGCTACTTGCCGAAAAGCGCTTTGACGCTTCCTCAGGGGTAGTAAGCGCTATGTAAATACAATTGCAATTACAATCCTGTAGCCCTAAATGCTTTCCTGAATCGGTTCACTTATGTGCAACTTAACTACGTCTATGATTCGCACTAAAGTATCTATGAAAGAGGACGAAACGCTATTCAAAAAAAGAAAGGACATTTTTGTTGTAAATTAGCGAAACTGAATTTTACAGCAAGTCCTCGATACTTCTCAAAGTATTCTGAGGTGCCCTTGTTTCCTTCAAGCAGGCAAACACCGCATGGAAAAAGAGATAAGGCGGCAACTCATCAATTAGAGGTGGGGAGAGGCGAGACGTCTCAGCTTGTCCTTGAATCCTCGCTTCGCAAGAGGGAGAGACTGGCACTCAGCGCGAGGAGGCCCGCAGCATCCTTACAGCGCTAGGCTGGACCAGAAGCTTGAAGCCACTGCAGCGAGACGGTGTGTGCGTCACTGCGTTCTAATGCACCTCGCCCCACCCCTCGCAACGCCGTCACCAAGAACTTTTGATGCACTTCTTATTAATGCAGCTATTAAGAGATGGGGTTGCACGTCGAGAAGGCTATGGGAGCTTCTTGACCAGCGAGCTGTATTTATAGGTAGCACAGAGCGTTATTTGCGACAAAGCAGTGAATAAAGCCAGAGCAGCGGGAGAGCTGGCGATTGACAACAGTGAAGAAATATCTAACCCTCATGTTTTTGAAGCATGTTACACGTGGTCTCTAGAAATGATTTCTGACTATAGGGTAATTATGTAACCCTGGAGACACAATTTTTTTTCTGTTTTATATTTTATTATAGGCATTTGTGAAGCGTGCAAGGAGGAGAAGAATAGAATGGACGGGCAGAGGTCTAGAATTTGAAAATGTTCCTTTGTAGTCCATTTTGCCTTTATATAGAAAACTTAGTATATTATATTATGGATAAAGTACCCCTTGCTGAAACTATATGATTATAAGCATACTAAAAGGCACCGAGGAGTTCCATGAGCATAGCTTAACAAAACTTGAGGGGACCCCCTGCAAACTACATGGTGGCCCGTTCTGGACCAGTGCAGAATTATACTCTGTGGAGGCCCCTAAGCAGTTTAAATTTCGCACCCCCCTTCCACCCTTGCAAATTATCTCCTAATACGTTTCAAATTTTACCAGCCAACAATTTTAACACGCCAATTTTATCACACAAAACTAAACATTACACGTACTTATTTTGCACCGATTTTATTTCCAAACTGACAGCTGAGAGAAGATGAGCTTTTAAGAGACAAACTGTTATGTGATTCTGATTTCTATGGTTTATGTACTTTAGGTTGTTATCGTGTAAATTGCATTAATACAGTATTTTCTCTATGGAGTCTTTATTGTAAAGTTTTCTTTTCTTTGAGTTGATTCATTTTTTTCTATTTTTTGGAAACAATTTAAGAAAGTTTGATTGTAATTTTCTTTCAAGATCAAATCAATATTATTTTGATCCGTTGTTGTGGGGCCCCTAAAAGGAGTAGGGCCCTTAGACTGGTGCCTACTTTGCCTCCTTGATAATCGGGCACTGTTCCGGACTCAGTCAGAAGCTCTCAGGCTAGGGTACTGTGCAGAGGGAGCTCCTGGAGCTCGGGACCCCACGCGCTGCAGGGGCTACAGGGACCTATGTTACGCCACTGTATATAGGAACAACTCTAAAGGCCAAGTTCCTCTTGAAGGTCATGGAACTTCAAGGTGCCTTGAAACATTTTTACCATAGAGCAGAGGGTGTGAATTTGAAGAGTGAGAATATTAAACACCAGGGACGGACTGGGAATCCAAAGCAGCCCTGGAAAATGTTGTGAGACCAGCCCCAAGAGGGTACATAGCGAGTGAGCTCGACTACTGCAATGGGGCTGGGGGAGCTCTCCTTCCCAAGAAAATTTGTAAAAAAATGTAAAAAGTGGTGCATTCGCATTTTTCATTATATATTCAATTGTATTTGTTTTTAACACAGAATAAAAGATGACAGAGCACCAGGATAGGGCAAGCTTTATTGAGGCTCGTCAATAATTCCCTCACCATCACCCTCTAACAGTGCTTCTCATCTCTCCATAGCCCCTCTCTAATATGTATTTCATTTGTTTTATAGCAGATCTCTTACTAGGTTATAGTGTTGGTGCACTTTATGTCACACACACACGCAATGAATTATGTCCATAAATCAGTGTGTAGAAAATTTTATATAACACAAAGGGGACTACAAGGTGTAGGATTCACGTCATCCATACTGGTAGGCATTTTGTAAGAGTGCTTGGTCTGGGAAAGCATAAACTCGGGATTCAAAATGTTACACAGTGGTTAGGGACGACCTTACAAATAACTTTTTATTTCTACCCAAACAAACCCTTTTTAGCAAAATTAGGATAATCAAAGACTCTGAAAAAGCATACCTTTCTAACCTTAACCATGCAGTTTGCATACAGCTCTTTGGAAAGGAGTGGCATAGTGAGAAGTCGCAGTGAGTGGTATACACTGGAGTGGCATAGAGTAGAGTGGACTGGTGTAGAGTGCATTGCCGTGGAGTTTTGCAGAGTATAGTGGCATAGAATGCAGTAGCGTAAAATGACATAGCATTGAATTCAGTTGTGTACAATGCAGCATCATAGAATGCATCGGCGTAGATTAGAGTGGTGCAGGGTGGAGTGGTACAGAGGGGAGGGGCGCAGAGTGGAGGGGCAGAGTGGAGGGGTGCAGAGTGGAGGGCCATAGAGTGGAGTGCAGTGGCACAAACTAGAGTGGAGTGGCATAGGGTTGAGAAATGTGGAGTAGAATCAACTGGCATAGAGTGCAATGGCCTAGAGTGGTGGACAGTAGAGTAGCATGAAGTGGTGCAGAGTAGAGCATAGTGCCATAGAGTGCAGTGGCATAAAGTGCAGAGATGTAAAGTGCAGTAACATAGAATGCGGTGACAAAGTGCAGTAGCATAGAATGCATTGACTTAGAGTGCAGTGGTTAAGATTAGTGTGGCGTATAGAGTGCAGTGACATAGTGGAGTGGTGCAGAGTGGAGCAGAGTGGCATAGGATGCTGTGTTGTAGAGTAGACTGTTTTAGCGTAGAGTGAAGTGGTGTAGTGTGGAGTGGTGCAGGGTAGCACCAGTTGCATAGAGTGGCATGGAGTGTAATGGTGTAGAGTAAAGTAGTGTAGAATGCAGTGGCATACAGTGCAGTGGTGCATAGTAGATGAGAATGAAGTACAGTGGATCGGCACAGAGTGCACAGGCATAGAGTTGAGTGTTATAGAGTAAAGTGCCTTGGTGTAGAGTGTACTGGCATACAGTGCAGGGTTGCAGAGTGGTGTAGAATACACAGGCGTAGAGTGGAGCTGTGCAGAGTAGGTTGGTGTGGACTAGACGTGAGTGGTGTAGAAAGCAATGGTGTACAATGTAGTGGCAAAGAGTGCAGTGGTGTGGAGTGGCAAAGAGTGCATTGGCACAGAGTTGAGTAGTACAGAGTAGAGTAGAGAGGCGTAGTGGGAAGTGGTGTAGAGTGCAGTAGCACTGAGTGGAGAAGTTCAGAGTGCAGTGGTGTGGAGTGGTGTAGAGTAGAGAGCAGTGGTGTGGAGTGCTACAGAGTAGAGTGGAGTGGTGTATAGTGGCGTGTTCATGGTGTGGTAGCACACTGTCGTTATAGACAATACATTTTCAATTGAAATGACCATTACATTTGCACAGACAAACAGTTTTACTAATAAACTATTCTGTGCACTGACAAAAATGTGTGGAAATTGCATCACCTAAAGGTAATAATTGGTTTTGCTTTTATTAAAGTATTGGTTTCCATCACACTTCAGAAATAAAAAGGTGCTTCATTTGTGTACCTAATTCTGATATATTCTGAAATATTTACACAGTTCATTTAAATGTTGTCATGTGCCAGAAAAAAACTCTTCCCTATCCCCAGTATCCAGCAAGAATGTCACATAAATCCTCTCACTTTGAAGTCAGAGAAAGAAAAGTAAACAAGCACCCCCCCAGAAGACAGTGCCTGACATTTGACCTCATTCTTTGAATGCAGAGCAAATGTGATGAGATAAGAACAAGATTAACAGGCCTATTTACAGAAAGGAAGCACTCAGAAGGATACTTAAATAAGGTTTGGGCAAGGGAAGGTATGAACTGAAGCTGGAGAGCCTAAAACAAGTACAGCCTGCAAATCGAAAGCAAGAAAATGTGAGTTACAAACCACAAAGCTAATGGCAAGCAACAGGCAGAATGCATTCCAAGGTCAGTTTTCTGAATGTTCCCAATATGTCTTTAGCAAACCAGACAGCTGTGTCATCTTTTAGGCATCGACCTAAAAAAGGAGAGTGGATGACTAGTGGTACATAAACATCCCTCACCACATCCTCAACAAGGCCAACAAAATCATTGCCCCCCAGCTCCGGGCCCTCATCAACAGCTCCTTCGAGACCTCAACCGTCCCAGATATATGGAAACATGGCAAAGTCAATGCCCTGCTAAAGAAACCCAATGCAGACCCCGGAGACCACAAGAACTACAGGCCCATCTCCCTCCTCCCGTTCCCTGCGAAGGTCATCGAGAAGATCGTCAACGGCCAGCTGACCCGCTTCTTGGAAGACAACAACACGCTAGACATCTCCCAATCCGGATTCCGCAGGAACCACAGCACCGAGACTGCACTCATCGCCGCTACCGACGACATCAGGATCATGCTCGGCAAAGGTGAAACCACTGCCCTCATCCTCCTAGATCTCTTGGCAGCCTTCGACACTGTCTACCACCACACCCTGCGCACACGCCTCTTTGACACTGGGATCCACCAGAAGGCCCTGGACTGGACGACGGACTGCTTGCCATCGCCAACTGGATGAAGATGAGCCGCCTCAAACTGAACTCGGACAAGACGGAGATCCTCATCCTCTGCTCCAACCGCTCCGCATGGGACAACTCCTGGTGGCCTGCCACCCTAGGAACAGCACCAACACCCACCACCCACGCACGCAACCTAGGTTTCATCCTTGACTCATCTCTCATCATGACCCAACAAGTCAACACTGTCTCATCTGCCTGTTTCAACACCCTCTGCAAGCTCCTCAAGATCTTCAGATGGATTCGGACCGAAACTAGAAAGACGGTCACCCACGCCCTCGTCAGCAGCAGACTGGACTACGGCAACACGCTCTAGGCAGGATCAACGGCCAAGCTCCAGAAGAAACTGCAACGAATGCAGAACGCCTCCGCACGCCTCATCCTTAACATCCCTCGCCGTGACCACATCACAGCTCACCTCAGAGACCTACACTGGCTTCGGGTCAACAAGAGGATCACGTTCAAACTCCTGGTCCACGCTCACAAAGCTCTCTACAGCGCAGGACCTGCCTACCTCAACGAGCGACTTACCTTCCACACTCCCACCCACCAACTACGATCCAACAACCTTGCCCTCGCCACTGTCCCTCGCATCCGCCAGACCACAGCCAGCGGCAGATCCTTTTCCCACCTCACCGCCAAGACGTGGAACTCCCTCCAGGCTCACCTACGACAGACCCAGGACCTCCTGACCTTCAGGAAACGCCTCAAGACCTGGCTATTCGAACAGTAGCAGCCCCCCCCCCTTCAGCTCCTTGAGATCCTAGCGGGTGAGTAGTGCGCTTTACAAATGTTTGATTGATTGATTGATTGATCCCTAAGTCCAACATAATTCATTTATGGTTGACATGTTTCTTGCCTTATAATCACACCAGGTCTTCAGCGTTCAGCAGGACCTATAGAAAAAACTATAATCAACACCGAATAAGCCCTTTACTCAAACTGATAGATGCAACCTAGGCTCACAGTCAGAAGTAAAGTACATGCAGGCAAATGTGTAAATGAAAGTTCACAATGGAATTTAGTTTTTTTTTTCTTTTCCTAGTAGGACCTAATTAATAATGAAATGTAACTCCAATAGTTTAAAGAGCAAATTTACAATTTGTACTTAATACATTGTGTTCATAGTGAAAAGATATCTGTAGTCTATGCATAATGCTAATGGACACAGTAAAAACACTGCAACAGTGCCTGTGGTTAAAACACACATGGGAAGCTAAATTTTGTTGTGCCTCCCGATTTATAGTGAGGAGGTACATATCACACACACATATATAATAACAAAACATATCTTATACACATGTGTTCATAAAATCCTTACTCTAACAAAATTCCATGGGGTGTGAGGACCTGGAGTTCTACTTTTTCAAACACAAAAAAGCATAAAGCATATTTGACAGGATCTGAACATACCTTGGTTGTAATAACTGGGGTATACTCACATACTCACATTATCGGGAGCAAACACCAGCTTCTGCAGCTATCAAATGTAGTCCACTCGACCCCAAATAGTGAAGGTGGAAGCAGCATCCTGGTTTTTAAGGCTGCACATTGATGCTGTGGTTGCATGGTTAATGCTACACCATCATGTGATGCTATGATGTGTGTGTACACGTCACGTTAGCTGAATTTCAGAAAGTATATATCTGCATACCTATGGGGATATCATATTGTTATGTATGTTACAGCCATTTGAAATTAGAAGATTAACATTTTGAGGTGGTCTCTAGGACGATAGGGGGTTGACTACTTTCGTTTAATTTAAAAAGCAATATTTATGATGATTGTTTTTTTATCTCACAAAGCCCCTGGGGGTCGAGAAGGCACCATATTACACAGTATGTCTCGAACATGAATCAATAGGCCCTAACAGAATTACAAAGGATGTTTCGTGAGATCACACATAACTATGTAGATTGCTAAATATAGCCTAATTCGACCTGTTAGGTTCTCGAGGTGTAATATATATAGTATTTAGATGATGCTACTGGCACTCTTGATATAACATAATTGTTAATAAACAAGGTTAAATGCTATAAATATTGTTTTGTGGACAGGTGATGTGGCTAAACACAATGATATCACTCCCACATTACCGGAATAGATGTATATGTAGCTGTGGAAAATTACTGCACCAAGGATATCATTTACAAGTAGTACAATAGATCAATGCATGTGTCACAAGTGTCAAGAAAAATGTAATTTATAATAAAGTCACTTCTTAGATTGTAGTCCATCATGTTATTTCTTTGTCAAAAAGACCATGATATCACCATGTAATCGAAACATATGTGCCAGGAGTTTATAAATCAGACATTTTTCTTTTTCAAAGCCTTATTTGGTTATTATGTCCACCATGCAGTGATTCTAGTACAACCCATTCAAGATCATTGACTGTATGTCCTTTTTCCAGGAAATGCATGGTCAACTTAGTAGTGATATGTATGCACTGAGCAGTGCTTCTATTTTCATTTATTCTAATTTTGATCTTCTGTGTTGTCCTTCTAATGTAACGTAATGTGCATGGACATGCAATCGTATATATTGTATTTGTCGTAATTTCAGTTGGTGAGAATATATAGTTGTCATGTATATTGTAAAACCAGATCAAGTTCTTCTGTTTGTGCCCAAAGGAGAAACATTTTATTGGCCACACAAAAAGTGTCCAGTAATGGGGGGGAGCCCCAGCTGGCTGATATGGACTCCACAGAGTCACTACTCTTCGGCATTGTGTGTACTAAAAGATCCCCAAGGCTATGCGACTCTTATAAGCGCACACTGGTTGCTTGTGTTCAGTATCCGCTAGTTATTTTTTAATTCTCATTTGACATTGGAGAAAATATGGTTACACCTGTAATCTTTGCAGGGTCTCCTATTAGTTTCAAGTTATTCTTAACATGCTTCTTTGCACTTCTAACAACTCTCTCTAGATATTTCTTATCGAAAGGTTTCAAGGTCATATCCATTATTTGGTTACCCTTAGCGCCCCCCTACTGCCACTATGTGTGCACCGTATTTAAAATACAGGGTAGGGGACAAAAGTGTTATTATTTTTTACGCTACTCCTGCAGAGTACATAGAGGCCCACTGTATTCAAAGGTATGCCCCTTTTAAGGCCTGCTCTAAGCAGGAGTTAAAAGTGCCCAAAAAAATGTCATGTGCCATTTTTCGGCTCCCCTAACGAGAAAACGCCCCTTTGCATACATTATGCCTGGCACAGGCATAATGTAGCGCAAAGGGTTACAAAGTGGATGCACTGCGCCACTTTGTAAATGTGGCGCAATGTTTTTGGCCATCTAGAGCCACATTAGCATTACAAAAATGATGCTAAGGTGTCGTTAGGATGGCGATAGGGGCTCTTAAATCAGCCCCTCAATTTCACTGCAGTTTCATCTATGGCCTAGAAATTAACCTTATGGGAAAATTTGTCCAGTACTGAAAACTGTCAAATCTCAAAAGATTGTTACAATCTGTGAGCTTCTTATATGTTCTTGTTAATTTTCTATTGTTTATGATACTACTAAGGTTTAGATGTCAGGCTCCTACCTGTACTCAGGGATGAAATGGACGAAATGAAATTATCCTTTCTCCCAAATAACCAAGCCGATTCAAGCATCAGGAGTCTGCCTGACTTTCCAGGCTGAAGGGATGAATACTGGTGACCCTCAAGCTGACACTTACGACTTCTGAATTGTCTGGCTTCTTATCAGTATCTATAAAATAAATAGCAACATCAGCATTGCCTACTTTCATGTAGCAGAAATTGTTTAGGCATGATAATATAACTGAATTACCTAACAACTCTTTTCTCTTCTTTTGTCAGTGGAAAGAACAGGCAGATATCTGAATCTATAAAAGAAACTCACAAGGTAAATCCATCAGCTGACACAAACGTAAGTAGCTCATTGTTATAAATTGGCAGACCCAGTGTATATACCCAAAAGTGCCTCTGAAGTGGAGGAAATTTCAAAGAGTGGTTTTAAAGTGTACAAGTTCCCCTCAACCCAGCCCTGTCTGCTGGGAGCCCTGTAGGGGGTTATCAGTCCTTTGTGAGAGCAGGCCACTGGCCTTTGAAGTGTAAGAGAGAGCCCCCTCCACCCTTCCTGCCCAGGGAAACCCAGATGAATGCAGATGCAGCTGAGTGTACTATGTTTATGGCTGTCTGGGTGGAATGCACAAGGGGAGCTGTCAACCAGCACAGACCCGATGTGGATTGGAGGCAGGCTGTAGGGAACAGATGGCAGTAAGTGCAGAGAAATGTATGCTTTCTAAAAGTGGTCTCTCTGAAATAGTAATGTAGAATCCAACTTCACCAGTAAGTACGATTCCTCACTTCCATTCCAACCATACCAAATATGACAAGTCTATTCCTCTCAGATCAGAAATTACCACTTAAAAGCATATAAGGAAATCTTTAATGCTGGCCTATGAGAGAAGCAGGCTTAACAGTAGTGAAAATTGACTTTGGGAGTTTTTCACTACCAGGACATGTAAACCTATAAGTACATGTCCTGCCTTTTACTTACATAGCATCCTGCCCAACGGATTACCTAGGGCCTACCTTACGGGTGACTTATATGACCACCATAAGGCTGTCAGGTCTAACACTAATGTACGTAAGGGAGGAATTAGTACACATACCTAATACACTCAACAGTTTGGAACAACTCCAGTTCATTGTAACCCAAAGAACTGTTCAACAATATTTCTCATTAGAAGTTCATATGATTCCGGCATTTATCATGAACACTGTTCGTAATATATTCTTGATATGGCATACATATATCTTATACTGGGGACGGTATATTGATGATTGTTTTATGTTATGGACAGGTGATGAGTTAAGACTACGAGAGTTTTGCGAGTATTTAAATGCAAATGAAGTGAACATCAAGTTTACATATAAGTTTAGTGAGACTCACTTGGATTTTCTAGATGTAGAATTGTTTATAGAGGGTGATAAAATCGAGAGCAGATTATATCGCAAACCAACCGCTTGTAATACCTTGTTGCATGCTACCAGTGCTCACCCTCGACATCAGATTGAGGCTATACCACTCGGAGAGATGATAAGAGCGAGGAGGAACTGTAGCAAGAATGAGGAGTTCAATGAGCAAATTAAGGATATGGGACAAAGATTTTTAGCTAGAGGCTATTCAGAGACACTTATATGAAAATCGCTTCATAAGGTGCGAAATATACCCCGCAGACAGACACTAGATCAAGATATATGCCGTAAAAATACAAAATACAATAAGGATCATAAGATCAGAATTATTTTGGATTATACAGAAAATTCTCTAAAATTAATTCAAATTATGAATAAACATTGGTCCCTATTAAGACAGGATGAGTTACTCCGGAAACATATTGGAAAGAGACCAGATGTGGTATATAGAAGGGGGAATACCCTCAACAATATCCTCTGTCCAAGCTATTTGGCAGATATAACCACAAAAGACTGGCTTACTAAACGAAATTTGGGTTTTTTCAAATGTGGATCGTGTGCAGCATGTAAGTGGGCATGGCAACCCAAAAAGGATTTGGTTGATTTGAGAGGTGAGAAAATACTCATAAAATCACACATAGACTGCAATACAAAATATGTTGTTTATATGCTCATATGTGCTTGCAAAAAAATATACATAGGTAGTACGATACGGTCATTAAAAATTAGAATTTTGGAACATTTAAGGGCAATAAATCAAGAGGATGAACGCTATCCCATAGCATCTCATATGAAAATTTGTAATGCACAGGGTACTCATAAGACGTTTAAATTCATAGGCTTTGATTACTGTGAAATGAATCCACGGGGAGGTAATAGAGAGTTGGAGTTACGTAGGAGAGAATCAAAATGGATTATGAGAATGGGAGCAGTAGAATATGGTCTCAATACGGACCATGAAATGGAATATTTTTTGGGGAACTAACATTGTAGCAGAGACCTGGGTGGTAAATCCATCCTTTTAATTACTTTTTGGATTTATGAGATAGATTTTTTGTATTATAAATTTCAAAATATAAACAGTTAGTTCTAGAACATTAGAATTTGATATTAAATAGGGACATACATCTATAAGATTATGTAAATTTGACTATAAATCAATAACATTTATTTACATAAGCATGTATTATATCTAATATGTTATTATGAAACAACTCATAACAATAGAATTATTGAGTAGACTTATATATAAAAAATAAAAATGCTCAGTGTAAGAAACAAATCACTCGTTGTGTAACATCGAGAGAGGCCAAATAGTTCAAAATATGACATAGGATATATTGAATTAAAAGTGGAGAGAAGGGGCACAATTAATATAATTTGGATGATAAATAATCAATTCTAAGTAATCTAGAACTTTTGGAGCATGATAGCTCCATCTATTACTTGTTACTTGAAATCGTAACACTGTAGAAAAAAAAGGTGATAGTCCTTCGTCAGTTTCGAATATTTTGGAGTGTGCATAGTCTGTTTTTTACCTTTACTATGTTGGAGAGACGTATAAATACCCGTGAGTCATGGCGGCTTCGGTTTAAAATACCGGAACGGCAAACACGTGCGATCGGCGTTTGAGCGTACTCGCATACAAAATAGAACATAATCAATCGGTAAGGATTCTTTACAAAAAGTATGGAGATAGTCATGGTTTGAACTGCACTAGTTGTATATATTAGTTTCGAAGTCTGAAAACACTGTACTGTTAATACGAATATACAGGGTTTTATGCCTTAGATATATCAATTAATGACATATAAGATATAGAATTACATTAGGTGTATGTTATGTACTTTTTGATGGATCAAATCTGGAATTGGTTTTGGATATAAATTATTTCTCTTCACTAATAATTTATGAGCACTAGGTGATACATGTACAGGATGTATATTTCCCTGACATATCATATCAGGGGACGTATTTATAGTATGGTAGACTAATCACTGCCTGCATATATTTGAATTGGGAATCAGATGTGCAACAATGAAATTAATAACATGTCACAAGTAGTGTTATGGTGCACAAAAGAATTCTCACCACCAAGCACACTAAGTTACTTAAATACAAAATAATTTGTGAAATATTTCAATTATGTAAATATTTCATTACATAAAGTCACTCATATAATACCATTATAGGAAGTCCTGACGAAGTCCTGGGGGTACTCCCTGGATGAAACACGTGTTGACAAAGGGACTAAAGACAAGACAAGACAAAGACAAAGAGACTAAAGACAAGACAAAGAGACTAAAAGACCAAGGGAGAAAAGAGGAAGCTGTTGGATGGAACTGGCAATTTTGAAACAATTCCCACAAGGATATAAATTGGCAACATTGGAACCAAACCAAATAAGGATTTAATATTTGGATTGATGGACTTTGAGACTGTTGATAAGACAACAAGGGAATTATACATTTGTTATGGACTTCGGGAAACTTAGATAATAGGATATCATCTGATGGATATTTAATTTGTTTAATTTGATTTATTTACTTGTGCATATAATACAATCTGTTTACTGCTTTGAAACTAGATTTCTTCTTATTTTATTGTCACGTGTGCAACTGAATTTATTCTCGTGTTTGACAATAGGTAATTGTCGTTTAGGGTTTTTTTTTAGGGTGAGACCCTAGTCAGCTGCACCGTGAGATACAGTGGGATTTTGAGTATAGCAATAGAGTAGGGAGCGCTCATTACTCATCATTCACCCTCCTATTTTTTGTATTCTTGATTTATGTTGCCCATCGGCATATACTAAACTAGGAGTATTACAGCATCCCATTTTGTATAAATTCTGATAAGCATAATTTCTCAAAGTCCATTAATTCACATATTGCTTCAAGTATGGTAGCATATCACTTTTTCACTCTGTATATTCCTTTAGAGTTCATAAATAGTTTATATAGCCCATTAATCTCATTAGCGCTCTGTCAACACACTTCAAAGGAACATAGGATTTAACGTTTATTGGATAATCACCAGTTTCTAATCATTTTTATGTTATCCTTGTCTTTTGCAGGTATTGAGACAAACGCCACAAAAGCTATCAAGCAAAGTCGACAAACTGCTTCAGACAAGTGTTCTGTTTTTTTGGCAACAATAACTCAAATATGGTGCTGCAACGATTACCCTTTTGAAGATACTACTGTCCTTTTAATAGTTCCTTCTTTTTTTTTTTTTGCAGGGTGTGAGGCAAACTCCAAAATAAAACAACAACCACTGCGACCCAAATGAGTCCAATGCCGTAGTAGCCAAGAGGGGAACACAGCGGAGACTGTACAAAGGCGACATGAAAGACAGGTAAGAAACAGGGATGCAGAAGGCCGTGTCCAATGGGTGAGTACTGAGGGCAGGGAAAAACTTCAAATGACAAGCAGTTGTACGTGGTGCAGCGTGCAGCCTTCAAAGGCTACGCACTCCGCCATCTTAAACGGGCCGCAACTCAGGCGCACCAGGGACACGGCACGCCCAACACTAGAAATGAGATTCAGGATAAGGAGTGGTAAATCTGAGATAGGGGTCTTTTTTTTATCCATATGAAGAAAATGTGTGCAGTATCATTGCCATAATTCCAAATAATGAGAGAATAATCAATGTATGTGCGCTACAGTTTTATTGATGGTTTGTGTGGGTTCGGATCAGCATTGATTTATTGCATCTCATTATTGTACATGTACAGACAGGATAGACTTACAGGGAAAGTACTCCCCATGGAAGTATCTTGATTCTAATGGAACAGTGTATTTTCAAAATAGAAAACAATGTGTGTCAGTGCTATAGTGACACACTTATAAGTTTTAACAAAAAATGTGATAAATTCTCCCTAAAGTAATGTCCTATCCTTTCTTTGTACAATACAAGGCACAGTCTGTTATCAAAAGTCCTGGAATATGCGTACTCAGCAGGTGGTAGTTTAGGATTGAGACTTTTGTTAACGTTAATACATCTACACAACAGAACAAAACTGGCCACAGTACAATGATTAGTGAGATTTTGATCAAGTAGAATAAGAGAACTTGAGGGAATAAACTTATATGTATATGTTATACTAATCTTTCGCCAGATACTATGAAGGGTGGAACAAGTGGCTAGCATGTGCACCAAAGTAACATGCTATATTTAGCACTTAAGATAAAAGGCCTTATCAGGAATTCCCCACCTGACAACTGGCAGTGCTGAAGTATCTAACCATGGATGGGAGATACTATGCAAATGTTTCATTGCTAATATCTCTTTCAATGGCCATGGGTACTCCTTATCAAGTCTGGATAACATGTAGAAATGCAAGCGCTGATATAAAAACTATGCAACACATTCCATTTCTGGAGCAATACTACTTTCTTAAACAAAGGGATTAGATAAGATAACATTTCAAATAATTGAAGTCGTGTGTGGGAAGAAAATAAGTTACTTACCTGTAACTCTAGTTCTCTATTATTAGTATCCTTCATAGATTCACATGCTTGAATCATTCCCCGTCATTGAAGCGGGAGCCCCACAATAATCTAGAAAGCAGTAGAGTACAATCTGTATAGAAGTCAATGTTAAAGAAATTCACTTTTGCAGCTTATTAGTATCATTAAAAATGACCTAAGGTCCAGCCAATCAGGCACCCGTAAGAACCATCACCACAGAGGCTCCAGTCCCCCAGATTTTACCGCATAAGGGTGAGATAGAAATCAAGAGCAATAAAGGGAGGATCTATGGGGAGGAGGATGGGTTGCATGCAAATCTATGAATGATGCCAATACTGAAAAACTATAGGTAAAGGTAAGTAACTTATTTTCTTCTCCAGTATTGGATCTTTCATAGATTCACATGCTTGAATCAGATTAGTCAGCAATTTGCATATGTATACAACAATATCACCAAGAGAAAGCGGGTGGTAGGAAAGTATGAATTAGAATGGGCTCACCTTATTGAAATAGATGGTGTAACACAGCTTGTTCCACTGCAGCATCAGTCTTGTCAGTGTCTGCTGAATCATGCTGCCGCTTTGCAGATATGCTAAATCGGCACACCAGCATTGCAGTGGATGTGTATAAGGCTCTTGTACAATGGGCCTTAACGCTGCACGTCAAGGGTTTTCCTGCTTTAACGTGGCAGAACTGAATGGCGGTTGCAATCCACCTTGCAATTTTTCACTTGGAAGATGGAAATCCCTTTCTTAAATTGCCAAATGCTACAAATAACTGGTCTGTTTTTTTAAATTGCTTTGTTTTTTGTAAATAGAACTTAATGCACCTTTTAATGTCCAAAGTATGGAGAGATTTTTCCTTCATTCTTTGAGGGTTTGGAAAAAAATGTCTTTAAAACAATGGTCTCATTAAGATGAAAATCCAAAGTTATTTTAGGTATGAATTTAGGGTTAGTTCTTAAAACAACACTGTCTTTCTTGAATAGAATAAAAGGCTCTTTTATTGTAAATGCTTGCAGCTCACCAACTCTTATAGCTGAAGTAAGTGCTAGAAGTAATGTCTTCTTCCAAGTGAGCAATTTTAAGTCTGCTTTGTGGACTGGTTTAAATGGGGCTTTTGTTAACTAGCTTAGCATGATAGTGAGATGCCAAGCAAAAGGAGATTCCTTCACAGGAGGGAAAACTGAGAAAAGCCCCTTGAGAAACTGTTTGATGATCCTTGCTGACCAAAGTGAAGGTGACTTGTCAGATCTCCTAAAGCGAGATATTGCCACTAGATGGACGTTTATGGAAGAATGTGCAAGGATACTTTTTGCTAAGTGTAAGAGATATGGCAAAATCTGTTCAGGGGTTGAAGAAAAAGGGAGTAAACCTTTTTGTTGGCACCAAACACAGAAACGTTTCCACTTTAGCTTATATGTCTTGTTGGTAGAGTCCGTTCTTGCTTTAGCAAGGATTTCTCTACAATCTGTGGGAATTCCTAGATTCTCGAATTCATGGAACTGAGGAGTCAGGCCAACAAATGCAGAGAAGTTGGATTGGGGTGGAGTATCTGGCCCTTGTTCATTGTTATTAACGTCAAGCTGGGTGTTAGTTGGATGTGTGGTTGTTCTGAAAGTAGAAGCTCTGTATACCAGAACTGTCTGGGCCATTTTGGAGCAATTAGGATGCGTTGGCATGGTTCCCTGTTCATTTTCCTGAGTATTCTCAGGAGTAATGGAATGGGGGTGGGGGAGCGTATACAAATATTTTTGACCGTCTTCCCCCACAACCCTTTCTGGTGACGCCAGCTTGTGTAATACTGGCATCTTCGGTTGTTCCTGGTCATAAATAGGTCTAGATGTGGTTTGCCCCAGCGGGTGAAGATGTCTTGCAGAAATTGATGGTCGAGTTCCCAAATGTGGCAATTGGAAGTAAACCTGCTTAATATCTCTGCCAACACACTGGATGCCCCTGGCAAATGCTCTGCTCTCAGTGATACCTAGTTCTGTATAGCCCACTTCCAAATTTCTTGTGTCTGTTGTGGCAGGGCTGTCGATCTTGTTCCTCCTTCCTTGTTTATGTAGTGCATGCCAGTGGTGTTGTCCGTCCGGATCAGTACGGATGATCCTGCAACTCTGGATAGGAGCAAGAAGAGAGCTAGAGCTATGGCCTTTAGTTCCAGACGATCTATGTGCATCTTCTTTTTGGAGGTGGACCATTTCCCGTTGACAGAGAGATCCTGGAAATGAGCCCCCCATCCCTTCAGGGACGCATCTGTTGTGATGACAAAGTGTGCTTCCTGTGATAGAAATGTTTATCCCCTTGCTATATTTTCTTTCAGAGCCCACCATTGCATGGAGGAGACCATTACTGGGGTAATTTGAATTATAATGGTGAACGATCCCTGAACGTATGTCCACTGGTTGTCTAATTCTTCCTCTAATGGATGCATGTGCAGTCTGCAATTTGGGATCAGGGGGATACAAGAGGATAGCATTCTCAAGAGCAACTTTTACAGTCAAACTGAAACTGACTTTCTTTTGGTGAGCTTTTGAGCTAATTGTCGAATGTTCTGTTGTTCCAGAGAGACAAATGCTTTGTCTGTTTTGGTATCTAGGATTGCTCCTAGGAAAGTTAAGCCTTGTCTTAGGATTGAGAGAGGACTTATGCATGTTCATTGTGAGACCTGGTTTCTTGAATAAGGAGAGGCTTAGTTTCATATCCACTGTGGTTTGTTGGGATGTTGTAGCCTTTATTAACCATTCGTCAAAGTATGGGAATACTTGCACTCCTCCTGTCTCAGGTGAGCTGCCACAGGGGCCCAAAACTGGTAAATATACGTGGAGCTGACTTTCATCCAAAAGGGAGAACCTTGAACTGATAGTGAGTGCCGGTTACCTGGAATCGTAAGTACTGTTGATGTTTGGGATGAATGGGAACATGGAAGTATGTGTCCTGGAGGTCAAGAGCGGTCATATGGTACCCATGATAGAGAAGATGTAAAATGTTCTGTAAGGTGACCATCCAAAATGACTGCTTTTTCAAACACTTGTTTAGTTTCTGAAGATCTAAGATCAGGAGCCAGTCTCCTGACATTTTCCTGATGAGAAAGAAACAGAAGTAGAAATCGATTCCCTTCTGAGACTTGGGGATCTTCTCCATGGTCCCCTTTTTTAACATAAGAGAAACTTCCATCAGTAGTTGTTTTAGATGAGGAGGGGGTGCTGTTTGGGTGGGACATTTGGTGGTTTGTTGATGAATTCAAAGGTATGTCCCCAATCTATAACGTCCAGGACCCATTTGTCCATTGTTATATGGGACAAATGGTGGAGGAAGAGGGAAATTCAACCCCCAAGATGTTCTGTCTGTCTGTACGGGGTAGCCAGCACTGGTGTAAGCCCACTGTTTTCTTGCAGTTTCTCACCCTCTGGTGGTCTGCTTGCCTCTTGCTGGCTGTTTGTGTGCTGCCGAAGGTGGCTGCCTGTACTGTTGCATATATTGCAAACGATATTGCCCATGGTAAGGCAGATATTGCTGCCTATAGGATTGGAATCCTCCTCAATAGGAAATGGAACTTCTGGCCCTAGCTCATCGAAAGTGCTGCCTCTTGATTTGTAATGTTCCCAAGGATCTGGCAGTATTTGTGTCAGTCTTAATAGCTGGGACAGCGTCACCTATATGTTTGCTGAACAATGCTTCCCCATCGTAAGGCATGTCTAAGATTTTACTCTGGACTTCTGGTCTGAAGGATGTTGCTTTCAGTCAGGCTTGCATTCTGAACACAGCTGGTCCCGCTAACTGCCGAAATCTGGTTGAGGAGATATCAATAGCACAGTCTATTCTAACCGCAGAGGCTCATTCTCCCTCCTGGAGAATCTTTTTGTTGTCTTCTTTAGATTCTTCTGGCAGAAGGTCTATAAATTGAGACATATCTGACCACATCTGCCTGTCGAATCTTACTGGGAATTTACTGCTCGCATGGTGAGAGCTGCCATGCTAGAATTTTTTTTTCCAGTGTTGTTAAGTCAGCGCCCATTTCTATCCGGTGGTGTAGTGATAGGTGTGGAAGGATACTTTGAGCGCCTTTGAGCTGCCTGACTGATAACCTAGTCTAGCTTGGGGTGACCCACTAGACAGGCTGATGCATCATCTGATGCCTTACATTTTTTGTCCAACCTGGGAATGACTGCCAAAACAGTGGCTGGATTCTTCATTGTGCAAATGCCCTCTTAGCAGATTAAGGGGGTCATTACAACATTGGCGGTAAAAGCCGCTTACCGCCGTGCAGAAGTCCGCCAACACACCGCCACGGCCGCAGAAATCCACCACAGCTATTATGACCCACATCTCAGAATCCGACAAAATTCAGACACCCACACAAGTCCGCCGCACCAAAGGTCAGTGATAAACTGGCGAAAACAAAACCTCCACCGTCACGCCAACAGAAACACGCCCATGCTATCACGACCCACGAATCCACGCGGCGGTCTTTCAACCGCGGTATTCCATTGACGGTACACACCGCCGCGCTCAAAATACACACACATCTCCAAAACACCGCCACATTGGACAATTCCAAATACACACACCTGATACACATACAAACACCACTCCCACACAATCAATACTATATAAAACACACACCCACATCACCCACAAACCCCTACGACCAAATATTTTGACGAAGGCCAGGGAGACTGCACAGCATAGACAATGCCACCACACAGAGGCACACAACACCATCACCCACACTACATCCACGCACAAAACACCACACACCACTACACATCACCACACTCATCACCACATACACCACCCCACACATCACCTACACCACCCCATGGCACGGCAAAGACACCCCAGGTTCTCGGAGGAGGAGCTCAGGGTCATGGTGGAGGAAATCGTACGGGTAGAGCCACAGCTATTTGGAGCACAGGTGCAGCACACCTCCATAGCTAGGAAGATGGAGCTATGGCGAAGAATAGTCAACAGGGTCAACGCAGTGGGACAAGACCCAAGAAATCGGGAGGACATCAGGAAGAGGTGGAACGACCTACGGGGGAAGGTGCGTTCCGTGGTCTCCAGGCACAACATCGCGGTACAGCAGACTGGCGGCGGACCTCCACCTCCTCCCCCACAACTAACAACATGGGAGGAGCAGATCTTGACCATTATGCATCCTGAGGGCCTCAGAGGAGTCGGTGGAGGAATGGACTCTGGTAAGTCAAATCTTAACTATCATATCCCCCACCCTACCTGCATGCTATCACAGACCCCTAACCTCACCCCCTCCCCATCACTCCAACTCCTCACTAATGTACTAATAACACAAACCACCCATCGAAACACCAAGCCCTGCATGACACAACAAAGCATGGACACCCCTCACTAAAGCATGCCCACTGCACATACCCATTACACCCCGCCAACCATCATCACACAAGCCCCCACACAGGAATGCTAGCACCGGGGTACACGCTCACCCACCCATTGCACACCATGACACACACACATGCAATAATCATGCTTTTACACCCCTGCAGGACCACTACCCAACGTCACCAGACAGGAGGGTCCAGACATCTCTACCCCACCCACAGAAGAGGCCCACAGTGATGACAGCAGCTCTGGCCAACTGGATCCAGATGACCAGCCCGGACCATCGTGGGCCTCAGGACAGTCGGTTCCCCTCACACAGGCACAGCCCACCACAGACCTTCCACCCCTCTGGTAAGACCAGCACAGCACCCACCCAGAGGGGCCCATACCTCCGTCCCCAGGACACGTCAATCAGCTGTGTGTCCACCACTACAGGGAACCCAGGATAACCCACTACCCCAACAACAACAGGGACCTGGGGGCAGTGGCAGTGGGCACACGGTCCAGGGGACGGAGGCACAGGAACACAGGGGAACTGGGAGGGCTGCTGTGCGACAGGGGGCAGACAGGCCAAGGGAACCCACTCTCCACGAGGCCCTCTCCTCCATCATGGGAGCATACCACCACTCCCAGGAGACGATGGCTATGGTCCTGGCCAAGTTTCAGGAGACCCAGCGCCTGCAGGAGGAACAGTATTTGGGCTTCAGGGAGGAACTCAGAACCATCAGCTCCGCCCTGGGCACCATCGTAGGGGTGCTGAAGGAGATACTTAACACCAGGAGGGACACCGTGGCACTCCAAGGGGCCCCTGACACTAGCATGGACGATGAACTGCCCACCACCTCTGCCGGCGCTAGTGGACAGGAGGCACCGCCACAGGACCACCACACCAGCACCCATCCCCTGCAGACGGAGAACCACCCCGCAAGCGGTCCCTGAGATCCAGGAACAGGACAGAGCACAATGGCAAGACCCCCGCCAAGAAATAAGACCACCCTGATTGTCATCCCACTGTCCCACTTTGTAACCCTGTCCATATTGGAACTGCCCCAGCTCCACTTCCTATGCCCATATGGGCAGTGCACCTGTGAGACTAATAGACTGGACTCTGCCATGGACATTCCTCCACCTTCACCCCTCACCATTTTACCACCCCCCTCCAATATTTAGCACTTCAATAAACACCCTTGAACCACAAAACAATCTGGAGTCAGTCTGTGATTTTGAAAATGTGTATTACCAATGACAGTGACAAAATCCGTTCTCAAATGTAATGTCAACATACCTATGTCACACATCACAAGTCCATGAGGAATGTAAGCAGATGACACACGTTGGTAACCACACCTGTGAAACCGTAATGGAAATGTACAACTCAGTTACCATATACTGCTTGAAATTGACAGACAGGATAGAGTTAGAAGTGTGAAAGTACTTGTAGTAGGCAGGAATGTGTTCTCACCTGTGTGTCACTGGAAATATTGCTGGATAACTGAGTCCCTGTTGTCAATATCTTCTTCCTCTGCTTCCTCCTCATCACTGTCCACAGGCTCCACAGCTGCCACAACACTGTCATCTGGACCATCCTTGTGCAGAAAAGGCACCTGGCGTCGCAAAGCCAGATTGTGAAGCATACAGCAGGCGATGATGATCTGGCACACCTTCCTTGGTGAGTAGAATAGGGAACCACCTGTCATATGGAGGCACCTGAACCTGGCCTTCAGGAGGCCGAAGGTGCGTTCGATCACCCTCCTAGTCTGCCCATGGGCCTCATTGTAGCGTTCCTCTACCCTGGTCCTGGGATTCCTCACTGGGGTCAGTAGCCATGACAGGTTGGGGTAACCAGAGTCCCCTAATAGTGGGATGGCAGATAACTGACATCAGGTCAGGCTCCAACTGGGTACACAGTTCCTGGATTGTGGCACGGTCAAACCTGTAGGTGATGATTAAATGTCGCTCCTCCATTGTCAACAGGTCCACCAGCGGTCGGTACACCGGAGGATTCCGCCATCTCCTCACATGTCCCAGCTGACGGTGCCTAGGAAGGACAACAGCGACCACAGAGTCAAACAACTCAGAGGTATGTACCCACAGTGTACACAGAACATTAAACAAAATCCAAAAAGTTGTCTGTATGTGTGTTGAGTCCAGGCCTAGGTATGTGTGACGCAGTTGAAAATGAAGCCATGAGGGCCCCTGAAATGGCGGCTGCCTTACCTCTAAACTGGAACAATGGGATGTGAAGTAACTGCGCTGGCGTTGTACACCGTCGCGGTAGGCGGTCGAAGGCCGTGGCGCAATGCTGCATTGGTTAACATTGGACCCTATGGGTCCCATGAGCCAATGAGGAAGTGCGCCGGCGGTGATGATACGCACCGCCGCGGACGTGACCGCCGTGGACGTGACCACCATTTTCTATCTGTTCAATCACTCGATACCTGATCTTCGACAGGAGAGGACCTACACTGCAAGTGCTGCTGTGACCTCGGTCTGGAAGAGACAATGGCTCGTGTGTCTGCACAGGAGTTGGAGAAGCTCGTGGACGGGGTCCTCCCCTAGTACACGCTACTCTACGGTCCTCCAGACCAACAGGTGAGTACACAGGGAGCATGTTGTATGGGCTATGCCTGTGTGGAGAGGGCTGGTTGTAAGTAGGAAGGGGGCAGAGTTCTGCGTGCATGAAGGACTATGAATGCATGTGCCACATGGCAAGATGAGGGATGTGGGCCACTCACTTCGACGGTGCAGTTGCTAATGACTTCTCTTCTTCCCCTGTACATGTCATGTAGGTCAGCGCCCACCAGATGAAGGATATTTGGCGTGCCATCGCCAAGGACGTCCGGACCCTAGGGGTCCACCAGAGATGGAGCACCCACTGCCGGAAAAGATGGGAGGACATTCGCCGCTGGAGCAAGAAGACGGCGGAGGCTCAGCTGGGGATGGCCTCCCAACGTGGGAGGGGTGCCCCGTCGAACCATGACCCCCCTGATGTTCCGGATCCTGGCGGTGGCCTACCCGGAGTTTGACGGGCGCCTGAGGGCATCACAGCAGCCACAAGGGGGTGAGTACAAGATCATTCTGCGGACTTTGCGCGCAGTGAAGGTGTCTGGGTGGGGGAGGAGGGCTGTGGGTTTCCCTAGGCCAGGGCGAGTTCCATAGGCTAGGCCCCTCCGTAATGCAGGCCATGTGGCACTCCACCCCACCTCTGTAGAGTGCCAAGTACAGGTATACATGCCCCTGTGTCATCTATGTGTGCTGATGTCCACCATAGCCATGTAGGCCATATCCCAGGAACTGCATCTGTAGAGCCCAACAGCGCGGCGTAGTGCAGGGGGCTGCTGTGTCTGTATTGTCCGCCAACGGTAGCGGTAAGCCATGCACTCAACCTGTCTTTCTTCTGTCCCCCCCCCCCTTTTTGTGGTCTCCCTGTTCTTGTGTGCATCAGCATCATCAGGCGGAGGTACAGTGGCACCGGAGCACGAGGGAGCTGCATCCCACATGGCCATGGAGGGCCACACCACGGACTCAGAATACACCAGTGGGACGGAGGGCGAGGGGAGCTTCACGGCGGGGACAGGATCAGCAACCAGCGACACGGACTCGTCCTCCGATGGGAGCTCCCTTGTGGTGGTGGCAAAATCTGTGCCCCCCACTTCTACAGGTACATCTGCCACCCCCCCTACCAGCACCACCCTGCCAGAAGCCCCTCAGCCTTCACCCTGTGCCCGCTCACCCAGGAGGGTGGGCATCACCTTCGCCCCAGGCACCTCAGCCCCTGCCCCTGTCATCTCTGCTGCCCTCAGTGAGGAGGCCATTGACCTCCTCAGGTCCCTCACTGTTGGGCAGTCTACCATTTTGAATGCCATCCAGGGTGTAGAAAGGGAATTGCAACACACAAATGCATTCCTGGAGGGCATTCATTCTGGTCAGGCTGCCCTTCATCGAACCCTGCAATCTCTGGCCTCAGCACTGATGGCAGCCATTGTCCCTGTGTCTAGCCTCCCCCTCCAACTTCCTCCACCCAGACCCAATCCCCTGTACCTCAGCCTATCCCAAGCACACCATCAGACCAGCCTGCACACACATCAACACACAATGGAAGCTCAGGCAAACATAAGCACCATACATCCCACAGGCACTCACACAAGCATCACACACATACAGACATAGCAACATCCACTGCCTCCACTGTGTCCCCCTCGTCGACGTCTCCCTCCTCCCTCCCAGTGTCGTCTACACTCTCACCTGCATGCACTACCACTACAGCCACTAGGTCCCGCACCAGCACACCCACCACCACACCCTGCTCACGTGCACTCACCACCCCCACTACCATTTACATGTCTCCTGTGTCCTCTCCCAGTGTGTCTGTGACGCCCCCTCCCAAAGTACACAAACGCAGGCACACACCCACCCAACAGCCATCCACCTCACGACAACCTCCAGCGCATGCACCTGCATCCAAAGCCACAAAAGTTACACCTCCTACAACCACCTCCTCTTCCCCCACTCCCAGACCCACTCCAGCTACCCGTCCCAGTGTTCCTAAGAAACTTTTCCTGAGCAACCTTGACCTCTTTCCCACCACCCCCCCTCCAATTCATAGGTTCCGTACTAGCACCTCAGCCAAAAAATCGCCGGTACCAGTGGTGCCTGTTAGAGGTATGTGGAGTGCACCGGGCACCAGGGCAGCCAGTGTGACACGGAGCCACAGCACAGCCAGTCCCCCGCCTGTGAAGCACCAGAAGTTGGACAGTGCCCGGCGGGAGAGGGGGAAGACTCCAGCAGGCAAAGCCGCTCACAAGGGTCCCGGGGGGGTGTCCACTCAGCTGTGACTCCTCCCAAGGTGGTGAAGGGGCAGAAGAAATCGCCAAAGTCTGGGAAGAGCAGCACGGCGGAGAAGAGCGCCATCATCCCCGCTGCCCAGGAGGCCACCGCCAGCCCCATCGTCACTGGCCAGGAGGCCACCGCCAGAGTCAGTGCCCAGGAGGGCAGCCCGATCATCAGTGGCCAGGAGGCCACCGCCAGAGTCAGTGCCCAGGAGGGCAGCCTGATCGTCACTGGCCAGTAGGCCACCGCCAGAGTCAGTGCCCAGGAGGGCCCCGGCACCCACAGCCGCGCTGGGCAATGAAGGACCTCCATGGCAAGCACCGCTTAACAGGGCACAGACCGCCATGGCAAGCACCGCTGAACAGGACAAGCACCGCTGAACAGGGCACAGACCGCCATGGCAAGCACCGCTGAACAGGCCAAGCACCGCTCAACAGGGCGCAGACCGCCATGGCAAGCACCGCTGAACAGGACAAGCACCGCTGAACAGGGCACAGACCGCCATGGCAAGCACCGCTGAACAGGACAAGCACGGCTGAACAGGCCAAGAACCGCTTAACAGGGCACAGACCGCCATGGCAAGCACCGCTGAACAGGACAAGCACCGCTGAACAGGGCACAGACCGCCATGGCAAGCACCGCTGAACAGGAAAAGCACCGCTGAACAGGGCACAGACCGCCATGACAAGCACCGCTGAACAGGACAAGCACCGCTGAACAGGACAAGCACCGCTGATCAGGGCACAGACCGCCATGGCAAGCACCGCTGAACAGGCCAAGCATCGCTTAACAGGGCACACACCGCCATGGCAAGCACCGCTGAACAGGGCAAGCACCGCCAACTCAAGCACCGCTAGCCCATGTGCGGCAGGGGCAGTGACGGAACTGGGACCGTCACGGGGAGAGTGGTGCACTCTGGGCACCAGTCCCCCTCCAGAACCAGTGGAGAACAGCATCCACTCCGTCTGTCCTGCACAGGATGAAGCACTCTGGGCACCAGTCCCCCTCCAGAACCAGTTGAGAACAGCATCCACTCATTCTGTCCTACACAGGATGAAGCACTCTGGGCACCAGTCCCCCTCCAGAACCAGAGGAGAACAGCATCCACTCCTTCTGTCCTGCACAGGATGAAGCACTCTGGGCATCAGTCCCCCTCCAGAACCAGTTGAGAACAGCATCCACTCCTTCTGTCCTGCACAGGATGAAGCATTCTGGGCACCAGTCCCCCTCCAGAACCAGTGGAGACTGTTATCCACTTGAGAGACTGTGGCTTTGCACTCCCCAGGATGTAACAGTGGGCAAACCACCCACTGTGAAGACTTGAGAGACTGTGGCTTTGCACTCCCCAGGATTGAACAGTGGGCAAACCACCCACTGTGGAGACTTGAGAGACTGTGGCGTTGCACTCCCCAGGATATGGCAGTGGGCAAACCACCCACTGTAGAGACTTGAGAGACTGTGGCTTTGCACTCCCCAGGATTGAACAGTGGGCAAACCACCCACTGTAGAGACTTGAGAGACTGGCTTTGCACTCCCCAGGATATGGCAGTGGGCAAACCACCCACTGTAGAGACTTAAGAGACTGTGGCTTTGCACTCCCCAGGATGTAACAGTGGGCAAACCACCCACTGTAGAGACTTCAGAGACTGTGGCTTTGCACTCCCCAGGATGTAACAGTGGGCAAACCACCCACTGTAGAGACTTGAGAGACTGTGGCTTTGCACTCCCCAGGATACATCAATGGGCATGGAGCCCCCTCGTGGATCTGGCGTCGTGCAGTCATCCGGCTGAGGTGCCCCCCCTTCCCTTCCCCCTGAGGTGCCTGTTGTATTTCTATCTGATGCCCCGGCAGTGTTCTCTCCGTTTTGATCAGGTATCTGATGTGGGCCTCGCCCATGCATTTTGGGCCCAGTGGTCCACGGACATTGAATGGTGCATTACCTGCACTACTAATCGTGATGTGTATTTTGTTGAATGTGTATATTTATCTGTATATATTTGGTTACTGTATTTTGATATATTACAATGGTTGCACTCATTTCCTTTTGTCTTTGCATTCTTCCGGGGGGGTTGGGGGTTGTTACTGTAATGTTTGAATATGCATTGGTGTGAGTGCTGTAGTGGGTGAGGGTCGGGTGGGGGTGGGGGTGTTGCGTGTGTGTTTCCCTGACTTTTGCCTCCCCTCCCCTATGTCGTAGGTGCAGTACTCACCGTTGTCTTTGGCGCCGACGTTGATGATGGTCGTACAGGAGCAGGAAGACTATCGCAGGGAGTATTTGGAGTTCCGGATCCATGGTGTCCTGATTCCTCGTGGAGTGTGTAGAGGTGAGCGTTTTCCCTTTGAAATGGCTGTTTCCACCGTGTTTTTATCCACGGTGAATCCGCCCCGGAAAAGGTGGCGGATTGGTAGGTTGTGATACTGTGGGCGGTACTTTGTCTTCTGCCTGTCTGTTGGCGGTGACCGCCGCGCTGTTTGTCTGCACCGCCGTGGTGGTCGGAGTGTTAAAGTGGCTGTCTTTGTTGGCGGTTTCCGCCACGGTCATAATTCCCATTTTTTTACCGCCGGCCTGTTTGCGGTCTTACCGCCGCTTTAACACCGTCCGCCAGGGTTGTAATGACCACCTAAATATATTAAGGGAATCACCTTTACAGACTTCTTCATGGGCTTCTTAAAGTTTTAAAGGGAGCAATCCACCTATTTGGTGGTTAAATGTGGTTGGAAGCATTTCACTGCTCATTCCATGATTTTATGAAAACCCTCTATGTCATCTGGTGGCGAGTCTACTGGAGGTGGAACAGGCAGAGATGGTGTGTGAATTACCATCCCACTAAGTAGTGGTTGAGGCATGATCCCTTATCCCTCCTTCCTCTTGATCTCCTTCTGAATTGTCAGGGTCATCAGCTGGCGGATCAACAAATGGTAGGATTAATGAGAGAGGTACTGATAGGTGTAGTGTGCACGGACGACTCAGTGTTGTTTGTGGAAGTGGAAACCTCATAGGCGTTTGTAGGTGTGACGCAGGAGCAGAGGCTGCGGGTTCTGGGAAATGTCTGTAATTATCCCAGAGCATGTCCTGCAGGTTGGACATTAGCTCTTGTGGCATCTGAACTGTTTGCTCCTGGTGACCTTGTGGAGAACAGACATGGTATTGTTCTTGTGTCTGCTCACTGTTAGAAATGGGATCTTTGGTTGGCAGTCAGGTTACCCCTTGTCCAAGCAAGGACCCTCACTCTAGTCAGGGTAAAGGAGAATCGCCCTCAGCTAACCCCGCTCACCCACTTGGTAGCTTGGCACGAGCAGGCAGGCTTAACTTCAGAGTGTAACTCCAGGTGTAAAGTATTTGTACCAACACACACAGTAACTCAGTGAAAACACTACAAAATGACACAACACAGGTTTAGAAAAATAAGAAATATTTATCTAAACAAAACAAGACCAAAACAACAAAAATCCACCATACACAAGTCAAGTTAGGAATTAAAATGCAAAAAGAATCTTAAGTCCTTGAGAAAACAGTAAAAACACTGTTAGCATTGAAAAGTGCCTGGGTAGCGTAAAAATACCACGCATGGGCGAGTGTGTGTCGGAAAAGGCTAGTGATGCGTTGATTTCTCACCCGCAAGTGAGACTGTGCGTCGTTCTCCTACTCCGGTCGGGTCGATGTGCGTAATTTTTTCTCTCCGCAGGAAAGCGATGTGTCAATCCAGGCAAGCACTCGGGTCCAGGCAGACTTTGCATTGTTTTTCCGCGCCCAGCGATGTTTGCGTCGAAAATCCTGCTGCACGGTATTAGCAAAACCACGCGATGTGGGTTGCAACGTTATCAGCCTCCGGCAGCGGGTGTTGCACGTCATTTCTCCAGATGTGTGCGTCGATCTTCAAGCCGCGATGAAGGTGGAGCGTCGATTTCAGCCGCGAAGCTGGCGGTGCGTCATTTCTCAGCCGCGTCTCGGAAGGTGCATCAAAATTTTCCCTGCACTGCAGTCTGTGCGGGGATTTTCAGTCTTCGTCTGCCAGCTTCACCTTCCAAGGCCCCAGGAACTGGATAGGGCACCACTTGGCAGGGCAGGAGTCTCAGCAGAGAGTCCAGGTGCTGGCAGGAGAAGTCTTTGATGGCCCTGAGACTTCAATAACAGGAGGCAAGCTCAGGACAAGCCCTTGTAGATTTCTTCACAAGCAGGAATGCATAACAAAGTCCAGTCTTCGTCCCCTTGCACAGGCAGAAGCAGCAACTGCAGGATAGCTCCACAAAGCACAGTCACAGGCAGGACAGCACTTCTCCTCAGCTCCTCAGCTCTTCTCCAGGCAGAGGTTCCTCTTGATATCCAGAAGTGATCTAATCTTTCAGGGGGTTGGATGCTCTTCTTATACCCATTTTGGCCTTTGAAGTAGGCTTACTTCAAAGGAAAGTCTCTCTTGTTTGTGAGATCCTGCCTTGCCCAGGCCAGGCCCCAGACACACACCAGGAGGTTGGAGACTGCATTGTGTGAGGGCAGGCACAGCCCTTTCAGGTGTAAGTGACCACTCCTCACCTCCCTCCTAGCACAGATGGCTCATCAGGATATGCAGGCTACACCCCAGCTCCCTTTGTGTCACTGTCTAGAGAGAGGTGCAAACAGCCCAACTGCCAAACTGACCCAGACAGGGAATCCACAACCAGGCAGAGTTACAGAATGGTTTAAGAAAGAAAATGCCCACTTTCTAAAAGTGGCATTTTCAAACACACAATCTCAAAACCAACCTTACTAACAGATGTATTTTGAAATTGTGAGCTCAAACCCCAAACTCCACATGTCTATCTGCTCCCAAAGGGAATCTACACTTTAATCATTTTTAAAGGCAGCCCCCATGTTAACCTATGAGAGTAATAGGCCTTACAACAGTGAAAAATGAATTTGGCAGTATGTCACTGTCAGGACATGTAAAACACATTAGTATATGTCCTACCTTAAACATACACTGCCCCTGCCCACGGGACTACATAGGGCCTACCTTAGGGGTGTCTTACATGTAATAAAAGGGAAGGTTTAGGCCTGTGGAGTGGGTACACTTGCCAAGTCGAATTGGCAGTTTAAAACTGCACACACAGACATTGCAGTGGCAGGTCTGAGACATGATTACAGGGCTACTCGTGTGGGTGGCACAACCAGTGCTGCAGGCCCACTAGTAGCATTTGATTTACAGGCCCTGGCACTTCTAGTGCACTTTACTAGGGACTTACTAGTAAATCAGATATGCCACTCATGGATAAACCAATCAACAATACAATTTACACAGAGAGCTTATGCACTTTAGCACTGGTTAGCAGTGGTAAAGTGCTCAGAGTTCAAAAGCCAACAAAAACAGGTCAGAAAAAATAGGAGGCAGGAGGCAAAAAGATTGGAGATGACACTGCAGAAGGAAAAAAGTCCAACACTCACCTACATATGGTTTCGCCTTGATAGTAATGGTCATCATCTTGATATCTGACATGACATTCTGAAGAATTATGAGCCACTCCAAAGAGGCCTTCATCATTTGACTCCTCATCTAGCAAATGAGCCGGTGGGAATGGAGAAATTTTGCTTGGAGACGTGTTGACAGGAAGAATTACCTTAATTGGCGATGTCCCAGCTAGTGACAAGATGGAAGTAGGCATTAAAGGTGTTTGTTGACAGTGAATCTGCTGGTTTCATAGGTTTTCAGCACTTCCAGGCATTTTTGCTGAAGAAACTGTCATCGATGAGGGTCTCGTTGATGATGGAGTCGTCAACGTTGTTCCTGTCAACAAGACTCCCGTCAATGGTTTTGTCAACCAGGCTACCATCCACAGAATGTTCAGTGATGGTGCTGTCGTTGTCAGTATGTTTGTCAATGAGTCAGTTGACGAAGGTGGTTTCATCGACGTTGAGGTTGTCGGCGATCATTTAGATGGCTGCTTTAACGTCCGAGAGACAGGGGCCTTCTTGGTTGACAGTGCCGTCAACAGTAACTTGCAGGAGATTATGGATGTCGACACTATCAGAGATGATGAAACTATCATTGGCGATGCCGCTGTAGTAAATGTCAACAGCATGGTGATGGATGTCGACGTAATCGCTGTCAATAATGAAGACATTTTCAATTTTGTTATGGAAACAGTTTCTTTTGACAAAGGAAGCAATTTTGACTTTTTCCTCAGAGAGACTTCCTTAATAGAAGGTATTTTAGGTTCTAAAGGAACCTTAAACTAATCTTTTATTTTCTTAGGCAAAATCTCCTCAGATTTTTTTTTACTTTGTTGACGGAGAGATTTGTTTAAGGGCCTTTCCGGCTTGTTCTGAAGGCTTGACTTCCTGTGACCTGTCCCTCTTGTGGGATTTTTCAGTTTTCGAAAAGTAATCACTCTCTTCCTGGGAGATTTGTTTATTTAAGTCTCTGTAACGGGAAGAGTAGTCTTCCCTCCCTGTCCTTCAGGGTTTTCTGGAAGAAAGTGTGGCAGATCTTACAGTCTTTGACTTTGTGTTTAGGACAGAGACAATAAATACACTCTTTATGTGGGTCCTGTGAGTGTAGTCTCTATTTGCCACAGGTTTTACATGGCTTACATTAACCCTTTTTGGGATATTCTGACATGGTGAGGGACTCCTAGGCTGATATATGAAAATTATATATATATATATATATCTCCTGAGAAGATTCTTCTTGAATGTAGCTGTTTTGAAGGATAAGCTGAGCAGAGCTCAGGGAAAGTCCCATCACATGACATGCAGTACAAAATCTGAGGGACTGAAGCCTCAGTGCTGAGGGTTCTAAAGGGCGCTGTCATCTGATTGGCTGGATTTTGGGTTGTTTTTAATTAATCTAAATAAGTGAATGTCTTTAACATTGACTTCTATGCAGATTGTACTCTACTGCTTTCTAGATTACCGTGGGACTCCCACTTCAATGATGGGGAATGCCACAAGCATGTGAATTTATGAAAAATCCAATACTGGAGAATGCAAAAGATAGCCTTCATGCCCTCAGACACTCAAAGCCTATTTACATCTAGAAAGTCTGCAAGTCCATTATGACAACAATTGATAAATCTAACTGTTCCAACCCCTCATGGTGGCCCTTAAAATCATGAGCAGAATTTCTAATCTCACCTATAACTGTAAGTAAACAGGTAAACAGTATAGTATGCCATGGCGCCTGTGTGCATGGGTGCATATTGTTTAAAAGTGAAACAGGTAGGCTGGTGTGGCTTCAGGCGTCAAGATGGCAGTAGCACTTTGAGAGTGCTCCAGACCCCTCTGTCATCTGCCACCACTAGCCCTAGTACCCTACATTCAGCAACCCTGACGATGAGGCTGAACCGCCTCTGAATGCCTTGGTGGGGGACTGAAGCGTTGAGGGAGCCTGAAAACGGGCCAATAGAGCCCAGCCTGAGGGCCCGGCTGGGAGGTGAGGCTCAGCGGCCTACATGATGGGACCTGCTGATTGGGAGGCAGCCTAGTGGGATGGGCCGCCTGCCTTATGCGTGCCTGCTGCGGCTACCTCCATCCCAGGGTAGAGGAGACAAAGGAAGAGAGAGGTGTGGCCAGCGGCGAGGCCCTGTGGCAGAGAGGTGGCTGACGGGACGGCGACCCATGGCCTTGGACACCTCCTCTGCCGCCCCCCCAGAGAGGAGAGTCCAGACATGCATGTGGCCTGCGGGTTGGAATCTGAGTGGAACCACGGACCACAGCACGGCCTGAGCTCTCAGGTGACCGCGTTGAGGCAGGAGACAGCCCACTCTGATGCGGTGCTGGCGCAAGGCTGCAGTGGCACCCCGCGTCAGAGAGTGAGGTGGCACAACGTGAAGCGGGCTACAATAGGGCTGCGCGTCACCTCCTAATGCTGCAGCCTGGTTTTCAGGTACTGCAGTGATCGGCTGCAGCGATATCGGCTGAAGGGCGCAGGAATAGACATACATCCCGTTCCCGGGTGAGTGGTAGTGGCCAGCCACGGGCAGAGCACGTGTGCCGAGCAGAGTTGTATGCCTGCTGTGAGCCCTGAAGGAGCTGCTTGTACGAAAGGGGGAGGCCAGGAGGAGGTTAATGGCTTGATGTGATCCTGGAGCCTCCCCTCTCTCCATATCCTTTCACTAGTGCACGAAGGCACGAGATCCCCGATTAGGGGCGCGACCCCCCCGAGCATGGAACATTTTTTGAAGACGACTCCACAAGTAGTGACAAGTGAGGAGCTAGGCCAAGGAGGGGTGACCTAAACCCTACCTGGTAATCGGAGGTGGATTGGCCTGCTGATCGTGCAGCAGCGGAGGGACAGTGCAACACAGTCTGTGGCTCCTGGGATCATCCAGCCACGCAATAGGGAAGGAGAGACAGAGTAGGCAGCCGCCTGCATGCCAGCAGCATATTGATCGGTTCACTACTCAAACGGGCCTTCAGGGACCTGGCACCTTGACACAGGGGGCTCCTGCGATACAGGGTCTGGACACAATCCTGCAGGCTATCCAATCCTCACAACAGGCTGTAGAGACCAAGATCGGAGATGTGCGTGAAGACATGGGCCTGTTGCGGCAAGACTTGCGAACATCGCTGGGCTTAATCAAAGAGGTAGAAGACTGTGTTTTAACAGTAGAGGACGATGTCACAGAACTTAAATCTGAAGTAGCCCAGATGCTGACCTACGCAGGCGGACTTCATCATAGGGCGGAGGATGCTGAAAATAGTTCCAGGCGCAATAATCTGCACTTCGTAGGATTCCCAGAGGGGCGGAGAAGACTCAGCCTGACAAGATTCTGGAAGAGTGGCTCCGGACCTGGTTACCCACCCAAAAATTGTCCTCCTGGTTCACAGTCGAGCAGGCCCACAAAGCACTTGCGCCTAGACCTCCTCCCGGGGGCAGAGGAGACCGATGATTACCAAGTTTCTTAACTTTAAAGATCGAGACGTCATACTCAAAGGAGGGCGAGCACAGTCTGACTTTCGGTGGGAAAACTCTAAAATTCTCATCTTTCCAGATTGTACATGTGAGATGCAGAAAAAACGCAGCTCATATGATGTGGTCAAACAAAAGCTCAGAGCGATGCAGCTGTCTTATATGCTTTTGTTCCCCACAGGTCTCAAGATCCTACTGGATGGGAAATCCTTTTTCTTTGACTTGCTAGACACTGGTTGGGACTGGCTCACCGAGGAGTACCATGTCAGCCGAGGCTCCCCCTACCTCCTGCCCCCCAACCCTGGGGCTGCTTTGTGGTCTAGGTGGGCAGCTTGCTGGGGCTGAGGCGCAGATGGGGCCGCACCCGATCCCACCGGATAAAGCAAAGCAGTGCATCCCGTTCAACACCTGCTTCAGACACCTTGGTTTTGGTGTTGTGTTTCTAGGCGACAGATGCTTCAGGGATGGAAGTTGGGGGAGTTTGAGGAATTATTCGTACCAAGTTAGATAGTAAGTTACAGTTGTGTTTTTTATATACTAACCCTTTTCTTTCAGGAGGTCACAACATGCACTTAGGTTTCCTTTCTATGCACAACTCTCATAGATGGGCTCCCTGCCCACAGACCCATTACCCTGGAAATCCAGACACACATTAAGTTCTAAATGCAAATGAACACTGTAACCTCGAACACTCCTGGGCTTTCTAATACAGTAATTTCTTGGAACTTCAATGGACTATTAGATAAGATCAAACGCTGTGTGGTTTTTAGTGCCACCCGTCGCTTTACCCCTTCTATATTGTTGCTTCAGGAAACGCACCTGATGGCACTTGATGCCCCCATGCTAGCGCGTTGAAATAAAACTTTTCTCCACTATACTGGCCACCCGGTTCCAACGAGTGCTCCATTCCCTAATCCACCCGGATCAATGCAGGTTCATGCCCGCCAGAAGCACCCGACATTGCCGCTGAGGGCTTCATGCAGCCTTGGCCTACGGCCGTTCTTTGCCCCCACAATTGGCACTGTTTCTCATAGACTTCGAAAAGGCATTCAACATGGTTGATTGGTCGTACCTTTTTCAGGTACTAACAAAAGCAGGGATTGGCCCTAAATATCGGAGGCTGGTGCAACTCCTCTACTCCAATCCATTGGCCCGGGTGCAAATGAACAGAGTAGTTCCAGACCCATTCCCCATCCGGAGCAGAACCCATCAGGGGTGTCCTTTATCCCCGCTCCTGTTTGCATTAGCGATTGAACCACTGGTGTAGATTATAAGAGAGTATCCATTGGTTAGCTGTTGTGCCTGGTCCACCGGGTGGGAAGGCCGCATCTCCTTATATGCCGACGATGCACTTCTCTATTTGGCCAACCCGGCCAGTAGTGTATCTAGGTGTTTGCAACTCATGAATGACTCTTAACCCTGGCAAGTCTGTGCTGGTCCTGTTGCACTCCGTGAGGGACTGCTATGATTGACAAGACAACATCCCAATTCGGCGCAATAGCTTCCGGTACCTGGGTATCAATGTTGCCCTGCTGCCTGAGCCGGCGTGGTCCCTCAACATCACATCGCTCACCCGGAAGATTAAGGAAGACCTCAAGAGATGGCAAACCCTGCCCCTTAATGTTCTGGGAAGAATAGCCCTGTATATGATGATGATATTGCCCTGCCTCCTTTACCTCCTCCAGAACTTCCCCCATCAGCTTTCCTAACGATGATACTGAGAGATGGACTTGAATTGCATTTCACATCTGTCAGTGTGACATCTATGAAGGTGTGTTGGAAATGGCCCTTTTTGCAGGGTTATCCCCAAACTTTTTTGGCCTTCTTCCTCCTTTTTTTTTAGGTCTGTTTTTGCTGGTTTATTGTCTCTGCGCACTTTACCACTGCTAAACAGTGCTAAAGTGCAAGTGCTCGCTATAGAAATTGTACTGTTGATTGGTTTATCCATGATTGGCATATTTGATTTACTAGTAAAGTGCGCTAGAGGTGCCCAGGCCCTGTAAATCAAATGCTACTAGTGGGCCTGCAGCACTGGGTGTGCCTCCCACATTTGTAGCCCTTGTAAACATGACTCAGACCTGCCATTGCAGTGTCTGTGTGTGCAGTTTTAAACTGCCAATTCGACTTAGCAAGTGTACCCACTTGCCAGGCCTCAACCTTCCCTTTTAGTACATGTAAGGCACCTCTAAGTTAGGCCCTAGGTAGCCCTATTGGCAGGGTGCAGTGTATGTTTAAGGTAGGACATATACAAGTGTGTTTTATATGTTCTAACAGTGAAATACTGCCAAATTCGGTTTTCACTGTGCAAGGCCTATCTCTCTCATGGGTTAACATGGGGGCTGCCTTTTTTAAATAAAGCGCAGATTCCCTTTGAGAGTAGATAAAAATGTGGAGTTTAGGGTCTCTGAACTCACAATTTAAAAATACATCTTTTAGGGAAGTTGGTTTTTAAATTGTCTGTTTGAAAATACCACTTTTAGAAAGTAGGCATTTTCTTGCTTATACCATTCTGTAACTCTGCCTGTTTGTGGATTGTCTGTCTGGGTCAGTTTGACAGTTGGGCTGTTCACACCTCTCCTCTAGACAGTGACACAAAAGGGGGCGGGGGTATAGCCTGCATACCTTGATGAGCCATCTGAGCTAGAGAGGAGGGAGGAGTGGTCGTTCACACCTGAAAGGACTATGCCTGCCCTCACACAATGCAGTCTCCGATCCCCTGGTGTGCGTCTGGGGCCTGGCCTGAACAAGGAAGGATCTTGCAAACACTTGAGACTTTGCTTTGAAGTTTGCCAGCTTCAAAGGCAGAACTAGGTATAAGAAGAAGACCCAAAACCCCAGACTTTTAGAATCTTTCCTGAATCAAGAGGAACCTCTGCCCAGGAGAAGAGCTGAAAGAGGAGGACTGCCCCTTTGCTGTGCTGCTTTGCTGGACTGGCCTGCAGTTGCTGCTTCTGCCTGAAAGGAGTGCAAAAGGTGAACTTTGCTGAGTGTCCTGTTTGAGAAAATTCTCCAAGGGCTTGGAGTAGAGCTTGCCTCCTGTTGGAAGTCTCAGGGACACCAAAGACTTCAGTTACCTCCACCTGCAGGACTAGAAACTGTGTGTTTTGTGCCGTTCAAGAGGATAAACCACTGCGACGACGCCAACGACACCGCTGGCCTGCACCGTGACCTGCTGACGCCACACGGAGTCGCATTGCCCAGCTTCGCATCGCGACCCTGGTCTCCCCGACGCGTCATCGGATGACTTCACTGAGCCGCTGCTCACACCGCGACCTGTGGGCCCTGCACTCCGGCATCACCTGCTCACACCGCAGCATGGGCATCCCCGACGACGCTCCTGCTGACACCGGCATCGCTGTCTGCACCGTGGTCTGTGGACACCGCTCGTGAGGTACACGAAGCACCGTCCTGCGCCGCAGCCCCGGTCCACCGACGCCAGCACCATCGACTTCTGTGTCATCACCTGCCATCCTGCCTGCACCGTGGCCTGTGGTCACCGCTCGTGAGGGTCACGAAGCACCGTCCCATCCTGCACCGCTGGTTTGGGCCTACCAACTACAGCACTTCAGCAACAACAACGACGCTGCCTGCACCGTGACCTGTGGACACCGCACGTCGCACCGACCTGCTTCACACCGCAGCCCTGGTTTCACCAACGCCGCTGGATGCCGCCACCAAGCCGCTGCCTGCACTGTGACCTGTGGGCACCACACGTTGCATCATCGCACTTCGCACCGCAGCCCTGACGCCATCCACGCTGGCGCACCTAACTTCATCAGCCTGGAGTTCGATCTGCAACGCGTGTGACCTCAAGGGCCCAACGACTCCTGCACCGACTCCGGACCCGACACCGCAACGTCAGTGATGCCGCCCTCTGGAGCTCACTGCGAGGATCACGACGCCCTGCAAATCCAAGGTACTGTTTGTGGGTCTTCCCGACACCGTAGCTGGCCCGCAACGCCGCGGCCGCCCTGAACTGTTGGTTTTGTTGATCATGACGCCGTGATAGGCCCAGGTGGAGCTATCGACTTCAAGGAACTGTAGTCTTGAGTAAATCTTGTATAATTCATATTTTTCTTACTGTATGTTGGATTCTTAACGTATTTGGTCTTGTTGTATATGGATAAATATTGGCTATTTTTCTAAAACTGGTGTGGTGTCCTTTTGTAGTGTTTTCACTTATTACTGTGTGTTATGTGCAAATGCTTTACACATTGCTTCTGAGATAAGCCTGACTGCTCGTGCCAAGCTACCAAGGGGGTGAGCAGGGGTTATCTGAGCGGGTATCTCCCTTATCCTGACTAGAGTGAGGGTCCCTACTTGGACAGGGTGCAAACCGACTGCCATCTAGAGACCCCATTTCTAACAGGGTGGACTTGGGATTTTTTATACCTTTATTAGCTAGTCACGCAACTGTTGGTAATTAATGACTGGTTGGGAGGCGGGTGGTCAGAACCGCAGTACCAGCTTGAACTCCTGACCCTGGGTTTTTCTAAGCTCCTAGAGCTGTTATATGGTGCTCCCCTTCCCAGAGAGATTCCTGAAGTAACAAGAATGGTGTTTGCGGGGTGGAGAGCGGCCCAGCGTGAAACATCTGGTGGGCAAAACTCACCCAGCAAACCCCCCTGTGGCGGGGAACAAGGCTCCGGGAGGTCTCCACTCTAGAGGGGTTTCACAAATGGCATACCATAGGCATTTCGCTTCTGGGGGATGTCTGGGGTGCCCTCATATGTTACAATTTGCGGAGTTGCAACAACAATATTCTCTCTCAAATACTCAATTCCACAAATACCTGCAACTTCAGCATGCCTTGGGGGCCCATATTCAGACTGGCACGGTCCTCCTTCAGTTTAGCTCAGTGGAAGCAAAGGTTCTAATGGGTGACCTGGGCAAGGGTGGGGTGTACCAAATATATCGTACCCTGATCATTAATATGATGAGGCCCGCGCACGAGGCTTAGAGAGCGATGGGAGGGTTGGCTGGGGCAGATGGAGGAGGAGGATTGGTGGGATGCCTTGATAGCCCTGAGGACCCAAACCACAGCCTCTCGCCTCCGTTTGGTCCAGACATGCTATTTACACACTGCATACCTTGCCACTGACAGAATGTAGAGTGCTGTCTTCAGGCCTGTTGTATAGCTATTTTAGCCATATTTTAGAAATTTTATTTTAGCAAACTAGGCCTGCAGCTGTGCACTCAGTTACATTTTATTCAGCATTGCTTTATTTTTCTAGCATTAGCCACATTCGCGTTGTTGTTTTATTTTCTCTATCTATTTGTTCCTTCGCCTAGGAAAGCATCATGTTCTTAGCATTGCACTTTCTGCTTTCCTCAAGGCTGCAGTCAGATAGGGTTGCCGGCAAAAGTGGTACGCTGTGTCTTCAACATTCACAGAAATATACCTATCCTATGTGGAGACCCTTCCTTAGAATATCAACTGTTTTATTATAAAAACACTTCTTTGTCCCATACACGTTAGATGGAGATTCCATCCAGATGACCACGACTGCAGGCTGATTGCAGATTGGCTTTGCTACAGCTGCTTGCTTAGACTACCAAATCCCTGGCTTATATGGGTGCAGGATCTCTCTAGACTAAAGGCTTCCTTGCTCAGGTATGAGGGATGATGTCTTCCCAGGGGAGAAACCTGAAGGGCAGATTAGGACATATCACGCTGTGCTCTAACATAGCTTAGGCAGGAAAAATATATATCACGCCTAGTGACAGTATGGTGGTACTGTTTTTGAGTTTCCCACTCCTTGTCACCTTCTTGCTTCCAGTGTGTTCTGTCATCCTAGATATTGCAAAACATGCAACAGACTCACTCTACCTGCCCCAGCTGCTCACGACCCAACGTAGATTTTTACCCCATTGTGTGGGCTTGCCCATACATAGAGACTTACTGGCGGGCGGTGACCCTGGACTGTCCAGTGTGTTGACTGTGGAGGTGGAGTTGGCTTCATTGCCAATCTTGTTGGGTGTCCTTGAGGGAGTGGGGAGCAACAGGGCAGACCGCACCTTTATGGGGACAGCGTTCCTGATAGCGAAGTGCGATATTGCTGCCAATAGGAGACTGGAGAAAGCCCCTACTTTGACAAGGTGGAGACAGGGGTGGACTGGTGTGCCCATCAAGAGAAGCTGGTCTATGAGATGCAAGGGTGTCCAGCCAAGTATTATAAAGTGTGGGGTAAATGGAAGGTTTTGTGATACCTAATAATAAATAGACTCTTGCACTGAGACATTGACAGCTAAATGTTGATCTCCTTGGAGTGTGCAATGTGTCAAGGGAGTGAACTGTTGAAGTTTTGCATTAAAATAGTGCAATTGTGTTATATCAATGGCATAGATGTGACATATTGTTAAGTTGCTGCAGCAATAAAATCAATAAAGAAGGTTGTTTAAAAAAAAAGTGAAACAGGTAAAGTATGTTAATGTGCACTTTTCTACAGTATCAGAGACAACAGCCCTAATTATGGATAGCCCAGGGTTTTCTGATCCCTGAGCGAACCCCTGCTTGGAATTTCAAGTTGTGCAGAGGTTACCACACCCAGGAATTACCAGGTGCAATGAGGTCCACAGCAATTGCTAAGTTTCAGGCAGGCATTGTAAAGGTATGTGGAGTTAAGAATAATAAATCTATGCTTAGTTATATACTTTGAGCCTCAATATTTTGGCCATCATTTTATGGGCAGTACAATGTTTCTGTAGCAGATAGTTCTATATGCAACTAGAGTGTACCTATACATTAAATATAACGTGCTGAAGTAATATGAAAATTGAAAACTTGATCAAGTTATTTTCCCTAAAACATAATAGACAAAATGTGCCCAACTTCTTCTTGAATTTATGTACATACTCCTGGATTTCTATTTCACACACTCTAAATGTCTTTGTGAATTGGCCCACAGATCTAAAACTGCAATATTGAGGGAATGTTCACACTCAATCAATTCAAATACAAAGGACTACGCATTTCTGAACTTTTACTAATGGGCAGTTAGGCATTTTGAGGCCAATTTGCATAGGTGTTTATAGTACTACTGCACATACCCATAAATTCCTTTGTGAATTGGCCCCATCATCTTTATTTACTCTTCAAAAGCTAATTTTATGAAACTTTGTTTTGATCATTGCCTAAGAGGCAACAGTTACTCAACAGACTTTGCATAGGTCTCTCCATGTTTACCATACAGATTCACTTTACTCACCCCAAGTTCCAAGTATTTCTCAAGGGCTGAATCAGATTACAGCATACTATAGTTTTGCAACCTGGAAGCGCCCAACTCACAGGTTTAAAATATCAAAATTAATCTTTTGGTGAAAGCACTGTTCATTCCTAATATGTTCTGCTTTATCTTCACCCAAGTCGCATTCTAGTTGTTTTACATCTCACATGAAACTACAACATGGAACCAGATTTATAGAAGTCAGCCTCCCGCACAAGTGTCTCCTTGGGTCTCCTGCTTTGCAGGAAACACACACTGGTATACAGAATGGAAATTCTTATGCTTTTTTTCCACAGTGTTCTGGGGGCAACACTTGCCAGCAATGCTACATTACATTTAATCCTTTAAAAAAAATATTTAGAGGTTTTTTAACTTTCACTAAAATATTTCAGGCCATGCGTAGTGGGTGGTTTAGACAGAGCCTAGACCAAATCCCCACAGTGCACATCCAAAAGCCATGCTCAGTGGGGAAGTCAACTGAATGGGATAGAAAAAAATCCTGGAAGAAAACAAAGGTGAAAGTAATTTTCTAGTTAGATATGGTAATAAGATCTTACCTTGCTTTTAAAAAAAAAACTCATAAATTCGCTGAAAAGCACAAAGGTTAAAGTGACATTATACATAGTTATGGTAATAAAATCTTAAGTTACGTAAAATAAATTCCTAGAAATTCACTAAAAAACAAAGGTTAAAACAATGATGGTTACGTTTTGAAATAGCACAAAAACTAATTGTTAATAAACAAAAAACATTGAAATTCACAAGTTATACTTTACAGAGCTAACTATAACTTGAGCCTCTACCACGCACTGCCTATCACCTCAAACATTACATCACTGATAACATGTTTATGACATCACTGATGACACCTCAATGACATAATTAAAGACATCACATATGACATCATAGTCATATACAACAGAGAATTTCTGTGTGAACACATTTGGGTACTGCTGTAAGCACATAAATAAAACCACACCCCTGGAGCCAGATATCAACTACATTAGTGTTTAGTGTCATTGTATGTCTGCGACATGCGCATGTTGCAATGTTTCTTTGAGTGTGTTGAAGAGTATTGCTAGATGTGAGAGAGAATAGCCTTGTGTTGATTAATTCACTAATAATTCACCTAGTTGAAATTTTTTATGCATGTTCATCTGTTATATTTACACGTCCTTATCTGATTTGTAGAGGTATCTGCAATGCTTACAGTTTTACAACTAGTTTTTAATATTTTGTTTTAATTATATTTTAATTTTTGTAATATTTGAGCAATGTGAGGATATTGGTGTATGCAATTTGTGAAAATTTAAATTAACTATTTTCAAAATGATTTTATTTTGATCTCATTTATCTTATTTTTATGTTTTTTAGGTGTTGATAGTATTATTCTCTGCCACTACTGATTTGTATGTCATTCCCTTGCAGTGCCTGTAAGTGGCTAGGAGTGGGGAAACAGCCATTACAACACGGCTCTTACCACACATAGCCTTTAGCACACATGCACCATTACCACGCATGGCCTTTATCTCACTTTTTTTTTTTACAACGCATATGCTTTTACCATGCATGCCTTTACAACAAATTTTGTTGTAAAAGCATGAATGGTAAGGGCATATGCATTGTACTGGTGGTAAGAGCATATGCAAGGTAAAGGCACCAGTGTGGTAATGGCGTCATTGCAGGAAATGGAGAGACCCTTCTGTTTCCTCTTTACGAACCTGCGACATGACTCAGAAGAGGTGGCTCGTCGTCATGGTGAGTGAGGTAGGGGGCGGGGTACAGTTTTAGGGCAGGGGTATGGTTTTAGGGCCTGGGTCAGGGGGATGGTTTTAGGGCTCAGGGCAGAGAATGGGTATTTTCTTACAAGGGCTGGGGACCGGGGTGGGGTCGTGCTGGGGTCTTTTAGTACAGAGTCTGATTGGGCAGACTGACTGTCCACTGAAAAAGAGTGCTTGCATTACATTTTTTGTCTTGCTGGAACCGTATTTTCAAAACAACATGACTATGGTGGGTATGTAATTAGCAAGGCAATAGGCAGGATTTGTTTATTATGAAAACTGATGACAAAGACAGTAAGCCAGACTAATTTATTGTGAAAAGCATATTTTAAAGTAAGAAGGTGTTTTAAGGGTGGATTGTTATACCAGTGTGTTAAAGATTTTGTGTTAGATGTGTTCAGATTACTGTAGTAAGCGAGGTGTGTTTGTGTTGATTAACCCCTGTCACAAACCCTGGGGTTAGATAATATGCACTCTGATAATCCTTGTTTACTGCTTTTACATGAGGTTGTATTTTGTTTTGCTAAAACGTTTTTTGTAAATATTTTCAATTTTAGATCTGTAGTCCTGTTGGTTATCTTGTGGGAAAGATTCAATTCAATTCAATATACTGGAGGTGATTATGGTAGCAATACAATTATAAAGGCAACAGCATAGGCCTGAATGGTTCAATGGGAAAAGCTATATGAGATGCCATAAGTCTAATCTGTTTACAATGAAGAGTATGGGACTGGAATGTCCCCTGCATGAGGTACAATTGTGTACCTGCTGTGTGTGCTCAAACATAATTTTTTTTAAATGACGCAAACCCCAATAACCCTTAGACCTGGGTAGATAAATATTAAGAATAACTTATGGTAAAAAAAAAGGAAGAAGTATATGCCTTGACTTCCACAGTTAAATTAATTTCTCAAACAGATGAACCACATGTATTCAATCTGGTATCCTTAAATTAATTCATATTTTATTTTTGTACCAAATCGTCCACTATAATTTTTTGGTTTAATCACAGATTTCTTATGGTTTTTTATAAGAACTAGGTGCTCCTAAAAATGTAAACACAGTGATAGTGAATATTGTGATGTATAAAAGTGCCAGTGTTATATACAATATATACAGAAAAAGTGGTTAAAAATAGAACGTGAGCTTCCAAAAGGCTCCTTCAATCCAGGAGTCCTGAAGTCACTAAGTTATTTAACATCAATCCACAATACATTTTTTGTCGACGTTTCAACCCTTTATACCGATATAACTCAGCAGCGGGTCATCAACAGGACTGGAAATCTCTATTTTTGGGTAGCACCTATCAATTTAAATGTATCTAATTTGTTGCTTATATTTATTTTTTGGCAATGAATTCCAAAATTATTGATCGTCTTCAACAGTGACATCAATCACAATGTCTTACAAGTACAGTCTTGTTAAAGAAGGAGCAAAAAACAACAAGTGATGGACGGAATGCTGAACATTGTCAAACATTCACCCCCAGTACAGTGATCTGGGCCTAAATCCATCGTTTTTTTGCTGCCCATGCCATTCCAGTTTGGACCCAGCCATATGCAAATCAGTCTTGACCCTGTTCCCCATGGGAACAGTCCAGCCCGAACTGCTAGGCCAGGTCTTCCCTGGACTGGAAACAAGCATCCTGGGACCGGTTTCGGGGTTTCACCCCTCATCAGCCAGGCTAGCTTGAATCCAGTGGCAAGAAGGAGCGCCATATCTTTAGATTCTTCACCATGTGTTACAGACTCCCCGTCATCTCAGCCCTCTGTCTTTTTAATTTATAGCCACAGTAGTGACAGACCTTCATGACTTTTCTACGGCCGCACCAGAAGACGCCAAACTTCAAACTGCATGAATCTGTGATCAAGGCTTTTGACTTTGCCGCACACTAATATAAGGTGTGCCCGAAGGATTAGGCCTGCTGTGAACTACAATAGGTTCTTGACTTGCCCTAAATTTGGGGGGTGCACAAAGTGAGCCCTTATTATGAGAGCATACTGTCCTCGTTATGTTTCACACTTGTATAGCAGAAGTGGCAGCATACCGTATTTTGTAAATAGTTATAGTGACAAGGTCTTTTTACTTCACATATGTGAATGCAGGTGTACCGGTGCATATATTTAAATGTTCCACTGCTCATGGTCAACGTAGAATCTTAGCGCCAAGATGTCTAGAGCTGAGCTTGTGCATGTAAGCAGTACATGTGTGCCTAAGTGAGCCACAGCAATACAGACACACGGTTTCCACATCTGCTTTCTGCAAAAAACATATAGATGTTGAAGTTCATGACCCACTTGTTTTTCCAGTTCCAAGTTCTCTTCGACCAAGGCAGTACTCCACAGGTTCCTCAAAGCACTACGGGAGCACATCACTTGGAGTTTGACCTGAAGGAGGAATAACTGAACTTGTACTGGGGAACAATGGCTCCAACCTATGTGAGAGGGAAGGAAGCAGAGGAGGTGATCAAGAACCGAGGAAGGGACTGAAGTAATTGACCTGACTGAAGGCCGAGGAAGGGACTGCAGTAATTGACCCTGGCATAGGGGTCCGTTCAACAGAGATTCACCATAAAACATGACCGTCAAGATTGGGAGCACCAGTCCTCCTATGCAGCTTCATCTAAGGAACTCTGAACCTGATGAAGTTGGCCAAAAATCTCCTTGAATTATCCACGCTGTCGCTGCCAAAGCAGAAGGAGTCGTGTGTCTGACTGTTAGGCTGGACTGAAGCCAGGATAAATGCCCAGTTGTGGCACCCACTGCGAGCATAAATCAGACTTATGATTCCCTCAAAGTTTGTTAATGCCTTTTAAAAGATCTTATTGCTGTATAAGCCACCTTCCTGATCCACTTGAATGATTTTATATGTATGGTATAAGTCTATAAGGATATTCACAAACAATTTTGTTTAGTAATGCTTCTTAATTAAGTTAATTTCATCACATCTTCATCCTAGAATTCAAATTATTTTCTCAATTGTTCTGTAGAGTATGTCATCTATAACAATGATGCTTTTCGTAGGGTTAGGGACCTCTAATCAGCAATGCTTACACATGAGGTATGCACACCCAAGTCTGATTTCAAGGTGGTCCCACTGGTGTCGGCACACACCCCTGGAATGCAACATATCTCCCACACTGAACTAGCTGGATACCCCTATAATGTCAACATACTTCAATATGATCTTTCACGCGGGTACCCCCAAAATACTAATATTGATTACTCAATAGGTGACACGTCCCAGCTACTAAGAAGGGAGGGTAGGGGTAGTTTACGGGTATTTTGTTGTTTGTAAGAGGAACTGATTCATATTCTTGATACTCAACAACCATACAATGTGTGTGTGAAACTGAGTATATGATGAATCTAAATTCTAATGCATTATATGAACACTTCTAATCTCATAATACTGTATTTGTATGATAAAATACAATAAAGTTTGTGTTAAAAAAACAATGATTCTTTTCTTATCTCCACATTTCTAAGGTATTTCCTTATTCAATGCATTTTGGGAGCAAATGTCTAATTGTCAGAGGAACTTATTCATGTGTATAAAACTAGAATACAAAAGAAAACATAATTGAAGATTCTATAAAACAACATCTCAAATACATTCTCATTATGTTGGTAGCACTTATATTCGAGCAACCTTCCCTTAAGTTGACCATTTTGCAACTGTGTCTTCAATGGGACTCCATAATTCAATATGGCCACTGCAAACCTGACAAGGATATCCACTGTGTTGCAGTCACATGTTTAACATTTAGGCCCTCATTATGACATTGGCGGTAAATCCTGCTTACCGGCATGCCGACTGCCGCCAACATAACGTCGCCGCAGCGGATAACCGCCATGCATATTATGGCTCACACATACCAATTGTCACTATACAGCCACACACACAAGTCCGCCAGCCCAAAGATCAGTGATAAACTGGCGGTAGCAAAACCCACACCGTTACGCCAACAGAACTACGCTCACTGCATTATGATCCATGAATCAGCGCGGCGGACATTCAATGGCGGTAAACCATTGGCGGTACATATCGCCGTACTAAAAATACACACACTCAAACAAAACTACACCACATTGGACAATTCAAACTACACACACCTGACACACATACACACACCACACCCACACCACTATAAAACACACACCCACACTACCCACAACCCTTTACGACTAGAAAGAATTGCCACCAGAGACAGCAAGAGCACACACACAACCAGAGCCACATAACATCATCACCTATACACAATCCACGCACCTTACATCACACACCCCAACACATCACCCTACACACCCTCACCCACACCACTCACACTACACCCATGGCACCACAACGACACCCCAGATTCTCTGAGGAGGAGCTGAGGGTCATGGTGGAGGAAATCACCCAGGTAGAGCCACAGCTATTTGGAGCACAGGTGCAGCAGACATCCATTGCTAGGAAGATGGAGCTATGGACAGGTTCAATGCCGTAAGACAGCACCCCAGAACAAGGGACGACATCAGGAAGAGGTGGAACGACCTATGGGGGAAGGTACGTTCCACAGCAGCAAGACACCAACTAGCTGTACAGAGGACTGGCGGTTGACCCCCACCTACGCCCCCACAACTAATAACATGGGAGGAGCAAGTCTTGGCAATCATGCATCCTGAGGGCCTGGCAGGAGTAGGAGGAGGACTGGACTCTTGTAAGTCAAACCTTTATTACTATCACCCCCCCTACCTGCATGCCATCACAAACCCCCACCCTCACTCCCATCACTTCACCACCTCCCACATACCCCACCATCACAACCCACTCATCCCAATACCAAGCCCTGCATGTAACACCAATGCATGGACACCCCTCCCAGACTTGCATGGGCACCTATCACCACTGCACGCACATTGGAGAGAATCACCTAGCCCACCAAATAGCTACTCACTCAAAGGCAAATCTGCCAGGGCAACAACAACCATAGAGGGCAACACACCCATGCACAAAATTTCAAACGCAGAAACAATAACACTGCATTCACATCCCCACAGGTCCCACCGCCAATGTCACCAGAGAAGAGGTGCCAGCAACATCCAGTCCCCCCACAGAAAAGGCCCACAGGGATGACAGCAGCTCTGGTCGCCTGGATCTGGATAACCAACCTGGCCCATCCGGGACCTCCGGACAGTCAGTTACCCAGGCACACCCTCCCACCACAACCACAGAGCCTCCCCCTCAGGAAACACCACCACACACCCACCCAGCAGGCCCATACGTCTGTCCCCAGGACACGACAATCAGCAGTGTGTCCACTACTACAGGGACCCCAGGCCACATAACAAACACAGGACAATCAGGGACCTGGGGTCAGTGGCAGTGGGCACACGGTTCAGGGGACAGAGGCACAGGACAACAGGGAAGCTGGGAGGACTGCTGTGCAACAGGGGGAGGACAGGCCCAGGGAACCAACTCTCCAGGAGGCACTCACCCCGATCCTGGGAGCATACCACCATTCCCAGGAGACGATGGGCCAGATACTGGACAAGTTGCAGGAGAACATGCGGCTGCAGGAGGGCCAGTACCTGGGGATCAGGGAGGACTTGAAGGACATCAACACCACCCTGGTCTCCATTGCAGGGGTGCTGGCAGACATGGCCAACACTATGAGGGAGGCAGTGGCACCTCCCTGGGCTTCTGCCACTAGCCAAACCGATGAACAGCCCTCCACCTCCTCTGCCGCTAGTGGACAGGGGGCCCGCCACAGGAACAACAGGCCACCAGCACCCCTCCCCCTGCAGAAGGTGCACCACCCCGCAAACATTCCCTGCAATCCAGGCAGAAGCCAGAGACTATTGCCAAGACCTCTGCTAGGAAATAGGACTCTCCTCATTGTCACCCTTGTGTCCCACTCTGCCACCCTGTCCACCTTGAACTGCCATTGCTCCCCTTCCTATGCCCCCTTGGACAATGCACCTGTGATACAAATAGACTGGACTCTAACCTGGACTCCAAGGGACTTTCCTCCATCATTTCCCAGCCCACTGCACATCCCCCTCTACATCTTAGCACTTAAATAAACACCCTTTGAATGTATGGAGTATGTCAAATGATTTAAGTATGTATTCGCTTAACAAGGTTTAAACATTGAAAATCAACTGTACAGAAATATATACATAGAAATGACCTGTAGTTGGCTGCAACAAACACACCAGGAGCGATAGTGGGGCACAAATATCTGCAAATAGAGATGCCAAAGGCTACAGTGAGTGGCCATAGAAGTGGGAAAATCAGCCTGCCAGTGACAATGTCAAACACAAACTGTCAATTACATGTGAAGTTACACTGTCTTACCTGTGTGTCATTGGACGTATTGATGAATTATTGCACTTCTGTTGTCCTCATCCTCACCCTCTGCCTCCTCATCTTCACTGCCCACAGGGTTCACTGCTTCCACACGGCCATCTCCAGCCTCATCCTGCTGCAGAAAAGGCACCTGGCGACGTAAGGCAAGGTTGTGCAACATACAGCATGCCACGATGATCTGGCAGACCTTCATGGGTGAGTAGTACAGGGATCCACCTGTTAGATGGAGGCAACAAAACCTGGCCTTCAGGGTACCAAAGGTCCTCTCTATAATTCTTCTTGTTCGCCCATGTGCCTCATTGTAACGTTCCTCTGCCCTTGTCCTGGCATTCCTCACAGGGGTCAGTAGCCATGAGAGGTTGGGGTAACCAGAGTCACCTGCAAATATCGAGGGACAACTGTTAGCCACACACCAATCCTTAGGGCCCACACCATACCCCTACACCAACATCCACTGGGTGGGAACCAGGGTTCACCTATTAGCCACACCCTGTGCCTCTAGAGTTGAGCCATCACATATGGGATGCTGCTATTCCTCAGGATAAAGGCATCATGCACAGATACTTTGCATTGACGTGGGAGATGTACTGGTCCGCCAGGCACACCCTCTGCACATTCATCAAGTGAAAACTCTTTCGATTTCTGAACACCTGTTCATTTCAGCAGGGGGTGGGGGGGGACAAATGCTATATGTGTACCATCAGTTGCCCCAATAATGTTGGGGATATGTCCCACTGCATAGAACTCAGCTTTCACTGTGACCAAATCCTCCACCTGGGGGAAAACGATGTAGCTGTGCATGTGTTTAATCAGGGCAGACAACACTCTGGTCAGCACTACAGAGAACATTGGCTGAGACATTCCTGCTGCCAAGCCCACTGTCACTTGGAAGGAGCCAGTTGCCAGGAAATGGAGTGATTGATAGCACTTACACAAGAGGGGGGATCCCGGTGGGGTGACGGCTAGCAGAGATTAGGTCAGGCTCCAATTGGGTACACAGCTCTGTGATTGTGGCCCTGTCCAGTCTATAGGTGAGGAAAATGTGCCTGTCCTCCATTGCTGACAAGTCCACCAGGGGTCCGTACATGGGGGTATGTCTCCATCTCCTATTCATCCACAGTGGTTGCAATCTATGGGACAAAATGGTAAGCAGCTGGTCAGTATCTCCTATTTCCAACCACTACACTTAAATGCATGTTGTGATTGTAACAGTATTGTGTTTGAGAGGTCCATATGGTGCATATGTGTACTGTGATCCAGTTAGGAGCCATGGCCTGCACCCCCCCCCTGAAATGGCGTCCGCCTGTCCTGTTTGCAGGGACAGGTGGAAATGAGGTAATTCCGCTGACGTTGTGCGCCGTTGCGGGAGGCGGTCAAAAACTGCTGTGCAACTCCTCATTGGTTAACATTGGGCCCTATGGGGTACAGTGGCCAATGGTGATGTACGCCCGCAGTGACGGTATGCACCACCGCAGACGTCACCGCCATTTTCTATCTAATTCCACACTTGCTGTGTGTGTCGTGTACGCCAAAAGTGGTGTTGTTGCCGCCATTGACCAAGTGTATCCTTTGTCTCTTCACCGCCTTTTTTGTTTTGTCCCCCTATCCTTATGTGCCATAGCATCATCTGGCAGAGGAGCTGAGGCACCGGCGACGGAGGGAGCTGCATCCCACAGGGCCCAGGAGGCCGAATGCACCAACGGTGAGGGCACCAGTGGGACGGAGGGTGAGAGGAGCCCCACAGCAGAGACAGGAGAGGACAGTTCGGACACGGATTCCTCCTTTGATGGAAGCTCACTGGTGGTGGCGGACACCTCTGTGCCCACCCCAGCTACAGGTACATCCGCCACCCCCGTACCAGCACCGCCCTCCCAGCAGCCCCTCAGCGTGTTTCCCGTGCCCGCTCACCCAGGAGGGTGGGCATCTCCTTCGGCCCAGGCACCTCAGGCCCTGCCCAGTGAGCTCTGCTGCCCTGAGTGAGGAGGCTATTGACCTCCTGCGATCCATCTCTGTTGGGCAGTCAACCATTGTGATTGCCATCCTGGGGCTGGCAGCCCAAATCCAACAGACAAATGCATTCCTGGAGGGCATTCACACAGGCATGGCGGCCCAGCAGAGATCAATCCAGGCTCTGGCCTCATCTCTGATGGCAGCCATTGTCTCCGTTTCTAGCCTCCCCCCTCCAACTTCCTCTACCCTATCCCATTCCCCTCAACCCCAACCTATCCCAAGCACACAGTCAGACGAGCAGGCACCAAGGACAACACACAAGAGTGGACATGGCAAACACAAGCACCACACTTCATCCCACAGGCACTCACACAAACACCATCCAGTTGCAGACATACCAACATCCACTGCCTCCACTGTGGCCCCCTCCTCCGCGTTGTCCACCTCCCTCCCAGTTGCGTCTACACTCACACCTGCATGCACTATATCCTCATCCACAACCCCAGCACCAGCACACCAACCAGCACACGCCCCTCACTGTCAGTCACCACCCCCACTTCCATGCACACGTCCCCTGTATCCTCTCCCACTGTGTCTGTGGCCCCTCCTCCCAAAGTACACAAACGCAAGCACTCAGACACCCAACAGCCATCCACCTCACAACAGCATCCAGCCCATGCACCTGCACCCAAACACAGCAGACACCTCCTACAACCACAGCCTCTACCTCCACTCCCAAATCACCCCCCTTGTCCCGCCCCAATGTCCCTAAGAAGCTTTTCCTCACCACCATTGACCTCTTCCCTAGCCCTCCCCGCCCCCGGCCCTCATGTCAGGCCAGAGTGGTCAGAACCCAGGCAAGCACCTCAGCCATCCAGTCCAGGGTCACAGTAGTGTCTACAGCTACACCAGGTGGGAGAGGATCCCGGGTACCAGGCAGCCACACTGATAGGGTGCCTGCACCAAGTTCTGCAAGGAAGGGCAAGGAGGCACCCTCATCTGCTGCAAGTAAGGGCAAGGAGGCACCCCCAGCTGCTGCAAAGAAGGGCGAGGAGGCACCCCCAGCTGGTAAAAGGAAGGGAAAGGAGCAATCCCCGGCTGCTGAGAGGAAGGGCAAGGAGCAGTCCCCAGCTGCTGCCAAAAGGAGCAAGGAGCAATCCCCAGCTGCTGGCAGGAGGGGTAAGAGGCCTGCACCAGCAGGCAAAAAGGACAAGATGCCTGGTGCTGGGACTCAGTCGGAGCCCCCACCACCAACCATGGTTGTTCAGCCGTCCGAGGCTGCAGGGGATGGGCTGGAGCCTCCCCCCACCACTGCTAGCGCCGCCACTAGCACAGCCACCAGCACCACTGCCAGCAGCACCAGCTCAGTGGGCAGCCGTCCGAGGCTGCAGGGGAAGGGCTGGAGCCTCCCCCCAATATTGCCTGCACCGCCACCAGCACCAATGCCTGCAGCAGCAACAGCCCCAGTGGGCAGCTGTCCGAGGCTGCAGGAGAAGGGCTGTAGCCTCCCCTCACCACTGCCAGCACCCACACCTGCACCGCCACTGCCACCACTGAGCAGCCATCACCGCCGGCAGACAGTGTGTAGTTCTGCGTCCATGCGCTGTTGTGCGGCCTGGCCCCTGCAAATCTTGTGGGTCTGACACCCAGCTGAGAGACTGTGACCTTGCACTCCCCAAGACCTGCATTACAGGGCACAATGCCCCCTCCAGAACCAGTGGAGAACCCATCCACTCACCCCATCCTTCCCAGGAAGAAGCACACTGGGTGCAATGTCCCCTCCAGAACCAGTGGAGAAGCCATCCACTCACCCCATCCTTCCCAGGAAGAAGCACACTGGGCACAATGCCCTCTCCAGAACCAGTGGAAGTAGTCACCCACTAGAGAGACTGTGGCCTTGCACTCCCCAGGACAAAGCAGTGGGCAAATCACCCACTTGAGAGACTGAGGCCTTGCACTCCCCAGGACCAAGCACAGGGCATGTTGCCCCCTCCAGAGCATGTGGGCAAGTCACCCACTTGAGAGACTGTGGCCTTGCACTCCCCAGGACAAAGCAGTGGGCAAATCACCCACTTGAGAGACTGAGCCCTTGCACCCCCCAGGACCAAGCACAGGGCATGTTGCCCCTCCAGAGAATGTGGGAAAGTCACCCACTTGAGAGACTGTGGCCTTGCACTCCCCAGGACCAAGCACAGGGCATGTTGCCCCCTCCAGAGCATGTGGGCAAGTCACCCACTTGAGAGACTGTGGCCTTGCACTCCCCAGGACCAAGCACAGGGGCCTGTTGCCCCCTCCAGGACCAGTGGCATTGTACCATCTTTCGGCTAAGGTGCCCCTCCATTCCCCATTCCCCTAAGGTGCCTGTCTATTTTCCACCTGATGCCCCTGCAGTGTTTTCTCCGTGTTGTTGCAGGAGTGAGGTTGGGCCTTGGACTTTGTGATGTGGCCCTGTGGCCCACGGACATTGAGGACTGGGCAGTGTCCCTTGCATTGTAAATATGTATATACTTTTTGATTTGGATGCACGACTTTCACATATATTTATCTTATTACAGCCTTTTTACACTAGAGTAGTTGTCCTTGCATTATTCCTGAGGGGTACAGAGTGTATATGTTATGTTACCGCATCTGGTAGTGTGTGTGGTGTTGGGGGTGGGGGTGTTGCGTGTTGTGTGTGTGTGTCCCTCTCTTTTTCCTCCCACCCTCCCCTGTGTGCTAGGCAGCTGGTCTCACCGTGTTCGTCTTCGCTGGTGTTGGTGTTCATGATGGAGCAGAAGGTAGAAGATCATGGGGAAGACATGGGATGGGGAAGACATGCAACTCGGGCTCCATGGCGGCGTGGTTCTTCCTTGAGTCTCCACAGGTGAGTCGTTTCCCTTCTGTGCAGTGTTTCCGCAAGGCTTTTGATGTCGTTGTTTCAGCCCCGGAAAAGGTGGCGGATAGGTGTGTCATGTTACTGTGGGCATTACATTGTCTTCCGCCTGGCTATTGACAGTTACCGCCGTGGTGCCTGTTGATTTAGCCCTGGTGGTCGGTGTGTTAAAGTGGCTGCCTGTCTGAACGGTTTCCGCCGTGGTCATGATTTCATATTTATTACCGCCAGCCTGTTGGCAGTTTTACCGCCCCTTTATCACCGACCACCAGAGTTGTAATGAGGGGCATTATCATTCAAATATAAAAGGTTAATTAACAAAAAGAAAATTGTATCACCTAATATATGTACCTTCAACAAAACAACAAATGTAAAAAATAAATACATCAGAGCAGAGTCTGTTCTAAGTATACGAAAATCGAAGCAATTAAGTCTCATGTCATCATGGACTTTTTATAGCACTCATAGTAGTCTTTTAAAACATACCTTTATAATAAGGCATGATAACATTATCATATCAATGTTTCTATGTTGACTGAAATCTTAACCTTCAGAAAAAACTGGAAAAGGAACATCTTACATTCATTCCCCCAAGGTGGTAGCTTTCTAAATGTTCCATCCAACCATACCTCATGTCAAACTGTGGGTGCAAGGTATCCCACAATTTTGACACACCAGTTTTTTTGCTTCAACAGGACACCCACAATTTGCTGAATTGGAAACAATGTTAAACCTCAATTTCATGAGGCAGTGTGTTCCTGAGGAAATCACCACCCAAAACATCAAAATATCAGAAAACAGACAATTAATTAAGAGAGCCCATATAATAATTGAGTGTCAGTTTAACAGATTTATTAGAAACATTCAAAGAATATGTAGTACAGAGTAAATGCCATGAAGACTTTTAGAAAATGGGGCATTACAGAGAAGTGAGAAATCAAAGATATTCTACGTCTCGAGTGGGAAGCAAATTCAAGATAGGTACTCATAGCATCCTTAGCAGCATTTAGGTCTCCAGGAATGTCTTCTGGCTCATCCCCAAAATCAAGGGTCTTTACACATTATTTTTGCACATGAAATTACTACAATTGCAGAATCATCATGGTATGATAAAATGTGTTACATTCTGAGCAAATCAAAGCACAGTTTTATTAGGTGCAATATTGCTATATCAACTAAGCAATATCCCCTACATGAATATTGATTCTGCACACTCTATCTTAATGTCATCCAGAGATGGTGGAACAAAATAGATACATGAGCAACAGCAAGCTATTATGAACAAACAGGGTACAGTGTGCTAGCGGAAGGGCCTTAAAGTAAAGTTACAGATTTGTGACTAGGACGGGGAAGATTAATTGAAAACAGAACGAACAATGACAATGGAAATAAACAAACATCATTCTGCTTCACGGTGTGCTACAGAAATGACTAATGGTGAAATGTGGAGGGTGAAGACAAGAGAGACATCCACTTTGAACTAGATGGCTGATTGGCTCAATTTGAAGCCTAGTTATCAAGGGTCGAAAAACACACTTTATACAGCATAGGACATTTGTTTTAACAATAGTACTATATCAATGTGTACATGTTTATTCAAGTATAAAACTACATTCTGCACATTATTAATGCACAAAAACAGTGGACAGTGTTTTGTGTTACTACTGTTTAGGTTCTTGATTTGGCTGATAAGCTGCTGTCTTTCAAAAATAAAATGTGTTGCACCACACTCAAGTTGCTATTGTTATTTCAAATTTCTAATTTATGTTCCATCAGCCTACTTTAAGGTTCTGTGATGTCTTGTCCCATGTGAAACCATCCACATGGGTATTTTAACATGTATGTTATATTTTTGGTGCCACGTCGCATAATGGTGAACTTTGATTTATTTACCCAGGTTTGAGATGTTTTCTCCTTTAATGACAATGTTACAATGTGCACAATGTAAACAAGTGAATGATCCAATGGGTTGAGTTGCTAAAGTTCTCTGTGGAAGTTCCTTGTTTAAATAAGTCTTAATCAACATCTCCATCAGTCAGTCGGAGGAAGATATTGGTGACAAAGACAGAGTAGGTTCTGTCGTTAACATACTTAAGTTCCGCCCAAACCTAAATCGGAGAGGCGGATCATTAGTTGGACAGAGAGGATACTATGTTACTGGTGAAACAGAGTACCCTCTCTGCCAAACTCTACATCACCTCCCCTCTGTCTTGAGTATGGCATACCCATTTTGAAAGTTGATTCCTTAATATCACTTTTAGGATCAGCAGAGCCTCTTGCCTCTACATTTTTACTTCTGTCTTCTGCATATTATATGGTTTCCTGAGTGTAATTTCTTCTTTGAAACATTTGTCCTATTCCTAGTTTCCTTTTTGTGCACGTCTGATCATCTGAAATTATAATTTTCAACCTCAGGAATTGACTGTATTGTAGGTTCTTGATCAATAGCTTTGGGTGGAAACTAATGGCAGTTAAAAATACTATTCCTGACTATGGATTTAGTATAAAGATCAGTTTTAAAACTTTTGTTCAATAGTTAAGTATTAGTAAGACATAAGTAAGATAGTTTAGTATAAAGATCAGTTTTAAATCTTTTGTTCAAAGCACTTATGTTTATACCCATTAATGGTGTCTTCATCATACTGGATTTGAACATGAACATACCTGTCAGGACAACTGTTCAAATAGAACTCAAACTCTCTGTTTGTCTTTTGTTCCTTGTCAAATTACTAATATATTACATATTTAGCACCACTACTTAATATTGTGTTCATTCCAAAGCTTATGTTGTAAGTTTTTTTCACTTTCAATTTTATAAATAAAGATATTTACATGCAAAGGTGCCAAACACAATCCTTTGAAACTCCATTTGTTTGCGTGTAAAAATTGTTTTTCAAATCTGAAGTATTAATGAAGTAGCATCAAGTATACTATTTTCAACAAAAATATTTCCATGTCCTGAACATAATACCTAAGCACCAATTCTACAACTGTCTCCATTCCTTCTTCAAGGGGAACACTACCATAAACGCTTACAACACTACAACTGAATAAAATATGATTGTCATCATAACTTGTTTTCGCAATTTGAATAGAATATCTTGTGTATGTCTCTCTGGTACTGGTATATTGTATGTGAATCTTTTTAGCTGTTCACCCAGTCAAGTTTCCAATGGCACAAAGACAGATTATGTACTGATATGTATTGCTGCTCTATCATGCAGCCCTTCAAATAATAGTAATACATCATAAACACATTCTTCCATTAAAGAATATATATAGTGAGTATGTAAAGCCCAGTCATGCACTCATAATAATCTTTTATTTTCTCCTCCTCAAAGATAAGAACCTTGATAATAATATATTCTCCATCTTGTATTTTTCCTTATTTGTTCCCCAAATTTAGTTCATGGGTTAATTTCAATTTATGAAATGGCCATTTATTTTCAGTTTTGTTTTTTTGTCTTATTTGATTATGTTAATGTTGTTTTAAGAAGAAACCTTCTTTTTAAGTGTATAATTCTCTTTTCCCGCTTTCATTTAAGCACTCACATGTATTGAGCACATTTTCCCTCAACTCTTAAGACAGTACTCTTAAAACAGCACCTCAGGCATTTGTTTTTCACTCCTCCTTTTTGTTATTTTTCTTTTAGCATGGTTTTCATCCATGTGCAAGCATTATTCAAATGTTGACAGACACTTTTTACTTGATAGCTCATCGCTCTCTGGTTTTCTCATGGATCAGGGGCATGCCCTTCTAATCTGAAGGAGGCAAAGCAATCTCACTTGTTCTTGTGAGACAGCTGGCTTCTGTTTACTAACATAAACTTTTGTTGACTCAAGTTCATGAGGACATGCATTACCAGGGAAGAAATGACTGGCTCGTAAAGCTTTTAAAAAACACTTCACATGCTATTCCATTGAGATGGAGGAAATCCAATGGCTGTGTGTTGCCAGACTTTTTTTCTTGTCAGATGCAGAGTCCTTTTACACCACTTCCTTTGTATACCATTTACCATACCTCTGCTCCTTGGTGTTCCACCAAGGTTCTGCATCCGGTATTACCATTCTTTAGGAAAAACAGTGGTCGCCTGATAATTTATCTAGACGACATCCTGCTAATGTCTCAACAAAAGAATTAGTTATTAAAACATTTAGATTGCACTACTTAAGGGCCAGATGTATCATGCATTTTTGCGATCACAAACGGCCCAAGGGGCCATTTGTGATCGCAAAAATGCATTTGGCAATGGATGAATCCCAATTTACAATTCGGTAACTTGTTACCGAATCGCAAATTGGAAAATCGCGACTTCATCTCGGTTCGGTATTAGGAAGGGTCGTGTCAAGGGCGTCCCGTCCTAATACCGAATCACAGAGGTATGTAGGAATGTTTGGTGACCGAAATGCGGTTGCAAAACATTTGCATTTTACCACCTACTTCAAGTAGGTGGTAACCCATTCGCAAACAGGAAGGGGTCCCTAAGTGGCCCCTTCCCCTTTTTGAATGCATGCAAAAACACGGACCACTGCCTGCTCTTAAAAAATGGAAAAAAAACTTTTCATTTTTCTTTCTTAAACGCATCCCGTTTTCCTTCAAGGAAAAAGGGCTGCATTTTAAAAAAAAGATTGCTATATTTAAAAGCAATGACAGACATGGTGGTATGCTGACCCAGCAGGCCACCAGGCCTGTGATTGTAGCCATTCACAATGGGTCGCAAATTGCGACCTACCTCATGAATATTAATGAGGTGGGTCGATTTGCGAGCTGTTGGGAATCGCTAAATGTAACTCCTGGAGTTTCATACATTCAAATAGAGATTACCTAATTGCGATTCACAAAAAATTGCAATTAGGTAATCACTATTGCGAAAATTGATACATCTGGCCCAAGTAATGTTAAGTGAGTTAGCACAAGTGGTTGGCCCTTTTGGTTGGACTTTTATCGCCCCCTACTTCTGAGTCCCCTACATTAAAGGGCATAACAGAAGATAAAAACTTCAGGGCTGAGGAAAGGTTTGTGGGATGCGGACACAGAACTTCTAACCTCACCAGCACAGAAGGAGTTAGAATGGTGATTAGACATACTAGAAGCTTGGAATGGCAAAGATATTTTAGGAAATGTCCCAGATTTTGTTTTAGAGTTATATGCAAGCAGTTTAGATTGAGGAGCTTGGCCGAACAATTTAGAGAGGGGGGAGAAGGTCTAGGGAGGAAAACCATTTGCACATTAATTGCCTAGAAATGTTAGCAGGCTTGAATGCTGTGATGAGTTTGATGAGGAAATATAGATGAACAATGCAGTTTCGATACATATGGTTGTATCAACGGTAATGGATATAACTCACTTAAGGTGAAGCAGGTCACAACAATTGATGGACTTAGGAAACGTTGGTAATTCCAGGTATCTCAAAGACTTCAGCAATTGGAAGTTGAATCCAGTTCATTTCAGAAAGATAGTGTACCTATGAGATCCTATTGAGATAGATTTATTTGCAAGCAGACTAATGTTTCAGGTGAAGAAATATTTAATTTGGAGGCGGATCCCAAAGAATTAGCTGTGTATGCTTTTCAACTTGATTGGAAGTTAGACAGGAGATATACTTTTTCTCCATTTGGAATGATAAAGAGTGTTGCTGAAAGTGTGGAGAGAGAGGTACAGAATTATTCGAGTAACTCTCTGGAAATCAGAGGTGTTATTTCCTGAGGTAATGAAATTAGCAATAGAGGAGCCTCTTTTGATTCCAGTTTCACAAGGTTTGTTGATAGAAGCAAGAGAGGAACATCAGTTGGTAGTAGAAGGGAAATTGATCTTTCTTGTTTGGAGAAAATCAGGAGATCTAACAGATACTCAAGTCTTTCAGAAGAGACTATTGACTTACTGGATGAATAATGGGCACCAGGAACAACAAAGAGATACAGAGGAGTTTAGTAAAACTGCAGTAGTTGTTGCTTGGAAAGGAGTTTGGATTCCGTGGATGCTTCTATAATAGAGGTTGCAATAATTTACCAAAACTATTTGAGACAGGTTTGTTTTAAAGGTTATCAATTGCTACGGGCCTGGAGTGCCTTCAGGACAAGCCTCAGTGAATGGCTGTGGAATGGGAAGTGGTGTCTTAATTTGTGTAGTGATGAAAGGAACTGGATTTATAAGACCACCGACATCTCATTATGAAAGCTTATGGGAAATTAATTCAAGGGCCTATTTATGGGGATTTAGCGTAGGGCAGTGCTGCAAGTCTTCTTGCTGCGCTGCCCTGCGCCAATGTGAAAGGGCAGGAATGCACCGTATTTATGCATTGTCCATTTCTGTCCGTTCTCCCTGCGCAGGTGCACAATTGGCTTCCTAGCACCAACCCACTCTCCACGAGGCCCTATCCTCCATCATGGGAGCATACCACCACTCCCAGGAGACGATGGCGACGGTCCTGGTCAAGTTTCAGGAGACCCAGCGCCTGCAGGAGGAACAGTATTTGGGCTTCAGGGAGGAGCTCAGGACCATCAGCTCCGCCTTGGGCACCATCGTAGGGGTGCTGAAGGACATACAGCAGACCTTGAGGGACATTGTGGCACTCCAAGGGGCCCCTGACACTAGCCAGGACGATGAACTGCCCACCACCTCTGCCGGCGCTAGTGGACAGGACGCCCCGCCACAGGACCACCACACCAGCACCCCACCCCCTGCAGACGGACAACCACCACGCAAGCCGTCCCTGAGATCCAGGAACAGGACAGAGCAAGATGGCAAGACACCCGCCAGCAAATGAGACCACCCTGATTGCCCCCCCCACCGTCCCACTGTGTTACCCTGTCCATACTTTAACTGCCCCAGCTCCACTTCCTATGCCCAGATGGGCAGTGCACCTGTGAGACTAAAAGACTGGACTCTGCCATGGACATTCCTCCACCATCACCCATCACCATTTTACAACCCCCCTCCATTTGTGAGCACTTAAATAAACACCCTTGAACCACAAAACATTCTGGAGTCAGTCTATGATTTTGTAAAATGTATGATCAATGACAGTGTCAAAATGCCTTTTTAGTTGTTAAGGCAACATACCAATGTCACACATCACAAGTCCTTGAAGGATGCATGCAGATGACACACGTTGGTAACCACACCTGTGAAACCGTAATGGAAAGGAACAACTCAGTTACCAAATAATCCCATTAAATTACACACTGGATAGAGTAAGACGTGTGACAGTGAATGTAATGTTAAAAAAGAAAATGTTCTCACCTGTGTGTCACTGGAAATATTGCTGTATGACTGACTCCCTGTTGTGGTTGTCTTCTTCCTCAGCATCCTACTCATCACTGTCCACAGGCTCCACAGCTGGCACAACACAGTCATCTGGACCATCCTCCTGCAGAAAAGGCACATGGCGTCGCAAAGCAAGATTGTGAAGCATAGAGCAGGCGATGATGATCTGGCACACCGTCTTTGGTGAGTAGAATAGGGAACCACCTGTCATATGGAGTCACCTGAACCTGGCCTTCAGGAGGCCGAAGGTGGGTTCGATCACCCTCCTAGCCCGCCCATGGGCCTCATTGTAGCGTTCCTCTGCCCTGGTCCTGGGATTCCCCACTGGGGTCAATAGCCAGGAAAGGTTGGGGTAACCAGAGTCCCCTAATAGCCACACACGGTGCCTCTGGAGTTGACCCATCACATCAGGGATGCTGCTATTCCGCAGGATGTATGCGTCATGCACTGAGCCAGGGAACATAGCATTTACCTGCGAGATGTACTGGTCTGCCAAACAGACCATCTGTACATTCATGGAATGATAACTCTTCCGGTTCCTGTACACCTGTTCACTCCTGTGGGGGGGGACCAAAGCCACATGGGCCCCATCAATAGCACCTATGACGTTGGGGATATGTCCAAGGGCATAGAAGTCACCTTTCACTGTAGCCAAATCTTCCACCTCCGGGAATATGATGTATCTCCTTACGTGTTTCAGCAGGGCAGACAACACTCTGGACAGCACGTTGGAAAACATAGGCTGGGACATCCCTGATGCCATGGCCACTGTTGTCTGAAAAGACCCACTTGCAAGGAAATGGAGCACTGACAGCACCTGCACGTCAGGGGGGATTCCAGTGGGATGGCGGATTTGTGACATCAGGTCTGGCTCCAACTGGGTACATAGTTCCTGGATAGTGGCACGGTCAAACCTGTAGGTGACAATTAAATGTCGCTCCTCCATTGTCAACAGGTCCACCAGCGGTCGGTACACCGGAGGATTCCGCCATCTTCTCAATTGTCCCAGCTGACGGCGCCTAGGAAGGACAACAGCGAGGATCGAGTCAACTTTTTTCCAGGTATGTACCCACAGTTACACAGAACACGACACCAAACACAAAACCCTTCCTGTATGTGTGTTGAGTGTAGGCCTAGCTATGTGTGACGCAGAAGTAAATGGAGCCATGTGGGCCCCTGAAATGGCGGCTGCCTGACCTCTAAACAGGGACAATGGGATTGTGGGGTAACTGCGTTGGCGGTGCACACCGTCGCGGTAGGCGGTCGTAGACCGCGGCGCAATGCTGCATTGGTTAACATTGGACCCTATGGGTCCCAGGAGCCAATGAGGAAGTGCGCCGGCGGTGATGATACGCACCGCCGCGGACGTCACCGCCATTTTCTATCTGTTCAATCACTAGATACCTGATCTTCGACAGGAGAGGACCTACACTGCAAGTGCTGCTGTGACCTCGGTCTGGAAGCGACGATGGCTGCTGCGTCTGGGGAAAGGGCCCCTGCCTTCACTGCTCAGGAGTTGGAGAAACTGGTAGACGGGGTCCTCCCCCAGTACACGCTACTCTACGGTCCTCCAGACCAACAGGTAAGTACACTGGGAGCACGTTGTATGGGCTAGGCCTGGGTGGAGAGGGCTGGTTGGAAGAGGGAAGGGGGCAAAGTTCAGGGAACATTAATGCATGTGAATGAATGTGCCACATGGCTAGGGTAGGGAGGGGGGCCACGCACATTGACGGTGCGGTTGTTAATGACTTCTCTTCTTCCCTTGTGCATGTCATGTAGGTCAGCGCCCACCAGAAGAAGGACATTTGGCGTGCCATCGCCAAGGACGTCCGGACCCTGGGGGTCCACCAGAGATGGGGCACCCACTGCCGTAAACGATGGGAGGACATTCGCCGCTGGAGCAAGAAGACGGCGGAGGCTCAGCTGGGGATGGCCTCCCAACGTGGGAGGGGTGCCCGTCGCCCCATGACCCCCCTGATGTTCCAGATCCTGGCGGTGGCCTACCCGGAGTTGGATGGGCGCTTGAGGGCATCACACCAGACACAAGGGGGTGAGTACAACATCATTCTGCGGACTTTGAGCGCAGTGGAGGGGTCTGGGTGGGGAGGAGTCCTGTGGGTGTACCTAGGCCAGGCAGACATAGGTAGACTAGGCCCCTCCGAAATGCAGGCCATGTGGCTCCCTACCCTGCCGCAGTAGATTGCCAAGTACAGGTATAGATGCTCCTGTGGCATCCATGTGTGCAGAGGTCCACCATAGCCATGTAGGCCAGATCCCAGGAATTGCATCTGTAGAGGCCAGGAGCACGGCATAGTGCAGGGGGCTGCTGTGTCTGTAGTGTCCGCCAACGGTCGCGGTATGCCATGCACTCAACCTGTCTTTCTTCTGTCGTCCCCCCCCCCCCCCTTTTTGTGCTCTCCATGTTCTTTTGTGCATCAGCATCATCAGGCAGAGGTACAGTGGCACCGGAGCACGAGGGAGCTGCATCCCACATGGCCTTGGAGGGCCACACCACGGACTTTGAATGCACCAGTGGGACGGAGGGCGAGGGGAGCTTCACGTCGGCCACCGGATCACCAAACAGCGACACGGACTCGTCGGACGATGGGAGCTCCCTTGTGGTGGCGGCACCATCTGTGCGCCCCACTTCTACAGGTACAGCCGCCACCTCCCCTACCAGCACCGCCCTCCCAGCAGCCCCTCAGCGTTCGCCCCGTGCCCGCTCACCCAGGAGGGTGGGCATCACCTTCGCCCCAGGCACCTCAGGCCCTGCCCCTGTCATCTCTGCTGCCCTCAGTGAGGAGGCCATTGACCTCCTCAGGTCCCTCACTGTTGGGCAGTCTACCATTGTGAATGCCATCCAGGGTGTAGAAAGGGAGTTGCAACATGGTAATGCATTCCTGGAGGGCATTCATTCTGGTCAGGCTGCCCTTCAGCGAACCCTGCAATCTCTGGCCTCAGCACTGATGGCAGCCATTGTCCCTGTGTCCAGCCTGCCCCCTCCAACCTCCTCCACCCAGACCCAATCCCCTGTACCCCAGCCTATCCCAAGCACACCATCAGACCAGCATGCACACACCTCTACACACAAAAGTAGCTCAGGCAAACATAGGCACCACACAACCCACAGGCACAAACGCAAGCATCACCCATGTGCAGACACAGCAACATCCACTGCCTCCACTGTGTCCCCCTCCTCGTCATCTCCCTCCTCCCTCCCAGTCTCGTCTACACTCACACCTCCATGCACTACATCTACAGGCACCAGGACTCGCACCAGAACACCCAGCACCACACCCCGCTCACCTGCACTCACCACCTCCACTCCCATTTACACGTCCCCTGTGTCCTCTCCCAGTGTGTCTGTGACGCCCCCTCCCAAAGTACACAAACGCGGGCACCCACACACCCAACATCCATCCACCTCACGACAGCCTCCAGTACCTGCACCTGCACCCAAAACACCTAAAGTGACACCTCCTACAACCACCTCCTGTTCCTCCACTCCCAGACCCCCTCCAACTACCCATCCCAGTGTTCGTCAGAAACTGTCCCTGTGTAAAGTTGACCTTTTTGCCCCCCCCCCCTCCAATTCATCAGTCCCGTCGTAGCGCCTCAACCAAAAAGCCTCCAATACCAGTGGTGCCTGTTAAAGGTGTGTGGAGTGCACTGGCCACCAGGACTGGCAGTGTGACCTGGAGCAAGGCACTGGCAGCCCACCCCCTGTAAAGGCTCTGAAATTGGAAAGTGGCCGACGGGACCCTGTGAAGACTCCTGGTGGCAAAACAACTCACAGGGGTTCCAGGGGGATTGCAGAGTCAGCTGTGACTCCTCCAAAGGTGGGGAAGGGCCAGAGGAAGTCTGCACAGCCTAGTGTGAGCAGCACGGCGGAGAAGGGCAGCATCCTTCCCGGCGGTCGGGACGCCACCGCCAGCACCGTCGTCACTGGTCAGGAGACCACCGCCAGAGTCATTGCCCAGGAGGGCCCAAGTATCGTCACTGGTCAGGAGACCACCGCCAGAGTCAGTGCCCAGGAGGGCCCAAGTATCGTCACTGGTCAGGAGACCACCGCCAGAGTCATTGCCCAGGAGGGCCCAAGTATCGTCACTGGTCAGGAGACCACCGCCAGAGTCAGTGCCCAGGAGGGCCCAAGTATCGTCACTGGTCAGGAGACCACCGCCAAAGTCAGTGCCCAGGAGGGCCCAAGTATCGTCAGTGGTCAGGAGACCACCGCAAGAGTCAGTGCCCAGGAGGGCCCAAGTATCGTCACTGGTCAGGAGACCACCGCCGAATTCAGTGCCCAGGAGGGCCCCGGCTGCCACAGCCCCGCTGGGCAATGAGGGAACGTCATGCCACACACCAGTGCCCAGTCCAGAGACCGCCATGGCAAAGCACCGCTGAACAGTCCAGAAACCGCAGTGGCAAAGCACCGCTGAACAGTCCAGACACCGCCATGGCAAAGCACCGCTGAACAGTCCAGACACCGCCATGGCAAAGCACCGCATGGCAAAGCACCGCTGAACAGTCCAGACACCGCCATGGCAAAGCACCGCTGAACAGGGCATGCACCGCCATGGCAAAGCACCACTGAACAGTCCAGACACCGCCGTGGCAATGCACCGCTGAAGAGTCCAGACAACGCCATGGCAAAGCACCGCTGAACAGTCCAGACACCGCCATGGCAAAGCACTGCTGAACAGTCCAGACACGGCCATGGCAAAGCACCGCTGAACAGGGCATGCACCGCCATGGCAAAGCACCGCTGAACTGTCCAGAACCGCCATGGCAAAGCACCGCAGAACAGTCCAGACACCGCCATGGCAAAGCACGGCAGAACAGTCCAGACACCGCCATGGCAAAGCACCGCAGAACAGTCTAGACACCGCCATGGCAAAGCACCGCTGAACAGTCCAGACACCGCCATGGCAAAGCACCGCTGAACAGGGCATGCACCGCCATGGCAAAGCACCGCTGAACTGTCCAGAACCGCCATGGCAAAGCACCGCAGAACAGTCCAGACACCGCCATGGCAAAGCACCGCTGAACTGTCCAGAACCACCATGGCAAAGCACCGCAGAACAGTCCAGACACCGCCATGGCAAAGCACCACTGAACAGGGCATGCACCGGGGAAGAATGAAATGTCCACCACATCAAGCATCGTTATCCCATGTGCGGGTGGGACAGGGACGGTACAGGAACTTCCACGGGGAGACCAATCCAGTCTGGGCACCAGTCCCCCTCCAGAACCAGTGCAAGCTGTTATCTACTTTGGAAACTGTGGCTTTGCACTCCCCAGGATAGAATAGTGGGCAACCCACCCACTGTAGAGACTTGAGAGACTGTGGCTTTGCACTCCCCAGGATGGTACAGTGGGAAACCCACCCACTGTAGAGACTTGAGAGACTGTGGCTTTGCACTACCCAGGATGGTACGGTGGGCAACCCACCCACTGTAGAGACTTAAGAGACTGTGGCTTTGCACTCCCCAGGATGGTACAGTGGGCAACCCACCCACTGTAGAGACTTGAGAGACTGTGGCTTTGCACTCCCCAGGATGGTACAGTGGGCAAGCCACCCACTGTAGAGACTTGAGAGACTGTGGCTTTGCACTCCCCAGGATGGAACAGTGGGCATGGAGCCCCGTCGTGGATCTGGCTTTGCACTCCTCCGGCTGAGGTGCCCCCCCTTCCCTTCCCCCTGAGGTGCCTGTAGTATTTCTGTTTGATGCCCCGGCAGTGTTCTCTCCATGTGTGGACAGGTATCTTTTGTGGGCCTCGCCCATGCATTTTTGGACTAGTGGTGCACGGACATTTATATGTGCATATCTGCACTACTTCTCGGAATGTATATACTTTTGTATGGTTAGCTAATATATCTGTATATTTTTGAGACATGTATATTGATACATTACAATGTTTTGACTGATTTCATTTTGTCTTTGCTTTCTTCCGGGGGGGTTGTGGGTTGTTGATGTGATTTTTGTGAATGCTTTGGTGTGTGTGTTGTAATATGCGATGGTGGGGTAGGGGTGGGGGTGTTGCGTGTGTGTCCCCCTAACTTTTGCCTCCCCCCTCCCCTATGTCATAGGTGCAGTACTCACCGTTGTCGTCACCGGCGCTGGCGTTGGTCTTTGTAGATGAGTAGGAAGAGAAGGGCCGGTAGGATTTGGAGTTCAGGCTCCATGGAGTCCTCCTTCCTCGTGGAATGTGTTCAGGTGAGCGTTTTCCCATTGCAGAAACTGTTTCCGCCGTGTTTTTTTCCACGGAGAATCCGGCCCCGGAAAAGGTGGCGGATTGGCGGGTTGTGATACTATGGGCGGTACATTGTCTCCCGCCTGTCTGTTGGCGGTGACCGCCGTGCTGCTTGTCTGTACCGCCGTGGCGGTCGGAGTGTTAAAGTGGCTGTCTTTGTTGGCGGTTTCCGCCACGGTCATAATTCCAAATGTTTTACCGCCGGCCTGTTTGCGGTCTTACCGCCGCTTTAACACCGTCCGCCAGGGTTGTAATGACCACCATAATGTTTAAGAATCACATTTTCTGTGGCATAAGCTGAACCCTGTAATGCCAACACCCCATCACGAGGAGCCACACACCCTAGAGCCCCCCCACCACGAGGACCTTGTTAGCCCATATGATTCCTATGTTTCTGAACCCAGCCAGGTTATCCATGGCATCCACGTGCAGGATATACCATTTTCTCAAATCGCATACACCAATCTGCATTCTCTTCCCAGGACCTCTGCGTTGGGACCTCCCCGCTTGTCCACAATCTAAGAACATCATGCTTCACCACCATTAGTGCCGTGTTGCAGAAGTGCAGGGAATATCTGTCCAGGGACTGGTCGCCGCATATGCCGAGGGCGGTCAGTTGTAGGGGTGGGGTTAGCTTTATTGTGCAGTCCAAGACTGTGGAGCACCTATTCCCCCTAAGACTTCCAGAATATGGGGCATCCCCAAATGGTGTGGAGTAGCGTTCCCTGCTGCCTGCACCTTCTCAGACACCAATCCGCGTCAGCCCTTCCCATGTGAAACAACCTAGTCCTGGTGAAGGAGGCCCTGTGGAGGAGTTTCACTTGCACTCATTGGAATCTGGCCCTAATGGCCGCCTCCTGAGGATATCCACATGCTGCCTCCAGTCATCATTCTCCAGTCTACCCAAATCCCCCTCCCACGTCTTTTGGAGCTGATCCAGTGGGGGAACACTATCCTGTAGAGAGTCAAGAGAGATTGGTAAGGTGAGCCCCCAGTACTCTGTATTCCAGGGGTGATTCTTCCGGGGCCTCCCTCAGGGCCTGTACATGTGGTCGCAGGAGGTGGGGCAAGTGCTGACAGCGCAGATATTGACCCAAAGAAAATTCGTATAAGTCCTGTAACTCTGAGAACGGTATCATCTTACGGCCCCTCCAGATATCTCCCATCTTGGATATTCCAATCAAGTCCCATTTAGCATGGCAATCAACAGACTGCAGGTCCCTCAACCGGTCGGAGGCCCATAGCAGGTTTCTAAGGTCGGTCTACCCCTTCATCCCAGGGCTCTCGTAGCATTGTGCCAAGTCTCGACCACCGCAGCCAGCAACAGAGGAAAACCCTTTTTATTGTACAAAGCCGAACTTACCCCTCTGGTTCCATTGATCTCCTGTCCACCATCACTGAGGGTTCCTTTTGTGAATAAAAGGCCCAGTCATTGATTATTTGTAGTTGGGTTGAATAATAGTACAAGCGTAGGTCAGGGAGGGCTATACCACTGTCTAATGGTTTCCTCGAAAGGGATATCGAGGCTATTCTCTGTCTCCCACCACCCCAATGAAGGCATCAATGTTGACTGCAAAGAAAGTAGTTTATTTTATGGAGTTCTTTATGGGGAAGATGTTTCCTACTGTGCTGGTGGCTGGCAATGGGCTGCAGCTTACCTCATCAGATGGTGTTGTTTCAGAAAAAGAGGGGTATTGAGCATCAGGTGTATCGGCTATGTCAACCACAAACTAACTATATGGTGGAATGTTTCACTGAGACCTCGAGGGCACAGATGACTATGGGGGGAGGGACTGAATGTGAAAGGAGAAGATACATACGTAAAGAGATTCCACCACAGCCCTGATTCCGTTTAAGGTTCTCAAAAAGGAGAAGTGTAAATAGTACATTGTATTCCCCTGGATGGGAGAACCCGGTAAGAATATGTGCTATGTCGAGCAAGCTACAGCTGCTAAGTGCTTAATTTGCGCTTGTAGTTTCCGGTGCTGAGCACCGGCACTTAATTTTGAGGGCCGGCGCTTATTCTTCTGCCTCAAGCATTTGCTGCGAGCAAAAGACAGATGGGAAAGACGGAGGAAAAGAAAAACGAAAAAGCGTTCACAGGGAGAAAGTAGAAAGCTGCAAGAGTGAGCTGAAGGGACAGGGAGGGGCTGTAAATGGATTAAAGAGGCCCGAGATGGCTTCAGGATTAAGCTGCCTCAGTATTTCGTGTTCCCACATTTAATTGCAGCAGCCGCGTGTTTAAGAGGAGGGCTTTGGGCACCGGCACATTTATATTGACAAATTAACCACTGCAGCTGCATATGGTTCTACAAGAGTATTCACGGTCAAGAATGAAAGTAGTACATCTGCTCAGAATTAAAATGTAGCGGGTAATTAGGTATTTTCTCTATGCCAATTCTTGCGGTGGGAAAAAGTGAAATGGTTCTGCTCTGGTGATAGGTCTGTAACATGGAGAGAACTTCAATTTGGAAGAAAAGAGGAACTGGGATTTGGGAACATGTATTTTGGTGTGAAAAGGCCTTTAATCCCAAATGAGTTAAATTTTTCAGGAGGGTCGAGTAAAACATTTGGTGGGAGTTGCTTTGGAATAGGTTATGCTGGACAGAAGCTTCCCCCGTGCGAAGCTGCCCGAGAACGTCCGTGTTGGCAACTTGTGTGGAACCCTATTTTGAACTGGCATCCACTTAACGCTTAATCATAAAAACGAGGGATTTACAAAATTAGTAAAGCTCAACAAGTGATCTTTTCAGTCTTCACTCAATGTGAGTTTGGTAAAAATGTTAAAATACAAGGGCTAGTTCCCCACCAACAGCACGAATTGTTGCATTTACAGTATGCACGGTACAAGAATAGCAGCAAAAGCCTTGAGAGGTGCATCATGGGAATTACCTTGGTCGGCGAATGTTTAGCAGTGCCAGCCAAAAACATCTGCAACAAGAGGAAACAGAGCAAGGCTGTGGAGTCATGTAACAGATGTTTCTAAAGAGGAATTGTTTAGTGCTGGCCATGTCCTCTCCCTGAGGGGAGCAGCGTGGTGTAAATATAAATATACATTTTGAGGTCATTAGTTCCTCTGCTGTATCTAGGCTGCACATTTCACTGTTGGCTACTTACAAATCCATATTTTCAATTTGCAAAATGTGAGTTCCCTAATCTGTGGTTCATCCATTGTTCCCACCAACCATGCACATGAATTCCAATAGCTCCCACTAATAACCTCAAGGCCTTTTCCCCCCTCCTGTGCCAGGCCTTTTTTTGGCTATTTGGGGCAGTTCGCGCTTAGGCCCTCATAACTTTTTGTCCACATAAGCGTCTACGGGCGCGCAGCAAAGGGCAGGTTCCTGGTTGAACCGAGGAACATTTGAATTCATTCTCCTTGGTTGATGCTAGCGCAGACCCAGGGAGCCCAATCTCTAATATGGGATGGGCGACTGTACTGACCAACTGACTTAGACATATTCTGTCTTTTACCCTGTAAGTGACTAGATGTGCACTTAGTTAATTTTTTGACACATAGGAGAAGTAGTATAACAATCAAAGGCTTTTTTTCGTGGGTCCTGAAGAAGCGTCATAGGATCACCTTGTGACCAACCATAGACGCGAAACATGTTGACCATGTCGGATTAGGTAAACTACCTTCCCTAACTATAGAGTGTAATGGTACATTACTTCCAACGACACTCTCATATTGCTTTTTTTAATCTTGGCCTGAGGGCAGGTTCCTATCATATTAAAATAATGGCTCAGGTTCAGAGCCAATTTTATTAATCTTGTCTCTTTTTCTACACTCTCCGCTCTTTATTCAGTTTCTTACCCAGACCCTTGCTGTTAGCAATTTTATATTGGTTGAGTGCCACCCAGAATACTGGGTAGCCCGCCAGACATTGCAGCACCAGTCTGGTGAGGAGTAAGCCCGATGATGATACCTGTCACCCAAGTGGGTGCTTGAGGGCCCTCCTGAATTCTCCTGAATTCACTCAGTACTTAGTCGCTATTTCCAATCTCTTTTGGTTGGCTTATCTCTTTCTTTCTAGTGGAACAGTGCACCTATATTTAAACTACAGGTTCATGGTGGGAGATTGTGCACTGGACCAGAATAAATCTCCCTGTCCCCATATTTGTTTATAGTCCACATAAGCTAGCCAAGCCAAATTTGTGTCCTTTTTTTCCAACATCCTAGGGATTCTAGAGGTACCCAGACTTTGTGGGTTTCCATGAAGGAGGCCAAAAAATTAGCCAAAATACAGTGAAAAGTTCGTTTTTTTTAAAAAAATGGGAAAAAGTGGCTGCAGAAGAAGGCTTGTGGTTTTTCCCCTGAAAATGGCATCAACAAAGGGTTTGCTGTGCTAAAATCACCAGCTTCCCAGCTTTCAGGAACAGGCAGACTTGAATCAGAAAACCCAATTTTCATTTAACTGGGAAATACCCCATTTTTACGATGTTTTGTGCTTTCAGCCTCCTTCCAGTCATTGACAGAAATGGGCGTGAAACCAATGCTGGATCCCAGTAACCTAAACATTTCTGAAAAGTAGACAAAATTCTGAATTCAGCAAGGGGTAATTTGTGTAGATCCTACAAGGGTTTCCTACAGAAAATAACAACTGAAAAAAAAAATATTGAAATTGAGGTGAAAAAAACAGCAATTTTTCTCTACGTTTTACTCTGTAACTTTTCCCTGCAATGTCAGATTTTTTAAAGCAATATACCGTTATGTCTGCTGGACTCTTCTGGTTTCGGGGATATATAGGGCTTGTAGGATCATCAAGAACCCTAGGTACCCAGGGCCAATAAATAAGCTGCACCCTGCAGTGGGTTTTCATTCTATACCGGGTATACAGCAATTCATTTGCTGAAATATAAAGAGTGAAAAATAGCTATCAAGAAAACCTTTGTATTTCCAAAATGGGCACAAGATGAGGTGTTGAGGAGCAGTGGTTATTTGCACATCTCTGAATGCCGGGTTGCCCATACTAGCATGTGAATTACAGGGCATTTCTCAAATAGACCTCTTTTTTACACACACTTTTATATTTCGAAGGAAAAAATTTAGAGAAAGACAAGGGGCAATAACACTTGTTTTTCTATTCCATGTTCCCCCCAGTCTCCCGATAAAAATGATACCTCACTTCTGTGGGTAGGTCTAGCGCCCGCGACAGGAAATGCCCCAAAACACAACGTGGACACATCACATTTTTTGACAGAAAACAGAGGTGTTTTTTGCTAAGTGCCTACCTGTAGATTTTGGCCTCTAGCTCAGCCAGCACCTAGAGAAACCTACCAAACCTGTGCATTTTTGAAAACTAGAGACCTAGGGGAATCCAAGATGGGGTGACTTGTGGGGCTCCGACCAGGTTCTGTTACCCAGAATCCTTTGCAAACCTCAAAATGTGGCCAAAAAAAACGTCTTCCTCATATTTCAGTGACAGAAAGTTCTGGAATCTGAGAGGAGCCACGAATTTCCTTCCACCCAGCGTTCCCCCAAGTCTCCCGATAAAAATGATACCTCACTTGTGTGAGTAGACCTAGCGCCCGCGACAGGAAATGCCCCAAAACACAAAGTGGACACATCACAATTTTTGACAGAAAACAGAGATGTTTTTTGCAAAGTGCCTACCTGTAGATTTTGGCCTCTAGCTCAGCCGGCTCCTAGAGAAACCTACCAAACCTGTGCATTTTTTAAAACTAGAGACCTAGGGGAATCCAAGATGGGGTGACATGGGCTCTGACCAGGTTCTGTTACCCAGAATCCTTTGCAAACCTCAAAATTTGGCAAAAAAAACACGTTTTCCTCACATTTCGGTGACAGAAAGTTATGGAATCTGAGAGGAGCCACAAATTTCCTTCCACCCAGCATTCCCCCAAGTCTCCCGATAAAAATTATACCTCACTTGTGTGGGTAGGCCTAGCGCCCGCGACAGGAAATGCCCCAAAACACAACGTGGACACATCACAATTTTTGACAGAAAACAGAGATGTTTTTTGCAAAGTGCCTACCTGTAGATTTTGGCCTCTAGCTCAGCCGGCACCTAGGGAAACCTACCAAACCTGTGCATTTTTTAAAACAAGAGACCTAGGGGAATCCAAGCTGGGGTGACTTGTGGGGCTCTGACCAGGTTCTGTTACCCAGAATCCTTTGCAAACCTCAAAATTTGGCTAAAAAAACACGTTTTCCTCACATTTCGGTGACAGAAAGTTCTGGAATCTGAGAGGAGCCGCAAATTTCCTTCCACCCAGCATTCCCCCAAGTCTCCCGATAAAAATGATACCTCACTTGTGTGGGTAGGCCTAGCGCCCACAACAGGAAATGCCCCAAAACACAACGTGGACACATCACAATTTTTGACAGAAAACAGAGGTGTGTTTTGCAAAGTGCCTACCTGTAGATTTTGGCCTCTAGCTCAGCCGGCACCTAGGGAAACCTACCAAACCTGTGCATTTTCGAAAACTAGAGACCTAGGGGAATCCAAGATGGGGTGACTTGTGGAGCTCTGAACAGGTTCTGTTACCCAGAATCCTTTGCAAACCTCAAAATTTGGGTCGCTCCCAATCTCCAAAAAAACAAAAGAAAAAAAAAACACAAAAAAACAATTTGCCCTGGCGCCTAGAGGTTTCTGCCGCGCCCCGGGGGCAGATCGGCCTAATAACAATAGGCCAATCTGCCCCCAGGGGGGGCAGAAATGTCCTAAAATAGATGTGCCCCCCACCCCCCCCAACCCCCCCCAGGAGCGACCCTTGCCTACGGGGTCACTCCCCTTGCGTGACATTGGCTCAAAAAAAAAAATCCCCGATGCCTAGTGGTTTCTGCCCCCTTGGGGGCAGATTGACCTAAAATCGGCTGATCTGCCCCCAAGGGGGGCAGAAATGGTCTAAATACAATTTGCCCTCCAGGGGAGCGACCCTTGCCTAATGGGTCGCTCCCCATCTCTAAAAAAACAAACAAAAAACAAAACAGATTTTTTTTTTTTGCCCTGGCGCCTAGAGATTTCTGCCCCCCTGGGGGCAGATCGGCCTAATAACAATAGACCGATCTGCCCCCGGGGGGGCAGAAATGGCCTAAAATAAATTTGCCCCCCCAACCCACCCCGGGAGTGACCCTTGCCTACGGGGTCGCTCCCCCTGCGTGACATTGGCACAAAAAAAGAAAGCCCCGGTGCCTAGTGCTTTCTGCCCCCCTTGGGGACAGATTGACCTAAAATCGGCCGATCTGGCAGAAATGGTTTCAATACAATTTGCCCCCCAGAGGAGCGACCTTTGCCTAATGGGTCGCTCCCCATCTCTAAAAAAACAAACAAAAAAAAAATTGCCCTGGCGCCTAGAGGTTTCTGCCCCCCCCCTTGGGGCAGATCAGCCTAATAACAATAGGCCGATAATGGCCTAAAATAGGCCCTCTGTGATTGTCAGCGCGCGATGCATGCTGACGTCACAAGGGGGGGCTGTTCTAAAATTGCCTAAGGGGTCGCTCCCCTGCGTGAAATTCACGTAAAAAAAAAAAAAACTCCCTGGTGTCTAGTGGTTTCTGTCCCCCTTGGGGACAGATTGGCCTCATAAAAATAGGCCAATCTGCCCCCAAGGGGGCAGAAATGGCCTAAATATAATTTGCCCCCTAGGGGAGCGACCCTTGCCTAAGGGGTCCCTCCCCACCTGTAAAAAAACAAAACAAAAAAAAAAGATCCCTAGTGCCTAGAGGTTTCTGCCCCCGGGGGGGCAGAAAAGGCCTTCCAAAAAAATGCCCCCCCGGGAGCGACCCTTGCCCAAGGGGTCGCTCCCTTATGCCAATTTCTAATAAAAAAAATGAATCCCCATTTCTCTTTCAATCGATGGAGGAGGCCCTCTGTGATTGTCAGCGCGCGATGCATGCTGATGTCACAGGGGGGGGGGGGGGGGGTCAGGGTGGAAGGGGAAGGGCTTCCCCTTCCATCCACCACCGGGGGGGGTGGGTGAGGGCTAGCGCTCCCCCCCAGTTCCTGGGTGCAGGACGAGGTCGGTGGGGGGGTCAGGGGTGGAAGGGGAAGGGCTTCCTCTTCCATCCATCACCTGAGCCAATGTGGGGAGCGCTAGCACCAGTTCCTGGGTGCAGGACGAGCTCACCTCGTCCAAAGGACCGTAGGGGTTAATGTAGTCCACCATAAAGAAACTGGAGTGACTGCATGGAATAGTTTGCAAGAGTGCACACGACTAATCTCAACAACTATCAATAATCAATAACACTGGACTAAGCACTTACCTTGAGGTCCCGAGCAGTATGCTTCCCGGCGTAAAGAGCTTCAACGCCTTGTCAAGGCTACTAGGTGCTATTTAATGCAATTACAATGTGATTTCTTCCTCTATGACTGTACCTCTTCTTTTTTGAATTCTATTACATACTTTTGTTGATTCTTTCCCAAAACAAAGACTGTTCCAGGCTGCAGAAAAAAACAGTACTGGGATTTCTCTCCCTTTGTGACTACAATAAATAAAAACAAGCATTGACAAAGCAAATAGAATGAGCCTTTAAAATATGCCTGCCCACAAGCACTAATGACTGAAACATACTGCACAAGTTCACACACATTAGGTCTACATACAGGAGCCCATATGTACAGAAGCCAGGACCACTGCCTGCTCTTAAAAAATGAAAACAAAACGTTTCCTTTTTATTAAAATTAAGGAAAACGGGTTGTATTTCAACAAAAAAAAAACCTTTATTCAATGGCAATCACAGACATGGTGGTCTGCTGGCCTCAGCAGGCCGCCACCCTGTGATGGCAGGCATTCCTAGTGGGTTGCAAACTGCGACCTACCTCATTAATATTCATCAGGTAGGTCGATTTTTGACCCACTAGGAATTGTAAGTGAAACAAAAAGTTTCATACATAAAGAATAGCGATTTCCAAATAGCGATTTAGATAAAATTGCTATTTGGAAATCGCTATTCCTGCTCTTCGTACATGTGGCCCTGAATGCCAACATCGAAAACTGTAGTAGGAGCTGTGCATCATCAGTCTAAGAAAAGAAGACCAAAAAACATAATCAAATCCGTTATTGGGGTAACACCTTGCAGAATCCCACAATATAAAGCTTCAAAAGCAGATTGGCGGGCAGGTAAGGATACTGCTTGATGATGATCTGATAAGAGTGATGACCGTAGGGCACAGCCTGCCTTCCCTACCTCTGCCAATGTGTCAAAGGCAGTAGTAGCGCTATGACATGCATCTAATTGACTGAAACGAGAACTGTTTCATGATCATAATAGGGACGAAAACCAGACTGCTGAATATCAAGAAAGTATGAAGATTCCAAAAACCTGGTAATTTTGGTTAGCAAATGACTCATATAAGCCACGATGAAGAGAGACAGGACGGTGGTAAGGGAGTGCATAGGCTTTTTCAAAAGGAGGTACGCCAGCACTCGCTTCCAGAGAATATAATCTTGAGAAAAATAATTGTTATGAGAATGGTCAATTGTGGGGCAATGAACACTGCCCAGAGTGTATGTCTGTCTCACGCAGGAGCATTTTGGTGTCACGCTGTTCTGACTGATTGACCTGCATCTTTCCACTGTTGACATTGCTTGCACTGAAGGAATTACTTTTTTTGCACTTCGTGAGGGTGCACGTGCTTTCTTGCTCTCTCCCATGTGTGCTGCTCTCTCCTTACCATCCAGTCTCCTCATTCTTTGCTCTCTGTGTTGCTTCCCTTATGTTCCTGCTTGTCCATTCTTCTCCCGACCACCTCATGCCCCACTCTGACTAAAGAGCAGACGCTCATGCAGGTAGGGATTGTTTGCACTATTTATCTACATAACGGTGCAGTATTTTTTTATTTTTTACTTTACTGCTTGTGCACCCTTGTTTTTTGTGTACAATATTTTTTTTCTCTCCTATGCATTTCAGACTTCTTCAGAAGGTTCTTCAAAGTCATTAGAGTCAAACCTAATGATAAAGCAAAAATCAAAAATCGAAACAAATGCGCTTCATGTCAGAATGACTCAATAAATGATAGAGTCTAGGAAAATAAAATAATTAATAAAATACATATATAGTTCTTGGCTTAAGGTCTCACCGACATAAATACATTCTCATGCTACTTTGAAAATCCTTATCACCAACTCTGCATTAAGATGCCATGTATGAAAGTCTATTCAACGCAAGGCTGTGTCACATTTTTATTCTTCTATCTGTCTGTATTTCTAGCATCTCAATTGTAGCTTAAGTAAACAATGGTGTCAGGTCTTGTTTTTCATTTAGCACGAGGTGTCACACTGTATCTAATTTATATACCCAGAATGCTTCACTAATAAATAATGTTGTTTCTCTATTTAAAGTATTTGATGGATGCATCTTTAATTACGGTTCAACAAAGAGTTAAGATTTCTGTAAATTGAGACTGGTGCAGAGTAAACTGAAGGGGTGTCCATATAGGCAAACTGCATAATTAATTGTAGCCAGAGATTGAGAAGTGGTCCAGACTCCAGTTTGAATACATTTATGACTCTATGTCTATATGAAATAAGTGTAATGTGGTGTAAGGTGGATTTGCAGTGCGCTGCTTGAGACCCGTGAGGGTATCCAGTTGCCGAGTAGATGAGAACAGGCTTGTAGAAAGGCTGGGCCTGAGTACAGCCAGTCTTGATGGTTCTGCAAGAAGACTAGTTGAAACACCAGTTCTTCAGCTTCTTGCAAAATTCAAGAAGTGAGGAAGAGGCCCTGATGGAGGTCTTCCAGGATTTGGCGACTTGGTAGAAGAATAATCCCAACTTCTTGTCTGCTTCTGTGATGCAGGGTGTGTGTGCGAGTAGGAGTGATGCTGAGAAAAGTTGTCAGTTTGGTTTGTGGAAGTGAAGTCTGTGGTTGAGGTGTGCGGGTCCTGTGTTGGGTAGTGGCTTTAATGCATGTGTGAGATGTTTGAATTGGCAGTTCTTTTGGATAGGAGAACCAGTCGAGCTCTCTGAGGAGTGGTGTGGTGTGGGATCCTCGCGGAAGATCGAGGGCGAGTCTGGCGGCAGCATTTTGGATTGTCTGAAGTCTGTGAAGAAGATGGGTTGGAATGCCAGCATGGATTGTGTTGCCGTAGTACAATCTGCTTGTGGTTAGGGTCTGTGTGATGATACGTCTGGTGTTCAGTGGGAGCCACTTGAAGATTCTACTTAACACATGGAGGATGTGGAAGCATGCAGACATGACGGCCTGTAATTGAAATTGAGCGTGGGCATTTACCATATTGACAGAAAAATGTGTAATCACAATTTAAACCTGTAGTTCCTCAGATTGGTAAAATCTCTTCTAAATGAAGAACTGTACTGCTAACTGTTCTTTGTATATTGTTCTATAATCAGGTTTCAACGAAAAGGAATAATGTTAAATTAGACACACAGGCCCTAATTACAAGCTGGATGGTTAATTCTATCCTGTGCATAAAACCCTTTTCACGCACAAGAAGGAATTATGAGATTTTGATTATCGAATGCGTTAAATAACCCAACAATTGTTACATTTCAGCAGGTCAAACTTGGTGAAATTTAACAGGGGAAATGTGTACGGTATTTACTGTACCATGCAGATGTTGGTGTGTTAAACATCAAACTCTGCATGTTATTCCCCAATAATCCGTAATGGGTGCTATTTACCGCACCTGATAAATAACAAACCCTTGGGTATCGTTATTTACCAGGGGTCACATGTATGACCATCTGGTTTTGTGACTTATAAACTGCGATTTTTAGCAACTCGCAATTGACGAGTCGCTAAACCTGATGTACAAGAGTGTCCCAGACACTGCTTGGGATTCCCAAATGGGTTGCAAGGGACCTGCCTCATTAATATTCATGAGGCAGGTCCCAATTTGGGACCCATTGGGAATGGCCGGCACTCAGAAAGATGGTGGCCCATGTCTGCGACTGCTTTGACGTAAAGCAGCATTTTTTTAAGTGCAGCCAGTTTTCCTGACAGGTAATGGGATGCATTTCAAAAATAAAAATGAAGTTTTGTTTCCATTTTTTTGAGTGGGCAGCGGTCCATGGGATTACTGCCTGCTCTGAAAAAATGTTAGCGCCCCCATTGGCGTACCACCAATTTCAAATTGGTGGTAATCTGCAAATGTTTTGCGACCGCATTCCTAGTCGCAAATCATTTTTACATACCAGTGCGACTTGCTATTATATTAGGAAGGTACACCATTTACAAGCCCCTTCCTAATAGTGACTTGCAAACCCTATTTTGCGAGTCGGTAATAGTTTGCGACACGCAAAATAGGGTTGGTACATAGAAAAATGCATTAAGCCGGTTGCAAACGGCCTGATGGGTGTTTCGTACATTTAGCCCCAGGTGTAGTAAATAGCCCCTTTACTTGTAATCTGGCCCCCTGTCTCATCTCTGGGACTCCACCGATGAACACAGTGGCTTATCAGTGTGAGAAACAGTGGCGCACATCTAAGAATAGGATAAGTCGGTATAAGAAGGAATCAAATATTTACACTGAGGAACAGTATACACTGCTTAAAAGTAGCTAAAACCGAAGCCAGTGACAGAATTGTGAGAGAACTGAGAGGATGCCCATTCATTCAGAGATTCAAAGAATATAACAATATGAAGAGACAAAATACAAATGCACAGAACTGTGATAGCCACAGTTCTGACAAATGGAGTTGAGCACCTCAAAATGCATTCACATTGTAAAGGAGATCAACAGAGAGCTAATTTAATTTAAACATCTGTTAACTTTGAGTACAGTTCAAAAGAAAATAATGGAAACATTACATTTTCGTTAGAAGCAGTACACCTTTTAAGAGTATGAATGAAAATGCAAAGTAATTGTTTTGTGAAATAAATATTAGCTAATAATACTTTAAAAATTGATTACTAAAGAAAGGAGGTTGGTGTTGTTGCATCACTAAGGTTGTGCACCTCATGTCTCACACAGTGTAGTGAGAATCAATTTATATTAAAATCAAAGAAAAAGAGGTTCACCCCTTTCAGATGTTACAGAAGGACATGTTTGACACCCTTAGAATGTCACATGGCTCATAGATACTGCAAACTAAGCTGGGCTAGGATCTGGTAAACAAGGTCATTATCCCTTGGTAGTCCGCTTGACCCTTCTATCGGATGTGCCCTTGGTCCTTCCATACCTATGAAGATGCATCACTTGTTCCATGTATTGTAATTAAAACTGGAGGAGACTAAACAAGATTCCTGATTGTCTGTCTAAAGTGGACAAAAATCTGTAACTTGAGCTTCAGGCATCATGATTTTAAATTGAGATGTTGATCACTACGCTATTTAGTGTGTTGGAAGGAAGACAGTGCAGATAGAAGATCAAAGCAGTCAAAGAAGAGGAAGGACTGGGAGATTTGGATGGTCCAGTGTACAGTCCCCCAAAGCTAAACAGTAAATAAATACAGGTACACTGTTCAGTGAGGTCTAATCCTTAATTCCAAACGGGAGTAGGGATATGGTCATCTGAAGTATTTGCTTACTAGGAGCAAGTTAAGTTCCCTCACCCACACATGGGTGGCATGCTTCATCATCAGGCCTGCTCCTCATCCGGCTGGTGCTGTAATGCCCGACGGGGCCCACAAGGGGGCTCTTTCACAGTGATCTTTTTTGATGGGTGGGAAGATAATGCTGAGGGTGCAAAGTGTGTCCCAGTATATAGAGAAGTGAAAGACTGGAAAAGGTGAGAGTTAAATTTGGCTACAGACACCTGTGTTATATTTTTATTGTGGTTGCTGGTACCTTTGTCAAGATTAAAAACAAGGTGGAAGGCACCAGAATTAATCTTCGAGCTTCTCCTAATTGTAAGCCTGTGTGTCTACTTAACAACACTACAGAATAAAGGTCGACATGTTTCATGCCTTATTAGTCCAAAGGATCAAGTGGCGTTTCATCGGGATCAAAAAGAACAAGCATTGGTATAGCCAATGGGACATTATAAGTATCTAGCAACACATTACATTAAACCTTTATCAGAAATAAACTATGTTTGTACTTTCGATCATACACTTGGCATTAGACTGTAATGGTCAGAATATCCTCTAGAGGGCACCACAATAAAATTAGCATTTGGAAGCATCATAGTCATGTAGCTATATAGTCAGGCCCTAGAGGGCATAACCACTTGAAAAGAGAAGGGCAGAGGGCATTGCAGTGTAACTATATATTGAGCCCCTAGAAAGCATAGCGCATTACACATTTTCAGGCCTGGAAGGCCTATTAGAATATTATTACAAACAAGGCCCTTAGAACACAAACTACTCCCAGCTGTAAAACAAAAGCTCCAGCCTTGAGAGAGCTTAAAAAGAAATTGAATGGTGTGAGAGGTTATGATTTTGGGATCCCCTCAACGAAGCTGCACAGAAAGAGCATGTCAAACTGAACATATTGGTGGTGGTCCCATTGTCCTAGGACCATCACAGGCTGAGTTATGGGCTTAAATGTGTTGTAAAAGGAATGCCCTGCAAAGTTTCCAGAGTGCAGTGAATACTGTGGTATCGTTTTTTTCACTGTGCCGAAGAGCCCAATTGAGGGTTTCTGTTGTGTTTCCTTCTATTTCAAAGTCGCCAGTTTGTGTATTTTTCAACTTCTAAACTTGGGAAGAATTTTTGAATGGGGCTGCAAATTTAACCAGTGCTCATGGAAAGTGCTCTAATCTTCCAGTCGAGTTTGCACTATATAAATAAAGAAAAACGAGTCACCCTCCAGCTTGGATTCTTTGTCGGGTGCAGACACTGCAAATAAACAGCGATATACCAGAGGAAGAAACAACATACTGCCCTGAGCGTGCTAAGCAGAGGCAAAAGAAAAAAGTAGTGCACCAACACTAAGGTAGATGGCCAATCGCACAATAATCCAAGGCGGTAACAAAACAGCCTCAAGGCGGGACAAACCTAAAGCATATACCTAAGAAACCAAAGGAATTTCGAAAGGCAGGCCAAGGAACGAATGAAAATGATGGCCATGTGATGAGCATGGTAAAAGGCCATAGCAATAGATTACAGCATTCCGACAGACAGCGCATGCGCACTGCCTAGGCTTGATCTAAAGAAAAACTAAGATTCTAGTCCTCACTATAAGACAGTAAGAACGCTCTCACAGAAAGGTGTACCTACAATCTAATGTGATTCACACTAGTACTTGTACTTCCTTGTCAGGTGACCTGAAAAATAAAATAGCTATACAACATTAAACATAAGTGGACTATCCTATGTAGGGTCACAAGAGGTGTCCTCATGCACACCCTTGGTGAATTAGATGATGTGCTAAAAAAAAAAATCACACTAGACTCAAACTATCACATCTATGAATTAAGGTCACACAGACAAAATCATGGATTGAGAAAAGACAAACATACAGAGCAAGAATCTTACCCTCTTGTGGGAAGGAAAGGGACCCCTGGGTTATCATAGACAACACAGCTCCTGTAAATCTGGCAGTGAGATCAGAACACAAATTTATGTAAAGGCTGGTGTAAAGGTCTGTATGCATGTAGATACCAGATGGGGGCACATACTGTAGAGGGCAAAGACATAGGTACAAGCAACCACAGTAAAAATACAACACCCGTATCCGCAGTCAATTTTAACTCTCACTTTTTCCAATGTTTCACTTCACTATATACCCGGACCCATTTAGCACCCCCAGTATTATCTTTACACCCCTCAAAAAAGATCTCTGGCAAACAGCCCCCTTGCGGGCCTGTCAGGCATTGCAGCACCAGCTCAACGAGGAGCAGGCCCGATGATGAAGCATGGCACCTATGGGTGGGTGAGGGCACATGCTCCTAATAAGTAAATGCTTTAGATGACCATATCCTTACTCTCATTTGGAATTCAGGATTAGACATCACAGAACAGTGTACCTGTATTTATTTACTGACAATTACTGCAACCAGCGTCATCAATCTCTATTCCTCATTTGCATCATTGTTTACAGGAGCAGCAACCAGGCAGTCAAGAGATAATTGCTCATGTTGAGCTACTGTGCAGCTGGTGACACATTGAAATGGATTTGGTTTCACTAGCATCACAGCAATCAAAATATAAAACTCTATCATCCCCCTCCACTAGAAACGTAAGCACGCCTGTGCTAGTTATCCTTAAGCTCTGCTTCACTGGAATACCAAGATGACTCAATGTCACCAGGATGACTCAATGTCACCAATATGACTCAATGGCACCAGGGACTCCATATCAGAAGGACACAATATTGTAGTCCTGAGATGTCCTTTTACAAATCTTCATAATGTGCTTGCCTAATATTCATGATGAGAATTAAGACTACAGCTCTCAGAATGAATCAAGCTGTTATATAGAACCCCTAAAGCATGAACATTGTGACCTGGTGTCATGGATCTGTTGAAGAAAACTGAGTCTCACATTCTGATTGAGTATGTAAAATGTTCATTGCAAAACAAAATCAACACTCTATCAGTCACAGAAAATTCTGACAAGGAGATCGCCTCAAATCAGCAGAGGCGACAAGCATCCGTACAGAAGGCAGGACCCAAACAAGCATCCCTAGGGAAGGCAGGACCCAATACCCTGCTATACCCTGTTTCTAGTATTGATCGCATGGTTAAATTTTCATCATGAATGCAGGCATGTGTTTTATCTGAGAATTAGCAGATGGCCTTCATGAATAGCAAAAAATGTAAACAATTTTGGATGAGCAAACCTGTTCGGAAATTTCGTGTCCAGGAACCAATGCCTCTTAGCATCAGCAACATCACCCTGTAGGCAGAGTTAGCATGACTAAGACAACATCGCTGTTGAGAGGAATTGTTTCAATGTGCTAAACTAAGCAGATGCTTTTTAATTGCACAGTCATCTGTTCCCATTAACCTGGCACCAAATATCAACCTAACAAGACATTTGGAAAACACATACGACTCATTCATTCAATATGTAAGAGTGGGTTCAACCTGTGAAAACAAACTGGACTTTTGGGACACTGCTGCGAAATGGTGTCTTACCCTCTGTAATGCTCTGTGTAAAATGATTGTGTACTGTAACCTCCAGTGCCCACCTTTTTTACAAACATTATGTACAGCAGAGTTAAGAGGTTCTGATCAATTTGTACATTGAATGTGTGAACACACGTGTGCAGGCTGAGCGAGGAAAGGTCTCACCCAACCTGGTATCTGTGCACAAGCAGCACTGCAGCAGGTGGGACTAGTCTAAACTCTTCAGTTAGGGACTGGAGTTGGGCACTAGAAGGAGCTACTTGTTAATTAAGGGGAGAGATGCTCCCAGGAAGGGCCAAGTTTACCAGTCTCTGCTTCCCAGCGGCGGAACCATTTGAACAGCTTAGGAGGAAAGAGGTAGGCTTGGCAAGAAAAAGACAGGCTCAGACAATTATGTGCATTACTTTTGGTTTGAGTTACCATTTACAATGCTACAAAAATCAAGTTCGTAGACTTTGGGGAATTTCTCTGAGGATGGCAACACAGCTCCCTGACTCTGCCAGGTTCAGTGATGAACAGCCTCACGGGGGACCCTACAAAAGGGGGTCTTCTGCACTTCTTCTGGACTGGTGCTGTTGTGGTGCCTCAAGGAGAAGACCTTACAAACTCTTGTAGAAGTGCAGGGTCTGGGCAGCTTCTGGGTGACATGGGACTGCAGGCAAGGAGAGGGTGCTGCAAGGAAGACCCCATGTCAAGACATTACCAGTTATGGGCATGAGAGCAAGCAATGCCCCTTACAATTAGGATAGCACTTTTTTTTCAGACAGTACAGCTCGGAAATATATCGGAAATAGTGATCAAGGTATGCCTTTTCTGTTTCCGAGCAGTGCTGTCAGAAAATAAAGTGCTAACTCAGAGAAATATTGGGCTAAATAAATTTACTTTATCCCTTGGGCTCATAAAAACAGCTCTGTGTTAAACCAGCAAAGATCATCATGACCAGGGGCGGCTCCTCCATTAGGGCGGAGAAGCGCCCCCCTTCCCTCACCCCTCCCACACCCCCAGCAGCGGCATCTGCAAAAACTTTACAAGAAAATTATGATAATAAACTGTGTTTTTTATCGTTTTCTTGTAAAAGGGCAGGGGTGACGAGCAGTGAGGGGGAGTGCTGTGCGCATTTTTGTTTGACCAGCAGTCTCGGGCCGGCCAAACACACATATGTGCAGTGTGCTCTCTCCAGCCCAGCACTGTGTTGCCGGGCTAGAGAAAGCAGGCACAGGCTCCCAGGCTGCCTGGGAGCATCCTGGCTGAGTGCTCCCAGCCAATCCTAACGCAGCTCTGAGCAGCGTCAGGATTGGCCACAGGGCAGGCTGGGAACCTATGTCTCCCTGCAGCAGAGGAGACGGCGGAGCGGAGAGGCGTGCAGGTAAGTTTTTTTTCTTTAATCAATTTAATGTTTATTTCTCCCCGCGTGCCACTCCGCCCCTTCCACTCGCTGCGTCTGATCATGAAACGACCCATGTTGTTCATAATTTATCAAAATGAAGGTATCTAAGTGCATTATAGACACACCCTGTGGCCCCATGTTCCTAAAAATGCACAAAATCAATATTTAGGTGCAGAGATGGGAAATAGCCTTTAAATAAGGTTTTATGATGGATATGGGGTTTTGGATGGTAATGGAATTTTTGGGGTTTAGGGTTGGTATAGGTTTTTGGTTGGTAAGGGAATTTTTAAGGTATAGAGTGGGTATAGGTTTTGGGTGGTAAGGGGATTTTAGGGTTTAGGGTGGGTATAGGTTTTTGGGTGGTGAGGGAATTTTAAGGGTTTAGAGTGGGTGTATGTTTTTGGGTGTTAAGGGAATTTTTAGGGTTTAGGGTGTGTGGTTTTTTTTGGGAGGTTAGGGCCATTTTAGGGTTTAGGGTGGGTTTGGGTTTTTGGGTAGTAAGGGAAATTTACATGTTAGGGTGGGTGTGTGTTTTTGGCTGGTAAGAGAATTTTGGGGGTTTAAGGTGGGTATAGGTTTTTGGGTGGTGAGGGGATTTTTAGGGCTTAGGGTGTGTATAGGTTTTTGTGTTGTAAGGGAATTTTTAGGTTTTAGGGTGGTTATGGGTTTTTGGGTGGTAAGGGAACTTGTAGGTTTTAGTGTGGTTATGGGTGTTTGGGTGGTTAGGGAACGTTTAGGTTCTATGGTTGATATGGCTTTTTGGCTGGTTAGGGAACTTTTAGGTTTTATGGTGGTTATGGGTAGTAAGGGAATTTTTAGGGTTTAAGTGGATATAGGTTTATGAGTGGTAAGGGGATTTTTTAGGGTTTAGGGTGGGTATGGGTTTTTGGGTGATAAGGGGATTTTTAGGTTTTAGGGTCGGTATAGGTTTTTGGGTGGTAAGAGATGTTTTAGGGCAACGGTACTCAAAGTACGGCCCGCGGGCCGCCAGCGGCCCCACGGACCTAGCTTGGCGGCCCGCGAGACGCACACCAAACGCCACATCATAATGGCAGCAGTATGTAAACATAGAGGAGGGCCCCGGGAGCATGCTCCCGCGGCCCTCCTCTATGTTTACATACGGCGGCCATTGTTTATGGCATTGCCCTGACGATCCTGGAAGCCAAAGCCCCATAAAAGTCAGCGCTTGCAGCTAACTTTTATGGGGCTTTGGTCGTCTGCTTCGTGTCACCGGCTCCACGTCTGCTGCCCGCCTGCCTGCCTGCTGTTCCACATTTGTGGCATCTTTACAGTGCTTTGAGTCAGGTAAGGCTCTTTGGTTATTTATTTATTTGTTTTTAATGTAGTGTGTGTTACTGGGGTAGGCGTGAGAGCAGATTGCGCTGTGTGTGTGCGCTGGGTGTGTGTGCTACTGGGGTAGGGGTGAGAGCAGATGGCGCTGTGTGTGTGCGCGCTGTGTGTGTTACTGGGGTAGGGGTGAGAGCAGATGGCGCTGTGTGTGTGCGCGCTGTGTGTGTTACTGGGGTAGGGGTGAGAGCAGATGGCGCTGTGTGTGTGCGCTGTGTGTGTGTGTTACTGGGGTGGGGTGAGAGCAGATGGCGCTGTGTGCAGATGGCGCAGTGTGTGTTACTGGGGTAGGGGTGAGAGCAGATGGCACTGTGTGTGTTACTGGGGTAGGGATGAGAGCAGATGGCGCTGTGTGTGTTACTGGGGTAGGGGTGGGAGCAGATGGCGCTGTGTGCAGATGGCGCAGTGTGTGTTACTGGGGTAGGGGTGAGAGCAGATGGCGCTGTGTGCAGATGGCGCAGTGTGTGTTACTGGGATAGGGGTGAGAGCAGATGGCGCTGTGTGCAGATGGTGCAGTTTGTGTTACTGGGGTAGGGGTGAGAGCAGATGGCGCTGTGTGTGTTACTGGGGTAGGGGTGAGAGCAGATGGCGCTGTGTGTGTTACTGGGGTAGGGGTGGGAGCAGATGGCGCTGTGTGCAGATGGCGCAGTGTGTGTTACTGGGGTAGGGGTGAGAGCAGATGGCGCTGTGTGCAGATGGCGCTGTGTGTGTTACTGGGGTAGGGGTGGGAGCAGATGGCGCTGTGTGCAGATGGCGCAGTGTGTGTTACTGGGGTAGGGGTGAGAGCAGATGGCGCTGTGTGCAGATGGCGCTGTGTGTGTTACTGGGGTAGGGGTGGGAGCAGATGGCGCTGTGTGCAGATGGCGCAGTGTGTGTTACTGGGGTAGGGGTGAGAGCAGATGGCGCTGTGTGTGTTACTGGGGTAGGGGTGGGAGCAGATGGCGCTGTGTGCAGATGGCGCAGTGTGTGTTACTGGGGTAGGGGTGAGAGCAGATGGCGCTGTGTGTGTTACTGGGGTAGGGGTGGGAGCAGATGGCGCTGTGTGCAGATGGCGCAGTGTGTGTTACTGGGGTAGGGGTGAGAGCAGATGGCGCTGTGTGTTTGCGCGCTGTGTGTGTTACTGGGGTAGGGGTGAGAGCAGATGGCGCCGTATGTGTGCGCGCTGTGTGTGTTACTGGGGTAGGGGTGAGAGCAGATGGCGCTGTATGTGTGCGCGCTGTGTGTGTTACTGGGGTAGGGGCATTGTTTTGAAAAAGGGGGTGGGGTGGTTGTTCCCCCTCTAAGCCCCGCCCCCTCTAAGCCCCGCCCCCCGCTGTCACTTCAGTGCGGCCCTCGGCCGCAAACCATACTGCAATTTTGGCCCCCGAGAAAAAGTTTGTGAGTACCCATGTTTTAGGGCTTGGGGTGGGTACAGGTTTGTGGTGGTAAGTGAACTTTTAGCTTTTAGGGTGGTCATGGGTTCCTGAGCGTGGTAATGGAATTTTGGGATGGGGAGCATTTTTTTCAGGGTTCAGGGGTTATTGGTTAAGAGGTGTTTCTGCGAATATATATATGTATATTTATATAAATATGTATCTATAATGTTGAAATATATATATATATATATATATATGTATATATATATATATATATATATATATATATATATATATATATATCTTTAAAACAGATGTCTTTCCACAAAAATATAAGTATTTTACAATAAAAATAAACCAAATATATATATTGGGTTTATGCTTACTTTTTAAATACTTACTTTTCGTGGTAAAAGCTTTCGCTCTAAAGGCATATTTGTTGTAAAAACCTTCTGTTGTAAAGGCATTTTCGTTACAACACTAGCGTTATAACGCCACTTGTGCTAATGGCATTCGTTATTCCGTCATACACCTGCAGAGATGGGGTCAGAAACGCTTCTGCATGATCTGTACTAGGAAAAGCGTAGGCTCACAGCCTATGTAGGTCCTGTACTAATATCTGCTACAACTGCTTTCTTTTTGTGGGACAGGGCACCTAAACTGCACACAAATGTTTATTTAGGAGTAGGCCTGCACCCCACCAGAGTAAACAACGGTACTGCCCCCACCACTTTGCGCTCACACAAAATACGTCTGCGTGAACACAGCTCGCTTAAGGGACAGGTAACCCAAACTGTGGTGCAATGCAGTCACTACACCCCCTGCAGCCTTGCAGCGCGGATATAAAACCCCACCCCCAGGAGTCTCGTTCGTCATTCGGTGCATCTCAAGGGCCCCTGTGTGTGCAGTCACCCGGGGCAGGTGCAGGCCTGTCCTTGGGCTGTAATGAGACACATTAGTTCTGCCCCGGTAGCTTCAAAGAGCCATTAAATCACAAATCACCTTTCCAAGAATAGTCTACGATTCTGAGAATCCTCCTAGCAGATGGACCTACCAATGACAGCACAGCTTGGAAACAGTGAGCGAGGCTTCCTCTTTCTGTTTCTGAGATGGGCTGCCTGAAATGAAAGCACTAACTGAGAGAAATGTCACTGAATTCCCTTTACTCACTGAAAGAGCACAAATGCAAGCGCGTGGCTCTGTGCAGAGCCTTCAAAGTCCATCATGATATGGCCCCTCGTTGTAAGTGATACCTTCAGGGGGTTTACAAGCCTTTCCTATCCAAACAGGCGCAGTGTGCAACTAGAGGAAAGACAAGACAAGGGCCTGGTGTTTACGATGTAAGCACACCACCTCTGTGTTCCTAGCTCTACATCTGTGTATGTTATGTACTTTGTAAACTACACCTGCTTCGGATAAGGGAAGTATAGTTCATTTAATCTAAGGAAACAGGTTTTATTACACTTAAAAATGCGTTCCCTTAATTTCTAGTTCCCTTTTACGCCACCAATAAGTACACTGAGGTCATTCATGATCTTTTCCACACTGTGTAGCAGTTACATCAGGGCCTTTCACATACAACCGAGGATTCGCAGACATTTCACCGCAGGACAGGGACACACTCTGGTCACCAGTTTCTGACCCGTAGTAATTGCCTTTTTTTTTTTTACTTTTAGGGGGGTGCCCCCTCGCATCCCTGCCGCACTGCACATAGGCACTTCACCACCTACAACTGCAGCGCTTTTTAATTAAACGCCCCAGTGTTAGCGGCGCAATGTCCGTCTTCATGTTTACCGTGGGCCGCAGTCCGCAAGCCGAAACCTAGGTGTGCCGAAAAGAGAAGAAATGCATCGACAAATGTTGGCGAACTTAACCTAGGGTCAGGCCCACTACAACAAAGCCACTGAAGACGGCTGTCTTATGGTGCCACCACAGAGATTGGCAACAGGGCACCAGATTTCGACAAATGGTCTAAATAAGGCCTGTTGCGAGAAGAGAGCGCCTAAAAGCGAAGCGTATTTTACCTGGAGCTCCAAGTGTCCGTGCACACGGGCTACGGTACACCGCAGTAGGTGCGCACCCACTTCCATAGAATTTCACAGACCACCGACTCTGACACGCCTACAACAATGTACACCTAGCAGTGCTTAAATTATGCACACACATGAAAATTGCACATTCATATGTCACTAATTTATGACAAGTAAACGCCTCTGCAAACACCAGCTGTAGCCTTTTGCAAATACAGTGTATCATAAGAAAGCACTCACCGGTGCGGGTTAAAGTGCACGAGGACAATGTTGTATGGCAATGCAGCTGTGAGGGTCGGAACCGGCCAGAAGGAAAGCCCGGTGAGACCCCACTATCCACAGCCCCACCTGAAAGAGTGGTGAGCGAAACATACGTCATGGGCCTGGGCCGGGTAGACAGAGACTCAAGGTCTGTGAAAAAGCCAAGGCAGAACAAGCATTTGCAATGCAATCGGTCTCGCGTGCGTGAAAGTTAGAGCTCCTGGCGTTGAAATTGACGATGTGCACACCACACTAACAGATTTACCAAAACCACGCATTTCCATTTATCAGCTGCACAAGTGTGAAACCGGCCATCAAGCACAAGGATTTAACAGCGCGCCACTGCTTTTGTAATTCTTGTTGCCACAACCAATATGTAAATGAGTCACCCTGTACTACTTTGGAAATAGTCGAAGGAGGGGGCTCAGATTTCTCGAGCATTTAAGGACTTCCTTCATCCCGAGCCGCAGTCAATGGGGAGGGGTCTCAGATGTACCTGGCCTTGCACAAGACAATCAGACGGGTTATTTCAAGGACAAACACTGACCAAGCTCAGATGTGGTCAGACAAAGTATTTTCCGCCTCGAGAAAGGACACCAGGTTGTGGTTTTGGCAGCTCGGTCTGAAGTCGAGACAGCTCCTGCACACTGTACTGAGGAGGCCTAAGCTAGCATCCGACAGCCCCTCAATGAGTATATTTGGAGGGGGAGGGGTGCGAACGAGATGCAATCCAGGCAGATATGCAGCAGTTTAAGCAGCGGATCAATGCACCGATCTCTGATCAATATACAAGAAGGATTCATATACAAGTGTAAGTAAACCTGCCCTTAGAAAACCAGATTTAAAAGCTGGTGCATTTCGCAGAGGTCTCTGCCACCACAATGCCAGCTTACAATATTAACAAGAAGCAGTAGCCACCAGGTGGAGGAGGGAGGCTGGGCTGTTAGACGCTGTAACAGGAGGAATTGTGATGTAGAGCGATGGCCAACAATATTGTTCTCTTAGTGAAATCGCTTGGGAGGGAACTAAGAACACAAAGGGAGGGACATTTAGAAAAATGCACAAATGAAAAGGAAGCATTTAAGACAAGCACAACAAAGAAAGCATGGCAAGAGTGGGTGTGGTTAAAACCCAAAGATTCAATACAACATGTCTTGCAGACAGCACTGTGCGCTGCCTATGCTCAACTTAAAAAACAATGCAGAGGGCTGAGAAACAACACCAAAAGAAACAAGACAGTGGCACCGACAGATCAGGTTCGCTGTCGCCCGAAACTGACAAGGGCCAACACTGGAATTAAGAACATAGTACAATGTGGTCGCTCAGTGACGAGAGTGATTGCATATAACCTATTTGTAAGCACAATCAGCTCACCACAGAAGACATGGTCTATGTCTAGCAAGACCTTGCCACAAAATCAACAGCACATGCGATAAACTGCACCTCAACTCATTACCACATGGTAGCCTGGGAACAGCTGGTCTTAAGTGAAAGGAGTGAAACATGACATAAAGGAACGCTATCACCAATTGCCACACATATGACGGGATTTCAGAGGACATTCGCCCTAAGCCAGTCATAGGACCACAGAAAACATCCCCCCCGGGGAAGGCTTCCCACTACTTGAACACTCAGCAGAAGGCCACATCATGCTAGATATCCAAATTAATCAGAAACAAACCAACAAAAAACTAGGACACATGACCATACTACTCCAAACTTAGATGCACAGTACTAAGAGAAGGTACTAAAGTACAAGCCCCTGAAGTGGCAATGAAGAAAGAAGTCCCTAATTAAGGAGAATCTACTGACACTACTGCAAGACATTCTCAAGGAATGACAGGCTGAAATGAAAGAAAAACAAGAAGAGGTCCAGAAGACTTTAAAGGAGAAAGTGACAGCATTAAGATGCAACAAAGTGAGGCAACGAGTCATGGAGGCAGAGGAGAAGGCTATGGACCTACTCACGATGAGACACGATACATGCATGAAGAAAGGAGACTTAGACAACTAGATACAAACCCTCCTTCTGAAAGGTGAGTATTTAGCGAACAGAGCAAGAAGAGACAACGTATGACTTAGAAATTTCTCAGAGGAAGATAAAGGAGAAGATATCACACAGTACACAAAGTTGATCTTTACCCAAAACTGAACATGAAGGAAGGAAAGGAAGTGAATATTTAAAGGGTGTGCAGAGTTGGAAACAGACCAACAATGTAGACATCCTGCTGGAAAGTATGAACCTACCACTCGCACTAAGGCCACTAACCAAATATAGGTTCAGTAAAGGACTCAGTAAATTAGCCCCTTGCTAAACCCTTGGTAGCTGTAACCGAGCAGGCAGGCCTAACGTAGGAGACAAGAGTGTAAAGCATTCAAAAACAGCAATACAGTAAATAAGTGAGACACAACACACAATAAAAATCCCACACCAATTTATAAAAATAGGTTTTATTTTTATGAGTACATAGACACAAGAACTACAAAAATCCAATGTAGGGAATTATATATGAATTTTAAAAGAATAAACACTTTTTAGTGCTTAGAAACACAAAGTGCAACTTTACAAAAATTCTCCAAACTTCAGGAGGTGTTTCCTGAAGTCCTCCTTGCAGGTACAAAAGGTCCAAAACACAAATCCAAAGGTCTGGAATCTCCTGGTTGGTCCTTGGATTCGGAGATATGATTTTTTTTAAAGAATAAAAACTTCCCAGTGCTTAGAAACACAAAGCGCCAACTTTACCAAAATTCTCCAAACTTAACCAATCTTCAGGAGGTGTTTCCTGAAGTCCTCCTTGCAGATACAGAGGGTCCAAAACACAAATCCAAGGGTCTAGAATCTCCTGGATGGTCCTTGGAAAATTGGACCACAATTCCCACAATGCACCTGGCCAAATCCTTAAAAGTCCACTGGATGCACTCCAGGCTGGGGACTTTTGCTTGGGATGATGCAGGTGAAGCTCTGTTAACCTGTAGCTGCAGGGAGTCCACTCCTGACTCCTTTTTGAAGCAATACACCGTCCCAAGGGCTGTAGTACCAGATTGTGCAGTAGGCACAGTTCACTCAGAAGTGCCAGCCAAGGTTGCAGATCCAGATTCCAGTAGGGCAATCCTTCTTTCTCTTGTAGTTTTAGGCAGCAGATCTGAGAGGCTATGCACCTCTCACATATTTATTCCCAGCTCCTGGGCACCAGGAAGGGGGGCACCCAACCAAGAGAATGCAGATAGACGCCCAGATGCATGACCACTTCCTCCAAAGTGTGGCATATTCCTGTCCCAGAAAGCACCATTCTTCCAAAATCTATGATGTCTGAAATTAGGAGCTGACTAAAACATCCTCCAGTGTGGCTCATTTCCATAGCGCTCCTCCTAACCTCTGCAAATTCCTTCCTTGAGCCTGGTATCTAGCTGAGGGGTCCAGAAGGTGGGGTTAGGTGATCTGGCATTCCCTCCTGTCTTGCTCTCCTTTGAGGCTGTAAGTTTTATTTCCCATCCCCCCTGCTCTGGCATGCCTGTGTAGCCCCCGAGCTGCCCTTCATCAGTTCTCCCCTGGACAGCCACTTATTACTTATTCAAGCAGCTCTGCTAATCCTGTTAGCACTGACCAATCAGAGGGGACCTTCAGAAGGCTGGATTTTGCCTTACAGAAAGAACAGCCTTATAACTTATTTTCTGTACAAGCTGTGATAAAGTCACCAATGTCAAATTGCTGGGTTTATCAAAACAAATCTTTTAAGTCCTTGAATGACTTTTCTGTGCTTTTCCTTACCATTATTACCATGAAATACAATATAGCAATGATAGTCTATGAAGGCCAGTATCTATAATGGGGGTGGGGGGAATGAAATGATCAGTTTTTCCCTAACCAGGGTTTATAAAACATCTTTTATAAGGCCCCTGCTTATAGTTACATGACACCCGCCCGGGACACCTAGGGAAGACCCTGGGGGTACCTAATATGTTAAAATAAGGTAGATCATCACAGCACCAAAGTCGAACTGGGACACCATTTCCATTTAAATGCAGTCTGCATTTAAAAATGACAGAAAACCTCCAGCAGTGCCCACATGCAAAGGGAAGCAATTCTGCTGGGCTTCTACTTCCATGCCCTATTATGTACTAGGGTCTTATAGGTAGTTGGCACCCCTTGCACATTTTTTTACTAGGGACTTATAGGGGCTGTCATGCAAATGGTAGGAATTTAACTAAAGACAGGCTGCAAGGCAGGCCTGCATTTAAAAGGGCAGGAAGCACACAGCAGTGCACACATGCAAATGCAGAATTCTGCTGGGCCTCTAATCTCCATCCCCTACTATACACTAGGGGCTTACAGGCAGATTGTACACACTTGCCCTATTATGTACTAGGGGCTTACAGGGTGTGTCAGGACAGCTGGAAGGGTACTCTAAGACCTAGAGTACTCTACTACATGTGTGTGTTTTAACATAGCACTGGCCTGTGTCTGGCTAACAGAGCCCAGGGCACAGTCAGTCAGTTATCATCAGCATCAGCGAGCAACAAACAAAACGGGGATGAACAGGGAAAAAATATGGCTTTGCAACACATCCCAAATGAGGGGAAGGTGGGAAGTGCAGACAAAGATCTCAGTGTACAGGATACTCACCTTGAAAGAGGGAAACCATGAGGGAAACCACATAGCACTCTGTGGCAGACAGCATCCTTTCCTATGGCCAACCCACCCCAAACATGAACCACTGACCAGCACTTAGCCACTGCATAACAGTCTTTTTGTTAACTAACATTTGTGTTTAAGGAGAACTTCACCTTCATCAGCCTCTAAAATGCACCTGACAACAGACAAGCTGGCCTTGAGCAGAATGAGCCATAAACAGAGAAAGCAACATAACTATATGTGGAAGGTCTGTAGTTACAGTTCAAGAACTACATTTTGATTTGTTTATTTTTTATATTATTACTGGGGACAGCAGTTGAGGAGATAATTCTTATAAGATGCAACTAATAGGGCAGACGTTCTACAAACTTTGCACAACTACAAGGACTACAGTGACGCACCACACACTATGGGCAAAACTCTGAGGGAGACTCTGAAACCAAAAAGAACACAAAACAAGATCAAACATAAGAGAACTCCAGTGAAGATGAAACTAGTGGCTAAGATACAAATGATGGAGACAAGTGCAACTGAACTAGACAAGTGGCTTATCTTAGTAAAGGAACAAACATATGGGGTCAATTGAATGCCTTTTTAGTGAAAAGAGCAGACAGGGCCCTATGTCTTTACATAGGAAGATACACAAATATGCTAACCAAACTCACACCATCCTGGAGGGGGCCCTCTGAGTTGTGCTGCTCCGGATGCATCAGTTAATTTTGTGACCACAGGATGCACAAAAAGCAGGAAATGGTAGTGGAGAAAACCAGGACAAAGTAGAGGTGTAAACGCAAATGCTAAAGGCCTGCTGACATCTGGAACGATTAGTGTCCCGCCTTAACCTGCACTGCGTAATAATGATGCATCACACAAGGACAAATTCAATACTGTTAATGGTGCCAAAAAGAGAAACTGGAACATTTTATAGTATTAATGAGTTCACTACCCAAATAATTTACACCATTTCAGTCCCTTTTAAGGATCAATAAACTCTGTCTTCTTTGAAAAAATATTAAAACAAAGTTCAGCCATGGAACTATTGTAAATTCGACATACTGAGTGAAGCTCCAGCTATATATATATCTTTTCCTCCACATGGCTGACCTACACTGAAAGATCCATCCTATTCGGTTTTGCCAAATGTCTTTAACATGAACTTGTGGACAGTTACCATTTAACTATTTCTACATTCTGAAGCTTGGCTCCAGTACTGTTTCTGAAACCTTGTGAACAGTTTATCACAATGACTGTCTTCAGCTGGCTGGTAAAATGGGATATTGCCACCAGTATCTCAGGGCCAGAATTTTACTAGGATTAGCCATTGTTAAACCTATCCCTTTCCGCAGGGTCAAGCCCAAATGTTTTGCTTTCACCCCCTCTGTTTTCTGAACCTGAAAAGCCTGTCCTAGATAGGACATTGAGGCCCGTATGAAGTTTTAAGCTGCCAATTTGACTTGGGTAAATAACCCTGTTGCCAAATCTAAAACTCCCTTTTTATTACATATAAGTAACCTTAAGGTAGGCCCTAGATAGTGCACAGGGCAAGGTACATTGTAATTAAAAAGTCGGACATGTATGTTTAAGTTTTACATGTCTTGGTAGTTAAAAACCCACAAACTAGTTTTTCGCTACTATGAGGCCTACCTATACCATAGGATAACATTAGGTTACCTTATTACTTTTAATAAGTCCTAACTTTTGATTGTCAGCAGGTAGTAGGAAAGTTGAGAGTGGTGTCTGAGGAACTGTAATTTTAAATCCTCTTGAATGGTAGAGTCCGATGTTAAATCACAATTCTGAAAATGCCAGTTTTAGAAAGTGTCACATGTTCCTGTCCTAACTATTTAGTGCCTGCAATCTGCTCCTGGGTCATGTGACTAGGTGCAGTTGGTCATTGGGTATGCCACCCAGACAGCATCTCAACAGAGGGTCTGGGTGTTGGCAGGATGAGCCATCTCTGACTTGATGGGGAGGTGCAACTGTCATCTCCCACACTTGCACTTCAAAGGCACTGGTTCAGCTCACATACAAAGGACTTAACTTTAGCCTATTGTGCCCCCAGACAGACTGGGGCCAGGGCAGAAAGGCAGGAAATTCCAGAAACCTATGTAGGGGAAAATCCCAGAAGCTTCTCCCACTTCAAAGTGGGATCCTCAAAACCACCCTTCAGATCGCTTCTGGACCGGTGAAAGTCTCAGAAGAAGTTTGCTGGGCTTTGTAGGCATTGGCCTCTATGGTGCCTGGATATGTATGGCAGTAAGCTGGGCTCATTTTGTCCAGATTGAGATTCAAGGACTGATTTGGAGGGGGCAAGACCTTTTCTTCCTTTTGGGTATGCCTTTTCTTTTGGTGACAGCTTAGCTCAACAAGTTGAAAGCACTCTGGTAACAAAATACAGTGTTTACGCAAGCCACAAGCCATACCTTCTGAAGAGCTTACGCAAACTGGGAATACACACAAGTCTTTGTCCTAAGAAGAAGAAGATTGGAGAAAGAAGAGTGGCTTATGTACTAACTGTCAGAAAGAAGATAATTTTCTGAGGAAATGCCCCTTACTGGCGGAAAACGAGAACGTCCATCTTCAATTAGCAGATCAAGCTGAGACAATTCAGGTTTACAAGCGGATGCTGAGAGTACTGTAAAGCACACGTTTTGTTAAGAATCAGGCTAGCCACCATCTGGGGCGAGATAAGGGTTAAGGAGGTAATGACTTCTAGAAAGTAAACATTCCTGCAACAATACCTGGTGTTTCCATCTCTGCTCTCCATCAGTGGCAAGGACCCATAGGGAGTCTTCAGTAACTTGATGTGGTAAAAGGACTATCAAACAATGAAACTTCTACTTGAAGCCATGAAATTAATTTGGCTGCAAGTTATTAATCACTTTGCAGTATTTAAACTTTCTCCGAAAGGTGTTTTTTTACAAATTGGGATAATTGTAAGTACATATCTCAGCAAGTCTAGCTAGAGCAGAAGCAAGCTTTCAGTGACTTTGCCTTAATTTAATATTTCTGTTCTCAATCTGTCAATATGTTTTATCAATGCACCTGCGCACCTTGCAAGAAATAGAAAAGGTACAAGGTTTTTATCAAACACTGGCACATTTTGCAGAAATAACTGGCTGTAACAGTAATGGAAAGAAATGCCCAGTAACACAAGCCAACTGTGAGAGGAGGGCAAGCATTGTCCTGCACACTGACACCTCTCACAGAGGTATTTGTATGCTGAGCCTCTGCCACTCCAGGCAATTTTGTGGTTATAGGCCACAGCCTGGGAAACGTAGTGTTAACACATCGCCTTGGATTGTGACAAGAGTAGTCCTGCTTTGGTTCCAGGAGAAAAAAAGAGTGCACCCTACTTGTGTGGACTCCTATAACTGTTTCTTCAATGAAATAAGAAATGACCAAAACAGTAAAATAGTCAAAACTCTGAATGATGACTGACACTTCCAACACTGAAAGACTAGACTGGGCTGTTCTGAAATATGAATGACACATCATCAAGTAATGGCTCAAAGAGTGTGGCCCACCTCCTCTCTCGGTGTGTTGTTAGGTTAGCTCCCAACAGCTATAGCTGCCTACTACCAGAGCTAAAAATGTTGTTAAGGAAAGTTTATGAGAATAGACTTACATAGTCCTGTAAAATGTGGGGCTCAGACTACACACTGGATCTACACCGGACGCTCAGACCAAGGAGGTGCAGGCGCTGCACCCATGGATGTTCATCAGTCCCTGGACCACTGATGAGTTCTGTCCATCGGTCTGGTGACCTTATGCAACGATATTTATATTCATTCTCAAACTGAGACAGATCTATGCTGGCATGACATTTAAGCTGAAATATGCAGTACTTCACAGTATGCTAGTTTTTTCCAAATCTTTGGAGCTCAGTGCTGTTTGAGCTCTGAACAGATGGTATTCAGTTCACACGTCAACATCTGGTAACAGAACAATAAGCTCACCAGCGCACCCAAATCCCAAACCATCTCCGGTTCCAGGATAGTGTAAGAAGCTTAAGGTCCATTAAAATGCTCGGACTGCTTTGCTGTAATTAATCTACCTGCAATGAGATATCAATTGCTATGAACAAGGCTGTTGCCGGTCTTGAACGCTTAAACTCTCATCTGTAGTTGAAATTTCGGAATAGCAATTACCTAATAGTGATTTTGTGAGAATCACAAATTGGTAATTGCAATTTGGAATGTATGAAAGCAGTTGCAGCAGGGACAGCGATTTAGTATTCATTCAGATTCCCTAAATAGAAAATCTGTTTGCAAATAGTGATCCATACATTTCCCTCTGTCTAATGTCATCTCCTCCAGGAAGTTGTTCACAGTTGAACACTGGAGAGGATTGCTGCTGGAAGTGTGTTTGTGAATCCATTATCAATCACCCTGAGGATTTTCTATCTATCCCTACAGCTCTAGGAAATATTAAAAAAGGAGACAGGCAAGGAGGCTATGGCCAGAAATAGAAAACTCACATTTTCTGAAAAAGAACTGGAGATACTAAAAGAGGAATGTGGGAGCCAACATGATGAACTATTTGGAAAACCATCCCTTGCACTGCCAAAATCTCAAAAAATGGAAGGCAATGCAGGTGAAAATTGATGTAGTGGGAGTCACACAGAGACCCATCGAGGAAATCAGTGAAAGATGTTATGACCTTAGATCCAGGACAAAGAAGAAGGCAGCAACCCGGCTAACTGAGAACAGAGCAATTGGAACATTTTGCAGAAACATTTTGCCCCTTGCAGAAACATTTTGGAGCCAAAATCAGTGGAAGGATGCAGCATAATTGATACATCTCAGACTGCATGAACCTCTCAAGGTAAGGGTACTACCAGACTGATAAATATACTAAATACATATTAGGCTTTGCATGAACATCGTATATATAAGATGGTCTAAATGTATGTATATTTAAAAGCAATAACGTTAAAAATATGGCCCCAAAAATAAGTCAGTAAAATAAGCAACTCGTGCATATTAACAGTGCCTCATGGTGGATGTAGTACATTCACCATAGGCTGATGTGACTTTTTTCAAATTTAGTTTTTCAACACAACAAAATTAAACACATTTCATAGATCACATTCTTCAGTCAGAAGATCTGATTCAATGGTTGGGAAGGTCTGAGGTGTGTTGTTCGCTGTGGAGTGACCATTACCTGATGATGGTTGAGTTAACCTGTGCACTTAGAGCCCCTAGGACTCGAGAAAATCCATCATTAACTTTTACTACAAACAAAGGGGTTCGTAAGAAATGGCAACACATTGATGCCAATAAAATATTGAAGAAACCGATTGGGAATAACATGGGAGAGGTGATTTGCTGTTTAAAGGAGGCCCCTAACCCAGACATTGTTTGTTCTAATTTTACCAAAATTTGAACTTTTATTTCAGACTCTATGGTGATTGAGAACCCACCTAGGGACAGACCCCCTCATGCCTGGTTTGACTTAGAATGCACAAACACCCTAAAGGCTTTATAAAAGCCACAAACTTCCTGCCACGTGATTCAGTGGCAGTGCGAGTAGCCAGAAAAAAATATAGAGCAGCTATTGAGAATAGAAAGAGGGAGATTAGAGAAAATGCTTGGGGGGAATTGGCACAAGCCGCCGCCTTGAAAGATAGCAGACCATTTTAGGAGGTTTTTAATATACCTATCTTTACAGAAAAGAACCCCTTAGGGATAGACTGCCATGTAATGGAACAGGAATGGGTTGCTCATTTTTCCAAAATATTTATTGTAGTACGGCCTGATATGTGCCTCCTCGCACAGAATGTTCTGTCTCGTTGATGGTACGTGAAGAGTTTAGCGACTCTATTTCAGTGGGGGGAAGTACGAGCATCCACCCAATGTTCAGCGACAGGGAAAGCATCAGGACCCGATGGGGTTTCATGTGAGTTTTTCACACACAACCTTGATTGTGGGCCCCTCTGTTGACAAATGTATTTAGGTCCTTGATAACCGGGGGAATATTGGAGTTGTGGAGACTGTCAACTGTAGTTCTGATTTATAAAAAGGGGATTAAAATATTCCTTCTATTTATCATTCCATTTCTCTGCTTGACTCCTCATTGAAGATCTTTGGCTGGGTTATTTTGGGGAAATTGGAAACATGGGCAGAAGAAAAATCCTTCTTGACAGAAGTGCAATATATGTTTTGTCACAGTAGGGGTACGACAGAACAAGCCTTAAATCTTTCCCTGATCCTAGGGAAATATGTAAATACTAGGGGAGGTCCCATTCATATGGCTTTTATGGATCTCTCCTCTGCTTTCCATCTTGTGGACAGGATAAAACTATGGGACATCATGACTTTAGCAGGTATCGATCCCCCCTACTGGCTATTTTGAAAAAATTACTCCAAGATAATTATATAAGAGTGCTGTATTCGCAGCAGGGTGACCTAACGACTCTCATCCCAATTACCCGCTGGGTGAGACAGGGATGTATTTTGGCCCCTTTTTTACTTCTCTTTTACATTAATGCTTTGGATTCAGCTTTAAGTACAGGACACCGGATGTGCCCAAAATTGGCTCACAATCTATATCGGTCCTGCTCCATGCAGATGATGTGCTTCTTTTAGCCAGCACAGCCAGTGGCCTAGAGGCTGTCCTAGATGGGTTCCTTAGTTTTATGCAGGAACTGGATTTTAAGGTTAATAATGATAAATCTTACATTTTAACATGTGGCACAAAAAAAAATACACGCTCAAAGAATTTTCATCTGGAATGTTTACCCATTAGAAAAACAAAGCATTGATTATTTGGAAATCCTATTTGATGCAAACCTATCCTGGGAACGTTTGCTCTCTCAGAAGTCACAAAGGATGGAGGGCGAGTGTGAAACATTGTTTAGGTTTGCTAAAAAGTTAGGCAAGTTTAGTTATATAAAAGTAAATGTGTTCCTGCAGGTATTTAAGGCCAAGGAGTATTGGGGTATATGCCACCTAAGACACTCCAGGTAATAGAAAATAGGTTCCTGAGCAGGCTTTGGGGTTCCCTAGATCGATGTCAATTGTTTTCCTTCATTGTGAAGTAGGAATGGGCTTTTGGAAGATTGGGTGGGCCAGCCAACCCTCTTGTTATGGGTCAAGGTTTGGTCCTCCCCAGAGCTGAATTTATCATGAAATCTTGGAGGACTGCTTTAAAAAGGCAAATATGCATCTATACCATGGTTTTCTTATGTGAGGAACACATTGCGTGAGATAAGTTTGAGCCATTTTTTTTATATCAGTGAGAACATTAGCCCGAATGCTAAGGCACATGTTAAGGAATTGTATTTGGCCCACAAAGGAAGGTTAAGAATGGTAAAAGCAGCTGATATGCCTTCAGTGCAACTGTAAATACCAATATCGACATGCACTGGGATGGAGCATTACTTGATGTGGATAAAGGGCTTAGATCATAGGTTGTATTAAACATGGGTTAGAACCAATACAATTCACTTTCTGAGTGCTTTTCCAGTCACGGGGTCATGGTTTTCGTCACTGCCTTGCTGCTGATGGGGTTTCAAAGCAGTCCACTATGCACTTTATGTTGTTCTGCACACTTTACTCTGTTTTTAGGGAACAGTTTTTATGTCCTATTTTTAGCGAGAAATGCCCAATAACATGCCAAGATGGTTTTAAAATTATACAGCGGTTACAGTCTCCTAAAATATGTTTCGCAGTTTTGATTTTTTGTTATTCAGGCTTTGAGACTAAGAAGAAAGTACGCTTCATGAAATCATTGGGGGATTACCGAATTTGGGGCCAGATGTAGCAAAGTTTTGCGAGTCGCAAATGGCCCGAATCGCTATTTGCGACTGTGCAAAATCGGAAATGGGATGCAAAAATCCTATTCCCGACTCGCAAAAAGCGATGCGAGCCGTTAGCGACTCGCAAAGATTGCAACCCCATTTTGCGACCCGCAAATAGGAAGTCGCAATTTGCGAGTCGCACATACTCGCAAATTGCGAGTCGCTAATTTTTTGGTACCTACATCTGGCCCTTACTGCTGTATCGTATATTTAATGGTTGGTGTTTTTAATTTGATTATACTATTTCATTTTTTTTTTTTTTTGTGCTTTTATGGTCATTTATGAAGCTGAATAAAGTATACATGATGATGATGATGAAAGACACATCACTTAGCCATAGTACACAAGAACCTGTTGTCAGGTCGAGTGAACCATGGGGAAGACGTGGATGTCACACTTGCTGTGTTGCCAATACTAGATCCCAAACAAACATTAAAAGTGGTGACATCCCTCAAAATGAGAATGTTTTTGGTGTCTTCGAGGCATTGATGCTTCAAGTTCAGCGCACGCAACAGAGGGAAACAAAGCTGGTTAATACAAAACGTATTAATATTGAGAAGAGTATAACAACAGGATTAGGTAATATTGCAGCAAGCCTAGCTGATAATCAAAGTGCCAGGAATTCAAATATTAACAATCTCACAGATACATTAAAGACTCTATGCATAGATCTTAATATCGACCATGAACATCAGGGATGTAGGAATCGTCACCAGTCTGCCTGCATTGATGGATTGACCAGACTAATTAACAGACTTTCAGATGCAATATCTGTGTTGTCAAAGTGTACCGTCAACCTGCAGGTGGAAATGCACTGATACAGATAAAGAATGCTACAGAGACATTACAAGCTACTTAGATATCATGTGTCAGTCATGTAGTACACCAGAGTGAGGACCAACCTAGTGTCAGTAGAATATCCATCAGTGGCACTATGAGTGTGTGTGAAACCAGGCACTGCAGTGCTGGAGGTGTAAATGTGGGTGTCAGCACTTCTGTCCATAACAAACGCAAGTCATAGGCTGTTATCCTCATTTTTGTTTTGTATTTCCTGTGTGTCTGTAAACATATGGAAAAGATTGTGAATTATATTTGTGGCATGACGTAATGTCATATTTCTTTGCTTACATTTCTAGCAAAACATAGGAATAAAGGTTGGTTTATTATTGTGTTAACAGTTCACTTGCCCCGAAAAATTATTATCAGTTATCAAACCACTGCGCCTTCGACCCTCTGCACCTCCCGATGCATCATGTTGTATACCTGGTGGTAGCTGTTCCTCCTCATCATCAGTTTCAGAATTAGTCACAGTAACTTCTAAGCCTCTAGAAGTTGCTACACTTGTACAATTGCAAATGTTGCTACAATCTTGCAACAGATTTCAGGAGAGTACTGTAGGGCACCCCACGTTTGTGCCGACATCTGAAACTATTTTCCACTATTCCAAATGTGCCACATTGCAACAACGCTCACTCTGTGTGGATGGATTCATATGTGGAGTCATTATCCATGGGCGTACACACTTTCACTTGAAATAGCATTGTATACTTTTACACATCACAGTAACAATAGTTGTGGTTTTCCACTGCAATAAAAACGTAAGATATGCTTATTACCCAAAATATATCCGTCAAACTCCCCTCTTCTAGCCTTCCATGAATGCCGCTGTGTCTGAATATGAATGAACCATGGGTTCTCCCTGGGAAAGGTGCTACTGTATCTGTAATCACATGTTTTGCTACACATGCCACTTGTCTATTCATAGAATGAGCATTTTTCCCATTGCGGACCATACGTTCAATGGCGAAGGGTGGGCAGAATGTCAAATGGGTACCATTTACACATCCTACGACACTGGTAAAGTTGGCTATCCGATAAAACCTACCTTGGTGGTATGCAATTCCTGTACATTGCCCTGGATATATATGTAGCTATTATTGCGCATTAACAAAACATCAAGGAATGCATGGAAAAAAACGCCACAGTGCACTCTGGGACACACCACCCGCTGCTGCAATCACACCTTGATAGCTACCAGAGCCAGACACTAATATATGGAAACCACACAACACCTGCATGTGGGTGGGGATGGACGTACTTCATAAGGTATGTCCCTCAAGCTGAGGCTTTGAATCAGCAGTTAGATCAAGGATTATTGCACTACTTGGCCTATACTTGGTGTATGTCTCTTTCCCCGTTTGCTGAATAAGTTTGATTCTCAGTCACAAGATTCTCTCCTGTCTTTCCTGCCTTCTCTGTAAAGCAGCCAAAATCCTCATTCTCCCTGCCCCTACGTACTGAACAGCCATTTTGGAAAAATATTATGCATTAGGGGGCTGTCTATATAGTTTGCACATGATTACCACCTGGGTGAAGATGGCGGTAAATTGCATGTGAAAAATTTTGTTTTTGCGAATGTTCGCTATTTGCGACTGTGATGAATAGCGAATCGCAAATAATGATTTCTTCTTTATGATTCGCTATTTGGAGATGGTACATTTCCTAATCGTAATTCATCCACAGCGCTAAATTTGGGCTTCAAATGCCTGCCCTACACTCCAAATTCACTGTTTTACAACCAGTATTCAGTTTGCTACTGAACGCCGATTCGTAGTGGTTTTGTGCGTATGCCTCCCTGGCTGGCATTAAACACCTAGGGCCAGATGTAAAAAGGCGTTTGCGAGTCGCAAACGGCGAAAAACACCGTTTGCGAGGCGCAAAAGCCTCACCGGTATGCAGAAATGCATTTTGCGAGTCGGATCCGACTCGCAAAATGCATTTCCGACTCGCAAATAGGAAGGGGTGTTCCCTTCCTATTTGCGACTCGCAATGCAATGCAATTTCATTTGCGACCGCGAAAGCGGTCGCAAATGAAATCGCTGTTACCATCCACTTGAAGTGGATGGTAACCCATTCGCAAACGGGAAGGGGTCCCTATGGGACCCCTTCCCCTTTGTGAATGATCACAAAAACAATTTTTCAGAGCAGGTAGTGGTCCTATGGACCACTGCCAGCTCTGAAAAATACTGAAACAAAAGGTTTCGTTTTTTTTTTTAAGTGCAGCTCGTTTTTCTTTAAGGAAAACGGGCTGCAGATAGAAAAAAAAAAAATGCTTTATTAAAAAGCAGTCACGGACATGGTGGTCTGCTGACTCCAGCAGGCCACCATCCCTGTGAGTGCCCATACTCGCAATGGGGTCGCAAACTGCGACCCACCTCATGAATATTTATGAGGTGGATCTTTGCGACCCCATAGCGAGTCGCAGAAGGTGTCTGAGACCCCTTTCTGCATAGCAAATAGCGACTTGCAATTTGCGAGTCGCACGGACTCGCAAATTGAAAGTCGCAATTTGCTTTTTTCCTACATCTGGCCCTTACTGTGCAATCGCTTCCTCTCTTAGGTCTCTGTGAATGGATATGGTGCTACAAACATCTATAAGCGGATGCCTATTACGTGGCACAAAAAAAATAACGAACCGTCTTCAAATGGTACCAGTTCTACACAAGAGTGGCACCACGTTGCCCCCGCCAGCATACAAATGGCACGGTACTGCGCCCGCGGCGAGCACCACATCCCCCCTTCTAAGGGAGGGCGCCACGCCGGCAGCAGACCCCCCCATCACCCCGCCCACAGCACACACGTGGAGGCCATGCAGGGGGAGGGGGCCGCGCCGGTGGCAGACATCACACCACCTCCCACAGCACACAGAGGAAGTCTCCTCCAAACTTACCGCGTCCTACACGCACAAAGTTAGCTATTTTCTATTAGATCCAAATATAATCTATATTCTTGTTTGCATTGAATATTTGTGACTTGCACAAAGACAGGCGGCTTTTATTGCTAGTAAACAATTCACCGGCCACGAATGAAACGTGGTCACTACGAACCACAGGACGGGGAAAGGTCTGGATCCTTCAAGTTTTGTACCTGCTCTGTGGTTAAAACATGTATAAAGTTTGTGTTACTTCGTTGCTAGCGTCGCTGCTCATGCCATGTGCCTGGAGTAAAACCAAACCAGTGTGGGCAGGCCCTTCCTGAGCTGTCGCTTGAAGACAAATTCTGCAGATAGTCAGAGGTTATTCTAGGGCTTGGCAGGATGCCAAGTGACAGACTGTTTATTGATCTGGCATGCTGCCAGCGTGGGAAGAGCGACTCGCTGTGCTTTGAGTTTACTGCAGGACAAACCTATGAGCTATGGCAAGGTGTGTGGCGGGGCAGGGAGGGGCATGGCTCTGTAAATCCTAAATACAGTATCATCAGCAACCCCATGACCTCCACGATGTATGGGTGGCTGTGGGAGGTGAACATGCATCCGTGACGCCAAGTGTAGGCCCACGGCCAAGATGCAGGACACGAAGGCATAGAATGGGACTTCGGGAGCTGAAATACCGTGTGGAATCCCAACCATGTCACACATGCCTTAAGCAGGAATTCACTAGGTACAGCTACCAGCTCATCAAGCCGTACCTGCCGAGTGAGACGCGATGACTGTGTCTCATCACGCACACGAGTTACTCACACACAACTGGAGTGTTCTAGCAGCGCCCACTCACTGGTCCCTCCTAAATGCTACAGCGTCGGACACACCCTCGCTACTTGAGATGAATCTTTAATGGTTCTTTGGCCTCGAGATTCCAGAAACGCTCAGATTCTGTGATCGCCGCCACCACCATCCATCACATTCCAGTTCTTCTACCATCTTCTCTATGGCCCATCCACAACCAAGCTACCTGAAACTTTGCCTGCAGATTCAACCCATCAGGGACGTATGAGCTAGTTTAGTTCAGAGGTCGTGTCAGAGGTGGGCCCGGGTGATCACACCTGGTCGTGGAACATTTTAATAGCATTCAGAAACAATTTTAGGAACTGTCTTTGTTAGGCCACTGGCCATTTAGTACCTTTGTTTGCAATGTTAGCAGAGTGGCCTGCTAAAATGTTAGCATGCGTTGCGGTGGTGGCCTACAGTGCTCCTTGTTATTACCTGATTGTTGTACAGGCCTGTAATGATTCACTTTTGATGGCAGCACTGCTGATTTTTGGGCCACGTTATATGCAACACTTGACAGTTCCTGCAGTGAGAAGCCTTTACTGTGGATATAGTACCATCTTACCCTGCAGACTATATGAAATGACAGATGCCTTGTTTTTCATTAATAACAAAACTCAAGGATCACATTGTATTGCATCACAATCAATTTATAGTTTATGATTGGCACACTGTACCTTTTTTCTATATTTAGCTTGATTTTTTTCGTTTATGAGAAATTTGTTTTCAATATGCTGCCGGGATCCAAACATATTGTGAGACACCAATACAGCATGTACAAAAAATGATGACCTAAAAGCCTGACCTACATACTTATATAGTAAGCTCAAATGGGACCTTTCTGAACATCTGTGTTAAGCAATGAGGGGTCTTGTGTGTGCAAGAGGTGCAATGATGCCACAGGCAAAGAAACAGATGTGGATCCACCCCAGCTAGAGTAGAGAACTTTGGGGCCTTCATGGATGGAGAACGAGCACATGTATTGACTTTACATGAATGGAGATTATTCTATGCTTAAACCCAGTGGTTTAGTGTGAGACATTAAGTTTGAATATATTTTTTGTTCTATTTATGTTTTCATATAAAAAGGATTGACAGTTAATTTACTTGATAAGATATATGATAAACCCTCCTTATTAAGTGCCAAGTGCCTTTTCCTCAAAACGTATTGCGGAGTGGTTGATAAAATGAATCGCACAGAACTGAAGAAGTGAAGCCGACTGAAACTACATTACGAGTCATTTTAAATGTTTGAGAGGCATGAAATGTGCTTTTAAAAACTCAAGATAAGAATATGGAACTCTTGATTGAAGTTACCTGAATTTATTGACGAAAATATTATAGGTGGTAATACACTTATGTTGTATAGACTGAACACTCCCAACACAGCAGAGTGCATGAATGCTGAGAACGCAAACTTGTTTGATTGGGATCTGGACCGGCGAGCACAGCTTTCTCAGAAAGCAACTGGGACACATAAGTTGGAAACATTGATTGAAATAGAGAACCATTACCAGTGGGAGCTATAAGGACCTAAAGCAAGGGAAGATTAAGTCTATCTTCTAACCTCAACTAAGAGGACGCAGTTACTTTATTAGGGCTTTCCTAGTAAAGCTGTCTCAACTGGAGTCCAGGCCAGAAGATACATGTTCCCAGGAACAATGCAGGAATACCAATTCTGCCTTAAACCACAGAACTAAAAAACCCCAAAGCTCTTGAATTAACGGTTTACCACAAATCAAGTTCTTACAGTCTATTAGTCACCTCAGTGTGATTTCCTTGTTGCTAATCAATGAGCCCCTTTTTAGGGTCAAGCGCGCAAAGCGCTCTGTCCCTGTTGTAATCTGGCTTATAACCACACCCATCAGTTTGGTTGGTTAGTGAGCTTGCCTTTTAAAATTTGCTTGAATTCATTAGTGAAAGGCATGCATACGTCATCCCTTTTCCGGTGTTTAGCTCTCCTCGAGGGCACCAGCCAATTACTGAAAACATACGAGGCTCCATGTTTTCCGTATGATTTCTGGACTACTTTTTCTCTTTATTTCGTAGGCACCGCCATCTAGCTGGGCAGTAGTCGAGCGCTTTGCATGACATCAGCCCTGTTACATGGATAATTGCAGTTTTGCCGGTAACATGGATAATTGCACTTTTGCCAATACGTTTCACTGAGAGTGAAATTCTGTTTCCTTTTGTGTGTCTGCTTTGCGCTCATTGCGGCTGTCGTCTCGCTTATGTGAAACTGTTTTACTTTTAATTTTCAGTTTATGTGGCAAGAAAAGTCCGGTTAGGAGTTTACAACACTAATAGCTCTAACTCGAGCAAATGTGAGACCCATTGCATTGCAAATGCCTGTTTTCATTTCAGTTCCTTTAGCTTGCTACTCCTGAAAATAAAATATACACCTATCAATTCAATTAGTTCTCTCAGAAATTAATCTGGAAATAAATACAAAACAAACAAGTTACTTACATATAGTAACACTCATTCCGGTGGACACACTATTTAACAGAAGAAGCATCACCTTTAGAATATTCCCAGGCTCCAGACTGGATGCAAAGAATTTCAACAGCAGTTCTCCCGCACATTGGAAGGTAGCGTTGTGCAGCTTTGTGTAGGCTTTGTACCGCCGAGTAATTAATGGAACTGATCTGCATGTGAGTGCAACGCCCTGCAAACAGACATCAATTTCTTGACTCTTTCCCTTTAAACACGCTCGGACACACAGCGCAGAACAATTATTGGCAAAAGTGTGCTGATCTTTAACTTAGGACTGATGTTAAACGAGAACACTCGCAGAACAAGGTGGTGGGAAGGCAGTGAGTGATCTGTGATTAGATAAAGTATTCACCAGAAAGAGTGCTGTAAAAAGCAAGTAACTTATTCCTTGAGAGCTACTACTAACCACACATTCTTCCCCTTTAGAAGAGTCACTAAAGCAGTACCTCCTAAAGGTGGTGGGTCTGGGAAGCGGACTCAGACCAAAATGTCAACCTAACTGTCAACGTAGTACTACTTCATTAACATATGCACCAATGCCTGCATCACAGCCTGGCAGATATGAAGAACAGTGACCTTGTGCCAATGCATTGTTGCAGCTGCAGCACTGTGGAATGGTCTCTCATGCCCTCGGGGGCTGCTTTGTGGGCAGAGCATACCAGACTATCCACCTTGACAGGGTCCTTTTTTTGCACCGCCCAGCACTTCTTTGCACCAGAGAGCCTGATGAAAAGCTGATGATCTTCCAATGATCTTTCATCCAGTCAATGTAAAAGCATAACACTCTCTTTGAATGAAGGCAATGAAGCCTCTACTCTTGTTTTGAGGCATAGAGAAGAATGTGGGCAAGTGACTGATTGGTCAACATGAAAGGGTGTCACAACCTTAGTGAGGAGACCTGCCCAGGTCCTCAACATCAACTTGGCCGAGGTGAAGGTAGTGTAGGGCAGTTGTACTGATAGTATCTGCAGCTGACAAGTTGGTGATAGGAAGGACTGTTTTCAGCATCAAGGGCCTTAAGGAGCAGCTGTGCACAGGCTCGAAGGTTGTACACAAGGAATGTCAAGACCAGTTGAAGGCATTATAAATGGTTTGGGAGGAAACATAAAACAAACCTTTCATGAAACATATCTGAGGAGCATAAGTAAGTAAATGTTATTAGCATAGTTAATTAAAACCAACGCCAATTTAAAACTCATCACGTTGTCGGGCTAATCAACGCTCACAAGCACTTTAGTAATGGTTAAAAACATGCGATTACAAAAACCAGTAAATGCAGACCCCGGAAGTATTTATTTAATATGCCTCTAGGCTACTCACTACCCCGGTGGATTGGCCCCGCCTAGTAGTCATAATGCTTGAAACTTGTCATTACAAATGGCCCAAAAGCGGGGTCTAAAAGACAAGACCTAGCTTCTAACCTTGTGTATACAATAACAATACAACCTAATTAGCAATCCTAGAGTGGCCACCAAATCAAAATATCTGGAGGCATAGTTTCCTTGTTCCTGAATCTTAAGTCTAAAATCTAAAAAATACTTGATTACACCACATGGTAGATATTAACCCTACAACTAGACTTTAATATGTCTCCACCTGCTCAGTTTCCTATGATTAGCCAAATAGCTACTCATCCGTAAACCCCCGAGGGCACAAGAAACAGCAGCACCCCTATCCATCATGGCTTTACACTGCCATTTCAGCAATATTTGACAGTTTTTTAAAAGTCTGCACAATAAACTTAGTCCCCCATCAGGCAAGAGGAATTGAAGAGCCACTTAACCAGCAAATAACGGCTGGCCTACATGAGCGTATACCTAGGGCCATGAAAATGTATTTCAAGTATGTTTTCCTTTGTTCAGCCAAAGCCGAGCATGCACAAAAAACATGAACAAGTGACTCTTGTTTGTACCCACAAAGGCGACAAGATTGAGTCCTGAACTGCTGCATCCAGGAAGGGGCCATGGGCCAGATGTAGCAACTTAAAAATTTGCAAGGTGCAAAGTGCGAGTCCATGCGACTCGCAATTTGCACCTCGCAAATTGGTATGCAGTACGGTGTCTCAGATGCCGACTGCAACTCGCTATGGGGTCGCAATGACCCACCCCATGAATATTCATGAGGTGGGTCGCAAATTGCGGCCCCATAGCGAGTATAGGCACTCGCAAACATGGAGGCCTGCTGTAGTCAGCAGACCTCCATGTTCGTGACTGCTTTCAATAAAGCAGTTTTTTTTTTTTTAAGTGTAGCCCGTTTTCCTTAAAGGAAAACGAGCTGCACTTAAAAAAAAAAACGAAACCTTTAGTTTCGGTATTTTTTCAGGGCAGGGAGTGGTCCCTGGGACCACTCCCTGCCCTGAAAAAATTTTTTTGGGTCCATTCTCAAAGTGGAAGGGGTCCCATGGGGACCCCTTCCAATTTGCGAGTGGGTTACCATCCACTTGAAGTGGATGGTAACTGCGATACGATTTGCGACCGCGTACGCGGTCGCAAATGGTATTGCATACCACTCAGACTCGCAAATAGGAAGGGAACACCCCTTCCTATTTGCGAGTCGGAAATGCATTTTGCGAGTCGGTTCCGACTCGCAAAATGCATTTCTGCATAGGAAACTCCGGTTTGCGACTCGCAAACGGCAATTTTTGCCCTATGCGAGTCGCAAACTGTTTCCTACATCTGGCCCCTTGTCTTTAGTTTCAATCGTTTCAAAGCGCAGAAGCATGAATTGATATTTCAGCGATTGCATGAAAAATGCTGATAAATATTCCTGTGCTCGGAGTGCTTTATATAATGATAGCACATTCCAGGCATGTCGTCTTTTGTCAAGCATTTTCTTGTATGTTGTAAGCGACAGTAACTGAGTTGCAACGTTTACCATCCGGTAGAACTCTGCTTTGCTCAAACTCATGCCCCAGACGTTTTGCAGGTCCAGTTCCTTTACAGAGTTGTTTAGATGCTTTCCCCAAGAGCCTATAGTGTTACAGTGCTGTTGCTTCTTGATTTCACACCAGCATAAATTGCTTATTGTTCCTATCTCTGCAGTTCGCAGTCTCCAGCAGAGTGTTATGGGCGTGCTTTTCCTCTGAAATTTGTAGTTTTTTAATCCAAATTCTAGGCGTACCTGAGCTGGTGAAGCTGATTTTGGAATCTGGAACACTTTTTTATAGGCCTTCGTTTGTATTTGATTTAAAACTGCTATTTCTTTGCCCAACATTATTTCAGCCCGTATGTAACTGTTGGCATTAGCCGTGCTGACATTACAGAGAGCAGATGATTGTAAGACAGACAATTCATTTTTTGTTTTAATATCTTAAACCCATAGGTCAAGGATTGTGCCTTTGCTTGAGCAGCAACAAGCTGAGGTTTAAAGGTCAGGTTTTGGTCTACTATGAAACCCAGGTATTTATACGCAGGAACAACCTCCACCTGGGTTCCATTGATGAACCATTAGAAAGATTTAAATTTCGAGTCCACCAGTCTGACCACTTTAGTTTTATTCAAGTTCAATTCCAAACCTTGCTTGGCTATATAACCAGTGAGTGCGTCGATGCTGTGCTGCAGACCAATTGGAGTTTGACTAAGTAATACTATGTCATCTGCGTACTGTAACCATGCAATTGCTTCCGGAGTCAAAACGGGCAGGTGATTGTTTACCGGAGAAAGAGCATTGGCTAGGTCTGCTAGATATAAATTAAAAAGCATAGAGACTAAGACACATCCTCGCTTTAGACCATTTAGAGTTTGAATTCTATTGGTAACCTGGCAACCTTCTCCAATTTTGACTTGCTACCACGTACCTGAATATAGTTCCATCATTGCGTTCAACATGCTACTGGGGAGACCCCAGTTTTCCAATTTTTCCCACAAGCGAGCTCCTGGGACACAATCAAACGCTGACTTAAGATCAATAAAGCAGGCGAATAGTCAGCTTTTCTTGTGCCTGGACTTTATGCCTAGCAAAGCCAAAGTAAGTCAAGTTGGTTGAAGTCCGCATGCCTATTTTGAAGCCAGTCTGACTTTGTGGTAGGAGTTGTCTCTCACGTATCCAAACCGATAACTGTAACAGCAGACAGGATGCATAAAGCTTTGCTTCGACATCAATCAAGGCTATTGGCCTGTAATTTAGCGGAGAGGCAGGCTTGCCGGTCTTATAAATTGGATGGAAGATGAGGAGTGTAGCTTTGGTTCCACCCTTGTACGCTACAGAAATCATATAAACATGTAACTGACATCATATATATTTTGTGGATTAAAATTATTGTAAAGTGAATGTAGGCGGGTGTCCTACACCGCGCCTCCAGAACGGCAGCATTGGCAACAGAGGAGTCTTTCTTCCGTCTCCATGACGCATTGTCATGGAGATGCATCGGAGCCGCGCCTCGGGACGAGGCCGGACTTCCGGGTTGTCGGCTCTGAAAACGCCGAAACCCGGATAAAAGGGAACGCCGCGGCAGAGACGGGGAAGAAGGACGAGAGGAGATCAGGAGAGGAGAACGGGATCGCAGCGGCAGCCGAAACCAGACGGAAGGAACAGCACCCCCGCAGTTACCTGGAAGAGGGAGAAGCCTCCCCGGAGGACGAAGAATCCAGCCACGATCCAGGAGGATCGTGGCTCAGCAAGGTACGGGGTTTATTCAGGGACAGCTATTCTAAAGGGGCAGGAGGGAGGAAACAGGAGGGAAAAGGTACCGGGGAGGGTAGAAGGGGAACAGGGCAGTTTTGGTTGGGGAACTGGGGAAGTCACAAAGCACGTCCTCTGCCTGCACTACCCTGACACAGACCCACTAGTCGTCCATCCAAACACCCCCCCCTAACTACACCATCCCCTATCGGCTTTTCCCTCACACCCCTCCCTTCTATTAATAAGACGTGAATATAATACTTACCGTCCCACTTACCGTGTCTTGTCCTCTGATTCTGTCGAGAGTCCACGTGCACCCAAGGAGAAGCCGTCAGTGGAACGACCCTAAAAAGGAAGAAGGGAACATTGAGGACCTGCATATACCACCGCACCTATAAACAGAGACTCCCCAAAGAAAAGACACAAAGAGAAGGCCAGTCTCAAGAGTTTATTTTGTTGTTGATTTTTTTTGTTTTGATAATTTTTTTCCTACTAACTAATAAAACCAAGGCTTCGGCTTTATGAACCCCTATAAATTTGGGTCTGAGCCTCTGTACTAGCAAGCCCAACATCCACGCCCCACCACAGTGAAGCACCAAAATGTATTATCAATAATGCATTCAGGGTTGAGAACTAGAGATTCATATATGCGTGTGTTCTAATGTTTACCTTTAATTCTCATTTATATTCATATTTGCACATTCTGAGTTATATTTGCTTACTGAAGCTTCTGTTATGTACTCATATTACATTTAAAAACACCTACATTTATTCTGTTTTCGTAAAGATACACTTATAATCATGTATTCCGAATCTGCATTAATTGTTTTATTAAGTTAGAGTGACCAGAGGCTTTAAGCATTTGGGTTCTTGTGTGTGACCTTCAACGTTGAGACTTTGCTTGCTCTGCAATGCTGCTTTTCTTGCAAGTGCTTTTGTAGGAGTCTATAGCTAGTGAAAAGCAGATTGTGTATTAGAGCTATTGAGGTCCGGGAGGATACTTGAGAAGGATGAAAAGCACTAACAAATTAAGAAGAAAGAACTCTGTCTATACTGTACTGGAAGTAGAGAGCCATCCAAGGTTGTTCTGGTTTGGAAAACTATTGATGTTGATGATGTGGATCTCTTGAAGGTTCAGTGGATTTAATTGGTATTCACACTGTTAGTTGAGGACAAATCTTCCTTGGATTTTGAGGGGTACAGACCTCTCTGCCTTTATTCTTTGTGTGGCATTATGCTATGCAATGCCTTTCTTAGATAACTTCTACTGAGGTCTCCACTATGTTGACACTTTCCTATTTCATCAGGCTTAATTAGGGTTTCCCTACTCTAGCACAGTCTAGGCTACTTTGGCTTTATTCATGCATAAACAAGAGGATCAAAACCTGTACACTGATCATCAGGTTCTATTTCTTATCTTTTGTATTGCTTCAACTGAAATACTTGTATGCCTAATTGTTAGAAATTGGGTCTCTAGTTGGCAGAGGTATGCACTCTGTACAAGTAGGGCCCACAATCATAGTCAGGGTAAGTCACAACACATCCCAAATTATCCTGTGCTCACCTTCAGGTAGCTTGGCAGAGAGCAGGCAGGCTTAACTTAGTAGGCAATCTGTAAAGTATTTGTGCAATACCTCATACAGTAACACAGTGAAAAGACCACAAAAAATACAACACACATTTTTAGAAAAATAGATAATATTTGTATGAAAAATTATATTAAAATGAAATAAATCCAATATGCACAAGTTGAAATATCAAATTTTAAAGGTTCCAAAGAGTCTCAGTTCTTAAGAAACAGTGGTTGTATCAGAGTACCTGGGATGCATAAAAAATAACGACACACAGGGACCGCAGAGGAGGAGATGTGTTGAAAAATAAGGTGCTGTGTCAGATTTTCCGATGCGGCACAGACACTGTGTTGTTTCTTTCCATGCTGCAAGGTGATGCGTCGATTTCCAGAAGTGCAGCTTTGGTTCCCCACTGTGATACGGGCGTATTTTGGCACCCAGGGACGATGCGCTAAAAATCATGGACACGCTGGAAGAAAGGAGCAGGTGCTGCACTGATCGAATAGGTGTTGCGGTGATTTTTCAGCCGTGAGACAGGCGCTGCGTCAGATTTCTGGTTGAGAGTCCAGCACTGCATCATTTCAGTCATAGAGCAGTGATTTTCTAGCTGTGATGCAGGGGCTGCGTCAATTTCTGCAGGCGTTGTGTCGATTTCCCGACACACACGAGGATTTCCTGAAGGGGTGAATTCTTTGTTGGCCCTGAGACTTCAGAAACAGAAGGCAAGCTCAATCCAAGCCCTTGGAGAACACTTTAGGAGGATGCCGGAGTCCTTCCAGCAGAGTCAGGAGCATCAGGCAGCAGGGCAACAAGGAGGAAAGCAGTCCTTTAGCAAAGCAGTCCAGATGAGTCCTTTGGGCAGCCAGGGAGTCTCTCTGACAGAGTCCAGGTGTAGGTCCAGAAGTGTCTGATTTGGTAGGGTCAGAGACCCAGTTTATATACCCAAAATGCCTTTAAAGTGGGGAGGAACTTCAAAGAGTTGTTTTGAAGTGCACAAGTTCCTCTTTCAGCCCACGCCTGTCTGCCAGGAACCCTGTGGGGGGGGGGGTTATCAGTCCTTTGTGTGAAGTTAGGCCATTGGCCTTTGAAGTGTAAGAGAGAGCCCCCTCCACACTTCCTGCCCAGGGAGCCCCATTCAGCATGCAGCCCCCTCCACCCTTCCTGCCCAGGGAGACCCATTCAGTATGCAGATGAATGCTGATGTGACTGAGTGTCCTGTGTTCATGGCTGTCTGGGTGGAATGCACAGGGGGTGCTGTCAACCAGCACAGACCAGACGTGGATTGGAGAGAGGGCTGTAAGGCGCAGGTGGCAGTAAGTGCAGAGAAATGCCCACTTTCTAAACGTGGCATTTCTAAAATAGTAATTTTACATCCAACTTCACCAGGAAGCAGGATTTTCTTTTACCATTCTGGCAATACTAAACATTGCAGGGCTACTCCTTCCAGATCAGAATCTACCACTTATATAGGAGGGCAGTTCTAATGCTAGTTTATAAGAGGAGCAGGCCTGACAGTAGAGGAAAATGAATTGGTGAGTTCTTCACTACCAGGACATGTAAAAAACATAAGTACATGTCCTGTCTTTCACTTACATAGCACCCTGCCCTGTGGGTTACCTAGGGCCTACCTTAAGGATGACTTGTATGTAGAAAAAGGAGAATTTAATGTTTGTCAAGTAGTTCTTGAATGCCAAATGGAAGTGGCAGTGAAACTGCACACAGAGGCCTTGCAATGGCAGGCCTGAGACATGGTTAAAGGGCTACTTATGTGGGTTGCACAATCAGTGTTGCAAGCCCACTATTAACATTTGATTTACAGGACCTGGGCACATGTAGAATACTTTACTAGGGACTTACATGTAAATTAAAAATGCCAATTGGGTATGAGCCAATGTTACCATGTTTTAGGGAGAGAGCGCAGGCACTTTAGCACAGGTTATCAGCGTTAAAGTGTCCAGAGTCCTAAAGGCAACAAAAAAGAGGTCAGAAAAAGAGGAGGAGGAAGGCAAAAAGTTTGTGCTGATCCTTCAGAGAGGGCCATTTTCCAACACTAATGCAATTGAACTGTATTTGACAATTTAGTTCACCTTTGGTGATTCTGTACTTACACAGCATGCTTTTGAGATTCATTTATATCTGTATGGCTTTTTAATTTGTAATAAAACCCATTTAACTTTATTTACTGATTCCTGGTCCTTAATGTGTGGCTCAATGGGTTGCAATGTTAATTGGAATGTAGATTGAATTAACACTCCTTCATAGCTGCCAAGGTTTTGGATTCTCTATGTGGGACATTTCCACATTCTTAATGTACTTATGTGTGATATTTCAGCAGCTTTTGTCTAACACTTTGAGTGACACATTAGCACAAGTAAAACACAGCAGTTATGAATATCTAATGTAATCAATTTCTGTTTTTTTCAGTGTCTTCAGAGAACCTGCTGACTGAGGAAAGAAGCAAAGGTAAGGTGATTGACATTTACTGTTCCACACATCACACACACACACACACACACACCCACTAGCAATTTTGTCACCATATCTGCCACCTACGTAGGATAGAGTTTTAGAGGTACAATTTAGCCAGTAGCAGAGATGGCGTCTCGTAACTCGGGTTATGGTGGACAGCTCTGAGGCAGGATCAGAGACTTAGGCAGCAGATGCTGAGACAGCATCTGAGGGAGAAGACAGTGGAGCAAAATTTGGGAGTGATTTTTCAGTCCCTTCCAACGACACCTCTTCCAGTGATTCTGAGGGAGACGATGAGGACAGTCGTGCTGTCCCTTCGCAAGCATAGTCTGTGCAGTTGGACAACAGCGGGTTAGCCCAAACCAGAGAGCAGGTGCATGTGGCAGCAAGCACAGAGTGCTCTCTTAGCAGCCCCCAATTTAGTTCAGACCCAAATTGCACATTTTACTGATGTCCTGGATGTAATGTCGATACAGCCAACTTTTTGAAAGTCGACTACATCCATCTCTTTTTGGATGTTGAATTCCTCAAGCAAATTGTGCAGCAGTTAAATCTATGTGCAGAATAATTTCTGAGGGAGCATGGAGGCACTCTAGGGCCCTGTTCTAGGGCACGCCAGTGAGCTCCCACTTCATTGCCTGAGTTGAAGATAGTTTTGGGCCTTATGCTCCAAATGGGGTTAGTGCAGAAACCCACCATCGTTCCCACCTTGCAGTCCTGCTGGATGACTTGCATGGTTTGGGTAACCCCCATCTTCGCACATGGCGGCGTCAGGGAAGGGCCCAAATCATATTGTGGAGACATCAAAATTATCTATCACAAAACAACCTGGTTTTGTAAGGCGGGCACCTGTGTTTTTGGATCTGGGCTCGGTGGCCATTTAGGGAAACCTACTAAAACCAGACATTTCTGAAAACTAGACACCCAGTGGAGTCCACGGAGGTGTGGCTTGTGTGGATTCGCCAAGGTTTTCTTACCCAGAATACCCTGCAAAGATAAAACGTTGAATAAAAAATCTATTTTTCCTTGAATTTCTGTCAAGCAAATTACAGGAATATGCAGGGATCCACAACATTCCCACCACCCAGCATTTCCATAATTGTCCAGATAAAAATGCTACCCCACTTGTGTGCTTGTGCCTAGTGCCTGCCTTGGGAATGAATCACCCCAGGGTCATAAGTAGCCCTCTTGTAAGGACTACCAATAACAGTTGTGTGATCCATTCCTGTAATGGGCACTAAGCACAGGCACACCAGTGGTGTAGCGTTTGTGGTGGGACAAGTTAGGGAACGCTTGTTGGTAAGCAGTTTGTGGATCCATGCATATTCCTGTAGTTTATGTCACAGAAATGTAAGGTAAAATAGTGTTTTTATTCAACGGTTTACCTTTGCAGGGCATTCTGGGGAAAAAAAACTTTGGGGAATCTTCACAAGGGTTACCTCCCTTGATACCCCTTGATGTCTACTTTTCAGAAATGTCTGGGTTTGTTAGGTTTACCTAAATGGTTCCCGATCCTAGGACTAATTAGTACACTCACCTTAGTTATCATTATCGCCACAATACGTTCTGGGACTCTCCCTGTCCCGGGTACTTGGCCTACTCACACAAGTGAGGTAACATTTCTATCAGGGGATCTGGGGAAATCCTGGGTGGAAGGAAGTTTGTAGCTCCCCTTAGATTCCAGAACTTTCCATCACCAAAATGTGCTGACAAAGTGTTTTTGTAGCCAGACTTTGAGGTTTGCAAAGGATTCTGGGTGACATAACCTAGTGAGAGCCCCATAATGTATTCCCCTACGTGTCGAGCTTTAAAAAATATATAGGTTTGCTAGGTTTCCCTACGTGCCGGCTGAGCTAGAGCCCAAAATCCACAGCTAGGCACTTTGCAAAAACACGTCCGTTTTCATTGGAAAAATGTGATGTGTCCATGTAGTGTTTTGGGGTGTTTCCTGTAGCGGACACTAGGCCTACCCTCACAAGTGAGGTACCATTTTTATCAGGAGACTTGGGGAAATGCTGGGTGGTAGGAAGTTTGTGGCTCCCCTCCGATTTCAGAACTTTGCATCGCTGAAATGTGAGGAAAAAGTGTTTTTTTAGCCACATTTTGAGGTTTGCAAAGGATTCTGGGTGACAGAACCTGGTGATAGCCCCAAAAGTCACCAGATTCTGGATTCCCCTAGTTGTCTAGATTAAAAAAATATATAGGTTTGATAGGTTTCCCTATGTGCCGGCTGAGCTAGGGCCCCAAATCCACAGCGGGGCACTTTGCAAAAAATGTGTCTGTTTTCATTAGAAAAATGTGACGTGTACACGTAGTGCATTGGGGTGTTTCCTGTCGCGAGCACTTGGCCTACTCACAAAAGTGAGGTAGCATTTTTATCGGGAGACTTGGAGGAACACAGAACAGAAGAACAAGTGTTATTGCCAACTGTTGTTCTCTACATTTGTGCCTTCTTAATGTAAGGCAGTGTGTAAGAAAGAAGTCATTTTGAGAAATGCCCTGTAATTCACATGCTGGTATGGGTACCCCAGAAGTCAGAGACGTGCAAATAACCACTGATTCTAAACTCCATATCTTGTGCCTGTTTTGGAAATACATATGTTTCATTGATATCTATTTTTCACTCTTTATATTTTACCAAATGAATTGCTGTATACCAGGTATATAATAAAAACCCGTTGCAAGGTGCAGCTCATTTATTGGCTCTGGGTACTTTGGGTTCTTATTGAACCTACAAGTCTGATATATCCCTGCAACCAGAAGGATCCAGCAGAAGTAACAGCATATTGCTTTAAAAAATCTGTCATAGTTTGAAAAAGTTACAAAAGAAAATGTAGACAGAAATGGCTGTTTTTTTCAACTCAATTTCAATATTTTTTTTATATAAAATATATAGGAAAACCTTGAAGGATCTACAAAATGAGCCATTGCTGAATTTGTCTCCTTTTCCGAATGTATAGCTGTCCGGGATCCACCATTAGTGTCTGGGATCCACCATTAGTTTCATACCCATTCCTGTCACTAACTGGAAGGTAGAAAGTAGTAAAAATGGGGTATGTCCCGGTAAAATGACGAAACTGTGTTGAAAAATGTGGTTTTCTGATTCAAGTCTGCCTGCTCCTGAAAGCTGGGAAGATGGTGATTTTAACACCGCAAACCCTTCGTTGATCTCATTTGCAGGGAAAAAAACAGATGCTTTCCTCTGCTGCACTTTTTTCCCATTTTCCCCCAAAAACATATATTATAGCTGTATTTTGGCTAATTTCTTGGTCTCCCCAAGAGGAACCCACTAACTCTGGCAACTTTTGGAATCCCCAGGATGTTGGAAAAAAAGGACGCAAATTTGACTTGAGTAGTTTATGTGGACAAACAGTTATGGAGGCCTAAGTGCAAACTATCCCTAATAGCCAAAAAAGGGCTCAGCATTGGGGTTGGGTGAAGAGGGAAGGCCCAGCAGCTAAGAGTTTAAAACACACTTAAAACATGTCTAGTAGCAAGTGAAAAGGCATGCATCTATGACAGTAATGGGATATCTAGCTACGCTGACTTCCAGCGCATTGTGTTGAAGAGACCAGTAATGTTCTCAAGCCATAGTGCGTACAAACAAAGAACCTCCCAAAAATGTCAATTTATACAGCATACATAGATTTTTCTGTACTAGTTGCAGGATGTAGGATCAAAGAAGAATTGCTTTGTTAACTGCGATAGACAGGGGAAATCTGCATATAGCTGGAATCACTGCTCTGTGAAAATAATTATGCTGCTCTTTCTAAACGTGCATGTCATCGACAAAATAATGCTAAATCACCCAACATGAAAAGAAAGCAAGGAAGCTTGTGATACGCGTGATGGACAAAATGGAGGTTCTGATCTTCGGCAGACAATCAACCCCATGGAATGACTCCTGGTGGCCAGCAGAGCTTGGATCCACCCCCACACCGAAGGATCATGCCCGCGACCTCAGCATCATTCTCAACAGTGAACTCTCCATGAAACGTCAGGTCAACGCCGTTTCCTCAGCCTGCTTCCACACGCTCCACATGCTCCGCAAGATCTTTAAGTGGTTCCCCATTGGCACGAGGAAGATAGTGACGCAGGTCCTCATCACCAGCCGACTGGACTACGCAACTCACTCTATGCAGGCATCACCACCGACATCATGCAAAGACTCCGGACGATCCAGAATGCAGCTGCCAGACTGATCCTCTACCTGCCCAAGACAACCCACATCACCCAGCACCCGAAGGACCTCCATTGGCTCCCGATCCAGAAAAGATGCAACTTCAAGCTCCTGACTCATGCCTACAAATCACTCCATCACCAAGGATCCGCCTACCTGAACCTACTTGAACCACCGCCTTCACCTATATCAACCGACCAGGAACCTCCGCTTGCCACACATTGCCCTTGCAAAGATACCACACATACACCGCTGCACCCACCTCAGCGCCAAAGCCTGGAACGCCCTCCCCCACTGCCTCCCATTTCAGAAATGACTGAAAACCTGGCTTTTTGAATAAACACCTGCTGCAAGTACCTGGCTACCCACTCGGTGATAAGCAGTTCTTTACAAACAACACCTGATTGATTGATTGATGGTTATTACAGATGTTTTTACTTAAATGACAACATTCATGTTCATGCAGGTAGTGGCCAAACTATGCCCCTGTAGATTCGATAAAAAGGGAGAAATGATACACATTTGCAGCCAGGAGCAGCTCACTACTTCAGGGTTCAAAATGTCCATCAGGCAAGCAAGCACACTAGACTTCATTTGCTGCACAAACTAACTTCAGCACATAGTCCGTTATGGTTCATCTAAGTAAATGAAATGCACAAATAAAAGCTCTGAAGAGGGGAAAGAGTACCACTCTGGCCAAATCAGGGGTCCAGAGAGACAACTGAAGCTCTGTTTCAAAATCTGGGAGTCAGTTTGAAAAATAGCCAGACCATCGTCTTAGTCCAATGTTGGGAAAATGCCTATGACATCCTGCAGCAGCAGCTCAATCAAAGCAACTGATGATGAGGAGCTGATAACACCGTAACCACATGATCATAACAAGCCTGTGTCTTGCTGTATCTATGGCAGCCTCACCTCTCCTTGACCTCTGGATGACACCATTTCACTGCCTGAACACACAGACTCACCATGGGCTGGCAGCTCATATTGGCTGCAATACTGCCACAATGAGTCTTGAGCAGTACCACAAGCACTGAGGACTTTTAATTGCGTGACATTGCTTTTCAGTGCCGTAATGCTGGAACTTGCACTGAAATGTGTTATGTTAACCCATGGTGTGTGGCACTTGGCCGGGTTGCTCTTTTACCTCTCAAGCATCCTAGAAAGACCCATCTCAGGAGAAATGGTACAAACAAGGGCCCAGTGCACCATCAGATGGTAGCAGTGTGAGGATAATTAGGTCTTGATGTTAGGGCAGCCAGAACCTTTCAGTTAGAAATGGGGTCTCTGTTTGTCAGTCAGTATGCACTCTGTCCAAGCAGAGACCCTCACTCTAGTCTAGGTAAGGGAGATAAACACCCAGGATAACCCCTGCTCACCCCCTTGGTAGCTTGGCACAAGCAGTCAGGCTTATCTCAGAGGCAATCTGCAAAGTATTTGTACAATCACACACAGTAACACAGTGATAACACCACAAAAGGACTCAACACCAGGTTAGAAAAAAAGCAAATATTTATCTGAGTAAAACAAGACCAAAACAACACAGATCCAACATCTACAAGCAAAGTTATGCATTTTTAAAGATTAAACTTTAATATAGCGCTTAGAAACACAAATGCTTCAATTTAGAGTTGTCGCAGTGTTGTGACAGAGTCGTTCCCAACAATCCGACGCCAATGGCACCGGTCACTGAATCAGACAGATCCCCAGGTATAGTACCTTTGGTAACGATGAAACATGCTGGTGCACAGAGTCGGGGAGGAGAGGCGTCGCTCGATTCGGTGCACGGCGTCGGTCCCTGACGATCTATCAGGGTCGATGTATCCGGCGGGTCAAGATACGTTGGGCGACCTCACGGGGTCACAGTCATGCCACGGGGCTGCTGGCGCCATGGCGGACTAGGATGTCACGAACGTCATTGACAAGGAACCCACGGAGCTGGGGAACTTCGGCGAGGATGCAGTGGCATCGGGCCTGTGGTGTCGGTTGGGGTCATCACATTCCAGCGGGGACCACAGCTTTGGGTTGCAGGCAGCGGTGCAGAGTCGTGCAGCTGTGCCAATTCTGGAGTTCTCCGGAGTCAGTGTGCCTGGAACATCTTGTTGTCTCACCAGAACCCACTTCCATGAGCCCAGGACCTTGATTGGCACCACTTGGCAAGTCAGGTTCCTTAGCAGGAGTACCCAGGTGCTGAAGGGTGAAGTCTTTGATGTCCCTGAGACTTTTTAACGGGAGGCAAGCTCAGTCCAAGCCCTTGGAAAAACTTTACAAGCAGGATTTTAGAAAGCACAGCCCAGTCCTTTCCCTCTTAAGGCAGAAGCAGCAGCAGCAGGCCAGCACAACAAAACAACAGGCAGAGTGGCAGGTCCTCCTCAAGCATCAAGCTCTTCTCCTTGGCAGAGTTTCCTCTTGATCCAGATGTAATCTGAAAATCTGGGGTTTTGGGTCCACTACCTATACCCAGTTTGCCTTTGAAGTAGGCAAACTTCAAAGGAAAGTCTCTGTTGTTCACAAGATCCTGCCTTGCCCAGGCCTGGCCCGAGACACACACTAGGGGGTCGGAGACTGCATTGTGTGAGGACAGGCACAGCCTTTTCAGGTGTAAGTGACAGCTCCTCCCTCCCCACTCTAGCCCAGGAGACTCATCAGGCTATGCAGGCTACACCCCAATTCCTTCTGTGTCACTGTCTAGAGGGAATTCACAATAGCCCAACTGTCAGTCTGACCCAGACGTGGAATACACAAGCAGGCAGAGGCACAGAATGGTTAAGCAAGAAAATGCCACTTTCTAAAAGTGGCATTTTCAAACAGACAATCTAAAAGCCAACTCTACCAAAAGATGTATTTTTAAATTGTGAGTTCAGAGACCCCAAACCCCATGTCTCTACCTGCTCTCACTGGGAAACTGCACTTAAAAGATATTTAAAGGCAGTCCCCGTGTTAACCTATGAGAGAGCTAGGCCCTACAATAGTGAAAACCTAATTTGGCAGTATTTCACTATCAGTACATGCCCTACCTTTTAAATAAACTGTACCCTGCCATTGAGGCTACCTAGGGCCTACCTTAGAGGTGCCTTACATGTATTAAAAGGGAAGATTTGGGGCTGGCTAGTGGGTGCACTTGCCAGGTCGAAATGGCAGTTTAAAACTGCACTCACAAACACTGCAGTGGCAGGTCTGAGACATGTTTACAGGGCTATTCATGTGGGTGGCACATTCAGTGCTTCTGGCCTACTAGTAGCATTTGATTTACAGGCCCTGGGAACCTCTACTGCAGTTTACTAGGGACTTACTAGTAAATCAAATATGACAATCATGGATAATCAATCACCAATACAATTTAGACAGAGAGCACTTGCACTTTAACACTGGTTAGCAGTGGTAAAGTGCACAGAGTATGAAAACCACCCAAAACTAATTGCAGCACATGGTCCAAAAACAGGAGGTCAGAAGCAAAAATTACAGTAAAACTGTGCCAAGAGCTGCTAGGTCTAACACTTACATTCTAGAGTAGTCACTGGAGCCCTACCCCTAGAGTTCATGTCTCGATTCCAGAGGATTGGCAGAGTTCCGGAGATTTGGGGGAGAGTCATGACAGCGGAGAAGTGAGTATTAATAGAGTCACAATGCAGTGGCTTATGATTAGCTTGAGATGCTTTGTGGAGATTGTATGGTGTTTTGCAGAGATGTTTTAAATGTCGTATGAGTGTGGTGTTTAGTACAAAGAAGTTGAAGTTGTTATCAGGTCTGACATGACCTAAGACCCCAGGTTAGTGTTAAAAAGTGTAGAGGACACTATATTGTAAATGTCCGCTACGTTTGGTGGTGCTTGTCGTGAGACGTCGTCAACTGCACAATTGAGATAGGGGCATTTTTCACTGTGTGAGTTGTAGTTGTATAGTGAATCCTAGTGCACAGGCAGGAACTGTAATGATCTTAGTGATAGCCCGCAGGTCGAGGTATCACTCAAGTACTTGCTGCATTAATTCTTATGTGACTGAATACTGTCCATTTCGTTAGTAGAGCAGACAAAAGTTATTTGTAATGTATTTTATTACGTGTGTTGGATGCGGAAAAGAGTGAGTGTGTGAAAATTGTAAAGGAGGGTGAACCTCAGCAAGAAGTGAAGTTGCCGTCACAGTGTACCACGCTGGTATTGGTCGGTTGGTATGGTGCCATGCTGGTATTGGTTATCTATTTCATAAGGTGTCCCAATGTTATTGGCTATTAGGATTGAATGAGAACTGTGGGCAAAACATTATTTCTTGGTTCAGAATAAAATTCTATCTGTGGTTACAGATATTTGATTGAGGGAATGAAATGTTTTAAAGCCATACAAGATTTAATCAGAGGAGATGTGACTATGGGGGTCATTACAACATTGGCGGTAAAAGCCGCTTACCGCCGTGCAGAAGACCGCCAACATACTGCTGTGGCTGCGGAATTCCGCCAAGGTCATTATGACCCACAGCTCGGAATCCGCCAAAATCCAGACACCCACACAAGTCCGCTACACCAAAGGTAAGTGATAAACTGGCGATAACAAAACCTCCACCGTCACGCCAACAGGAATACGCCTACACTATCACGACACATGAATCCACGCAGGGTCTTTCAACCGCGGTATTCCATTGGCGGTACACACCGCCGCGCTCAAAATACACACACATTTACAAAACACAGCCACATTGGACAATTCGAAATACACACACCTGATACACATACACACACCACTCCCACACACCGAATACAATATAAAACACCCACCCACATCACCCACAAACCCCTACGACCAAAATCCCGAAAGAAGGCCAGAGAGAGACACTACAGTCTACAAACAAGCATCCACAGGCTCACAACACCATCACCCACATAACATACACGCACCCCACACAACACACCACTAAATAGCACCCCACATATCATAATACACTTTCCCCACACATCACCCACACCACCCCATGGCACGGCAAAGACACCCCAGGTTCTCTGAGGAGGACCTCAGGGTCATGGTGGAGGAAATCACCCAGGTAGAGACGATGTCAATGGTACTGGCCAAGTTTCAGGAGACCCAGCGGCTGCAGGAGGAACAGTATTTGGTCTTCAGGGAGGAACTCAGATCCATCAATTCCACCCTGGGCACCATCGTAGGGGTGCTGAAGGAAGTCCTCAACACCAGGAGGGACACTGTGGCACAACAAGGGGCCCCTGACACTACCCTTGACGATGAACTGCCCACCACCTCCGCCGGCACTAGTGGACAGGAGGCACCGCCACAGGACCACCACACCAGCACCCCACCCCCTGCAGATGGAGAACCACCCCGCAAACGGTCCCTGAGATCCAGAACAAAGACAGAGAATGATGCCAAGACCCCCACCAAGAAATGAGACCGCCCTGAATGTCATCATTTTGTCCCACCTTGTCACCCTGTCCATCCTCAAACTGCCCCATCTCCACTTCCTATGCCCCTTTGGACAATGCACCTTTGAAACAAATGGACTGGACTCTGCCATGGACATTCCTCTACCATCACCCTCACCATTTTTACAGCATTCTCCAATATTGAGCACCAAAATAAACACCCTTAAAGCACAAAACAATCTGGAGTCTGTCTGTGATTTCGAAATAGTGTATTAGCAATTAGAGAGACAAAATGCTCTTTCAATTGTAATGTCAACATACCTATGTCACACAGCTCTAGTCAATGAGGAAACAAAGCAGATGATACACAGTGGGACCCACTTCTGTGAAATCGTAGGGAAAGTGAAAACTCAGTGACCATACACTGGGTGAAAAGGACAGACAGTAGAGAGGTAGTAGTGTTAAATTACATGTAGTAGGCAGGTTTGTCTTCTTTCTTACCTGTGTCTCACTGGAAGTATTGCAGGATAACCGAGTTCCTGTTGTCGATGTCCTCTTCTTCTGCTTCCTCGTCTTCACAGTCCACAGGCTCCACAGCTGCCACAACACCTCCATCTGGACCATCCTCCTGCAGAAAAGGCACCTGTCGTTGCAAAGCTAAGTTGTGAAGCGTACAGCAGGCCACGGTGATCTGGCATACCTTCTTTGGTGAGTAGAATAGGGAACCACCTGTCATATGGAGGCCCCTGAACCTGGCCTTCAGGAGGCCGAAGGTCCTCTCTATAATCCTCCTAGTTCGACCATGGGCCTCATTTTAGCGTTCCTCTGCCCTTGTCCTGGGATTCTTCACTGGGGTCAGTAGCCATGACAGGTTGGGGTACCCAGAGTCACCTGCAAATGTCGAGGGACAACTGTTAGACACACACTAACCTGTAGGGATATCCCCAGACCCAGACAATTATTTCCACTGATTTTGTTCCAGGTGCTCACCTAATAGCCACACACGGTGCCTCTGGAGTTGCCCCATCACATAAGGGATGCTGCTATTCCGCAAGATGTAAGCGTCATGCACTGAGCCAGGGAATTTGGCATTCACATGGGAGATGTACTGGTCTGCCAAACACACCATCTGCACATTCATCGAATGATAACTCTTCCGGTTTCTGTACACCTGTTCACTCCTGCAGGGGGAGGGGGGACCAAGGCCACATGTGTCCCATCAATGGCACCTATGATGTTGGGGATATGTCCCAGGGCATAGAAGTCACCTTTCACTGTAGGCAAATCCTCCACCTGAGGGAAAACGATGTAGCTCTGCATGTGTTTCAGCAGGGCAGACAACACTCTGGACAACACGTTGGAAAACATAGGCTGGGACATCCCTGATGCTATGGCCACTGTAGTTTGAAAAGACCCACTTGCAAGGAAATGGAGTACTGACAGCACCTGCACTTGAGGGTGGATTCCTGTGGGATGGTGGATAGCTGACAACAGGTTTGGCTCCAACTGGGCACACAGTTAAAGGATTGTGGCACGATCAAGCCTGTAGCTGATGATTACATGTCTTTCCTCCATTGTCGACAGGTCCACCAGCAGTCTGTACACTGGAGGATGCCGCCATCTCCTCACATGTCCCAGCGGACGGTGCCTATGAAGGAAACAGCGAGCACAGAGTCAACCAACTCAGAGGTACGTACACACAGCTTCCACAGAACACAATACATAATCCGAAATTAGCATGTATGAGTGTTGAGGCAAGGCCTAGGTATGTGTGACGCAGTTAAAAATAGAGCCATGTGGGCCCCTGAAATGGCGGCTGCCTGACCTGTAAAATGGGACAATGGGATATGAGGTAACTGCGCTGGCGTTGTACACCGTCGCGGTAGGCGGTCGAAGACCGTGGCGCAATTCTGCATTGGTTAACATTGGACCCTATGGGTCCCAGGAGCCAATGGCGATGTACGCCGGCGGTGACGGTATGCACCGCCGCGGACGTGACCGCTATTTTCTATCTGTTCAATCACTCGATATCTGATCTTCGACAGGAGAGGACCTACACTGCAATTGCTGCTGTGACCTCAGTCTGGAAGAGACAATGGCTCGTGCGTCTGGGGACTCCTTCACATCGGAGGAGTTGGAGAAACTTGTGTTGGGTCCTCCCCCACTACACACTACTCTACGGTCCTCCAGACAAACAGGTAAGTACACTGGGAGCATGCTGTATGGGCTATGCCTGTGTGGAGTGGGGTGGATGAAAGATAGGGGGGGGAGAATGAGGCGTGCATGAAATGACGGTGAGTGCATGTGCCACATGGCAAGGGTAGGGATGCGGGCCAATGACTGTGACTGTGCAGTTGGTAATAAGAAAATTAGTTACTTACCTGTAACTGCAGTTCTCCAGTATTGGTATCTTTCATAGATTCACATGCTTCAATCATCCCCATCGTCAAGGTGGGAGCCTCACAGTAACTTTAAATACACAAAGCAGTAAGTCTGTAAGTTTAAAACCAGTAGGCCTCAGTAGGCCTTATAGGATATTTTATAGCCTATCCACCTTGCTTTGTGAAAAGACCCAAACTTCAGTGTCAACCAATCAGGATTCAGCCCCTCCCAAACACTCCCAACAGAGGCTGAGGCTGAATTCCCTCAGATTTTCTAGTACAAGTGTGAAGTTTAATATCTGTATAATAGGGGAGCCTCTGAGGGGTGGAGGGTGGGTCGCATGTGAATCTATGAAAGATACCAATACTGGAGAACTGCACTTACAGGTAAGTAACTAATTTTCTTCTCCAGTATTGGATCTTTCATAGATTCACATGCTTGAATCAGAATAACGAGCAGTAATGTTGGAGAATTCGCGAATTAGTAGTAATTTTATAGTAATTTTCCAAGTGATATCAATCACGTTAATAAATATAACAATAATAGAAAAAAAACTGTATGTCAGAATATTATGATACAATATGTGACGTTGTTGTTTTGAGGTCTACAACATGTTAACACAATATGAAAAAGCGTTGGTATTACGACTAGTATGAAACAAAGTATTAGAGTAATCTACACTGTAATATAAAATTAGATATTAAAGAAACTGAAAAACAATATCGAACATACCTTGAGTGTGGTGGTGGGATGTTGTAAGAGGCTCACCTTAACGAAATAGATGCCTCAGTACTGCCTGCCCCACCGCTGTATCAATGTTACTTGTTTCTTCGAGACAATAGTGTCTTGTAAACGTATGCTGGCTGGACCATGTGGCCGCTCTGCAGATGCTATGCAGTGGCACCCCAGCAAAGAGTGCAGCTGAAGTGGCTACTGATCTTGTAGAGTGGGCTCTTACCCTGTTGTGGAGCGGTTTACCAACCTTAGCATGACAGAATTGGATTGCGAGGCCAATCCATCTGGCTATAGTCTGTTTGGACACTGCATGTCCCTTTCTTGTTCCACCAAATGCAACAAATAATTGGTCAGAATGACGGATGACCTGTGTTTTCTGTAAGTAGAATTTTAGACACCTTTTTATATCTAGAGAATGTAATGTCTTCTCGGCTACTGTTTGTGGATTTGGAAAAAAGGTTTTTAAGATGACTGGTTCATTCAAATGAAAAGTTGAAGGAACTTTTGGGATATACTTAGGATTTGTTCTTAGGATTACTCCGGAATTTGTAAATTGGAGGAAAGGCTCTTTAGTAGTGAAAGCCTGAATGTCGCTGACTCTTTTGGCTGAAGTAAGAGCTAGTAGTAAAGCTGTTTTCCATGAAATGAATTTTAGATCAGCTCTGTGGATCGGCTCAAAGGGAGCTTTCATGAGCTGCATTAATACAACATTCAGGGACCATAACGGTGGAGGTTTCCGAACTGGTGGGAAAACACGAAAAAGGCCCTTCATGAACAGTTTCACAATTCTGGTGGGACATAATGAGACCATGTGTTGTGATCTACGGTATCTCGAGATTGCTGCCAGATGCACTCCAATGGAGGAGTATGAAAGTCCTGACTTTGCCAAAAGCAAGAGATATGGAAGTATCTGCTCTGGACGAGCGGAAATAGGATGTATACCTTCTGTTGCACACCATATACAAAAACGTTTCCATTTAAGTTTGCAGGTTTTGTTGGTAGTGTCCGCTCTAGCTTTGGCTAAGATGTCTCTACACTCCGAGGAAATGTTCAGATTTACATATTCATTGAATTCAGGAGCCAAGCCGACAAGTGAAGAGAGGACGGATCTGGATGCCTGACTTGTCCCTGGTGCATTGTCAAGAGGGTCGGACTCTGTTTGAGTTGCACATGCGGCTGTTCGGAGAGCATTAGAAGCTCTGTGTACCAGACCTGTCTGGGCCACCTGGGAGCTATGAATAGGAGGCGACACCCCTCTGTCTTCATTTTGTTGATGACTCTCGATATGAGCGGGATCGGAGGAAAAGCGTAGGCATAGACTCCGGACCATCTCATCGAAAACGCATTTCCCCACGATCCTTTTCTGGGGAAGCCAACTTGTATAATACTGGCATTTCTTGTTCTCAAGTGTGGCAAATAGATCGAGATTTGGTTTGCCCCATAAAAGGAAAAGTCGATTGCGAAGTTTCTGGTCTAGCTCCCACTCGTGATAAGGTATCACTGTCCTGCTCAGGGTGTCTGCCAGAACGTTGGTTTGTCCTGGCACATGCTCCGCTTTGAAAGAAATGTTGTGCTTGATGGCCCATGTCCAGATATCCTGAGCTAGTTGCGAGAGTTGTAGGGATCTTGTGCCCCCTTGCTTGTTTAGATAAAACATGATGGTCGTATTGTCCGTTCTGATCAAGACGCTTGGATTTTGTAGTTTTGGCAAGTAAGCTTTTAGAGCTAGGTCTATCGCTTTGAGCTCTAGGTAATTGATGTGGAGCTGAACCTCTTTTGCATTCCAGGATCCACTGATTTGCAGATCTTGGCAGTGTGCACCCCATCCCTCGAGGGAAGCATCCGTTGTTACTATGTAACTGGGTACTTGATGAAGGAATGAGAGTCCGTTGGACAAGTTGGCCAGCGTCGCCCACCACTTCATGGTGGTCTACATTCGAGGTGTGATGCGAATTCTGTCCTCGAACGAACAGCGCACCTGAGTCCACTGTACATCCAATTGCTCCTGCAGGGGTCGCATATGGAGCCTGCAATCTGGGACTAGCGGAATGCATGATGAGATCATCCCTAGCAATGATTTGTAGATGCGGACTGAAACGCACTTTTTTGTAGAGAGTCTGCGTGCCAAGGAGGTTAGTTTTTGTTTCCTTTCGTGAGACGGATACGCCTTGCTGTGGACTGTGTCTGGTATTGCTCCTAAGAAATGTAATACTTGTGTGGGGTGAAGCTGAGACTTTTGATAATTGACGACAAACCCCAGGCTGTTTAGCAATTGAAGGCAAACCAAAATATGACGTATCACCTGAGGCTTTGAAGATGCCTTTCTGAGCCAGTCGTGTAGGTAAGGAAAAACCTGCATACCCGACTGGCGGAGATGTGCTGCTACCGGAGCCAACATTTTCGTGAAAATTCTGGGGGCCGATTTGAGACCGAATGGAAGAACTCGAAATTGGAAATGCATACCACCTACTCTGAATCTGAGGAATTTGCGGTGGTTGCGGTGTATTGGAATATGAAAGTAAGCATCCTGGAGGTCTAGGGATGCCATCAGATCTCCAGTATTTAAAAGGCGCAGGACATCCTGTAGTGTTACCATCCTGAACGATTGTTTCTTTAGAAACTTGTTTAGTGCTCTTAAGTCCAGGATGGGGCGCCAGTCCCCGGAGGGTTTCTTTAAGAGAAAGAAGCGGGAATAGAATCCCCTGTTCCTTTGAGAAAAAGGGACCGGTTCTATCGCTCCTTTGCCCAGCATCACTTGCACTTCCTTGAGGAGTTGGTTCACCCTTGGGGATGGTGGGCCCGATGGAGGAACAGTTGGTGGTGTTTGTGTGAATTCCAGAGTATGGCCTTTGGCCACTATATCGAGCACCCATCTGTCTGATGTTATCGCCGCCCATTGAAGGAAATAAGAAGTGATGCGACCTCCAACCCTCGAGATTGGTGGGGGGGAGAACGCTGGAATGGTTGGTGGGTCATTGTTTCCTGCCCGTATCCCGTCCTCGGGCAGCCACTCTTCCTCTCGCTGGATGTTTATATGCCGCAGCCGGTGGCAACCTGTAATGCTGCTGTTGCTGGTGGTACTGTTGTCGGGATCCTGTGGAGGAAGACTGATACTGGGTCTGTACTGATGGTAGCCCCCTCGAAAGGAGTAACTTCCTCTTCCCCTTGCTCCACGAAAAGGTTGCTTTTTATATTGTAAGGTACCTAGTGATTTTGCTGTATCCATATCTGTTTTGATGGCTTTTAACATGTCGTCGACATGCTTCCCAAACAGACTCTCACCATCAAAAGGCATGTCAAGAACGCGACTCTGGACCTCCGGTCGAAATGATGTAGCCTTTAACCATCCTTGCATACGCAAGACTGCTGCACCAGCCAATTGTCTGAAACCAGTTAAAGAAATGTCTATTGCGCGGTCTATAATCTCTGCAGCAATCCGTTCTCCTTCCTGCAACACCTTTTTTGCTTCCACCTTGACATCCTCCGGCAAGAGATCCAAGAAAGCAGACATGTCTGCCCACATCTGGCGATCATATCTCCCTAGGATGGCGAGGGAGTTAGCTGCCTTGACTGTGACCGCCGCTACCGATGATAATTTTTCCCGATATTATCTAATCTCCTCCCCTCTTTGTCTGGTGGAGATGCTATAGGCGTGGAGGGGTTTCTAGAACGTTGTTGCGCTGCCTGTGATATTACTGAATCAGGTTTCGGCTGCGACACCAAACAGGCCTTATATTTCTTTTCTAGCCTTGGCATTTGTGAAGGCACTGTCGCTGGATTCTTCATCGCCTTCAACCCTTCCTGCCATAAGAAATCTACTATCGGTATCGCTCTTACCGATCTCTTTGATGGTTCCTTGAAGTCGTAAAGGAAGCACTGAGAGATAATAGAAAGGCCAAAACGCTTTGCCGCCCTCTCTATCAAATTATGAAAACCTCCTATGTCCTCTGGAGGAGAAGCCACTGGACCTGCTGGAGGTGGAGATGGTGTGGGGACGAGGTAATCATCCCATTCACTGGTCACAGAATCTCTTAACTCACCCTCTTCCCTTTCGTCGTCTGACGAGGGATGAGCTTCTTGCGTTTGGCTAGTCAATGGTATGCTAGCATGTGGTGTCTCCGGGAGAATGGTCGACTGGGTTTGACGAGGCATCTGGTAGGTTTCAGGCCTGGGTGGTGTGGTAGGTGTTGATGGTGGAAACCTTCTGTAGTAATCATTGAGCATAGATTGAAGGTCTGCCACTAATGTGCTTGGCATGGAGAGGGGTAATTGTTGTTCTGCCGGGGGGTAAGATGTTGAAGCATAGCTGGGCTGGTACTGCTCTTCATCTTCGTCATCAAAATCCTGGCATTTTACATGCAGCTGAGACGAGCTACTTGCTGCTCCAAACATTCCCTCGTCTTGGGAGTATGCATCATCATCATCATCCAAGAGATGTTGTGGGGGATATGGCAATACTTTGCTTGAAGAAGTATGTATTGGCAGAATATCGGAAGCTTTGTCCCCCATGGTGATGAGAGGAAGGGGTAAGAACCTCGTTGAATCGTCCTGAGAATAAGGCACCATAGTTGAAGATTGGTGCGGTGGAGTACCCATGAGGGTCGATGGTCTATACATTGCCACTGCTGTGGACGATATGCTCGTAGACGGTTCCCTCGTCGACGGTTCCTTCGTCGACGATTCCTTCGTCAACGGCTTCTTCGTCAAGCGTTCTTTCGTCGACGGTTCCCCTGTCGGCATCTGAGTGCTCTTCTTAAACCTCATTGAGAGGTGCTTCATAGACGGAAGTGCCTTGGTCGATTGGTGGACCCATGAATCCTCCGCCGTCGACGACGTGTTCGCCGACAAAGCTTTTTTAAATATTTTTGCCGTAGTTATCGTCGTCGGCGATAACGGTGACGACGTCATAATCATCGGTGAGACCGCCGTTGTAAACGTCGACGATGGGTGTATTTTTCTTGAGGAGAATTTCTCCGGATCTTTCTGGGGTGACAGAGACCAGGATGCCTTTTTTGCAGTACTCTTCTTATGTAAAGGCGTAGTAGGCTCTGAATGAACCTTTTTTGGCAAACTTGTGTGTGTCTCTGAATGGGCAACACCCTTTTTTGTCTCAGTAGAGACCTGTTTCATCTTTCTGGCCATCTTCCTTGGTGGCTCATCAGGCAATCTTCCTCCCTCACCTGTTCTTTTTGAGTGAGAAGCATGAGATGACGCTTCACTTTCGTCTGAGGAAGGATGTTCCATGGATTTTTGCTTCTGCAGCCACAAGAGAAGCCTACCCTCACGGTCTTTGAGGGTTGTTTGACTAAAGGTGCGACAGATCTTGCAGTCTTTCACCTTGTGGTCTGGATGGAGGCAGTAGATGCATTTCTTGTGGGGGTCCTCAATATGTAGTCTTTTCTTCCCACAACTGCCACAGTCCCTGAACAGACCCTTCTTTGTCTTTTCAGACATGATAAAGTTGGAAAGCTGAGTTCCTGAGAGAAAAATTTTCAGTCAGAAAAAAGGTAAACTGAGCAGAGCTCAGGGAGACTCCCTTCAGACGACGTGCGGTAGAAAATTTGAGGGAATTCAGCCTCTGTTGGGAGTGTTTGGGAGGGGCTGAATCTTGATCGGTTGACACTGAAGTTTGGGTCTTTTCACAAAACAAGGTGGATAGGCTATAAAATATCCTATAAGGCCTACTGAGGCCTACTGGTTTTAAACTTACAGACTTACTGCTTTGTGTATTTAAAGTTACCGTGAGGCTCCCACCTCGACGACGGGGATGATTCAAGCATGTGAATCTATGAAAGATCCAATACTGGAGAACTTCTCTTTTTCCTCTGTACAATTCCTGTAGGTCAGCGCCCACCAGAAGAAGGATATTTGGCGTGCCATCGCCAAGGACGTCCGGATCCTGGGGGTCTAGCACAGACGGAGCACCTTCTGCCGTAAGAGATGGGAGGACATTTGCCACTGGAGCAAGAAGACGGTGGAGGCCGAGCTGGGGATGGCCTCCCAATGTGGGAGGGGTGCCCGTCGCACCATGACCCCCCCTGATGTTCAGGATCCTGGCGGTGGCGTACCCGGAGTTGGATGGGCGCTTGAGGGCATCACAGCAGCAACAAGGGGGTGAGTACACTCTCATTCTGCGGATTCAGAGCGCAGTGGAGGTGTGTGGGTGGGGGATGTGGGCTGTGGGTTCCCCTAGGCCAGGGCGAGTGTGCTAGTTAGGTCCCCTTTTTCAGGCAGGCCCAGTGGCACCCCACCCCACCCCACCTGGGTACAGTGCCATCTACCCCTAGTCAGGCTCCTGTGACATCCATGTGTGCAGATGTCGGCCATAGCCTTGTAGGCCAGGTCCCAGGGCTTGCATAGTGGACCCCAAGTGCGGTAATGCATGCACTCAACATGTCTTTCTTCTGTCATCCCCCCCTTTTTTGTGGTCTCCCTGTTCTTGTGTGCATTAGCATCATCAGGCGGAGGAACAGTGGCACCGGAGCAGGAGGGAGCTGCATCCCACATGGCCATGGAGGGCGACACTACGGAGTCTGATTTCACCAGTGGGACGGAGGGCGAGGGGAGCTCCACGGCGGGGACAGGAGCTGACACTAGTGATACGGACTCGTCCTCTGATGGGAGCTCCCTTGTGGTGGCGGGCCCATCTGTGCCCCCCATTTACAGGTACAGCCCCACCCACCCTTCCAGCACTGCCCTCCCAGCAGCCCCTCAGCCTTTGCCCCGTGCCCGCTCACCCAGGAGGGTGGGCATCTCCTTCGCCCCAGGCACCTCAGGCCCTGCCCCAGTCACCCCTGCTGCCCTCAGTGAGGAGGCCATTGACCTCCTCAGGTCCCTCACTGTTGGGCAGTCTACCATTTTGAATGCCATCCAAGGTGTAGAGAGGCAGTTGCAACAAACCAATGCATTCCTGGAGGGCATTCATTCTGGTCAGGCAGCCCTTCAGCGAGCTTTTCAGACTCTGGCCTCAGCACTGATGGCAGCCATTGTCCCTGTCTCTAGCCTCCCCCCTTTAACTTCCTCCACCCAGACCCACACCCCTGTACCTCAGCCTACCCCAAGCACACCATCAGACCAGCATGCACACACCCCAACACACAAAGGAAGCTCAGGCAAACATAAGCACCACACATCCCACAGGCACTCACGCAAAACATCACACACATGCAGACATAGCAACATCCACTGCCTCCACTGTGTCCCCCTCCTCCTCGTCTCCCTCCTCCCTCCCAGTCTCATCTCCACTCACACCTGCATGCACTACACATACAGCCCCTACTTCCATCACCAGCACACACACCACCATACCCCGCTCACGTGCAGTCACCACCCCCACTACCATTCACACATCCCCTGTGTCCTCTCCCAGTGTGTCTGTGACACCAATCCCAAGGTACACAAATGCAGGCACAAACCCACCCAACATCCATCCACCACACAACAGCCTCCAGCGCATGCACCTTCACCCAAAGTCACCAAACGTACACCTCCTACAGCCACAACCTCTTCCTCCACTCCCAAACCCCCTCCAGCTACCCGTCCCAGTGTTCCCAAGAAACTTTTCCTGTCCACCCTTGACCTCTGCCCCTCACCTCCCCCGCCCCGTCAGACTCCTAGGGCCCGACTCTCCAGGTCCCAACCTAGCACCTCAGCCACGACATCGGCGGGATCAGTGGTGCCAGTAGTCACCGGATTCTGGAGTGCACCAGGCAGCAGGGCAGCCAGTGTGGCAAGGAGCCACAGCACGGACAGTCCCCCACCTGTCAAGCATCAAAAGTTGGCCAGTGCCCGGCGGGAGAGGGGGAAGACACCAGCCACCAAAGCCGCTCCCAGGGGTACAGGTGGGAGTGTGGAGTCAGCTACGACACCTTCCAAGGTGGGGAAGGGGCACAAGAAACCTGGCAAATCTGGGAAGATTGGCACGGCGGAGAAGACCGCCATCAGCCCCGCTGCCCAGGAGAAGACCTCCATCAGCCCCGCTGCCCAGGAGGCGACCGCCAGCAGCAGCCCCGCTGGCCCAGACAGGACCGCCAGCACCAGCCCCGCTGGCCAGGATGCGACCGCCAGCAGCAGGCCCGCAGGCCCAGACAGGACCGCCAGCACCAGCCCCGCTGGCCCAGACAGGACCGCTAGCACCAGCCCCGATGGTCCAGACAGGACCGCCAGCACCAGCCCCGCTGGCTCAGACAGGACCGCCAGCAGCTGAGTCGCTGCCAAGGACACCGCCGCCACAAGCACCGCTGCAAAGGACACCTCCGCCACAAGCACCGCTGCAAAGGACACTGCTGCTACAAACACCGCTGCCAAGGACACCGCCGCCACAGGCACAGCTGCCAATGACACCGCCGCCACAAGCACCGCTGCAAAGGACACCGCCGCCACAAACACCGCTGCAAAGGACATCGCCGCCACAAGCACCGCTGCCAAGGACACTGCCGCCACAAACACCGCTGCCAAGGACACCGCCGCCACAGGCACCGCTGCCAAGGACACCACCGCCACAAGCACAGCTGCTAGGGACACCGCCGGCACAAGCACCGCTGCAAAGGACACCGCCGCCACAAACACCGCTGCCAAGGACACCGCCGCCACAAGCACCGCTGCCAAGGACACCGCCGCCACAAGCACCGCTGAACAGGACACCGCCGCCACAAACACCGCTGAAAAGGACACCTCCGCCACAAGCACCGCTACAACGGACACCGCCGCCACAAACACCGCTGCCAAGGACACCGCCGCCACAAGCACCGCTGCCAAGGACACCGCCGCCACAAGCATAGCTGCCAAGGACACTGCCGCCACAAGCACCGCTGCAAAGGACACCGCCGCCACAAGCACCGCTGGCCCATGAGCGCCAAGAGCACTGACGCTACTGAGTGTGCCACGAGCAGGATGAAGCACTCTGGGCACCAAGCCCCCTCCAGAACCAGTGGAGATTTACATCCACTACCTCAGTCCTTGGCAGGATGAAGCACTCTGGGCACAAAGCCCCCTCCAGAACCAGTGGAGTATCACATCCACTACCTCAGTCCTTGGCAGGATGAAGCACTTTGGGCACAAAGCCCCCTCCAGAACCAGGGGAGACTGTTATCCACTTGAGAGACTGTGGCTTTGCACTCCCCAGGATTGAACAGTGGGCAAACCACCCACTGTAGAGACTTGAGAGACTGTGGCTTTGCACTCCCCAGGATTGAACAGTGGGCAAACCACCCACTGTAGAAACTTGAGAGACTGTGGCTTTGCACTCCCCAGGATTGAACAGTGGGCATGTGGCCCCCTCGTGGATTTGGCGTCGTGCACTCAACTGGCTGAGGTGCCCCCCCTTTCGCTTCCCCCTGAGGTGCCTGTTTTATTTTTATCTGATGCCCCTGCAGTGTTCTCTCCGTCATGTTCGGGTACCTTGTGTGGGCCTCGACCATGCAGTGTGGGCCCAGTGTTCCATGAACTTAAATGGAGCAATACCTGGACTTCTAATCTTGGTGTATATATATTTTGCGTGTTGGATTTTAATAGATTACAATGGTTACACTCATTTCCTTTTGTCTTGCCATTCTTCCGGGAGGGTTGGGGGGTGTAACTGTAATGTATCATGCTATATTAGTGTGTGTGTTGTAGTGGGTGAGGGTGGGGGTGGGGGTGTTGCGTATTGCGTGTGTGTGTCCCTGTTTTTTCCCTCCCCCCTCCCCTGTGTCGTAGGTGCAGTACTCATCGTGGTCTTCGCCACCGGCGTTCGTGCTCCTGGTAAAGGAGCAAGAATATAAAGGCTGGGAAAATGTGAAGCTCTGGTTCCATGGCGTCCTGGTTCCTAGGGGGGTGTGTAGAGGTGAGCGTTTTCCCTTTGAACTCCAGTTTCCGCCGTGTTTTTGTTCGCGGTGAATCCGCCCCGGAAAAGGTGGCGGATTGGTAGGTTGTGATACTGTGGGCGGTACATTGGCTCGTTTAGATTCCTATCAGGAAAATGAACTGGTATTCGTGCAAAGAGTTTATTGGACCTGCAGGACAGGTTTATGACAGACTATCCAAGTTAGCTCAAAAGTATGAGGTAGATTTGACTAAAGCTTTGCAGAAGAGCTACTGCATATGTTTCAATGAGGAAGATACAGCCTGTATGAGGACATCAGGAAAATACAGATTGAAGAATTAATTCAAAATATTCAGAAATAGAATGAGCTAGATTAGTATAAAAACAAATGGGTGAGAAAGAAACTGAAGAGACAAATTGGAGAGCCACGCTCTCCTGGTGAAGGAGAAATGGGTGCTTCAAATTTCCCATTGAGAAAAGTGCCTAGTGAAGCTTATATCCATGTGCTGTGGAGCATAAGGGATCTTGTCTCATTCAATAATGATCTCCCAAAGTTAAGAGAAAAGCCAGTGGAATGGTATAAATAGGTTGAGCGACTTGTGAAGATTTTGCTGGTTTTGTGGGTCGATTGGAATACTCTCTTTGATATTGTAGTTCCAAATGACTTGTGGATTGAATGTAAAATAGCCATAGAATGGCCTGCAAAAGAGCCGATGAGAAACCCAGTGACAAAAGGTCTGTTGCCTTAAGTAATGGAAAAGTATCAGAAGGTGATGACATTTCTCAAATTGAAGGTGTCGCTTAAAGATATTGATTGGGTTAGGACTGATAGAACGACACAAGAACCCAAAGAAACACTTCATGCTTATTATGAGAGACTGTTGCAGGCATTCAAACAGTATAGTGGAATGGAGATGCTTGTGCCCAAGGATATGGGACATTTTGTGTCAAGGTTTGTGACAGGATTGAGACCTGAAATCAGCATGATGGTTCAGCAGCATTGGATTTGTTGTCAAAATAAGTTGGATGATAAGATCTTGAGATATGCAAAATATTGCAGTGATGAAACAGAAATGAAGCAGAATAAACTGAAACAGAAACTGATGGCTGCAAAGATGAAAGCAGCTCAGAGGAGCAGTCAGGTTCAGCCGTTAGTAGGGAATGTTGGTCCCAGGCAAGGAGCATATCAGCAGGAAGTCCCTGAGATGCATGGTAGGGGTTGAGGTGTCTCGACTGATCAAAGTACGGGAATGAATATAGGCAGTTTGAAGAAGACCAATCTTTGTCAATATTGCAATAAGCTGGGGTATTGGAAGGAGGAATGTCATCTTAATCCAGCTGAACAGGCCCAAAATGTAGGCTTTGTACAGCCCCAGAATAATAATCTTGCGCAGTCATAAAATGGGCAGAGAGAGTGCAGAATTTCAATGTGCCACAAGCTCCTGTGATACAGACCCCACAACCCCTAATGCCACAGTGAAATGCGAATGGCCCTAAACTGAACACTAATTAAGTTCCAAACATGAATCAGAATGCTTTCCAGGACAGTAATTAGTTCCAACAGTTTCCTGGCTTTGAGACTACTGAAAGTTATGGTTCTGATCTGTCCGGCTGACGGTGCCTGGAGGGGTGGGAGTGGAAGACTGTGTACTTGGCTCAATCTTGGAGGTAAACCAGAGTGGTCCATTTGTGGAATGTGAGGAAAATGGCCACCTGTGTCACTTTTGGTTGACACTGGTGCTACCTGCTCCACTATGAGAGTTCCAAACCTACTGCTATCGGGAAAAATGATCCAAGTTATAGAAGTCTTGAATAAGCACATAACTCCACTAACAGTAGAAATGCCAATGAAAATAGGTCCTTTTAAAGAGAATCATCAGTTTGTGATGTGTCATTTTAGTCCTGTGAGTCTTTTGGGAAGAGACCTCCTGTGTAAACTTAATTGTGTCATCCAAGCCAAAATGTGTAGAAATGCAAACGCATGATGAGGAAGTCACCTTCAAACTGATGAATGATGGTCTTTACGCTACATTGTTCACTATGATGACCATTGCTAACCTGCCACAAAATCTTAGAAAATCAGTTAAGCCTGAGGTTTGGCATTTTTCAGGAAAGGACATACTTTTGATAAAAGGTGTTGAACCTGTTCATATTTTAGTGAAACCAAATGCTGAGTATCTGAGAACACCACAATATAACTTGACTCCTGAGACAATCGCTGGGACTACTCCAGTAATGGAGTCCATAATACAACAAGGTATCTTGAAAGAGACAATGCAGGGTCCATGTAAATCACACACTATGGGCTTGTAGAAGTCTAGTGGTAAGTACCTCTTTGTTCAGGATTTGAGAAAGGTGAACAATATTGTTATTCCCTGTTGTCTCATTGCGTCGAATCCAGCTGTGACTTTGTTTCAGATTCCATGTGAGGCTGAGTGATTTACTGTTATTGATCTGTGCCCAAGCGGTCTTCTCTATATCATTGCATTAGGAAATCCACTTCATCTTCACATTTTGGTTCCCCAGTCGTGTTTTGGCATGCTGCAGAGTCCCACAAGGGTATAATAAGAGTCCTTCCATCTTCAACCAGATCCTTAAAAAAATCTGAAGTCACTGGTTATGCCCTGTAATTTGGTACATTAAATGTCCCTATTGGTGACGTCAAACACACAGGAAGCTTGCAAGCAAGGCACCATTGCAGGTCATTGTTGAACCACCTGGCTGAGAATGGACATAAAGTGTTCCCCAAGCAAATTGCAATACTGTCAGGAAGAGGTCCAGTACCTTGGCCATCACGTTGAGAAAGGAGCAAGAAAGGTATCACAAGAGAGGATTTTGACAAGTGTGAAAATGAATCCGCCAACTACTAAAAGAGAAGTCAGAATGTTTCTGGGGATGGTGGGCTACTGTTGCCAGTGAACACCCAATTTTTCCCTGGTGGCCAAGCCTTTACGGAGGCTGACACACAAGGGTGAGCCTGATCCGGTACCCTGGGATAATGATTACTTGATTGCCTGCCGAGAGAAAGTCTCTGTTGTGCCCTGGCACTGGGAATGCCTGATTACAATGTCTTTTGCACTTTCCTGCAGTTAGAGGGAGAGCTGCACTCTCTTGGTGCTTACACAGTTACATGGAAACAGTTGAGGGCCAGTGGCCTACTTCTCTGCTACTCTTGACCCCATAGCAGCTGCACTGCCAGGTTGTCTTAAACAACCAGTGTCAGCATAGAGAGGACTGAGAACATTGTTATGTGTCACCCATTGACTGTCTTTGTTCCCCATTTTGCTGAATTGTTGCTGATAAGAACTAGAACACAACACCTGACTAGTAGCCACGTTACTAAATCTGAACAGATTATTCTTGCAGCTGAGAATGCTGTAGTCAAGAAAGTGATAATGATGATTGTGAAGTGGAGCATGACTGTCTTGATGTCACTGAACTATGCACCACACCAAGACCAGATTACAAGAAGGGCCACTACCTGAATCTGATTTTGTGCTGTTTGTAGACGGCTCTTGTGTATGAGATCATGGAGGAAATTTCAGAATTACCCACACACTTTGTACAGTTTTACTGGAGGAGTTGTTGAAGCTTCATGGCTTCAAGGAATATTTTCTGCACAAGTGGCTGAAATGATTACTCTTACCAGATCCTGCAGTGTCTCAGATTAGTTGAAAGTGACAATTTTCGCTAATAGTCAGTATGGCTTTGGTGTTGTGCATGACTTTGGACAGTTTTGGTCCAAAGAGGGGATTTACAACCTCCTCAGGAACCTCTATACATAATGGTGAGCAAGTGAGAAAGATCCTTGAGGCGCTACGGATGCGTGCTCAAGTGGCGGTGGTAAAGTGCCCTGCGCACCGAAGTGGAGATGACTATGTAACATTAGGCAATGGATAGGTACGCTGATGAAGTTGCGAAAAATTGTGCTCACAATGCCTGTACCTTTAGTAGACAATACACAAATGAGGGAATGGATGAAACCAATTACAACCTTTTGTTAACAAGTTCAGATACATGGGAAGAAGTAAAGAAGATCCAGGAAGAGGTGTCAGAGGAAGAACAGCAAAGTTGGGTCAGAGCTGGTTGTGTTAAAAGAGATTATGACATTTTGGTTTCAGTGGATGGAAGACCTGTGTTGCTGAATTGCCGGTTGCCCTCAATGGCAAGACATTTCCAAGGTCCTGCTCATTTAGGGAGACACCATGTTCCAATTATTGAGGCAGACCTGGTTCAATCATAGGTGAAGACTGATAGTTGAGGTGTTGTTTCATAGATGTGTGGTGTCAGCAGAACATTGTTGGAAAGAGAACCACAGTAACAGTAAGTCACACAGGGAGATCTGGAGGTCCCTTCAACAGGATGCAGCTGCACTTCATTGAGATGCTTGTGTTTAACGGGCTGAGATATGTCCTGGTGGTTGTGTGCATCTTCTTGCATTTGGTCGAAGATTACCCAACCCGAAGAAATGACAGTCTCACAGTAGCCAAATTGCTGGCAAGGGAATTTATCTCCTGGTTCAGTTTTCTGACTTCTCTAGAGTCAGACCGAGGGATCCACTTTAACAATGAGGTCCTAAAACTATTGTGTGCATCATTACAAGTGGAGCAGAGATTTAATTGCAAATATCAACCGGAAGCATGTGGCCTTGGGGGTTAAGTAAATGGCACGCTGAAATCCTGACTAGCTAAAGTGTGTGCTTCGACTTCTTGGAAATGGCCTGATGCTTTGCCTCTTGTATTGATAAGTCTACAGAATGTACCCGATAGGAGGACAGGACTGTCCCCCATAAAAGCATTGTGGGCAGAGCTATGAGACTGGCAGCTATACTGCAAATGCACTTGTGAACATTACAGATGATATGATACTTGAATACTGCAAAGGACTGGCTGACAAGGTGTGTTTTGTGTCTCATCAGGTCGGAGCAGCCACAGTGCTGCCCACATCAGGAGTAGTGCCATGACCTTTTTCCCAGTGATTGGGTCTTGGTGATGAAACACGAAAGGAAAATGTGTAATGGAATTATGTGGATAGTAATTATGTGGTTTTGAGTGTACTGGAATTATGTGGAGTGGGACTGTGTGTCACAGAGTGTAATTATGTGGAATGGTATTTTGTGTTGTGTAGTGGTATGTTGTGGCGTTTAATTGTGTGGTGAGTTGTTGAATTATGTGGCATTATGTGGAGTGTATGTGGATTGTTGCTATGTGACATCAAATGAACGTAAAAGCCACGTTGCCTTTCCGATACTAGGAAAGCAGTTGTAAAAGTGCATACATGTAAATAAGACTGAGGGGGTTATTCTAACTTTGGAGGAGTGTTAATCCGTCCCAAAAGTGACGGTAAAGTGACGGATATACCACCAGCCGTATTACGAGTTCCATAGGATATAATGGACTCGTAATACGGCTGGTGGTAAATCCGTCACTTTTCCGTCACTTTTGGGACGGATTAACACCTCCTCCAAAGTTAGAATAACCCCCTGAGTGTTGCCTTTTATCTCACTGACACCCACATAATTAATTCAATACAAAATTACATTTTTTGTGTGTTTATATTGCACCCAGAGCGTTTGAAGGACAATGTTAGGGACTCCATTTTCCATGCGGTTCAGAGTAACCTATAAAGGGTGAGAGCAGATGTGAGAGGGGTACTGCTGAAAGAAGTTTAGTTTGGCCCTGGGAGCTGCCTGGCTGCAAAGAAAGCAGACAATTGTAAATGCTGATTTACAAGCAACCGGAGAGCAAACAAAAAAAACAATTTTACATTCCAGCAAACCTAGTACAACTAACAAAACAATATTCTCCGGTTCCAATATAAACACCCAAAAAAGGTTGCCTCTAAAAATACATTTACGCAAAACCGCGACATCGAACCAAAAAAACAATAATTTTACAGGCCAAAGAGATAATGATTTTCTTTTAAATTGAGAATGCGATAAGCAGTGGGGTCGGCAATAGTGTGATCTCAAGTTAAGCTGGATATTGTGCAAAATTGAAAACAAATTTAAAAATAACCACAAATAAATGGAATCTGAAGCAACTGTTGAATAGTGACATTTAATGTCAGGTCTATGCTGTGGGTAGCGGAAGTACAGGCGTGACATGTTAACAATGAACAATTACTGTGCTGATGTAGCGCTTGCGCTTTGCAATCACAGAGGGACAGCAGTGTTTCCTCCGAGCCCCACACATTTTGGTACTTCTTGGGATCCATGTTCCAGTTGGTGTAGTGGCCTTACTTATTTTGTAACCAGTTTGCTGAAACACAGATGCATTTATCCAAACTTATTTCAGAGTAGGAAATAAACTAGGGAGGATAAATCACAAAGAACAGATAGATCGGACTGTCTTGTCTGGCACTTCAGTCTCAATGGCTAGATGCATTAAATTAACATTCAGGTAAACCAGAGAACTCTTGAAAAATAATGAGGACACAAAGATCTTTTCAAATAGCCCCATTTCTCCAGACTAGACTCACATTACTGCCTGATTTTCAGGAACATAGACAACAAGGCACATGATATGAACAGTAAAGCACCTTGGATCAAAATAGCAATCATAGTGCTCGAGGGTGCATAGCAGCCACAGACAGTGAAGACTTTTTTTGTGTACATCTTTATTTAAATGTCATAGATTGTCCTCCATGTAAAGAACTATAGATTTAAAACATATAGCACTGGCTGGTAATTTAATGAGTATAACAGCTTGCGTGATTCAGTATCTGAGTTCACCTTGTATAAAGGGAAGACGTTGAATAGCCAATTGAATGTTGTAGTGTCACTGGCCATGGGGCATTAGTAATAAATAACAGCACCCACCGCGACAGGGCCTTAAATTCCAAAGAAAATAACTTCAAGAGACTCTGCCACTCATGAGAATTTGTCTGGGGGTTTACTCATTGACTCTAAGGGTAACACATCTGGGACCTACTCCGTGGATTAACAAGGAGATCTTAGACTGGGAACGTTGCAGTGCGCTATGGGCAGTGATGCATGTTTTCCAAGTGTTACTATAATACATGGTAATGGTAATCAACCAGCTATTGAAAGACAGAAGGTATAGCTGACAATACCAACAATGTGACCTAAGGTCTACTGCAATGTCAGTGGCAAGTGCTTAACTTATAGGCAAAGCCTTAATGACATGAAACTGTGTTGTGGTCCCATCTCTAACCCAGAAGGCTCTAGAACATCTGTCCTTTGATTTCCCTATATTAACTTCCCAGCCTTTTACGTATGGAAATAAAGATTCCCAGCTCTTTAACCCCTTCGCTGCTAACCCTTGTCCCCCTCCTCTGCAAAGTCTTTTTTTTTATATTTGGGGTAGTATATGTTTTTGTCTACATACGCTATCCACACAAAATTTACGTCCTTTTTTCCCAATGTCCCTGGGATGCTACAGGTACCCAGGGTTTGTGGATTCCCCGTCTGGACCGAGAAATTTGCCAAAATACAGCTAACATTTGGGTTTTTGGGAAAAATTTGAAAACAAGTGCTGCTGAAGAAAGCATCTGTTTATTTCTTAGCAAATGGCACCAACAAAGGGTTTGTGGTGGTAAAATCACCATCTTCCCAGCTTTCAGGAACAGGCATACTAGAACCAGAAAACCATTTTTTTTCAACACAGTTTTGGCATTTTACTGGTACATACCTAGTTTTTTCTATTTTTTGTGATTTCAACCTCCTCCTTCCACCTACTTAGTGACAGGAATGGGTGTGAACCCAATGGTGGATCCTGGAAAGCTATACATTTCTGAAAAGTAGACAACATTCTGAATTCAGGAAGGGGCCATTTGTGTAGATCCTTCAAGGTATTCCTATAGAAAGTAACAATTGAAATAAAAAAACTATTGAAACTGAGTTGGAAAAAAACAGGCATTTCTGTTTACATTTTAATCTGTAACTTTTTCCAGCTATTGTATATTTTCAAAAGCAATATACTGTTTCATCCCCTGGACGCTTCTGGTTGCGGGTATATATTGGGCTTGTAGGTGCACCAAGAACCCAAAGTACACAGAGGCAATAAATGAGCTGCACCTTGCAATGGGTTTTCATTGTGTACTGGGTATACAGCAATTCATTTGGTAAAATATAGTGAAAAATAAGTATTAAGGAAACCTAGGGGTATATTATTTGGAGTTTAGAAGCAGTGGTTACTTGCACATCTCTGAACTTAGAGGTACCGTAGCATGTAAATTACAGGGAATTTCTAAGAATTACTTCTTTATTGCACACTTTTACATTTGGAAGGCATAAATGCAAAGAAAGACAACTGTTTAATAACATTTGTTCTGCTATTCTGTTTTCCTCAAGTCTCCCGATAAAAATGCTATGTCACTTGTGTGAACAGCCTAGTGCCCACAACAGGGAATGCCCCAAAACGCACGTGGACACAACATTTGCCACTGAAAACTGATGCGTTTTTTGCAAAATGCCTTGCTGGGGATTTTGGGGTCTAGCTCAGCTGGCACTTAGGGAAACCTAGCAAACCTATACATTTTATAAAACTAGATACCCATGGGAATCCAGGATGGGGTGACCCGTGGGGCTCTCACCAGGTTCTGTCACCCAGAACCCTTTGCAAACTTCAAAAGTTGTCTACAAAACATATTTTCCTCACATTTCGGTGATGCAATTTTCTGGAATCTGAGGGGAGCCACAATCTTCCTTCCTCCCAGCATTCCCCTAAGTCTCTCAATAAAAAGGGTACCTCACTTGTGTGGGTACATCTAGTGCCCGCAACAGGAAATGCCCCAAAACACAATGTGGACACATCACATTTTTCCATTGAAAACTGACGCGTTTTTGGCAAACTGCCTACCTGTGGATTTTGGGCTCTAGCTCAGATGGCACCAAGGGAAACCTAGCAAACCTGTATATTTATGAAGGCTAGGCACCAAGGGGAGAATCCAGGATGGGGTGACTTGTGGGGCTCTCACTAGGTTCTGTCACCAAGAATTCTTTGCAAACCTCAATATTTGTCTAAAAAAACACATTTTCCTCACATTTTGGTGATGCAAAGTTGAGGGAGCCAAAAACTTCCTTCCACCCAGCATTAGCCCAAGTAGCCCGATAAAAATGGTACTTTACTTGTGTGGGTAGGCCTAGTGCCCCCATCAGGAAACGCCCCAAAACGCAACATGGACACATCACATATTTCAACTGAAAACTGACACGTGTTTTGCAAAGTGCTTAGGTGTGGAATTTGGAATCTAACTCAGCCAGCACCTAGGGAAACTTAGCAAACCTGTACATTTTTTAAATATAGACACGTAGTGGAATCCAGGATAAGGTGACTTGTGGGGCTCTCACCATGTTCTGCCACCCAGAATCCTTTGCAAACCTCAAAATCTGTCTAATAAAACACATTTTCCTCACATTTCGGTGATGAAAAGTTCTGGAGTCTGAGGGGAGCCACAAACTTCCTTCAACCCATTACCCTAAATCTCCTGATAAAAATGCTACCTCATATGTGAAGATAGGCCTAGTGTCTGCTACAGGAAATGCCCGAAAACGCAACATGGTCACATCACATTTGTTCCACTGAAAACTGACAAGTTTTTTGCAAAGTGCCTAACTGTGAATTCTGGGCTCTAGCTCAGCTGGCACCTAGGGAAACCTGGCAAACCTGTACATTTATGAAGACTAGACACCTAGAGGAATCCATGATGGGCTGACTTGTGGGACTCCCACTAGGTTCTGTCACCCAGAATCCTATGCAAACCCCAAAATATGTCTAATAATACACTTTCCTCACATTTCGGTGATGCAAAATATGGAATGTGAAGGGAACCACAATCTTCCTTCCACCTAACATTCCCCCAAGTTTCCCGATAATAAAAATGCTACCTCACTTGTGAGGGTGGGCCATGTGGTAAGGTCAGGGAAGGGCTTTTGCCTAGGGGGGCACTTGTGCTTTAGGTCCCAGGCTCCGTGGCCACCTAGGGAAACCTACCAAATCCAGACATTTATGAAGACTAGACACTCGGAGGAGTCTGGGGGTGTGTGGCTTGCGTGGATCCCCCAATGTTTTCTTACCTATAATCCCCTGCGAACCTCAAATGTAGCTAAAAAAAAAAAATCACATTTTCCTCACATTTTTGTGTGGGATCAGCACACCGCCACAAATTCCCTACCACCCAGTGTTCCCTTAGGTCTACCTAATTGGTAGGTCAGAAAAACGGAACCAATGACCCACATCTCGTGAGCTGTAAAGCCACGACAAAGCACCAACCGCTTTCCAGGCCATTCACACTCCTTTCATACGTGACACACACAAGATCATTCAAACCACCAGCCACGGGCCAAGCACATTACAACATTCACCATAAGATACAATGTCTTGAGACCCTCACGGGTGAGTTGTGCGCTTTACAAATCCCTGCTTGATTGATTTGATTGATGTAGAGACAATGTACACCCTGGCAGAGAAAGAGAGAAAAGACAATTATTACTGCACAACCATATATTAATCAAGTACACACACATACTGGTTGAATTTGGCACAAGGGTGAGCGATGGTTCAATAGATAAAATTTTATTAACAAGAGATTTCACAAAAATGCAATGCACTGCTAATAACTGAAAGGTAAAACAAAATGAACCAATGATGCACAGCTCATTGCACCAACCACTTTAAAGTCAATTCATATACCTTTCATTTGTGACACAACGTGACCATTCACGCCATTAGGCGCCGGCCCAGCACATTACAACACTCACAACAATAGACAGCGCCATTCAAGGGCCCATCACTTTCATATGCCCATATGCCCACATGCCTGACACAGCAATCACACCAGCTGAAGGAGTGTGGGGAATGGCGTTTGGCTAGCAGTGTGTGTAGTGACCAGCAGCAAGTCAATACTCACACACAGCCAGCCAAGCGCCTGCTCATACACACCGCCATCCAGGCGTCAGCCCACTCACTCCACCAGCCAAGCGCCAGCTCACTTACACCACCAGCCAAGCGCCAGTACATGCACACCGCCAGCCAAGCGCCAGTACATGCACACCGCCAGCCAAGCGCCAGTACATGCACACCACCAGCCAAGTGCCAGTCCACACACACCGCCGGCCAAGCACCAGTCCACGCACACCGCCATCACATGTGCTTTTAATAAAAAAGAGAACAAAAAACAACTGTAAATAAATACAAAACTACAAGCACAACAGCTCTAACTAAATACATCACACTAACCCCAACCATAAAACTGAAGAAAAAATATAAAATGCTACAGGCCGGGCAATGCTCACGGGTGCTCCCAAAAAGTATTTTTTGTGTGGTACATTCGAAATCAAGCAGGCACACACAGCCCAGGTTTAGGAGAACAATCAGGGCAGTGCATACGACTTTCCTTCTGCATGCCTCTTTGCATACAGACTCTACATTGCTTACAGGGATTGTGGTTTTGGGGGGGTAGGAGGAATGTGATCAGGAAAGTGGCAATCTTTCAACCTAGCCACATCCTACACGACTTCAACTCTAGAAACACTTGCCTGTTCCACTACAACAAGGCTGCTTATCACAGATTCCTGAAACTGAACAAAAATCACCTTTAACTCTGGAGAACAATCCCTGAACACAACAAAACCATTAAGGTTGCTAAATGGAATGGATGGATTATCTTCTTGTACCAAAAGTGAGCCCTACGAACAGCAGTGTAAGGTTCCAACCTCTGATCTACACCACCCATGTGCCTACTATAGTCTAAAATGCACACAGGTTTGCGCACTTCAGCACCCTGACCCCAAGTAGTCACAGGGGAAGTACTTTCATCATGGATAGTAGTCAGAATGTAGATATCCCTCCTGTCTGCAAATTTCACAGCTAGCAGAATATCATAACGCAAGGCACTGCACTGTCCCCTCTCAAGTTTGTTTTACACACAAGGCTCCATTGGATAACCTTTACGGTTAGAGTGGACTGTGCCACAAGCAACAGTGTCCACTTTGAACAATTCCCTAAACAATTGCGCACTGGTGTAGAAGTTATCTAGGTACAAATGGTGACCTTTGTTAAATAGTCTACCAAGTTCCCACACAATTTTTTCACTAATTCCAAAAGTGGATGGACAACAAAGGGGGTCAATAGAGGACTCTCCACCAGTGTAGACCGGGACATTATAGACATATCCTGTACTACTCTCAGACAGCATATACATCTTAATTCCAGAATATGCCTTCTTGCTGGAAATGTACCACCTAAAAAACAAACGACCCTTGAACAGGACCAAAGACTCGTCCACAGCTATTTCTTTCCCTGGAACATAGATCTCTGAAAAGCGATCTACAAAGTGATCAAGGGAGGCTGAATCTTAAAAAGACGGTCACAATCAGGGTGATCTTATGGCAACGCTAAAGAATTATCAACAAAATACGGCACCCGAAGCAAAAGAAAATACCGATCACGACTTATGATTGCAGGAAATATGGCCGTTGCTATCAAGGGACTGGTAGACGAATACAAATTTAGCAATGGCTTCCTTATCAAGCCCATCAAAAACGTTAAACCCCTTCATCATCAGATGATCTCTCTCAAACAGGAAATTCACTGCCAGAATCTTGCACTTCCTCCTCTGCTAAAGATCCAGAGTCCTTCTCATAATCATGGTCAGAGGAAGATTCAAAAAGCATACCAACATCCTGCGGCTAGCCATGATCCTTCCTAATAAAAGTCTCTTGACAAATATGTCAACAACAACCAACATCGTGTAAAATAAGTAATAAACAAAGTGTGGTGTTATCACAAAGACCTATTTACTCAAAAACAATACCACTCACTTGCCAGATACAGCCAGACTCACCAGTGCATACTCTGCACAGACACAGCAAGCACAAAAGATATCCCACTAAAAAGGAAAACAAAATAAAATTACACATAAGAGAACACAATACACATAGGCCCTCATTACAACCTTGGCGGGACCGCCGGGCGGCCGGCAATGCAGCCGCACTCCCGCCGTGGCCATTATGAGATCCCCGCTGGGCCGGCGGGCGGAAACCTGGTTTCTGCCCGCCGGCCTAGCGGGGATCTCGGCCGCAACACAGAAGCCGGCTCCAAATGGAGCTGGCGGTGTTGCGGCTGTGCGACGGGTGCAGTTGCACCCGTCGCGCTTTTCACTGTCTGCTGTGCAGACAGTGAAAAGCTGCACGGGCCGTGGCAGGGGGCCCCTGCACTGCCCATGCCAGTGGCATGGGCAGTGCAGGGGTCCTGCGACTCCCCTTTCCGCCAGCCTTTTCATGGCGGTTCTTACTGCCATGAAAATGCTGGCGGGAGGGGGACTCGTAATCCCCTGGGCAGCGCTGCAAGCAGCGCTGCCCTGGAGGATTACTTTCGCGGGGACAAAAGTGTCGGAAAACCGCCGGTCCCGGCGGTGCGACCGCGGCGCTTCCGATGCGTTCGTAATCCCCCATGGAAGCACCGCCAGCGTTGTAATGACCCCCATAGTGTGCAATTCCAGGGAGAATTTCACACACATTAAAACATAAGCTAAATATGCTATTATTACACCATTTACAAAAAATTAATCCATGCATGGCAATGATACTCATTCAGGTAAACAGTACAAAAAGTTTTTTCTTACCAAACACAAGCAACTACGCAAACTGCAGATCTACCACTACGGAAACTGCAAGCAGGAGTCACATCAAAGGAATCAAAAGCTTTGCATTAGAATAAAGGGAGAATAAACAGTATGATCACAAATGCAAATAATGCGCCAGTCCACACACCCCAAGCTGGGGGTGGGGGCAGATGGGCCTAAAAATATGGCCAAAACATTCATTCCATGAAGGAGAGAGAGCCTTGCCCATAGGGCCGCTCCCCTCAACAACAGCAGCAACATAGTGAATAAAACATCCCTGGTGTCTAGTTGTTTCTGCCCCTGGGCCTAAAAAAACCATAAGAGGCTGATCTGCCCTAAAGGGAGCAATCCCTGCCCATAGGGCTGCTCTCCAAAATCTATATGCCTGGTGTCTAGTGGTTACCGCCCCACCTTGGGGGAAGATAGGCCTAAACAAAAGAGGCCCATCTGCACCCAAGGGGGGCTAAAACAGCATACATATGTGCCCCCTAAAAGGAGCAACCTTTGCCCAAGGGGTCGCTCCCTAATATTACCAACATTTCAAATCCCTGGTGTCTAGTGGTTTCTGCTCTCTCAGGGGCAGATGGGCCTAATCAAAAGAGGCCAATCTGCCCCCAGTGGGTGCAGAAATGCCCAAAATATGTGCCCCCTAAAGGGAGTGATACTTGCCCAAGGGGCCGCTCCCCAAAACTGCCTAAATTTTAAATCCCTGGTGTCTAGTGGTTTCTGCTCCCATTGGGAGCAGATGGGCCTAAAAAAAATAATTAAAAGAAGAGGCCAATCTTCTCCCAGGGCTAAATGCACAGAAGTGGAAGGCTACAAAATCCTAGGAGCATGCTCCATGGAAGGGAATAAACAAGGAAAAGGTGGGACAAATTGGAACAAATACAAACTTGAAAGCAAGGATGTTTAAAGAGCACTGAAATAAACCAATGAGAAGCAGTGGGTGGGCTGTAAGACCACAAACTGAATACAGCATGTCTTGAAGAGACCGCGCAAGTGTTGGCTAAGCTCGACCTAAAAACTGAGTTCACCCAAGGAACGTGAACCTCGGACTATCCCAGACGAGGCAGAGATTTGTCACCTGAATTAAAGTTAGGACGAAGGCCCTGTTCAAAGGAGATCAAAGAAAACTTGAGTGTGCTGTCAAAGGTACACTCAACTGAACCTCCATGAACTGAACATTTTGCTTCAATTTTACACTGAATTTTCTTTGCTGTTCGATAGATTGAGACATTTAATTCTGGATGTGATTATTAGTGAATTTGAACTATGCCTTTATTAGAGACATTTGCATTGCCTTTATTAGGAAATTAAAGAATACTGAGGCACCTGTCTGCCAAAGGAGTGTAAAGGTTTCCCCTTAAATGAATACGTTGTAGGGCAAAGGGAGACTCACAAAGATTTGTAAATAAAATAGTTGCATTCCATTGCATGGATTTCGTTTTGCAGTTTGCACAAGCGGAAATTGACAGAAAAGGCTCCACTGCTGCTATATTCAACTTAACAGTCTGATTTTAGTGTAGTTATGGGACCTAGGGCCAGATGTAGCAAAGGATTTGCGCCTCGCAAACGGCGAAAATCGCCGTTTGCGAGGCGCAAATGCCTCTTTGCTTTGCAGAAATGCATTTTGCGAGTCAGAACCGACTCGCAAAATGCATTTCCGACTCGCAAATAGGAAGGGGTGTTCCCTTCCTATTTGCGAGTCTGAGTGGTATGCAATACCATTTGCGACCGCGTACGCGGTCGCAAATCGTATCGCAGTTACCATCCACTTCAAGTGGATGGTAACCCACTCGCAAATTGGAAGGGGTCCCCATGGGACCCCTTCCACTTTGTGAATGGACCCAAAAATATTTTTTCAGGGCAGGGAGTGGTCCCAGGGACCACTCCCTGCCCTGAAAAAAAACCGAAACTAAAGGTTTCGTTTTTTTTTTAAAGTGCAGCTCGTTTTCCTTTAAGGAAAACGGGCTACACTTAAAAAAAAAAAACTGCTTTATTGAAAGCAGTCACGAACATGGAGGTCTGCTGACGACAGCAGGCCTCCATGTTTGCGAGTGCCTATACTCGCTATGGGGCCGCAAATTGCGACCCACCTCATGAATATTGATGAGGTGGGTCATTGCGACCCCATAGCGAGTCGCAGTCGGTGTCTGAGACACCGTACTGCATACCAATTTGCGAGTTGCAAATTGCGAGTCGCATGGACTCGCACTTTGCAACTCGCAAATATTTTATTTGCTACATCTGGCCCTTAGTTCTAATCACAGTGCAAATCACAGGAGACACAGATACATAATAGTAGACATACTTATTGTCACAGTCATAGCACTAATTGTTCAACTTGTAGAATTATCTTCTCCTACATCTTCCACAGAAGTTACCCCATTACCTAGGGATATCCATTTAACAGTGAACCCTCTAAGTAATAGATTATACACACTAGATGAAAAAGAATTACATGTAGATGGATTTAGAGGAGATTTTTCTTCAAACCTTTATTTTAATTTTGCTTTATGAATAGATTGACACAATGGAGGTGAGGGATTGCTGTGTATATATCCAATTGCCTGCATCAGCTACAGAAGGCATTACGTAGCATTATATTCCTTTGACATATATGGTGTCATTTGTAGTCTTTCGCTGAGTTTGTTTAATGGAACAGGATATTTCAAGTATTATTTTTTAATTATGACTTGGTTCTTTTAGAGATCCCCACATTAGAGCATTTGAATAGGTGCTCTGCACCTAAAGAATTAGGGATTATAGTGATATTCTTTAAACCCATCACAGCATTAGATACTGTCTATGCACATCAACATAGTTTGACCTGTAATCTGACAGATGTTGAAAATAAAAATTTGAATTTAGTTGAAGATAAAAGGAGAGATTTGGAGGCTAAATCAAAGATAGATAAAGATCTTAAGTCTCAACATAAATTGACTACGTTAGAAATTGAGCACCAAGTATCAGGTCATCTTCCAGCATTGATCTTAGATTGGAAGCATAAGGGACAATGATGTATATTTACAGAGAAATCTACAGTTGATACTGTATTTGTTTAGAAGACGTGAATGTGATCACACATTTGAAGTTAACCCCTTCGCTGCCAGGCCTTTTCCCCCTCCTGTGCCGAGCCTTTTTTTGGCTATTTGGAGCAGTTCGCGCTTAGGCCCTCATAACTTTTTGTTCACATAAGCTACCCACGCCAAATTTGCGTCCTTTTTTTCCAACATCCTAAGGATTCTAGAGGTACCCAGACTTTGTGGGTTCCCCAAAAGGAGGCCAAGAAATTAGCCAAAAAACAGTGAAAATTTCGTTTTTTTCAAAAAAAATTGAAAAATGGGCTGCAGAAGAAGGCTTGTGGTTTTTTCCCTGAAAAGGGCATCAACAAAGGGTTTGCGGTGATAAAATCACCAGCTTCCCAGCTTTCAGGAACAGGCAGACTTGAATCAGAAAACCCAATTTTTCAATACACATTTTACTGGGACATACCCCATTTGTACTATTTTTGTGCTTTCAGCCTCCTTCCAGTTAGTGACCAAAATGGGTGAGAAACCAATGCTGGATCCCAGAAAGCTAAACATTTCTGTAAAGTAGACAACATTCTGAATTCAACAAGGGGTCATTTGTGTACATCCTACAAGTGTTTCCTACATAAAATAACAGCTGAATTAAAAAAATATTGAAATTGAGGTAAAAAAAACAGCCATTTTTCTCCACGTTTTACTCTGTAACTTTTTCCTGCGATGTCAGATTTTTTAAAGCAATATACCGTTACGTCAGCTGGACTCTTCTGGTTGCAGGGATATATAGGGCTTGTAGGTTCATCAAGAACTCTAGGTACCCGGAGCCAATAAATGAGCTGCTCCTTGCAATGGGTTTTTATTCTATACCGGGTATACAGCAATTCATTTGCTGAAATATAAAAAGTGAAAAATAGGTATCAAGAAAACCTATGTATTTCCAAAATGGCCACAAGATAAGGTGTTGAGAAGCAGTGGTTATTTGCACATCTCTGAAATCCGGGGTGCCCATACTAGCATGTGAATTACAGGGCATTTCTCAAATAGACGTCTTTTTTACACACTGCGGGCCATATATACGAAAGCTTTTTCCCATAGACACAGAATGGGCAAAATCCTTTGGTACATCCGGCCCTGCCTTACATTTGGAAGGAAAAAATGTAGAGAAAGACAAGGGTCAATAACAATTGTTTTGCTATTCTGTGTTCCCCCAAGTCTCCCGATAAAAATGGTACGTCACTTGTGTGGATAGGTCTAGTGCCCACGAAAGGAAATGGCTCAAAACACAACATGGACACATCACATTTTTTCACAGAAAACAGAGGTGTTTTTTGCAAAGTGCCTACCTGTGGATTTTGGCCTCTAGCTCAGTCGGCACCTGGGGAAACTTAGCAAACCAGCGCATTTTTGCAAACTAGACACCTAGGGGAATCCAAGATGGGGTGACTTGTGGGGATCTGACCAGGTTCTGTTACCCAGAATCCTTTGCAAACCTCAAAGTTTGACCAAAACAAACACCTTTTCCTCTCATTTTGGTGACAGAAAGTTCTGGAATCTGAGAGGAGACACAAATTTCCTTCCACCCAGCGTTCCCCCAAGTCTCCCGATAAAAATGGTACCTCACTTGTGTGGGTAGGCCTAGCGCCCACAAAAGGAAATGGCCCAAAACACAACGTGGACACATCACATTTTTTCACTGAAAACGGAGGTGTTTTTTACAAAGTGCCTACCTGTGGATTTTGGCCTTTAGCTCAGCCGCACCTGGGGAAACCTAGCAAACCAGTGCATTTTTAAAAACTAGACACCTAGGGGAATCCAAGATGGGGTGACTTGTGGGGCTCTGACCAGGTTCTGTTGCCCAGAATCCTTTGCAAACCTCACAATTTGACCAAAAAAACACTTTTTCCTCTCATTTCGGTGACAGAAAGTTCTGGAATCTGAGAGGAGCCACAAATTTCCTTCCACCCAGCATTACCCCAAGTCTCCCGATAAAAATGGTACCTCACTTGTGTGGGTAGGCCTAGCGCCACAAAAGGAAATGGCCCAAAACACAACGTGGTCACATCACATTTTTTCTCAGAAAACAGAGGTGTTTTTACAAAGTGCCTACCTGTGGATTTTGGCCTCTAGCTCAGCCGGCACCTGGGGAAACCTAGCAAACCAGCGCATTTTTGAAAACGAGACACCTAGGGGAATCCAAGATGGGGTGACTTGTGGGGCTCTGACCAGGTTCTGTTACCCAGAATCCTTTGCAAACCTCAAATTTGACCAAAAAAACACTTTTTCCTCTCATTTCGGTGACAGAAAGTTCTGGAATCTGAGAGGAGCCACAAATTTCCTTCCACCCAGCATTCCCCCAAGTCTCCGGATAAAAATGGTACCTCACTTGTGTTGGTAGGCCTAGTGCCCACAAAAGGAAATGCCCCAAAACACTATCTGGACACATCAAAATTATCAAATACAAAACTACCTGTTTTTGCAGGGGGGCACCTGCGTTTTTGGTACTGGGCCCAGCAGCCTTCTAGGGAAACCTACCAAACCCAGACATTTCTGAAAACTAGACACCCGAGGGAGTATAGTGAGGTGTGACTTGCGTGGATCCCCCAATGTTTTCTTATCCAGAATCGTCAGCAAACCTCAAATTCTGCTAAAAAATCACATTTTCCCCACATTTCTGTGTGGAATCACCGCACTGGGACACATTTCATACCACCCAATGTTCCCCTCAGTCACAGCTAAAAACATGTCAATATTGAGGGGGAACAAAGGAGGTCCAAAAGGGCAGTTTGCAAAAAAACATTTTTAGGCTGACAAGTGCAGCAGATTTTTTATCGGTATAGATGAGACAATGCTGGGTGGTAGGAATTTTGGGGATTCCTGCAGATTCCGGAAGGTTCCATCACAAAAACGTGGGAAAAATGTGTGATTTCCAGCAAAGTTGGAGGTTTGCAGGGGATTGTGGGTACAAAAATGGTGCGGGGTGCATGTGAAACACACCACCCTGGAATAACCCAGATGTTTAGTTTTCAGATGTGTCTAGGTCTTGTGGATTTTTCTACATGGCAGCGTCCCAAAGTCCATAAAGTGCAGCCCTCACCATTCCAAGTGGGACGATTTTCAGAGTAAGCCAAGTTCTCATGGCCCAAATGTAAAACTAAAACCCAAAATAATCAAATGTCTTCTTGCTTGCTGTGGGATAAGATGTTTTAGAGTGCGGGGAGAGCTGAAAGACTGTTACCCCCTTCAGTTGAGGTGGGGGCGTAACCAGGCCCATACTGGTTGGTAGCCACCACCCCAATATTTTTAGTTTTTTTAAAATTCCCTGGCATCTAGTAGACTTTCTGCCCCCCCCCCCCTAGGGTGTGGATCCGGGGTAATTGCCCCATCTGCCCACTGGTGGGCAGAACAACTTTGGCCCCATTTATTTGGGGTGGGGTTATGGCCATACCCCCACCCTCTTATTTTTGAAAAAAAACTTCCCTGGCCTCTGGTGGGCTTTCTGCCCCCCCTTTGGGGGCAGATGGGCCTTCCAAAAATAGTCCCATCTGCCCCCAAGGAGGGGCATATATGGCCAACAGTAATGTGCCCCCATGGGGAGCGACCCTTACCCAAGGGCCTGCCCCCCTAAAGAAAACACACGCATACACACACACCAATCCCTGGTGCCTAAGTGGTTTCTGCCCCCATGGGGCAGATTGGCCTAACAAAAATCACCCGAACTTCCCCCGGGGGGGGGGGGGCAGAAATGGCCTAAAATAAATTTGCCACCTCCGGGGAGCGACCCTTGCCTAGCTTCCAGCGCAATGGGAGGAGGCCTCTGTGATTGTCAGCGCACGATCGCGCGCTGGCGTCACGGAGGCTGTGGGGTCGGGGGTGGAAGGGGAAGGGCTTCCCCTTCCATCCCTGCCTTGGGGGGGTGGGGGGGAACCCCACAGAGGGAGCGCTAGCGCTCCCTCTGGGCTCTGTGCCCAGGACGTAATGGTTATGTCCTGGGCACAGGAGCACTGTGCCTCAGGACGTAACCATTACGTCCTGGGCACAGAAGGGGTTAAAGGGAATTAGATGTTGTTTCTGAATGGAGAAGATCACATTATTCTGGGAGTTTATTTTATTTGTGGAGGGCACGTATATTTCAAATTGCTCAGGGGATGGTATGGTATATGCTACCTAGGAATAGTTTTCCCAAAAATATATCACGTAGAGCATTTCAACAATCCTGTTTGGGAAACAAATTGTAGACCAAGACAAAGTGTTAGTGCTGGAGAAGTAGTAGGAGATATTTTGGTGCAATTATTCCATTTGTAGGAGTGCTCTTGAATGATTTGAAGATTAAAAGGTTGTCTACTATAGTAGATACGTTGCCCACTAACACAGCAGGAACCTTATTGGTTGTAGATACTGAGATGGTGGTGATAAGTTCTAGGTTTTGCAGAATCGTCTAGCATTAAACATTCTGTGCACCAAGAAGGGCAGAGTCTGCCGGATGTTGAAGGTTTACCAGTGTTGCACCTATATGACTGATAAGAGTAAGGATCTGAAGGCATATATTAAGAACATTTCTGGGTTGAATGAAGATTTGAATAAGTTGGAAGCAACAGGTGCTTGAGAAGCAATTGGAAACTGGTTTACTGGAGTTGGTTTGGTAATTTGAGAAGTGGAATAGTGGATTCTGTCTTGAGACCATTGTTAATAATTGCCCTTAGTGTAATGTCTTTGATTGTGGCTTTTAGGGTGTATAAGAGAGTGAAAGCCAAACAGGAAGGGAAAAGGAGGAGAGCGGATGTGAAGCTAGAGGAGAATCAGTGTAGATACTATGATGACATGAAGCGTCTGGAGGAGTCTAGATAAAAAATGATGAAAACCACAAGGTTTTAACTGGGGCAGCAGATAAGATTGTATCTTGATTGAGTTGGCTTGATTCGCCATCAGAGGTGGGGTTTGAGCAGCGTAGTTTTGGTTTTACCCTTGTACGCCACAGAAATCATATAAACATGTAACTGACATCATATATATTTTGTGGCTCAACATTATTAATATAAAGTGAATCAACAAAACGTATTATCAACAGTGCTTTCACTGTAGAGAACTGGAGATTCATATAATTGTGTGTTCTAATCTTTGACTTTAATATGTAAGTTATAGTTCTCATTTACATTCATATTTGAGCATTTTGAGTTATATTTGGTTATTGAAGCTTCCTTTGTGTACTCCTGTTTCATTTATAAACATCTACATTTATTCTGTGTTCATAAAGATGCACCTATAATCATGTATACCAAATGTGCATTAACTGTTTCAAGTTAAGGTGACCAGAGGACTTAAGCATTTGGCTTCTTGCGTTTAACCTTCAGCATGGAGATTTTGTTTGCACAGCAATGTTCCTTTTCTTGTAGATGAGTTTGTGTGTTTCTATAGTTAGTGAAAGTCATATTGTGTATTAGGGATAGTGGGGTTCGTGAGGATACTTTGGCAAGAAAAAAGCACTAACAAATCAAGAAGAAAGAACTCCTGTCTACACTGTACCGGGAGCAGAGGGACATCCAAGGTTGTTCTGGTGTTCTAACCTTGGGATGGGATTCCAACTATGGGAAAGTTGAAAACTACTGGTGATGATGACATGGATCTCTTGAAGGTTCTGTGGACTTAAATGGTATTCACACTGTTTGTCAAGGGCAGATTTTCCTTGGACTTTGAGGGGTACAGACCTATCTGCCTCAATTCTTTGTGTGGCTTTATACCATGCAACACCTCTCTTGGAGAACCTCTATTGAGGTCCCCACTATGCTGACACTTTCCTCTTTCCTCAGACTTTCTCAGGTTTCCCGATTCTAGCGTAGTTTAAGATTAATTTAGATTAATTTGGATTTCTTCATGCATAAACAAGAGGATTGTAACTTGTACACTGATCATCAGGTTCTATTCCTTATCTTTTGTGTTGCTTCAATTGAAATACGTGTATGACTTATGCCAATGTGATTTAACTTTATGCGATGGTTTGACTCACCCTGGGTGATTCTGTACTTATATAGCATGTCCTTGAGATTCATTTATATTAGCATGGCCTTAAATTTGTAATAAAATTTGTTTAATTTTATTTACTGATTCCTAGTCCTTAATGTGTGACTTAATGGGGTGCATTGTTATTTGGATTGTAGATTGAAATAATTCTCCTTTACCTCTCAAACATCCTGGAAAGAACCACTGCAGGAGAAATGGTATGAAAAGGGCCCAGTGCTTCATCAACATAACCAACGTCTTAAGCAAGGACCATTTGTCCAGTAAACATAGAAAGGCCAAAAAGGCCGACAACTTTTCACTGTGGCCACTGCAAGGTCTTTCTGGGAAAATGAGAGAACAAACAAAGGATCATTGGAAAGTTTAGCTTGTAAGGATAAGTGTCTCGGGCACTACACAAGGCAACACATTTGTACCAGCTATCAGCATAGATGGACCTTGTGGAAGGGCATATGGGAAGGATAAAATGTACCGCCATGGTTCAAAAACATTTCTCTGGCTCTGTTTAAACTCCACACATGGAGGTGTGAGCTGCAGAGATTCGGATGCAAGACACTGCCTTGCTGCTGAGACAATAGATCCTTCGAAGAGGAAGCCTGACTGGACAGCAAATGTTCAGGCTCAGAAGCTATAGGTACCACACTCTCCTGGCCTAGCCCATGGTAATCAAGATGATTCGGGCCCGACCTTTCCTGAGCTTCTTCAGAACCTACAATAAGAGCAGGATTGGGAAAAAGGGGTATAGGAGATAGACAATTCATTCCAACCAGACATCTCCTCACAAACAAACACCAATGCACAAAATCCTTGACACTGCACATTACCACCAGTGAAGTATGGCTCTAGCTGGGCTCCGCCTGTGTGTGAAGACACCTTCACCACCTATGGATGGAGACACCCCTCGTGATCCACTAGAGGACACCTGCTCAGTTCATCCACTCTGGCATTCAGGGACCTGGCCAGATGGTTGATGGCCAGGAATTTCTGCTGTTCCACATATCTCCAGAGGGGAAGAACCTCCTGGCATAGGGCCCAACAATCCACTCCGCTCCGTTTGTTGCAGTACTACATGGCAGTAGTGTTGTCCATGGGGACCTGCACCTCACAAAACTCTCCGAAATTCATTCTGGCATGAGACAAAGCTGGGGAAAGAGGAAAGGAAGGGTACAGAGTAGCCTCTTTAAATAATCGGTAAAACCCATTTGTGTGAATTGATCTCCACCCGGAAAAGAAATCTTGAATCCGGCCACCCACCAGGCTGACATGCACTATTGAGGACAAATTAAAGCACCTTTGTAGCTGTTGCATTGGGGGAAGCAGGAACTGGAACACTGGTGTCCTCTACAGTGTCTGCAGGTGCCACACCTGCGGCCTGAAAAAGGGCTAGACAGTCTGCTATACCACTGCTTCAGAAGGCTGTCATTGCTTATTGGCCAGACCCTGCAAAAGCCTCTGTATTTCCTAAATTAGTGGAGAAACGGTTTCACTGGTGCCAGTAACCCCCAAAGAGCATGCAGTGGCACAGCTGCCGTTCAATCTTTCAAACACCAAGTCCCTTTTTTCCCCAAACAGCTTGCACCTATCAAAGGGCATATCCTTTGAGGATACCAGCATGTCACCAGAAAATCCACACTACCTAATGTATGCCTTTCTTTAAAGCACGACACTGGTGCCAACAGTCTTGCTAAAATAATCTGTAGGTAGCAGGCCTGCATGATGACATACTTCACTGTATCATGTCTATTGTGTTTTGTCTGAACCAAAGGAGAACTTCTACAGGACTGTCGACATGATCTAGCTGCACATGCCCCACAGAGCCTCCATGTACCTGCCCAGCAAACAAACTGCATTTATAGACCTAAGGACCAGGCTTGTGGACAAAAACATCTTTTTACCAAAAGTGTCAATCATTTTGGATTCCATATCTAGAGGAGTTGTAGGGAAGGTGCTGTAATTGACCTGTCTCTACCACCCACTAACCCTATTTTATGACGACGTACTCAGCAAATTACTTCTAAGATGCCTAATATTTTACTGTATACATTGCTGTTTAACACAACTAAATAAAACAGATTTAAAAAAATAAAAATAAAAAAAGGAACTGTAATTGGGCTTACTAACTGAGGCCTGCACAAGGCTCACTGATGTCGGATGCTTAATTAGGAACTCTGATCACCAGGCACAGGCCTATGTCACTGAGCTATAGGCCGAATACCAGGCAGGCAAGAACAAGGCTTGGATCATGCAGCCATCAAGGTGCCAGTGAGGATATTATTAAATGGTAGCAATGGCTCTGACAAAATTGTCCTAATTGGATTTCTGTCAGAACATTTGCTTTTTCCCTCAATAGAAGGCAACTGCAAAACTAACACCTCTACTGCCCTCCGGACCACTTCCGCAAATTAGGCACTTTCTTCCATTCATGGTCAATATGGAGAGTTAAGCTCTGTTTCGGGGGAGGTGTCTAATCCACTTGTACTTTGTAAATCTTATCATCAAGCATCATCAGTATAGTGAGGGTGGCGTAAACTACCATGATCCTCCTCATCATCAGTGTCCTGTGAGACTCTGTGTGTCTCTGGCCACAGTCAGAGCTAGAAAGAAAATTGAACCTCTGCTGATAGTTGCGCAGCGGTAGGGGCAGTGGTTAGAGTCAGGCTGTATAATGACAGGCTGTGCTTTCGTGACCTGGTAGTGCAACACTGGTCAGGCTCAGGTTGATGTTGTTTCAAGGGTGGCGAAACTGTATCATCCACCGGTGCTGTCGGGGTCAATACCGGCACCATGCTGCAGGAACTGAAATGGATCTTGGGGCCAGTGTGGAAGTCTGTACCAGACTTTGTATGGGCCAGGTGTATTTCAAAGGAACAGACAACATTGGGGGAGGGTCCACCATCCAACTGAAGGACCCTGTGGCACTGTGGGGTCGAAACACGCGCCTTAGGAGGCTGGAATTGCACCAAATATATGCAGCAAGGCCTCCTTGAAGGCCGCTATTTGCTGCAGGAATGACGACGGCCCAGTGAATCCAGGAGCATCGGAAACAACTGATGAATCTGTTAAAAAACTGGGGACTTCAAGGGACGTGACATTTATCTTGGAGCCCTTAACTTCTTTTTTTAAGTTAGTGGCAAGATGTGGTCGAGCCCAGCTTCATTTTTTTAAGTTGTTGTTGGGAATTCACATTTGATTTGATTTGAAGACTTCGAGAAGTAAGAGGATTGTTTGTGGGAACAGCCTCGTGTCCAGGACAGAGACCAGACCTGCAAATTGGAGCCTGCGACTAGGAGCAGGAGGGAGAAGGGAGTTTAACCAGATCCTCTTCTCGTGGTTAGCTATGTAAATCTTCACTTCCTGGACCACCTCCAGGTGCATAAGGGCACACATATGGCGCAACTTAAGACTCGTGACCAGAGCCCAGACACCGAAAATACACACCTCGTGAGTTCCAGCTCAGAAGCTATAGGTGCCACACTCTCCTGGCCTAGCCCAGGGTAATCAAGATGATTTGAGCCCGGTCTTTCCTGAGCTTCTTCAGAACCTACGATAAGAGAGAGATTAGGAAAAAGGGGTCTCTGCACGGTTTGAAGCCTGTTATTTTCAGAGGGGATAGGGTTCCCTAGCACACTGTCTGCAAATTTTGGAGTTGTAGTAAGAATGACAAATGTCAGGAGCAAAGCTCTGGATCCCTCCCCAGAGGAACAGAAAGAAAGGACCTAACATCAACACGCAGGGTTGGTGCTTATATGGGGCTCCATTCCATCAGGCCTGGGATGGTATATAACCTACACGGACCCGCATGACACCACCTCTTGTCACGAGGCAGCTCTGTTGTTGACATTCTCAGGATCCATTCTTTTGCCTGGGGAAATTCTAACCGTGAGGAATTCGGGGTTAGCAGAATCAATAAGAAAAATAAATATGCTGTTCATTTAGTCCCCTGTAGAAGCAGGTAATTTCAATTGAAGCTGTTAATTACCACAATGTGCAAAATATTCTTTAAAAACAGCTATTCAAAAAGCTAAAAATAATATCACTTGCACTAATCGCCACACTTCCTGACTGACAAGAGAACCATATTTTACATTTATTTGCAACAGCCTCACAATTATATAACATTTTCTGTTTACTACTTGCAATAACTATATTTGTGGCATAGGTGTCTGTGAGGTAACTGACAACTCAGCCTTAGGCCTCATGATGCTACCAGCGCTTCTCAGTGGCATTATAGGCTTACTCATTCTCAACAAAGATTTATTCTATATGTATTTTAATTTAATTCGGTAAAGTTTGTAGAACTTAAGGTATCATAAACCCCAAAGCAGTACTTGAAACATATGGTAGTGAAGACTCTGGGCCTGAATACTCCGTCCCAAACATGACTGATATCTCGTCCGCCCTTTACAAGTTCCATAGGATATAGTGGAACTTGTAATACGGCGGGCGGGATATCTGTCACATTTGGGACAGAGTAACCCCCTCCACCAAACTCGTAATGAGGCCCTATATGTACTGTGGATGGCTGTCTGCCTGCTCTGATAAGCCTTTTCTGATGGACATGAAACTCCACCTGCCACACATACCCATTTGAGAAATATCCTCTAAAAATATGGCTCGCCGAAATGAGAACATTCTACCTCAACAGATGGCTCTCCTACACCCAGACCCAGCATCTCCGCTCCGCAGACCTCGCAAACGTCCCACGCATTTTCCAAATGCCAATTCGCTGTGGACTCTCACCCTTAACTAGGCGAAGTCAGTCCTCACTCCCAAATAGAGGATGGCACACATCTACTTAGATTATTATGTGCGTAGCTCTATGAGTAAGATAACTATTTTCATTTCTCCAGTACAAATTTTTGCAATTAGCAGTGTAGGAGTAAATTTGTTTTTATTTTGGTCCTGATGAAATGCCATCTGATTTGTAAGGACATCTTAGGTGTGAAACAATCTTTCGTGAATGAAGAAAGTTTTCCTTCTCACCCCCACATTCTGGTTGAGTGGTGGAACATTATTTCCTACCCACTCCCCAGTACATTTTTTAACCTTGACCAAGGCCCTTGACGATCAATAAATTTGGGTTTGGGAGGTTCTTGAGCCGATTTTAATCCTCTCTTCCTGACTGTAGGTCTAAATTTACTCCTACTGACCTCTGATCACGGCACGCACGACCAGATAAGATCTCCGGCAAAGAGCCCCCCTGAGGGTCCCGTCAGACACTGCAGCACCAGTCTGACGAGGAGCATACCCTATGATGAAGCATGACATCCAAATGGATGTGTGAGGGTTTTTGCTTCTGGTTTGCGAAGTGCCCAGTGGATTTCTGTTTTGTTTTGTGGAACAGTGTACCTTTTTGACTTATAAGTTACATTGGAAGACTGTACACTGGACCAAATAAACCTCCCTGTGCCTCTTACGGTTAGATTCAGTTGCATTGGGAGACTGTGCACTGGACCAAATAAACCTTCCTGTCCCTCTTATGGTTAGATTCAGTTGCAACACCAGCTTTCTCATTTGCAAACCTTGAACTTCTATTTGTTGGCCAGCTTCATTTAGCACCATAGATTGTCAAGGTAACAACCACCCATAATTTTCTCCTAGAACAATGTTCTTTGTGCTTTCTCTTCAGATGCAAAAATCAACGATTCACGTGATTAGTGGTTTCCACCTGGCACATGGTAAAACCCTCTACCTTGGCCTCCTAAGCTTTTCTATACGGTGTTTCTTCAAATTGCTCAGAATACCACTACTTGACAGATTCTCAGCATTAAATATTATGATTCCGTCTCCTGCCATCTAATTGATCGGCACTTAGATGGCATAAGGGATCTTTAGAGAAGAAATGGTCAAGACCCTGCTTGACTATGATCTAAGGGCCATATTTTTAACGAAGTCACACGGCGCAGCAAGTCACTTTGCTGCACTGCGCGACACGGAAAGGGCAGGAATGCACTGTATTTAAAAGAATATAGCGAATACCTTCCTTTGTCCATGCACTGGTGCCATTTTGGCTGCCTAGCGCCAATACAGGCATAGTTGCACCATGGTGCAAGAGGGCCTGCCACGTAAGGAGGGTTGTTTTTGTGTAGGAAGGGGCGCTTTCCTGCACAAAAATGTTCCTCTTCCTATGCGTGCTTTACAATGCAGCACACATAGAAAGAGGAAGTAACAACAAGAAATAAAGATATTTTTCATCATTATGCCTCACCTGAGAATGCATCGAATTTTGATGCATTTTCAAGTCTACCAATTTTGGTAGATCTGGAAATGCAACAAAATCCAGGGATGTTGTGTGGGAAAAACCACCATGGAACTCTTCCCTGGGGCAGAGTAAAGCAATGCAGCGATTTGTGCTGCATTACAGTACTCTTGGTCTATGCAGTACTGTTGCGTAGGCTCCCATTATCCTAATGAGACTACTGGATTTCGAGTGGCAGAATCGCCTGTGGTGTGGGAGACTGAGTCCGACCCACTGCAGTTGACACCTGTCGCTCCAATCCGGGTTTTGCTCCGGCTAACTAGCAGTGCCTCATCTCTACCCAAGGGCGGGGATGATTGGGCAGCTGATCGCATGACATAAATGGTTTCTCAGGGAAGCCGTGGTCACTCAGGTCTCTTCCATTTCTCTCAGTTACATTAGTCTCATATACATAGTGACAAACAGAGGCAGTATATGTTTCAATAAGATTTTAATGAAGCGACTGTATCTTAGATATCAAAGCGTGAGCTGCAATAACCAGGACGACACAACATAATAAGATTAAAATTGTGACTAGGGGAGTAAAGCATAGAAATAACACTACCAGGTTGTCACTAGACAATTCCTACCTAGGATATAATAGAGCACAGCGTGTTAAGCTCTAATTCTGACCTTCAGGTTCCCCTGAGAAGTCATCATCCCCCACACCTGAGCATAAGCCTGAAGTCTGCATTAGCAGCTGTAGCGAAGCATTCAGCAATCAGCATACAGCTGCAGTTCTCTGGCTGGAATCTCCCTCTTATGCAAGGTGTCCTTGAGTGGCTTGATAAATTGCATTTTGGGCAGTGGGAAAGTAGCTGAAATGAATGGCATTGTCCCAAATTCTGCTGAAATGCTCTGTGGCCATGCCCCATGCGGTTGGGATAGGCCACTTGAAAATATATGTTTGAGAGTATCTCAAATGGTTGTCGAGACATCACATGAATAGACACATGATGAATATGGCACATGATGATCCTACTTAAATATCGGGGCACCAGGTTTCACTTATATGCACTGTAAATCAAGCAGTGTGAGTAGCAAATACTGGCATACACTTGTAAATCAGTGAGGCAGGACATGATGTTATACCTGTCATCATTGGAATGAGTTGTTTTGGCGGCAGAGAGGTGTGAAGGTGGCATATGTTGAAGCTGGGACTGGGAACTCACTATATATGCGTATATCAAGACAGATCATGTAGTTTGGCACTGACATGAAATTAACTTGTTTTTCATCTTTGTGGGAAGTGGAGGTCTCTGGTCTTTTGCTCACATTGGTTAAGGACGAGGCTACATGTAGTTGGAAACACAGGCCCTCATTACGAGTCTGGAGGAGACAGGCCCGCTACACCGGCGGTGGCGATCCAACCGCCAACAGGCTGGCGGTGCAGACCATTGTAATACGACCGTAGCAGTAAACAGGCCAGTACACACCCAGTACACCACCTGTACCGCCAGTGCAGGCCGACTGCCGCTGACGGCTGATGCCATCAAAAGGGCGGCGGAAAGGACCTTACCACCCACAGTATTATCAGCATATCGCCGCGATTTCTGGGGCGGGCCAACCTCCACTCAAAGCATGGTGGAAAGGAACGGTATTTAAGGAAACACTCACCGTAGGGACACGGAGGAGGCTGCAGATGACATGGAGCGTGAATTGGAGATCTTCCCAATGCTGGTACTTGTAATTCACCTCCAGGACATACAGCGCTGACGAAGACGACAATGGTGAGTACCCCGCCTACCACACAAGGGAGAGAAGGGGACGACTACATACCCGCACGCACACACCCGACACTGACTGCCTTGCCCGCACACAAACACATGCACAGTAACCCCCTACACATATACACACACACGTACACGCACACACACACACGCGCACTCACAATACACTCACGCACAACCAGAACACACACGTCACTCACACACCAAACAACACCAACCATAAACACAACACGACACTCATACCCAACCACACACAAACTGATCACAAAACCATGGCAGAAACAGACACCAGGCAGAAGACGGCATACCAGATACACATACGGCATACAACCACAAGTGCCATCCATACATACACTGGTACCATACCATGACGCCATTGTCCATACCACTTACTCCAACCACACCTTGCACAACAACTGAACACACATCACAATCAATTACTCACACACATACCATCCACACCAACTTCCAAACCTATCACCACACAAACACCATCGCACACAAAATACAGACAGGGGCAAAAGTTGAGAACAGAAGTGATGTCGCCACACAAGCACAGTACACATGTACAGATGGGGACAACGATGCACATATCTGTACACATGAGGCAGCCACAGTCAAACGCAGGACAACTTGATCAAAGTGCACCAACTGTGAGGGTTGGCCATATATATTATTAGGAATAACAAAAAGGGAAACAGGAACTATTTACAGAGACACGACCATGGTCTCCAAAGGGCAGGGGCATCAATGGGGCAGGCACCTCAGGGCGCAGGGGGAGGGGTTGGTGGTGGGGATCAGGTTAGGAAGGGGGGGCTTGGGCTTCAGCTTGGGAGGGTGGACTTGAGCTTGGGAAGGGGGCTTGGTCTTAGTTTTTGATGGAGGGGGAGTGGGTTTAGATACAATGGGTGGGAGCAGGATCAGGCCTTTTCACAGGTGTGTTCTTGGAGGGGTAAGGGAGGTCTAGAAAGGATTGTGAAGTGGAGGTTCTGGGTTTGGAGAGGCCACAGGAACGCGCAGGGACAAGACGGGGTGGGCCAGGAGGTTCAAACAGGTCTAAGCGGGAAAGGAAATGTTTTTTAGGAGCACATGGAGGGGCTGTGGAAACAGGTGTGGGAGTAGAGGTAGAGGGAGTGATTGTAGGACATGTAGTAGCGCTGGACGTGGATGTAGGTGGGTGTTCAGTCTGCCAGTGTGTGGTGGATGAATGTGGGGTGCCTGAATGGGTGAGTTTACGTGTTTTTGGAGGAGGCAGGGAAAAAGGGTGGGAGAGGACAAACAGGTCGTATGAATGGAAGTTGTGGTGGTGTCTGCATGTCTGGTGTGTGTGCTGCAGGTGTCTGTTATGGTTATTGTGGTGAGTGCGGGTGTGGTGTCTGGGTGACTGCTGTTGTGGTGACTGTGTCAATGGCGGCAGGATCTGGGAGTGAGGATGCAGTGTTTGCGGGTGTGTGTGGTGAGGTCACTGTAAGAGAGGACGGAGTGGGGGAGACAGTAGAGGATGTGGCTGTTGCATCAGTCTGTTGAATGTGTGCATGGCTGCAGTGTGACTTGTGGTGCCTGTGTGTGTCCTTGTGTGGCATGTGTGTTGTTCTGTGTGCATGCTGTTTGGCTTGTGTGCTTGGGATGGGTGAGGGGAGAGGGGTGCTGGATGGGGCACAGGTGGCTGGAGGGGGGACGGAGGTACTATGGACACTAGCTGCCATCAAAGAGGAGGCCAGAGCCTGAAACAATCTCTGGAGGCCAGACAAGGCACTGTGAATGCCTTCCAGGTTGGCAATGGTTTACTGCATTTGGGATGCCAGCCCCTGGATGGCATTCACAATGGTTGTCTCTCCCACAGAGATGGTTCTCAGGAGGTTAATAGCCTCCTCATTGAGGGCAGCAGGGCTGACTGGGGCAGGGGCTGAGGTGCCTGCAGTGAAAGAGACGCCCACCCTCCTGGGCGAGCGGGCACATGCAACTCGGTGGGGAGCTATTGGGAGGGCGGTGCTGGCGGTGGTGGCGGACGAAGATGTCATTGGGGTGGTCCCAGAGGGGTCCGGCACCACTATGGAGCTGCCATCGGAGGAGGAATCAGAGTCTGATGTTGCAGTGGTAGTAGGCTCCCCCATGGTGCTCCCCTCGCCCTCCAACCCTCTGGTTCCCTCAGCGTCAGTGGACTGTGCCTCCCGGGTCCCTTAGCCTGCAGCATCCCCACTCACCGGCACCTCTGCTTCTTCGCCTTCACACAAGGACACAAGAACACAGACAGGGAGGGGGGAGACAAAGAACGGGATGCAGACTGTGAGCAACTCAATTATGATGCAGGTATGCACACATGCAGTACACTTCAGTCTCAGACCTCACCTTAGCAGAGCCTTTGCAGTATAGGAATGTTTCACTGATAGGGATTACATGTGCCTCTTTGGAGTACACGGACAGTGGTGCCCTACAGATTCATTGTACATGTCCTGCAACTCCAACTGAGGTATCTATTTAATGTTCAGATGTTTTGAGCACCACTAAGTCACTTGCAAGACAACAGGAACATTACCTGACTGACTGTACTACCCAATTTCCACCTTACATGGATACACATGCTCCCTACACAACAAGATAACGTAACCCGGTCAAGAAGCTGAACACCTGTATACCCCGACACCTATGAGTCACTATAACAGCATCCTTTCTCCACATTGCCTACCATCCACTTAATACAGTTGGCATGCAGGGCAGTGTGAGAACTTGTGCCTGCTGTGATGCCTTCAAGTGCCCATCCGAGGCTGGGTAGGCCACCACCACTATGCGGCCATTAGGGGGTTCGGGGTCAGACGTGCACCCCTCCCTTGTTAGGAGGCCGTCCCCAGCTGGGCCTCTGTGGTCTTATAGGCCCAGCATCTCAGGTCCTCCCATCGTTTCCTGCAGTGGGTGCTCCACCGGCTATAGACACCCAGGGTCCGCAAGTCCTTGGCGATGGCTCACCATAACCCCTTCTTCTGATGGGCGCTGACCTGCATGGGAGACACATAGGAATACACAAAAATTTAGACTTACCACACGCATGCTGACATAGGGTGCAATCATACTGACAGTAGGCCACCATACATTCCATCATCTTCTTACAGGTCTACATTGATGGCCTACTCCACTACTCCTATTCGCTTGGTAATCCTACATTCACATGCACATGCACATGCACCCAAGCAATCGCACTCACTGCTGGGACACTGTTAATCCACTCACCTACGCCTCTGGTCGCCCATACAACTTGGCATACAGGGGTAGGACCCCGTCCACAAGCCTGGTCAGCTCCTCCTGTGTGAAGGCTGGGGCCCTCTCCACTGTAGGACATGCCATCTTAGCGACCAGATGCAGGACACAGCAGCACACGCAGTGGAGTTATGGTCGTGGTGAGTGCAGGAGTCAAGTGGCAAAGGGAAATCAAAATGGTGGTGACGACCGATGCGGTACGCACCATCACAGTCTGCAGCGATCATGATTGGCTCCTGTTCCCCATAGACACCAATGTTAACCAATGAGGAATTGACCGGCGGTACAGCCGCCTAACGCCATGACGACTTACGCCAGCAGAGTCATGTCACTGCCATCTGTCTTCAGCATTTAGGACAGGCGACCACCATTTGAAGTGTAAAATGTATCAGACTGCAATCTATATGCGCCGTCCATGCTGTCATATCTTCTTGTACGTGTTAGGCACATCAGTCATACATAGCAATACATGCCATATGTGATGTGTGGCATCAGTTAGCTGCATTTGTAGGTTGCATAGCACTGTGATCACTTGTCGATTGTCAAAACGTTAGCTGTATACTACCCTTCCATTATATGAAGGTTACGTTTGTGCAGTTGTGTGTGCGTTGACATCATCTGTAATGTGTTGGTGTGGTGACATATGTGTGTTGGCCCTATCTAGGTACCGAGACTAAGGAATGCAGCGGTGTATCGGCCACTAGTTGACCTGGCAACAATGGAGGAACAACACATAATACTGCCCGACTGTCTGAACCGGATGACCATACGTGAACTGTGTGCCCAATTGGAGCCAGATCTACTGCAAGCTCTACGTAATCCCTATGCTATTCCCCTACTGGGCAGGTACTATCTGTGCTACATTTTTTGGCCAGTGGGTCATTTCAGGCAAAAGTCGCCATGGCAGCAGGTGTGTCATAGCCAATGTTCAGTAACATCTTAAGGGATGTCCTCACTGCCTTGCTGAAACACCTCCACAGCTACATCACATTTCCCCAAACTGGTGACTTTCCCATTGCGAAATCTGATTTCTATGCCATTGCACACATTCCACATGTGATTGTGGCCATAGATGGCATCCATATTCCCTTGATTCCTCCCATGGTAAATGAACAAGTGTACAGGAATAGGAAAGTTATCACTCCATTAATGTACAGGTGGTGTGTCTTGCAGACCAGTACATCTCCCAAGTGATTGCGAAATTCCCTGGATTTGTGCATGACTCTTATTTGGAGGAACAGCAGTGTCCCACACCTGATGGCACGATCACAAAGAGAGACAGCATGGATTGTGGTTGACTGAGAAGTGAGAGTGCGGTAGCTAACAACGTGCCTTTCTGACTGTTTGCCCTCTACACAATGGTGACATGTGCTATTTATTCCCACTCTATGGTGCACAACTTGGCACTAAGGAGACATGTACCCCTACTGGAAGAGGAGGAATGACCTGATCCACCGGTGGGAGCTGAGGGGACAGAGGACAGCGGTGAAGAAGGGGAGGATGATGTGGACTCCAGAACTCAGCTCATTCAGCTATACTTCCAATGAGTTGAAGGTAAATTTTGCCTAATGTTTCGCACAACATTGCCTATGTAGATTTGTGTACAATTGTAAGAATGTACAATCAGTGCTGGAGACACAGCAGTGTGTGTGTGTGTGTGGTGCAATGTGTGCACTGTCACATACCCCTTACTGCTTCATGTGTTTGATGACTCCCAAAGGTAATTCACACACAGAAGTTTTGTTTTCCTGTATGTGTTTCCTGCCTTCACATGTATGGACTGTTTAGACATGCTGCATGGATAGAGGGTGTGGGTCAATTTTGCTGACATTACTTGCGACACCACATCTCTTCAGTACTTGCACACCAACCTAGTGTCCCTCACAATGTGTGTGGAGGTCCCCTCAGCTGAAGTAGATGGCTCTACAGTTGTACTAATCTGCAAAGCTACATATTTGAGTCCATAACTGGTGTGTAGTGCAACTGACAAATGGTAATGCTGGTCAGTCCACAAGTGACAGTACTCTGGCAATGATGTTCAACTTTGGACACAAAGCAGGTACATGTGTCATTGAACAAACTGAACCTAAATGTATGTTACATATCTGTTCCTCACAGGTCTTCCTATGCTGGGATACCCTTTGCCATGCCATGTACAAAGAGGATTAGGACAGTCCTGCTACAAGTGTTAAGAAAACATTTGACAGATTTGGAATGTTATATGCCTGCACACTTTTGCCGTAGGCAATTTCTGGTACTGTTTCAACATTTTACATTGACAAAGTTATTCATCACATGCATGCATTAGGAATAAAGCACAAATATGTTGGGTATGAATGTACAGTGTTTATTAAGTGAAGCAAAATAAGGGATGGGGAAATACAAGGGAGTGGACAGATGGTGGCTGAAATAGTCAGTTTGGTGTTCACAGCTGTTGGTAGCACAGGTCCAGAGTCCATGGGGCGATTGGAAAATGGAGCACAGGCAGTAGATAGTCAGTGGCACACAATAGAGGCAGTTCAAGAGAAGATCACTTCCTGGCAGTGCGTTTGGTCATGGCTACAGTCTCTGAGGGATGTCTGGTTGGCTGGCCACGTTTGCAAGGGGGTTCTTGGACAACAGAGGAAGGGGTGCTGGTGTCCTGTGAGTCACCTGGCAGGACCAACAGTCCACTACCATCAGCAGATGTGGAGAGCTGGGGTGTCTCGTGGCTTGTGGACGGGGCCTGTATGCGGGTGGAGATCTCATGCAGGACTGCAGTGATGTCCTGCAGCACCCCTTTGATAAAGGACACGGTGGCGTTGTGAGCCTGCCATTGCTCCATGGCCTCCAGATGGTGTTCACTCTGCATCCTCTGAATCTCCTGCAAAGTGGGCAGGATCTAGCCCATCTGTCCTGGGAGTGCTGGTATGATGCCAGGACATGGGAAATGGCCTCCTGGCCAGTCGCAACCCTGGTTTGGCTCCACCCTCGGCCCACAGATGCACTCCCACTAGCCTGGGCCCCCTGTACCAGTGTCCCCGTCACAGTGTGCCCACTCCCAATTGCACCAAGACCTTCATCATCTTGTCAGGTGACGGGTGGTGACTCCAGTCTTTGTACAGGTGGGCCTACAGTGGCTGAACCAGGGACACTGGTTTGGGGGCATTGGACCACAGCTGTTGGTGGTGGCCGAGTAGTGGGGGTCTGTCTGGTGGGATGGGTGTGGCTTCTGGAGGGTGATTGACCAGAGGTTCCCGATGGGCCTGGGTGGTCTTCTAGTTCCAAACATCCCTCTGGACTGTCATCACTGGGGCATGCTTCTGCTGGGAGACTGGCACTCAAGTGGCTGCCATGAGCAGTAGTAACTGTGGAGTTAAAAAACAAATTTATTGTGTGTCCTGCAGAGTGTTTGACTATGCGTCAGCTGGGTGGCAGTACAGTTCAACAGCTTCAGGAGATATGGCATTGACAGTCAGTTAGTTGTCGATGATGGACATTGCACATGTGCACTGCTTGCACACATTAGCAGTGGCATGTGTTTCCTTCTGTTTCTGTCCCTGTCCTGTCATTGCCATATCCCTGTCAGCATCTGCCACCAATTTCTTGTGCTTACCTCCCCATACATCTGCATGCAGGGCTCCCATTGGGATGGGTGCAGTGCACATAATTAGTGGGATGGATGAGGAATTGTGGAACTTGTTGTATTTTAAGCATCACATACAGGGACTGGTGGTTGTGTGCACATTGTTTGGGTAGGTGTTAGTGAGATGCGTGGGCATGCAGGGGATGGGTGTGGGTGGTTGATGGGGTGGGATGGATATGAGATAGGGTGTCTTGGGTTTGGTACAGGTGGAGGGGGTAACATGCATTTCAGGTGCAGGTGGTGGGAGGGGTGTGTCATTGATCTACCAGAGTCCAGTCCTCCAGTGAGCCCAGTACGGCCCTCTGGATGCAGGATAGCCATGACCTTCTCCTCCCACTCGGTCAACCCGGGGGAGGTGGTGGGGGACCACCGCCAGTCCTCTGGATGGCAATCTAGTGTTGTGATGCCATGGCCTGGACCTTCCCCCGCAGGTCGTTCCACCTCTTCCTGATGTCGTCGCTTGTGCATGGATGGTTTCTTACTGCATTTACACTGTTGACGATTCTCTGCCATAGCTCCATCTTCCTGGCTATAGATGTCTGCTGGATGTGTACACCGAACAGCTGTGGCTCTACCCAGATTATTTTGTCCACCATGGTCTGCAACTCCCTGTCAGTGAAACCGGGGTTTTTGGGGGGTGCCATAGTGGGTTGTGTGGGGGTGATGCGTGCTGTGATATGGTGGTGCTGTTTGGGGTAGTGGAGTGAGGGAGTGAGTTGGTGACAGGTGTGGTGATATTTGAAGATGCAGTTGTGGGATGCATGGTTGTGTGTTTGTGTGTTATATGTGGTGTATGGGGTGTGCAAAAACGTCACTTGAGTTTGTGGTGTCTCTTTCCAGTTGGCTGGGAGTTGTGCGGCAGCAAGTAGGCGTAGCAAGGGATTGTGGTTGTTGTTGGTGTGTGTTTTATAGTGGTGTATGTGGGTGTGTGAAGTGTGTGTATGTGTCTCAGGTGTGGGGTTTTCAAATGACCAATGTGGGGTGTTGCTGGTGAGTCCATTACGTGGCCGCGGCTGTCAGGATGACCAATGGCGTACCGCTGTGCCGATTTCTGATTCGTAATTGGAAGGGCGGTTTATTTTTGCCATGGCGGTGGCGGATTCCGTGCAGCCTGTTTCCCCCCGTTGATCGGCCTGGTGGGGATGGATACCTTGCTCTTTTCTGGCGGGTTTTGCCTTTGGGGTCGTATTACGGCAGTAAGTTTCCCGCGTCCATGCCCATCTTTTGCCAGCAGACTGCACAGCAGTTGGCGGTAATTACTGCCAAACTCATAATGAGGGCCACAGTGTTGGTATTGCCTTCCTTCTACAGTTTCACCATCTGCATACACTAGACTACACCTTGATTTATTTCAGAATAGTCATTCTTCTGTCCATGTCGAATTGCACTCTGTGGATTATTTACATACAAACCTCCTCCTTCAGCAGCTGAAAAGTATCAGCTTTGTATCAACTCTCCTGTAGTAGAGTTAAGGATGCTTTTGGAGGCACAATCCACTGCATCAGAAGTGTTCCATAACATAGATGTTTATTTTAATTTTCTTAAAATATGAGATGAATACAGAACCACCTTTCACCATACTCCTCTGTCATTTGACTGAGAGAACATTAAGGGGGTCATTCTGACCCTGGCGGTAATTACCGCCATGGCGGAGGTCGGCGGTAGCACCGCCAACAGGCTGGCGGTGCACCGCTGGGCATTCTGACCGCGGCGGTTCAGCCGCGGCCAGAAACGGAAAGTCGGCGGTGTACCGGCGACTTCCCGCTGCCCTTGAGAATCCATGGGGATTCTGACACCCCCTACCGCCATCCTGTTCCTGGCGGGTCTCCCGCCAGGAACAGGATGGCGGTAGGGGGTGCCGCGGGGCCCCTGGAGGCCCCTGCAGTGCCCATGCCAATGGCATGGGCACTGCAGGGGCCCCCGTAAGAGGGCCCCACGAAGAATTTCAGTGTCTGCTTTGCAGACACTGAAATTCGCGACGGGTGCAACTGCACCCGTCGCACCTTCCCACTCCGCCGGCTCCATTCTGAGCCGGCGTCCTCGTGGGAAGGGTGTTTCCCACTGGGCTGGCGGGCGGACTTTCGGCGGTCGCCCGCCAGCCCAGTGGGAAACCCAGAATGACCGCCGCACGGTCTTCTGGCGGTTCCCGCTTGGCGGGCGGCTACCGCCGCCCGCCAAGCTTAGAATCACCCCCTAAATAATTTCTAGTTTACCTATCACAAATTTTCAGTTCTAGCTTCTCCTTGCTTTACTGCAAACCACAGCAGCCAATGAAAACATGTAAACGTCAAAGAAGATATTCCATGAACCCATGAAAAACATGCCATCAACAGTCCACCAATCACAGAGTATATGCCTTTCTTTGCAAAATCTCTGCCTGGATGAAAACAGTCAGTCATGAACAGTCCAAACGCTAAAAAACTTCATAAAAACATTGTAACAACAATGGCTTGAACTTTCAACCTCCATTGACCCTTGCGCCAGGGCCAGCTTCTTCAGGTCAGAACTTGAAAGCTTATCCTCTAAGCAAAACAGGCATTTGCAATGCAATAGGTCTTGCATTTACTTGAGTTGGAGCTATTGGCATTGTAAATGCATAACTGGACTTTTTTTTTCCACATTAATTGGTCAACCCTGCTACATACTTTGGTCCTTTCTGCCACATAACTCCAGTAACCCTGCATATAACCAAAGGACTAGTAGGCCTACTGGAATATTTTCTTAAACACGGCCCTTAAAACACAAACTACTTGTAGGTGCAAACTATATTTACTTGGAAGTTGGTACAGGTGGACAATGAATAAATAATTGTACTCCAAGAATGCGTGCTTACTGGATCACTGTCCCTTTACTGCACTCTGGGGAGTCGAACAAAACACCCATGATTTTTCAGACGCCTGAGGAGAGCCACCTCACATGATATTAATGATCTTCAGTCAGTCTTGAACTGAAATATTAGTTCTAAAATATTGACCATTGTACAGCATAGTCAACTGTAAGCTTTCCTCGAGGTTAGTTTTATAAATACATGCACACACAGCTCAGGTTTCATGGAATCAAACTTGTGTAGTTCATCTAGTCAGGTTTCTGCTTTGTACTCACAGCTAATATCACGTTATAAAAATAAAACTACAAGTCCCAGAATGCAAAGCTAAAACAAACTTAATGAGCAAATCACACACCGTAGAAGGGAGCTAGACAACTCTATGAATACTACTCCAATGGCTGGTTTCCAGCTGCATCACGCTGTAAAAATAAAACTATAAGTCCCCAAATGAATGTGTGTGCTGCAAAGAATGTGTACTAAGCAGATTAGAGTACATATTAATGTAAAAATGATACCGTCGATCAAGTTTGCGCTCTGAGCACTGTGAACGCCTTGGCAGCCAAGAGAACGTACTTGTGTCTAGTGAAAGCTTGGAGTCATCATATGGTTAGCACACAGGGTGTGTATGCCTGCTGCAAAGAACGTGTACTAAGCAGATCAGAGTTCATATCATGTAAAATTGATACCGCCAATCGGGTTTGCGCTCTGAGCGCCATGGCAGCCACAAAGCACAGGCAAAAGAAAAAAAGTAGTTCACCCTCACTGAAGTGTATTGGCAACCGTGCAATTATCCCTGTAACTGGGTCGGTGTCCAAACCGCCCCAAGGCTGGACAAACTTGGAGCTTTTACCAAGGACATCAAGTGAGTTTTAAAAGGAAATCCCATGAACGAATTAAAGTGATGGGCGTGAGGTTGGTGTGGTTAAAAGCCTACAATATTTACAACAGGTCAAAGCGCTTGCACGCTCGACCCAAAAATGTAATCACCAGATCATCTTCCTCGTACAGTGCCCACTCCATAACTCTAGTCTTGCTTCTGCTCTGATCCTAAAAGAGAAACCACAATATAATCCATGCCACCAAAAGTGTCATTATAAATAAACCACCAGCCCAGGTGGACAAATCATATCATCATCTCTCATAACTGTCAAAACATACAATGCAGGAGTCACAAACTACACTTTGTAGTAAGTTTTGCGGTATTACAGTAGTACTACTAAACTTTATACAAAGTGCTATTCATAAACTGCCCTTTTGTAGTAACTTACACTTTTGTAGTAAACTGACATTTTGTAGTAAGTCTGTACCTCTATTATTTTGTTTTTAGGGGGTTTTGCAGCACCAACGGTTGGCCATGTGAAGTGCTGGACTTACTACATAAGTGTAAATTTACTTCAAAAGTGCAGTTCAAAAACTAGTAAACTTACTCCAAAGTGTAAACAAATTCAACTTTGGCTAATCTGGCCCATAATTCATTTCTCCGTGTTAATATGTAGAGGGTAAAATAATCCTCGCCTCTGTATCTTTAATAGAATTGAAAACCTGTGACACTTAAGCTAGAATTTATTTTATCTTATTGAAGGATCATAGGCTCAGATTATGGTTGTTCAAAACTGTTCCTCAGCCACAGCAGGGATAGGTTCTCATTACCCACAAATGCAGGATAAGAAATAGTATGAGAATTACAATTAATATATTTACTAATATGAAACAAAACTTTGTCTGGAGAAAAGACTCTACCTGCTAAGTCTCTGACGTCCAATAATCGCCGGCAAGAAAGCAGACATAACATCATCGTCAATTTCGCTGACAATGGTTTCCTTGATAAACTGACATTATCTGGCCATCGTTCTAGAAAACGCAAGACTACATTAGCATCTCACATCGTGAAATATCTAAGTTTGGGAGGGTTGGAGAACCTCACTCCACTCATCATCTTGCAAAAGCTGTGGTGTTCACCCACAGGCTTACTCTGAAGAGGTCCATGTTCCACTGAAATCAAGGAAAGAAATTTATTCAGTGACCTATATCCCATTCCTTGTGAAATTGGTTCCAATAAAAAAAAATCAAAACCAAGTGCAATCCTGCTTCCAAGGGATTGATACTCTGTTCAGTGCACCAACAAAAAAAAACATTGCTTACAGGCCAAAGAATAGAGCATGGCTTTCAGTCCAAGTTTGGGAAATGTGAATGGAAGCTTATTGCAAAAATTTAGGCATTTTCAAGGCATCCCTGACATTTTTCAGGCCATGAGCAACAGCGACTGTAACTGCGACATTCCCTAATGGGTCCTTGTGAAGATCCAGCAACTGAGGCAGCTGCACCAGGAGATTGCAAGACATCACTAACAGCCCTGGAAACTAAGGTTGCACTCCCTACAATGGAGTCACCAGTTTCAACTCCACTCTCTATCTCATTGCTTGAGCTGCTACCCTCTGAATTATCAGAAAAGGTGGAAATGTATAATGAAGATTCCCGAACCATTCCTGGAGAAATACATCTGTAGACCTCATCAGAGGATTCGGCATCCAGCTGAAGAATACTTCTAGCTGTCTGTTCAACCTGGATGCAAACAGGTCGACCTAACATAGGCCTCACATGTGATTCAGGACTTGGAAGACCGATTGGAGTAAACTCCAAATGCTGTGGTCTAGCAGAGATCTGGAGTTCCAGTCCGCTATGACATTCCGTTCACCTGAAATGTACTCGGCTACTACTGAAATGCAGTGCTTGTGGCAAAAGTGCTAATATTCCCTTTTTACCACCAACAAACAAGATCTGGTGCCTCACAGCTTGTTGATATATTTCACTGCAAGCACATTGTACATCTGCAACTGAATGCAACAGTTTGCTTTCTGAGGTGAAAATGTTCTCATGGCAAAGGAACCATTATGTGTTATTACGTGTATTTATATGTAGGTCCAGTTGCTCTCTTGACCATCTACCCCCTGTAGATACTGGACGCATCGGGCCCACCAGTCTCATTTGTTGGCATCCGACTTTTTGTGGTTAACAGCTTAATATGTTCCTGCCATTCTATGCCTCCATGTGCTATAACCACCACTTCAACTCTGTGAAAGCTTCCTTTGTCAACATGATCAAATCCACATAAAACCGATGCCTGTAGAGATGCTGTATTTTTTTACGTTGAAGGGCCCTTTAACTAAGGGGCCCCTGACATCAAGAGTCCTACAATCATTGCCACTAAGCACAATGATAAAGACTGACTGGTCAACGCAGACCTCAACTCATTCTTGGTACGTCATATCTTTTGTGAAGGAACACACAGCTGAGCTCGGACCGAATTCACTGTTATATTCTGCATTGGGATGAAAATTTATTTCTTTGCACTTATCACAAACCCCAGCTCTTGTAACCACTGAATCGCCCAGGACAGATGCAGGCTCACCATAGCCAGATCCTGAGCAAGAATAATATAAACATCCAGCTACACTATTGCACTCACACCATGTGCACAAAGACGGTTCCACTATCAGTTTCATCAACTCTCTGAAACAACACAGAGCCAATGAAATGCCGAATGGCAGCACCTGGCACTCATAACAGTTTGGGCCCCATTGTAACTCAAGGAAAACGCCTGTGCAGGCAAAAAATGGAATTGTCATGCAAGCGTCCTTAAGATTCAATCATACCCTCCAATCCTACTGTCTCAGCGAGTCTTGCAACAGATGGATACTGTCAACCTTTGAAGCTGCAATATAGAATCCAGCCATTGAACTTCTTCAGATTTAAGACAAATCTTCCACCCCAACTTTTTTCGTTACCAGGAAGATATTGCTGGCCAAACCCTTGTGATGAGATGCAGAAAGACAAATGGCCTCCTTGTATAAGAGATCTCGGAGTCTATGAAACGTGGTTCTTGTAGGGAAAGCTAAAACAGTCTGGGAGGGCAATGCTGTTGTGAGGTACTATAAAATCTCAACCTGAAGTCAAACACTGTCTCCAACATTCAGCCATCCTTAGTCACTAGGCGCCAATTGTGAACAAAATGCCATATTCTGCCCCCCTAAAATCATCATTGTAACAGGAATAATCTTTACCTGCACATCCAGTGGTGTTTCTTTTCACTTGTTGGCCCCTGTAGCCCCATTTTGGAATATGCCATGGCCAGCTTTATTTCTGGAGGGGAAGAATGTCCCACCAAGTGATCTTTCCAAGTACCTCTTTTGTATGAGGAAGTAGTTTGGGCCTGGCAGTCAACCTCAATATCGGCTGGCCAGACCATAAAAGGCCAGGCTGTAACATCCTTTTAGGGAAAGTCGGGTCTTATCCAAGGCATTGAAGGTTGTGATAAATTTGCTCATATTTTTCAACAAGTGGGTCACCAGACAGTTTACCGTTCACTACTGGCCCTCTGTCTGCCAAAGTAAATACAGACAGTTTCAGATCAATCCACATCAAAACTGATTTTCTGCATTCTGCTGAAAAAGTGCAGTTGGCAGAGCCGAGAAAGAAAATAGTCTTTTGTGTCCGGCCAATCAAAACATCATTATCAACTGCCATACCAGTCTCTTTCGCGTGATGAGCTTGCTCCAAAATCTGTGGAAGCGGGCGCCTCAAGTCTAGGAGCTTGTTCTGGCACACCTGCCAGTACCTGCCAGTACCTGTTGATGCCTTTTATCGAATCCCTCGCAAACCTTTCATTAAAAGTCACCATATTGTCATTGATTTCTGGTATGTCTGCTACTTTGCCATCTAGCATAGAACGGGGACATTCAGCTTTCAGGCAGGTACGTACTTCTTTATCAAAGTTCAGACCTTATCACTTCCTCAGAAGACTGAGGATGAATGAATCCTTCTGGGTCAAATGACAGAATAGCAGTAGGTGTAGCTGGGTCAAAAGTAGGGGGGAGTAGATTTAGACTTTCTCTTCCTTTTCGCTGAAAGGAGTCTGAATATGTGTCCTGGTCAGAATCATCATCACCAAAGGTAGAGATTGAGATCCTGATGGATCCTGTTGGGGGATCAGTATGCTGTAACTATGGTCTCCCATATAAATCATTGACAACTTCTCTAGCACCTCTGAATGAGGCCATTGTGATTTTGCCTTTGTCTTTGAAGGTGTCGTAATGTTGGCAATCTTGCAGGTTCCAGGAAGCCTGTGCAATGAGCACCTTCTTGCCCTTGCACATAGCACTGCAGGTCGGAGGGAAATGGTCCAAGGATCACAACTAAAGCCTAATTCACAGACTGAGTTGCTAGGGTCTCCATCAACTCCAGGTACTCACTGGCAAGCTCTTCTTCATAGTACATGTGATACTCAGATACTCTTATATGTTGCTAGAGGATGCAAACGCCATAGATTGCTTCCCTGAAAGGGAATGGGTTTTCTCCCCAACTTTACTTTAGTGTTGATAAATCCACTGTACTCCACAACACAATGGTAAGTACCAATGTGTATATTAAAGTTCTTAATAACATTGGTTTATGAGAAAGTGGACTGCTACAATAATAGTTTACCACAAAGATTAATGACACTGTCCTTGCTAGGCCCAGTAAAAGTTTCCGTAATCTAAACCTGAGCTCAGTTCCAGGTGGATATGGCACACAGAAGACAGGCTTAACTGAAGAAAATGTATAAAACATTTACAAACATGAAAACAGCTAAAAAGTCAACAGCAAAAATCAAATAAGAGGAATATGAATTTTCAAAGTTTAAATAGATTTTAGTACCACGGACCCACAGGCAACTGGTCGCGTTAGACCGGGGAAAAGTCAAAGTTAAGGCAAAGAGTTGCCTTCCTTGTTAGAGACAGTCCAGGTCATCGAAGGTTCTGTCACTGATGATGGCAACAGATGTGAGTCGAAGCAAGACTTAAAGGTGAAGAGTTGCACAACAATGTGGCCCTGAGGCAGTAATTGATGAAAGTGTGTAAAGTTTGGGTTGCTGTGCCTTGGAACTCTTCTGCGCTGATCGAGCCCTTGTCTGCATTAAGAAAGTGATGGAATGGCGTTGAAGTGTCCTTGCCATCAACTGGTCTCAGCGTCACGTGGAGAACACAGCGGGAGCTGTGGCAAAGTCCATCCCACCAGCGATGCACACTCTGCAGATTAGACTGGTAGGTTGGTCTTGGTTCCACAAAGGCCCTCCAGGTAGAATTTCAAGGAATAGTTCCTAAGACCTAGTTTTTAGGTTTAAGCATGAATACAATCTGACAAGTATCCAAGGGCCCCAGGATCTTAGGGACACCACTTAGAGATCAGGACTCACTACAGTAGAAGCCGCCAGCAGAGCTCAGGGCAAGACCAGTTGTAACTGGTCAGATGGGCTTGTTCAGGAAAGTGTGCTTCTTGTAGCTTTTGTGATCCTGAAGCATAACAGGAGGTCAGCCAACACGAAAGCAGTTCTAGCCCTAATCGCTCACAGGTCACAGGTGCAGTCATTCTTCTGTCTTCACAAGTCCAGCAGTGTTCTGAAGAAGGTAGTGGGGGTGCCACATTCATGCTTAATGCCAGCTTAGTGTCAGCCTGTTGGGTGAAATTCCTAGCCACTCCTTATCCAAATGGATAAAAATTTCCAGAGGTGGTCCTACCCACATTTGCAGTTCGTACTGTGTGTTTTGCTGTAAACTAAACACACAGTTTCCCTCTCCACCCAAAGCCGAGATGGCAGAACCTTTCATCCCCTGTGCAGAGCTCCCAGTGCCCAGCCAGAGGTCTGACTATGATAATGGGCAAGCCCTCCAAACCATTTCAGGGGGCAGCTCCATTCCCACCAGGATTAGTGACTGGCTTGCTAACAGAACAATGGATGGGACATACTCAGGTGTTAGCTACGTCTGCCTTAGGCATCCATTGAAGTTATTTTGGTTGCTGGGCACAGCTTAGATTCCCATCCTGTCAGGGGAAGGTCAGCACCACTCCCTTTGTCTCATCTCTGAGAACCACTTCACACCTAATTAAGGAGCTATTCAACTCCTGGTTGACATTGGACACTGACAGAAAGTCACAGTTGGCTCAGGCAGGAAAATAACAACTTTCTAAAAGTGCCATTTTCAAAACAATAATATAAAATCTGAATTTACCATTAAGATGGCTTTAAATTACTATCGAAATGAGCCCTTCATTCATTTTTCTAGCTACACCCAAACATGATAAGTTAAGCATTATAGGGCCATATGTACGAAACAAATAGCGAACATGTAGAAATGGCTATTAGGAAATTGCAAAATGAGATGTACAAAGGAGTGTATTCCACTAATAGCGATTTCAACAAATTCATAATCTCAAATAGGAAATCGCTACTTTGGAAATCGAAAAATTGCAATTTCCAAAAAAGAAAACTCGATTTATGAAAAGTTGCATTCTGGATGCAGAATAATGATGTCAGACCACGAATTTAAGAAATACAGGGCTTGGCCACGACCCAGAAGCCAAGGAAGGACCTGGAAGGAAGGAGTGCACATGTCTCACCACTGGCAGAGGAATGCCCGACGAACTGTACTGTGCTTAATTAGAGTTCTGCTGCCTTCGTTTGCATTCAGAAATGCAGAAAATAACTTCTGCGTCAAACCTCCACTGAAACAAGGAGTCTGCTCTGTATTTATACAGAATGGTTTCTCTTCACGAGGGTTGTAGGAGATACGAGTATGCACGAGGTACTGCCGAAGAGTAAGTAAACAAGAAAGGCTTCTTCTTGTTCTTGGCATTTCACGAAAGGTTACACTAACAGATGGCATCAATATGGAGCTTCCATTTTTCAAAATCTGCAGGAGCTCTCAGACTGTGGCCTGGCTGTAGGTTGAGAGCGGTTGCCATGGAGTTTGGCTGAAATACTGACAGGACCAAGGTTTGTTTCTTCCAAATAAGAAATAGAAAGTAAAACAGAACTAATATTGGGGAAGCCAATGGATCTCTCAGCCCTGATACCTACTGACGTGGGTAATGTTTTTTTACGTCGAGCATAGCCCCGCACAAGCGCTGCTTTTCCGACCTGTTGTAGCATATTTGTGGCTTTTAGCCACACCCCTGCCACGCCCATCACTTTCACTAGTTCATTTGCTTGCCATTCAAAGATCCTTTGGGCCCTTTAGTTATATGCAGGGCCACTGGAATTATGTGGCAGAAGGTACCAAAATATGCGTCAGGGTTGACCAATTAATGTGGCAAAAAAAAGTCCAGTTATGCATTTACAATGCCAATAGCTCCAACTCCAGTAAATGCGAGACCTCTTGCATTGCAAATGCTTGCTTAAAATGCAACCAATTACGCTTTCACTGTGTGACCCTTTATCGGAAATGCAAGGACTTGAACCCATTGCCGCAAGTTCACTCCAGCCAGGGAGTGAACAGAATTGCCCATCGGTAATATTTTTTCAGATTTGTTCACTTCTGCACTGTTTTCTTTCACAAACAATGCTGCACTGTTTTAATCACTGTGTTGTCTATATTGTTAATAAGTGCTTCTCTTGATTACTACTCCACCCCTTCACCGCAAGCCCCATTACACATCGGACCTAACGTGGACTCTGTTGTGTTCTCGTCAGCAACAAATAGGCCCATCACTGTACTGGGTACACTTATAGTATTGCTTTGTTTTCACAGTTTGGGGCAACCAGGTGACCCAGCTTAAGACAGTTTCATTTTTTTTCTTTTTTTTTTATTCGGAAAAGAAAGAAAATTCATTACATTAATTTACTAAGCAAGAAATTTAGTCCATACAAAAAGAGATCAAGAATACGTAATAATCATAATCAGATTCGGAACGGTTCAGGTTTCGATAAGAAGCGAGGCTTGGAGCAACCCCCCTAATAACCATTAACGGGACTGAATCCATTCTTGAAACTGCCCCCATATCACCTGCCCTTTTCTCCTAGCCCATCTCCCCTTCCGTTCATACAGGGCAGCTTCAAGGTGGTACACAGATAGCAATTTGCCCAGCCACTGTTGACACGAAGGGGGCGATGGATTCAGCCATGCAGACGCAATGCACATTCGATAAACAGCCATAGCCATAAATATAAAAGCTCTATGCATTTCCCCCGCTTTCTCCGAAATCCCCAAGACCATAATCTCAGGGGTAAGCTCGACTTCCTATTGCACTACCCCTTTTAACACTAGCTGGACCCCGTCTTTCAACGCCATCAGTTTCCCACAAGTGGCAAACATATGGGTGATATCTGCCCCATGCATCCCACACCTTGGACAATGTATCCCTTCTAGTCCACCCCAATTAGCTAGTTGAGCTGGGGTATAATATAGATCATACACCATCTTATAATGCTGCACCTGTAACGCTGAGGACAATAACATAGTACATCCAAGTTCTAGTGATTTAAGAAAGTTAATACCACCGTTTTCAAACTTGCCCTCCCACTTCTTGCTATGTTTCTCTAAGTCATTAGGCTGTTCTAACATGAGCATTGAGTAAATTAATCTTATTGTTATATTGGGTTTTTCAATTATATCCTCCAGAAAAGGATTATTTACAAACCCATGTACCCCCCCCCAGCTTTTTTATTTAAAAAATCTCTTATCTGTAGATATTTAAAAAAATCTCTCCGCTCGAATCCAAACTGCTCTCGAAGATCCTCAAATGACTTAACTCCGAGCCCATCATAAAAAACTCCTAACCTTTGTATACCTAAGAAGGCCCATTTTGCAGCATAGTGATCTTTAAATGTTACAGGCAGGGACGGGTTGTTATTTATTAAGGTATGGTAATTAAATCTTTCAAGCCCAATCTTTTTCGCCATGGCCGCCAGCATCTATAGGCGGCCTCAAGTACCTTAAATCGTACTTTCTTGTAATACCCAGGTTTGTGAAAAGTCAGCAAGCTTCCATTAGCTATTGGTCCTGTCAGCTACTCGTAGATATTTAGGCAGTATTCTACCCTAATCTTGCCTTGTTTCCCCCCCAACAATGGGCACATATACTGAAAAGCTGCTGCAAACTGATATAATTTCAAATTTGGGAGAGACCACCCCCCCCTTTTCCCGAGGTAAAGACATAAATTTGCTCGCCCTTTTGCATTTACCATATTCCCATATTAATCTCATTACTAGCCGATCCATCTCTTTGAACCGGGAGTTTGCAAAACTCAATGGAATAGCCCGAAAGATATGCAGCAGCTTAGGGAGAAGGATCATTTTAACCATATTACATCTTCCCATTATAGACATATGTAGATTGTTCCATCTGTTCAGATCCTGCTTTGCTTTTACTAATATCGGGTCCCGGTTCAAATTAACAATCTCTCCTACCCTTGGGGTGATATCAATACTGAGATACACTACATGATCTACCCTCCGAATATCGTGTGTACTCACATGTCTATTGACCAACAATTGGGTTTTCGCTCTATTTAACAGATACCCGGAGAATATTCCAAATTTACCCATCACCTCTTCTATTTCTCTCAGTGAGACATCTGGGTTAGAAGTTATGACGGCTATATCATCCGCATATGCCAAGACTTTCGTACCCCAGCCGAACCCGCAAACTGGCAAGATAATGGAGTTCCCTTTTAGCTGTCTAAGCAAGGGATCTATATAGATTGCAAATAGCAATGGAGAGCACCCCTGTCTGGTACCCCTCTCTACTTGAACACACTCAGATTGCCCTCCCATTAGCTGAATTCGCATGCCAGAGGATCTGTAAATGGCTTCTATTGACAATTTTTTTTTTCCCCAGAAACCATAAATTTCCAATACCTACCATAGATAGTTCCAATTCACCCTGTCGAACGCTTTCTCAGCATCTAACAACACAACAGCCATAGGTTCTTCCGCCACCTCTGTAGCACCGAAAAGCGTGATGACCCTCCTAATATGTTCGGTGGTATCTCTCCCGGGGATGAACCCATGTTGATTTGATACTACTAACTTCTCGATAACCGTAGAGTCGAGCAGCAAAACATTTTGAATAGATTTTTACATTGCTACTTATCAATGTGATTGGTCGATATGAACCCGGGTTCTGTGGGGTCTTCCCCTTCTTAAAAAAAACCACTATATTGGCCAAATCCCAAGATGGGGGAGTTTTGCTACCATTTTGCACCTGAATAAATAATTCCATCATCAGAGGTAGCAGAAGTGTTTTGAAACACTTGTAAAATTCAAGAGGAATTGCATCGGGACCAGTGGCTTTCCCCGAAGAGAGGTCACTCATTGCCATCTCTAATTCATCGCTATTAATATGTTCCTCCAGATTCAAGTGATCTTCGTCTGATAATTTGCTGGTTTTAATAGAAAAAACTCAAACATTGCTGCTTCTGTACATAAAGATGTCGAGCTATAGAGCTCGGTATAGTACCTTTGAAACACCTCCCTAATCCCATCGGTATCTGCTATAATTCGTGCTTGTTGATCCCTAATTTCTCTGATGACCCCAGATGCTGCTTTATGGCACGCTCTCACCGCCAACAAGTGGCCAGACCTCTCCCCATATTCGTACCCTTCGGAACGTTTAGCATGATATTTTTCTGCAACTTTTCTTGCTGTAACTTCATTTATTGTTGCCTTTGCGATAGCAATCTGCTCCAAAATATTATTTGTGTCTTCCCCCCTCTCTATAACCGAAATCAACTGGTTTTCTACAGCTCTGAGTTTGATATGTGCATCCTTCATCAAAACTTGGGCACATCACTGTTTCCCAAGGCTGAAACTCAGTGTTTCGCCCAGTACTCCAGCCTTTAAGGTGTCCCAGACAATCTCGAGCGAGGCAGTCCCCCGATTAAACTCCAAAAATTCCATTATCCAATTCCTCATATAAGCACAATATTCGGGGTCCTTAAGGAGCCCCCTCTCGAAAGTCCATCTCCTCATCTTATGCTCAAAACCGTCTAGATCCAATATTAATGGGTTATGGTCCGACATAAACAGAGGGTATAATTCCATACCAGCTCGCACTAACAACTCAGGAGATGTTAGAAAGTAGTCTAATCCAGGCAGCTTCACATGGGAAGCTGAATAATTTGTATACCCAGGGTCTGGTGCGCACAGCTTTATCCAGGCGTCCACCAACCCTTTTTCCTTCTGCAGCCCTACGATAACTTTATATACCCCAGGCTTACGACCCTGGCATCCCTTAGATGTGGCGACAAGCAAATCCCGTAACCCATCCCAGGATCCGTTAAAATTGAGATCACCACAAAGAATATAAGAAGGGGGCCATCCTGCTAATTCCACTGCCAAGAGATCCATTACAGCAGGATCATCCGTTATTGCACCATATATAGAGCATAAAGTGAAACACCCTTGCCTATAGCGCCTTGAGACCCGCACGGGTGAGTAGCGCGCTTTATAAATGTTAATGATTTGATTTGATTTGATTTATAGTGACATTCTGCTACCGCCCATCTTCCGTTTTTATCTGCCATCGGCCTCGCAAATTTTAATCTATTACTCCGATCCAGTATCGCTACCCCTTTGGTCTTAACACCTTGTTCAGAACAGACAACAACCCTCATGCCAAGTGAACCTAAGATCCCTCTATTATTATATTCCACATGCGTTTCCTGTAAACAATATATATTAGCCCTAAGAACTTTCAAATCTTCTGCAATTCTTTACCTTTTTCGGGGGTCGTTTAATCCACAGATATTGATTGATGCAATTCGGAATCTCGTCATTTAGCCCTTAACCTCACTTGCTTCTCTGCGAATATACCCATTAATTTTTATTTTTTTTACCTTTCAGATATCTCCTCTCTGCTTTTATCGTATCTTGAGCACCATTCTTCTCTCTTTCTGCTCCATTGATCACAAACAACATTTTGCGCCTTTCTTTTCTGTTTTTTCTCAAACCCCCACCCTGTGCCCCACCACGTATTCTAACCCCTGCTTCTCAAAACCCCATTCTCCACCTGTGCCCCTCCATGCCAACCTCCCCAACCCCCACCCCAACCACCCCTACCCCCCACCATCTGAGCAATCAGACCACCACTGGCCTGAATGGTGGTGACAAAAAGTGCCGGCCGGCAACACCCCCCCCCCTATGACGCCGCTTTCCTACGACCCACCCTATTTGCACCCCCCCAGCTTCTAGCAAGCTATTCCTTTACTGATGCTGCCTATAACTTCAATTCCATCAGGTATTCATTTGCTTGAATTTCTGATGTGAACATCCTTACTTTCCCATTAACCACTGCCTTCAGCCTTGCAGGGGCAGCAGAAAAGCCTTCCCTCCCCTATCTTGGAAAGGCTTAATCAGCTGTCTTAATCGTCACCTGTGCTCCACTGTGGTGTGGCAATAATCAGGTTGCACAAAAAAGTCACATTCTCAGCGCAGGGAGGGGCATCCGGACGGACCTTCTCAAATATAGCTTGCTGCAGTAAGAAATTACCAAAGAAGACCAAGATGGCCCTAGGAAATCTGGAATCAGGATTACGATCTCCTCGTTTGCTCAAAGGAAATCTGTGGACTCTTTGAACTTCTGTCTCCCAATTCTAATTTGCGGGCTCAGGAAAGGCAGCACCCAACACCTTAATCATAAATGTTCTGATATCAGCTCCCTCAACCACTTCCTCTATCCCCAAAAACCGTAGGTTATTTTTCCTCTGCCTATTCTCAACGTCCTCTAATTTCCACATGACATCTGTTAATTGTCCACCTTGGGTGACTACATGATCTTTCAGAGCCGTCATCTCCCCCTCTACCACTAAGGTTCAGTTCTCAACAGTGTTCAATTTCTCCTCTATTTCAGAACACAATTTGGCTATCTTCCGGACCGTGACCTGCAGTTGTTTGGTGGCCACTCTGGCTTTTCAGTTCTCTGCCCGTGACTCCGTTTGCAATTCCCTCACAGTACCGTAAATCAATGTAACATTTTGGTATCAGAGCTAGCCATATTATTCATCTGCTCCTCCGGGCAATTTTCACTTGCAGTTAAATTAAGAGTCAAAGCCATATCGCTAGGGGCCTGAGGGGCCCTCTCAGATTGTGACAGTCTAATTCCTGAGTAATCCCACTTGAGCGTCGCTGCAGGAGAGTCCGTGACGCCACCTGAACCGGTTCTAGACTTTATGCGCTTGTGATGCCGGCGTTGTGGCCGCACTGTGGGTCCACTACATGGGACATACTCTCAGCCAAACTCTCAGCCTCCGATGAGCCACTACCGTCCTCCTCATTCAAATCATATCCGCTGCTCGCTGCTTCTGATTCTTCCGTCAGCGAACAGAATTTATCTCCTCCGTCCTTTAGCCATTCGCCTTTTCTTCCGTCATACTCTACTTTTTCAATCTCCGATGACCGGTTTCTATCCACATCTTCCCCTGTGGCAGCTCCTGTCCTTTCCTGCGCCACCTCTTTTGGACACAAGATTCAAGACAGCCTTCAATCAGACTTTGGGTTTATTTTGCCCTTTCCTGCTCTTGTATATTATTGTGAGCCATGAGATGATCAGACCGCTTTACTTTCTGGTCCAGCCTCTTCATAAGCGAGAAAGTCTGTTGTACTTGGTTGTGTCTTACTCTGCAATTTGTCTCTTGGCTTATTATCGGGCTGGGTACCTCTGAGTTGATCCTTCCCATCTCTCACGACCCCGGCGTTGATCTTGCAATCAGCTTTTGTTAACCCCCCCAGAGCAAGTTTCCCGGTGGAATGACCGTCACTGCCCTCTTTTGCCATACGCGTCTGGCGTACACTCTCGGTTTTGTCTGCCACATTTCTTGCGCTTTTGGGTGCCATTTCCAACTGCATAAACCAGGCTCTAAACAATTTGCTAATGTTTTGAGCTAATGTTCGCCAATGTACAGCTTCCCTCTTTAGCAGTTCCACTGCTTCTTTTAATGTTCCATTAAAAATCCATATTGAGCCTATCCTGGCCCCCTCCGACAATGTGCCTTAAATCCACCCTGCATCCAGCCGTCTCTTATTTTCTTAGTAAAATACCACAACTTAAAGTATTGGCAGAGGCATGGTTATCGCTGTGGAGAGAAACATGCAGTCAAAATGCGCCGAATACTTTACCATCAGACACCAGCAAAATGCGTCCCACTCGCCGCGCTGATTCCTCATTACATCCCCGAGCTTCGAGGAGATGAAGTACCGCTGGCGACATCCAAGAAGGGGGGGGTGCAGAGAGCACAAAAACAGAGCCTAATCCAACACGAATGCGCTCACCATATGGACACGCTCACCATGCTCCGGCGTCCATCCTCGCGGCGTTGATGGGGGAGGGGGGGCGAGAAATCATTACCCAGCGACCATCTTGCTCTGAAACCATCTTAAGACTGTTTCATGTAGTTGAAATTTCAATTAGCGATCAGAATTTTTTTTTGGTCCGTCATCACAGTATATCATTTGACACAACTTGTAATGTGTGCATCTGTAGGTCACGTAATCAAACGGTAATCAAGAAATTGAGTCATTTCCCAAACGTAAACATTTGTAGAGTTAAAGTTTTTAAAAAAAAGAAGTTTAGCAATCGCCCCAGTACAGATGTACTGATATTTAGTTTAGTGGCTAGATGCGTCATAATATGCACTTGGCACTGGTTTTTGAATCACAATTACACGTCCTGTTTGTGACTTTAACTCTTCCAGATGGTCTCCAGCAGTATCTTTGGTGTGTGTCTCTTTTAATGACTGCCCTGTGACAAAGCAGTGAAATTAATAGTATTTCTCTTCCAACAGAGTTCCATGATGACTCAGTTTCTACCCCAAAATTTGTTGCCCCTTTTTGTGCCGAGGGACCCTGTACCATACCTGCCTCCGCTGGAGAAGCTGCCACACGAAATACACCATAACCAGCCTTACTGCAGTATTGCTCCTTACATCAGAGAGTTTGAGGTACCAGTGTTACAATCATTCTGTTTTTTTTCTTAAAACAAGTTCTGCGTTCAAGGGCAGTCATTTTACTTGTCTGTTTTCTTCAATGAGTGACTAGTTCACTGTTCAAAATCCTAGAATGACTGTTGTTTTGACACGTGGTATTTCATGGGCACTTTCTTGGGTCGCAAACAGGTTTAAAAATGTGTGTTTTGTAATGTTTTTACAACATTTAGCTGCTGCTTTCAACATCATTCTCACTTTTTTAACGTGCCCCTTTTGCCTTTCCCTCTCCACCAAGCTATAGCTCTCTCTCTCTCTCTCTCTCATGACCCTCACTTTTTCCTCCCCTCTCACCTACTCTTCAGGCTGTTCCTGAATGTCATTTTAGGAGGGTTGCATCTCTTTCCACCCCTGAACACTCATGCCTTGTTCCAGAGTGCCCAGGTGAAGGACTGGAGTGATTATGGACATCTTCTATTTGCTCTTGAAAGGGCATAGCGCCAAAATACCTGGTGACACTGGCTAATGCCTGGTACTTTAGCTCACAATGCTACCTCAGAATAGACCCAACAGTATTCACATCAGTTTTGACCCCGCTCCAACAGGAACATAATAGCCCGAACTGCCACGCCAGGTCCTCTCTGAACTGAAACACAAGCAACCCAGTGGTTGGCAGAATACTTGCATATGACAGTGGTTTCTTATTGCAAACAGCCTTCCAACACCTTTGGTGTACTTGCGTATGAAAACTATTCTAAGATGGCTTCCTGTGTGTGTAAGCAAAGTTACCTGTGCCTTGTTGGTTTATCATTTCACGATAGATGGTGTATAAGAAAAAATTATTTTTTCAGGCTTGCCCCCCCTTACTGTTTTAAGGTTGAGCATAGCAGCACGCAAGCGCTGCTTTTTTGACGTGCTGTTATCTATTTGGGTTTTAACCACGCCCATCGCTATTGCTCATTCATGGGTTTGCTCTTCAAAAATCCTTTGTTATCATTGGTAAATGCTTTATGTTTGTCCCTCCACGGGGCGGTTTGGTTGCCGCCTTGGACATCAACCCTGTTACATGACTAACTGCAATTTTGCCGGTACGTTTGACTGTACAAAAAGTTCTTTTTCCTTTTGTATGTCTCCATCATGCTCATGGCGTGGTGCTTTGAATCGGCTTTCTTATGTGAAACTGTGTTACTTTTCATTTTCAATTTACGTGGCCCGAAAAGTCTGGCTAGGAGTTTACAGCGCTTATAGCTCCAACTCAAGCAAATGCGAGACCCATTGCATTGCAAATGTTTGTTATAGTTTGCACCTGTTACTACCAGATCCAGATTGATGGTAAATGCATTACTTAAATGGCCATTTTATGACTATTCACAATTAGGAAATCCTTTCTACTTAGTGTTGGTGATTCCCTATTAGAGAATCCCAAAATGCAATTTCTACATGATGGAAATTGCATTTTGCACCACTTGAAATGCCATTTGTACCTACCAAAATCGCATTTTGCATTTCCCAACGGCCTGAAATTGTGATTCCACTGTGAGGAAATGCAAAATGCCTTTGTACATATGGCCCATAATTTGTTTTAATGTAACATGCTGCTTTTCTATGGAAGACCAACCCTTGTTATAGTGAAAAAAGACTTTAAGGAGTTTTCACCGCCAGGACATATAAAACATATGTCCCACTTTTTTTAAAATACCATTCACCCTGCCCTATGGACATTTAGCACCTGCATAGGAGTAACCTAAAGGTATTCAAAAAGGAAGCTTTAGGTCTGGAAAAAGGTTGGCAGGTTTAAAACTGCCAACCTAGGATACAGGGGCAGACCTGGAGACAGGTTTTGCATTGTCACTTTACTGGTAGCACAATATGTGCTGCAATCCACTAGTAACATTTAACTTACAGATCTGTGTAAACTTTTCTACCATATACTAAGGCTGTATAAGTAAATTAAATATGCCAATATTTTAGGGGTCAGAGAACATGCACAGGGGCCTGGTATCCGTGTCACCATCACTGGAGTGTTTCCTCAGCACTCTTTAAACCCCAGATTAGGCTATTCTTTTAGGAAGCACACTTGCACAATTAATTTGTTGTGGTCCCATTTGACACCCCACATTGCACGACAGTGGTGGGATTGAAGGAATCAGCTGAGAGTTTTTCCTCCTATGGGTTAAAGGGCTGCTTCCTCCTCCATAAAATATTGGCTGATCAGCAAGTTAAGCCCATACAGTTCTACGGTGTAGGAAAATGTCCCCTTTTTTGTGTGGTCATCCCCATTTTTCCAGTATTGGATCTTTCATAGATTCACATGCTTGAATCATCCCCATCGTCGAAGTGGGAGTCCCATGGTACCATCAAAAGTAGTAGCGAAAAACTTACATAGAAGTCAATGTCACAAGACATTTACCTTATTGGCTTATTATCATCATTTAAAAAGACACAAAGACCAGCCAATCAGGCGACAGACCCCTTTAGAACCCTCACCACAGAGGCTCCAGTCCCTCAGATTTTCCAGCACAAGTGTGATGTATACTGAATAGAAGTAAGGGGAGTCTCCATGGGGAGGAGAGTGGGTTGCATGTGAATCTATGAAAGACACCAATACTAAAGGACGACTGTTCCAGGTAAGTAACTTATTTTCTTCTCCAATATTGGATCTTTCATCGATTCACATGCTTGAATCACAATACTTAGCATTTGCAAATAATAATAATGATAGTAATAATAAATTAAATTGCGGAAGGCAGAAAGATAGAAATGGCTCACCTTATTGAAAAAGATGGTGTAATACTTCTTGTCCCACAGCCGCATGGCTTCTGTCAGCAGAATCCAGGCAGTAGTGCTGCATAAAGGTGTGCCTACTGGACCATGTTGCTGCTCGGCATATCTGTTGAATAGGCACACCAGCAAAGGTAGCCATGGCAGTGGAGATGGCTCTAGTGGAATGAGACTTAACTTTGCATATGAAGTTTGTTCATGCCTGACTGTGGCAGACTTGGATGGCTGTTGCGATCCATCTTGCTATGCTTTGTTTGGTAATTGGTAACCCTTTCCATAAATTGCCGTAGGTCACAAATAACAGATTTGTTATAAGGAACTGTTTTTAGTAAAATTTGATACACCTTTTAATGTCTAAAGTATGTAACTATTCCTTTGCCATTGTTTGAGGATTGGGAAAGAATGTCCTTAATATAATGGGGTCATGAAGGGGAAAATCCGAGGGGATCTTTGGTTTGAACTTGGGGCTGGTTCTTAATATGGCACTGTTCTGTTTGAATTGAAGGAAAGGGTGTTGTATGATAAACACTTTTTGTCACTAACTCTTCTTCCAAAGTTAGTGCCAGAAGTAGTGCTGTCCTCCATGTTAGATATTTTAAGTCTGTTTTGTGGATCAGCTCAAATGGAGGTTTCATTAATTGACTCTATGCTACACTGAGATGCCAAGCAGGAGGAGGTTCCCTCACAGTGGGGAAAACTCTTAAAAGATCCTGGAGGAACTGTTGGATGATTTTCACCGACCGAAGGGAAGGTAGCTTATCTGTTCTCCGAAAGTGGGATATCCCTGCTAGATGTACTGAGTGCGTGAGACCTGATTTTGGCAGGATCTGTTCTAGGGTTCAAGAGATTGGATGGACATCCCTTTCCTGGCACCAAATATAGAAACATTTTCACTTGGGTCTAAATCTTTTATTGGTGATGTCTGCCCTGGCCTTTGCCAGGATCTCCCTGCAGTCTGTTGGGATATTTAAATTCTCAATTCATGAAGTTCAGGAGCCAGGTCGACAAATGCTGCAAAATTGGACTGGATGAATTACATGGTTGTTGCACATCGTCAGCAATGTTGGAATAGGCTCCAATTGAATGTGTGCCTGTCCCCAAAGAAGTAGGAGCTCCGTGAATCAGAACTGTCTGGGCCATCTGGGAGCAAATGAGGATTATTCGGCATGGTTCTCTCTTCATTTTTCTGAGAATAGTTGGAATTAATGGGATCGGGGGAAAAGCGTATGAAAAGATCTTTGACCATCTGACCGAAAACACATTTCCTCACGATCCCTTCTGGAGATGCCAACTTGCGCAATACTGGCATTTTCGATTGGTCTTGGTCGCAAACAGATCTAGACTTGGTTTTCCCTGGCGAGCAAAGATGGCATATAGAGTCTCTTGATCAAGCTCCCACTCGTGTCAGCTGATAGTTGTCCTGCTTAGTGCGTCAACTAACATGTTGGTGGCTCCGGACACATGCTACGCCATCAGTGTTATCTGGTTCCTTTAGTGCCCACTTCCAAATTGCTTGTACCTTTTGCGATAGGGCTGATGATATTGTTCCTTCCTGTTTGTTGATGTAATGCATGGTGGTGGTATTGTTTGTGGGGATTAGTATGGAAAAGCATACTATTCTGGGCAGGAATGATAACAGAGCAAGCACTATGGCTTTGAGTTCCAGTAGACTGATATGCAATTTTGTTTCAGATTTGCTCCATTTTCTGCTGATGGATAGATCTTGGAGATTAGTGACCCCAACCCTCCAAGGATGCGTCTGTCATTATGACAAAGTCTGAAACCTGTGAGAGGAATGATCGCCCCTTTGCAATGTTCCCCCTCTCAGCCCACCATTGCACGGATGTTACCATGGTCGGGGTGATCCGAATGACGTTGTCGGATTACACTTGAACTTGCATCCTTTGCTTGTCTAGTTCTTCCTGCAATGGATGCATGTGCAGTCTGCAATTCAGGATTAGAGGGATGCAAGAGGATAGCATTCCCAGGTGTGTCTTGTACAGTCGAACTGAAAAGGACTTTTATTACACTGGGCTTTTGGAATAACTGTTGAATCCTGGATTGTCATTCCTGTTAGGCGAACGCTTTTTCTTGATTGGTATTTAGGAAACACCTAGGAAAGTCAGCTTTGTTGTTGGGATGAGAGATGATTGCTGCCTGTTTACTGTGAAACCCAGCTTTTTGAAAAGCCTGAGGCAGAGTATTGTATCTGCTGTGGATTGCAGAGATGCTGGAGCTTTTATTAACCAATTGTCTAGTCATGGAAATACCTGCACTCCTTTCTGTCTTAAATGAGCCTCCACTGGAGCCAGACGTGGAGCTGATTTTAGTCCAAAGGGGAGGAAACTTGAACTGGTAGTGGGTGCCGGCTACCTTGAATCTTAAGTACTTTCGATAATTTGGATGAATCGGAACATGGAAATATGCGCCCTGAAGGTCTAGAGCAGTAAAGTGGTCCCCATGATTGAGAAGGTGTAAAATATCTTGCAGGGTGACCATGCGAAAGGACTGTTTTTTCAAGTATTTGTTGAGCTTCCGAAAGTCTAAGATAGAGTGCCAGTCTCCTGATTTTTTCCTTATCAGGAAGAAACAGGAGTAGAATCCGATTCCCTTCTGAGTCTTCAGAACCTCTTTCATTGTACCCTTTGCCAGCATGATGGATATCTCTAGCAAGAGCTGCTTTAGATGGGGAGGTGGTGCCCCTGTTGGGGGTACATTTGGAAGCTTGTTGGTGAATTTGAGTGTGTGTCCTCAAGCTATGACATCCAGGACCCATTTGTCCGTTGTTATGAGGGACCACGGATGAAAGTAGTGGGATATATGACCCCCAGTTTGCTTTTTCAGGATGTGGGGGGCAACCGGCATTGGTGAAAGGTCACTTCTTTTTGGCAGTGTCTTGCTCTCTGGGAGGTTGTTTCCCTCTTGCTGGTTGTTTGCACATCGCTGAAGGTGGTTGTCGGTATTGTTGGGTGGTCTGGAACTGTGGCTTACAGGATTGAAATATGCCTTGATAAGAGTACGAACCTCTGCCCCTAGCTCCCCGAAAGGGCTGTCGACTCATTTGTAAAGTTCCTAGGGTCTTGGCTAAGTCTGTATCAGCCTTGATATCCTGAAGAGCATTGTCAATATGCTTGCCCAACAACACCTCACCATTGTACAGCATATCCAAGACCTTGCTTTGGATTTCTGGTCTGAAGGATGTTGTTTCAGCCATCCTTGTCTTCTTAGCATGGCTGCTCCAGCTAATTGTCTGAATCCCGTAGAGAAGATATCTATTGCACAGTCTATTATCTCCGCAGAAGCCCTTTCTCCTTCTTGGAGCATTTTTTGGTGTCTAGTCATGCTTTTTCTGGCACAAGGTCCATATATTGAGCCATATCAGATAACACTTGTCTGTCGAACCTTCCTAAGATTGACAGAGGGTTGGCTGCTCTGCCCCTGATGGCTGCCATGCTACAGATGCCTTTGCTGATGCTATCTAGGCAATGTCCATCCTTATCTGGTGGTGTTGTGACAGGAGATGAAGGATTTTTTGGACGTCACTTGGCCACTTGTGAGATGACGGAATCAGGTTTGGGGTGAACAACTAGGCATACTGGTGAATCATCCGGTGCCTTGTATTTTTTGTCTAGTCTAGAAATTACTGCTGACAACTTAGCTTGCTTTAGTATGGTTTTGATTCCTTCCTGCCAAATAAAATCCACAGTAGGAATAGCCCTTATAGATTTCTTCATAAGCTCTTTAAAATTGTAGATGAAGCAATCAGTTTGTGTGGTGGTCAAAGGAAGCTACAGCCGCTTTGCT